>NC_079149.1:109011083-110211083 GCF_945859685.1 Eupeodes corollae
TTTGAATAAGACCAACTCTACAACAAGTTATGGGCAAAAAATCCATGTCCAAACTATAAATGCGAATATCTCCCTTAAAACGCATCTAAAAGGTATCAAAGTCGGCACCTAATGGACAATTTTTGAACTCCAATATTTCTTGATCTAGACCACCTAGATGGCTGAAATTTCAGGATTGTGATCTTGGAATCATTCCCTTTCCATTGGTGTGCCTATCTTTGAATAAGACTAACTCTACAACAAGTTATGGGCAAAAATCCATGTCCAAACTTTAAATGCGAATATCTCGCTTAAAACGCATCCAAAAGGTATCAAAGTCGGCAACTAATGGACAATTTTTGAACTCCAATATTTCTTGATCTAGACCACCTAGATGGCTGAAATTTCAGGATTGTGATCTAGGAATCATTCCCTTTCCATTGGTGTGCCTATCTTTGAATAAGACCAACTCTACAACAAGTATGGGCAAAAATCCATGTCCAAACTTTAAATGCGAATATCTCGCTTAAAACGCATCTAAAAGGTATCAAAGTCGGCACCTAATGGACAATTTTTGAACTCCAATATTTCTTGATCTAGACCACCTAGATGGCTGAAATTTCAGGATTGTGATCTAGGAATCATTCCTTTCCATTGGTGTGCCTATCTTTGAATAAGACCAACTCTACAACAAGTTATGGGCAAAAATCCATGTCCAAACTTTAAATGCGAATATCTCGCTTAAAACGCATCTAAAAGGTATCAAAGTCGGCACCTAATGGACAATTTTTGAACTCCAATATTTCTTGATCTAGACCACTAGATGGCTGAAATTTCAGGATTGTGATCTAGGAATCATTCCCTTTCCATTGGTGTGCCTATCTTTGAATAAGACCAACTCTACAACAAGTTATGGGCAAAAATCCATGTCCAAACTTTTAATGCGAATATCTCGCTTAAAACGCATCTAAAAGGTATCAAAGTCGGCACCTAATGGACAATTTTTGAACTCCAATATTTCTTGATCTAGACCACCTAGATGGCTGAAATTTCAGGATTGTGATCTAGGAATCATTCCCTTTCCATTGGTGTGCCTATCTTTGAATAAGACCAACTCTACAACAAGTTATGAGCAAAAATCCATGTCCAAACTTTAAATGCGAATATCTCGCTTAAAACGCATCTAAAAGGTATCAAAGTCGGCACCTAATGGACAGTTTTTGAACTCCAATATTTCTTGATATAGACCACCTAGATTGCTGAAATTTCAGGATTGTGATCTAGGAATCATTCCCTTTCCATTGGTGTGCCTATCTTTGAATAAGACCAACTCTACAACAAGTTATGGGCAAAAATCCATGTCCAAACTTTAATGCGAATATCTCGCTTAAAAACGCATCTAAAAGGTATCAAAGTCGGCACCTAATGGACAATTTTTGAACTCCAATATTTCTTGAATCTAGACCACCTAGATGGCTGAAATTTCAGGATTGTGATCTAGGAATCATTCCCTTTCCATTGGTGTGCCTATCTTTGAATAAGACCAACTCTACAACAAGTTATGGGCAAAAATCCATGTCCAAACTTTAAATGCGAATATCTCGCTTAAAACGCATCTAAAAGGTATCAAAGTCGGCACCTAATGGACAATTTTTGAACTCCAATATTTCTTGATCTAGACCACCTAGATGGCTGAAATTTCAGGATTGTGATCTAGGAATCATTCCTTTCCATTGGTGTGCCTATCTTTGAATAAGACCAACTCTACAACAAGTTATGGGCAAAAAATCCATGTCCAAACTTTAAATGCGAATATCTCGCTTAAAACGCATCTAAAAGGTATCAAAGTCGGCACCTAATGGACAATTTTTGAACTCCAATATTTCTTGATCTAGACCACCTAGATGGCTGAAATTTCAGGATTGTGATCTAGGAATCATTCCCTTTCCATTGGTGTGCCTATCTTTGAATAAGACCAACTCTACAACAAGTTATGGGCAAAAATCCATGTCCAAACTTTAAATGCGAATATCTCGTTTAAAACGCATCTAAAAGGTATCAAAGTCGGCACCTAATGGACAATTTTTGAACTCCAATATTTCTTGATCTAGACCACCGAGATGGCTGAAATTTCAGGATTATGATCTAGGAATCATTCCCTTTCCATTGGTGTGCCTATCTTTGAATAAGACCAACTCTACAACAAGTTATGGGCAAAAATCCATGTCCAAACTTTAAATGCGAATATCTCGCTTAAAACGCATCTAAAAGGTATCAAAGTCGGCACCTAATGGACAATTTTTGAACTCGCAATATTTCTTGATCTAGACCACCTAGATGGCTGAAATTTCAGGATTGTGATCTAGGAATCATTCCCTTTCCATTGGTGTGCCTATCTTTGAATAAGACCAACTCTACAACAAGTTATGGGCAAAAATCCATGTCCAAACTTTAAATGCGAATATCTCGCTTAAAACGCATCTAAAAGGTATCAAAGTCGGCACCTAATGGACAATTTTGAACTCCAATATTTCTTGATCTAGACCACCTAGATGGCTGAAATTTCAGGATTGTGATCTAGGAATCATTCCCTTTCCATTGGTGTGCCTATCTTTGAATAAGACCAACTCTACAACAAGTTATGGGCAAAAATCCATGTCCAAACTTTAAATGCGAATATCTCGCTTAAAACGCATCTAAAAGGTATCAAAGTCGGCACCTAATGGACAATTTTTGAACTCCAATATTTCTTGATCTAGACCACCTAGATGGCTGAAATTTCAGGATTGTGATCTAGGAATCATTCCCTTTCCATTGGTGTGCCTATCTTTGAATAAGACCAACTCTACAACAAGTTATGGGCAAAAATCCATGTCCAAACTTTAAATGCGAATATCTCGCTTAAAACGCATCTAAAAGGTATCAAAGTCGGCACCTAATGGACAATTTTTGAACTCCAATATTTCTTGATCTAGACCACCGAGATGGCTGAAATTTCAGGATTATGATCTAGGAATCATTCCCTTTCCATTGGTGTGCCTATCTTTGAATAAGACCAAACTCTACAACAAGTTATGGGCAAAAATCCATGTCCAAACTTTAAATGCGAATATCTCGCCTTAAAACGCATCTAAAAGGTATCAAAGTCGGCACCTAATGGACAATTTTTGAACTCCAATATTTCTTGATCTAGACCACCTAGATGGCTGAAATTTCAGGATTGTGATCTAGGAATCATTCCCTTTCCATTAGTGTGCCTATCTTTGAATAAGACCAACTCTACAACAAGTTATGGGCAAAAATCCATGTCCAAACTTTATATGCGAATATCTCGCTTAAAACGCATCTAAAAGGTATCAAAGTCGGCACCTAATGGACAATTTTTGAACTCCAATATTTCTTGATATAGACCACCTAGATGGCTGAAATTTCAGGATTGTGATCTAGGAATCATTCCCTTTCCATGGTGTGCCTATCTTTGAATAAGACCAACTCTACAACAAGTTATGGGCAAAAATCCATGTCCAAAACTTTAAATGCGAATATCTCGCTTAAAACGCATCTAAAAGGTATCAAAGTCGGCACCTAATGGACAATTTTTGAACTCCAATATTTCTTGATTTAGACCACCTAGATGGCTGAAATTTCAGGATTGTGATCTAGGAATCATTCCCTTTCCATTGGTGTGCCTATCTTTGAATAAGACCAACTCTACAACAAGTTATGGGCAAAAATCCATGTCCAAACTTTAAATGCGAATATCTCGCTTAAAACGCATCTAAAAGGTATCAAAGTCGGCACCTAATGGACAATTTTTGAACTCCAATATTTCTTGATCTAGACCACCTAGATGGCTGAAATTTCAGGATTGTGATCTAGGAATCATTCCCTTTCCATTGGTGTGCCTATCTTTGAATAAGACCAACTCTACAACAAGTTATGGGCAAAAATCCATGTCCAAACTATAAATGCGAATATCTCCCTTAAAACGCATCTAAAAGGTATCAAAGTCGGCACCTAATGGACAATTTTTGAACTCCAATATTTCTTGATCTAGACCACCTAGATGGCTGAAATTTCAGGATTGTGATCTAGGAATCATTCCCTTTCCATTGGTGTGCCTATCTTTGAATAAGACTAACTCTACAACAAGTTATGGGCAAAAATCCATGTCCAAACTTTAAATGCGAATATCTCGCTTAAAACGCATCCAAAAGGTATCAAAGTCGGCAACTAATGGACAATTTTTGAACTCCAATATTTCTTGATCTAGACCACCTAGATGGCTGAAATTTCAGGATTGTGATCTAGGAATCATTCCCTTTCCATTGGTGTGCCTATCTTTGAATAAGACCAACTCTACAACAAGTTATGGGCAAAAATCCATGTCCAAACTTTAAATGCGAATATCTCGCTTAAAACGCATCTAAAAGGTATCAAAGTCGGCACCTAATGGACAATTTTTGAACTCCAATATTTCTTGATCTAGACCACCTAGATGGCTGAAATTTCAGGATTGTGATCTAGGAATCATTCCCTTCCTATTGGTGTGCCTATCTTTGAATAAGACCAACTCTACAACAAGTTATGGGCAAAAATCCATGTCCAAACTTTAAATGCGAATATCTCGCTTAAAACGCATCTAAAAGGTATCAAAGTCGGCACCTAATGGACAATTTTTGAACTCCAATATTTCTTGATCTAGACCACCTAGATGGCTGAAATTTCAGGATTGTGATCTAGGAATCATTCCCTTTCCATTGGTGTGCCTATCTTTGAATAAGACCAACTCTACAACAAGTTATGGGCAAAAATCCATGTCCAAACTTTAAATGCGAATATCTCGCTTAAAACGCATCTAAAAGGTATCAAAGTCGGCACCTAATGGACAATTTTTGAACTCCAATATTTCTTGATCTAGACCACCTAGATGGCTGAAATTTCAGGATTGTGATCTAGGAATCATTCCCTTTCCATTGGTGTGCCTATCTTTGAATAAGACCAACTCTACAACAAGTTATGGGCAAAAATCCATGTCCAAACTTTAAATGCGAATATCTCGCTTAAAACGCATCTAAAAGGTATCAAAGTCGGCACCTAATGGACAGTTTTTGAACTCCAATATTTCTTGATATAGACCACCTAGATTGCTGAAATTTCAGGATTGTGATCTAGGAATCATTCCCTTTCCATTGGTGTGCCTATCTTTGAATAAGACCAACTCTACAACAAGTTATGGGCAAAAATCCATGTCCAAACTTTAAATGCGAATATCTCGCTTAAAACGCATCTAAAAGGTATCAAAGTCGGCACCTAATGGACAATTTTTGAACTCCAATATTTCTTGATCTAGACCACCTAGATGGCTGAAATTTCAGGATTGTGATCTAGGAATCATTCCCTTTCCATTGGTGTGCCTATCTTTGAATAAGACCAACTCTACAACAAGTTATGGGCAAAAATCCATGTCCAAACTTTAAATGCAAATATCTCGCTTAAAACGCATCTAAAAGGTATCAAAGTCGGCACCTAATGGACAATTTTTGAACTCCAATATTTCTTGATCTAGACCACCTAGATGGCTGAAATTTCAGGATTGTGATCTAGGAATCATTCCCTTTCCATTGGTGTGCCTATCTTTGAATAAGACCAACTCTACAACAAGTTATGGGCAAAAATCCATGTCCAAACTTTAAATGCGAATATCTCGCTTAAAACGCATCTAAAAGGTATCAAAGTCGGCACCTAATGGACAATTTTTGAACTCCAATATTTCTTGATCTAGACCACCTAGATTGCTGAAATTTCAGGATTATGATCTAGGAATCATTCCCTTTCCATTGGTGTGCCTATCTTTGAATAAGACCAACTCTACAACAAGTTATGGGCAAAAATCCATGTCCAAACTTTAAATGCGAATATCTCGCTTAAAACGTATCCAAAAGGTATCAAAGTCGGCAACTAATGGACAATTTTTGAACTCCAATATTTCTTGATCTAGACCACCTAGATGGCTGAAATTTCAGGATTGTGATCTAGGAATCATTCCCTTTCCATTGGTGTGCCTATCTTTGAATAAGACCAACTCTACAACAAGTTATGGGCAAAAATCCATGTACAAACTTTAAATGCGAATATCTCGCTTAAAACGCATCTAAAAGGTATCAAAGTTGGCACCTAATGGACAATTTTTGAACTCCAATATTTCTTGATCTAGACCACCTAGATGGCTGAAATTTCAGGATTGTGATCTAGGAATCATTCCCTTTCCATTAGTGTGCCTATCTTTGAATAAGACCAACTCTACAACAAGTTATGGGCAAAAATCCATGTCCAAACTTTATATGCGAATATCTCGCTTAAAACGCTTCTAAAAGGTATCAAAGTCGGCACCTAATGGACAATTTTTGAACTCCAATATTTCTTGATATAGACCACCTAGATGGCTGAAATTTCAGGATTGTGATCTAGGAATCATTCCCTTTCCATTGGTGTGCCTATCTTTGAATAAGACCAACTCTACAACAAGTTATGGGCAAAAATCCATGTCCAAACTTTAAATGCGAATATCTCGCTTAAAACGCATCTAAAAGGTATCAAAGTCGGCACCTAATGGACAATTTTTGAACTCCAATATTTCTTGATTTAGACCACCTAGATGGCTGAAATTTCAGGATTGTGATCTAGGAATCTTTCCCTTTCCATTGGTGTGCCTATCTTTGAATAAGACCAACTCTACAACAAGTTATGGGCAAAAATCCATGTCCAAACTTTAAATGCGAATATCTCGCTTAAAACGCATCTAAAAGGTATCAAAGTCGGCACCTAATGGACAATTTTTGAACTCCAATATTTCTTGATCTAGACCACCTAGATGGCTGAAATTTCAGGATTGTGATCTAGGAATCATTCCCTTTCCATTGGTGTGCCTATCTTTGAATAAGACCAACTCTACAACAAGTTATGGGCAAAAATCCATGTCCAAACTTTAAATGCGAATATCTCGCTTAAAACGCATCTAAAAGGTATCAAAGTCGGCACCTAATGGACAATTTTTGAACTCCAATATTTCTTGATCTAGACCACCTAGATGGCTGAAATTTCAGGATTGTGATCTAGGAATCATTCCCTCTCCATTGGTGTGCCTATCTTTGAATAAGACCAACTCTACAACAAGTTATGGGCAAAAATCCATGTCCAAACTTTAAATGCGAATATCTCGCTTAAAACGCATCTAAAAGGTATCAAAGTCGGCACCTAATGGACAATTTTTGAACTCCAATATTTCTTGATCTAGACCACCTAGATGGCTGAAATTTCAGGATTGTGATCTAGGAATCATTCCCTTTCCATTGGTGTGCCTATCTTTGAATAAGACCAACTCTACAACAAGTTATGGGCAAAAATCCATGTCCAAACTTTAAATGCGAATATCTCGCTTAAAACGCATCTAAAAGGTATCAAAGTCGGCACCTAATGGACAATTTTTGAACTCCAATATTTCTTGATTTAGACCACCTAGATGGCTGAAATTTCAGGATTGTGATCTAGGAATCATTCCCTTTCCATTGGTGTGCCTATCTTTGAATAAGACCAACTCTACAACAAGTTATGGGCAAAAATCCATGTCCAAACTTTAAATGCGAATATCTCGCTTAAAACGCATCTAAAAGGTATCAAAGTCGGCACCTAATGGACAATTTTTGAACTCCAATATTTCTTGATCTAGACCACCTAGATGGCTGAAATTTCAGGATTGTGATCTAGGAATCTTTCCCTTTCCATTGGTGTGCCTATCTTTGAATAAGACCAACTCTACAACAAGTTATGGGCAAAAATCCATGTCCAAACTTTAAATGCGAATATCTCGCTTAAAACGCATCTAAAAGGTATCAAAGTCGGCACCTAATGGACAATTTTTGAACTCCAATATTTCTTGATCTAGACCACCTAGATGGCTGAAATTTCAGGATTGTGATCTAGGAATCATTCCCTTTCCATTGGTGTGCCTATCTTTGAATAAGACCAACTCTACAACAAGTTATGGGCAAAAATCCATGTCCAAACTTTAAATGCGAATATCTCGCTTAAAACGCATCTAAAAGGTATCAAAGTCGGCACCTAATGGACAATTTTTGAACTCCAATATTTCTTGATCTAGACCACCTAGATGGCTGAAATTTCAGGATTGTGATCTAGGAATCATTCCCTCTCCATTGGTGTGCCTATCTTTGAATAAGACCAACTCTACAACAAGTTATGGGCAAAAATCCATGTCCAAACTTTAAATGCGAATATCTCGCTTAAAACGCATCTAAAAGGTATCAAAGTCGGCACCTAATGGACAATTTTTGAACTCCAATATTTCTTGATCTAGACCACCTAGATGGCTGAAATTTCAGGATTGTGATCTAGGAATCATTCCCTTTCCATTGGTGTGCCTATCTTTGAATAAGACCAACTCTACAACAAGTTATGGGCAAAAATCCATGTCCAAACTTTAAATGCGAATATCTCGCTTAAACGCATCTAAAAGGTATCAAAGTCGGCACCTAATGGACAATTTTTGAACTCCAATATTTCTTGATTTAGACCACCTAGATGGCTGAAATTTCAGGATTGTGATCTAGGAATCATTCCCTTTCCATTGGTGTGCCTATCTTTGAATAAGACCAACTCTACAACAAGTTATGGGCAAAAATCCATGTCCAAAACTTTAAATGCGAATATCTCGCTTAAAACGCATCTAAAAGGTATCAAAGTCGGCACCTAATGGACAATTTTTGAACTCCAATATTTCTTGATCTAGACCACCTAGATGGCTGAAATTTTAGGATTGTGATCTAGGAATCATTCCCTTTCCATTGGTGTGCCTATCTTTGAATAAGACCAACTCTACAACAAGTTATGGGCAAAAATCCATGTCCAAACTTTAAATGCGAATATCTCGCTTAAAACGCATCTAAAAGGTATCAAAGTCGGCACCTAATGGACAATTTTTGAACTCCAATATTTCTTGATCTAGACCACCTAGATGGCTGAAATTTCAGGATTGTGATCTAGGAATCATTCCCTTTCCATTGGTGTGCCTATCTTTGAATAAGACCAACTCTACAACAAGTTATGGGCAAAAATCCATGTCCAAACTTTAAATGCGAATATCTCGCTTAAAACGCATCTAAAAGGTATCAAAGTCGGCACCTAATGGACAATTTTTGAACTCCAATATTTCTTGATCTAGACCACCTAGATGGCTGAAATTTCAGGATTGTGATGTAGGAATCATTCCCTTTCCATTGGTGTGCCTATCTTTGAATAAGACCAACTCTACAACAAGTTATGGGCAAAAATCCATGTCCAAACTTTAAATGCGAATATCTCGCTTAAAACGCATCTAAAAGGTATCAAAGTCGGCACCTAATGGACAATTTTTGAACTCCAATATTTCTTGATCTAGACCACCTAGATGGCTGAAATTTCAGGATTGTGATCTAGGAATCATTCCCTTTCCATTGGTGTGCCTATCTTTGAATAAGACCAACTCTACAACAAGTTATGGGCAAAAATCCATGTCCAAACTTTAAATGCGAATATCTCGCTTAAAACGCATCTAAAAGGTATCAAAGTCGGCACCTAATGGACAATTTTTGAACTCCAATATTTCTTGATCTAGGCCACCTAGATGGCTGAAATTTCAGGATTGTGATCTAGGAATCATTCCCTTTCCATTGGTGTGCCTATCTTTGAATAAGACCAACTCTACAACAAGTTATGGGCAAAAATCCATGTCCAAACTTTAAATGCGAATATCTCGCTTAAAACGCATCTAAAAGGTATCAAAGTCGGCACCTAATGGACAATTTTTGAACTCCAATATTTCTTGATCTAGACCACCTAGATGGCTGAAATTTCAGGATTGTGATCTAGGAATCATTCCCTTTCCATTGGTGTGCCTATCTTTGAATAAGACCAACTCTACAACAAGTTATGGGCAAAAATCCATGTCCAAACTTTAAATGCGAATATCTCGCTTAAAACGCATCTAAAAGGTATCAAAGTCGGCACCTAATGGACAGTTTTTGAACTCCAATATTTCTTGATCTAGACCACCTAGATGGCTGAAATTTCAGGATTGTGATCTAGGAATCATTCCCTTTCCATTGGTGTGCCTATCTTTGAATAAGACCAACTCTACAACAAGTTATGGGCAAAAATCCATGTCCAAACTTTAAATGCGAATATCTCGCTTAAAACGCATCTAAAAGGTATCAAAGTCGGCACCTAATGGACAATTTTTGAACTCCAATATTTCTTGATCTAGACCACCTAGATGGCTGAAATTTCAGGATTGTGATCTAGGAATCATTCCCTTTCCATTGGTGTGCCTATCTTTGAATAAGACCAACTCTACAACAAGTTATGGGCAAAAATCCATGTCCAAACTTTAAATGCGAATATCTCGCTTAAAACGCATCTAAAAGGTATCAAAGTCGGCACCTAATGGACAATTTTTGAACTCCAATATTTCTTGATCTAGACCACCTAGATGGCTGAAATTTCAGGATTGTGATCTAGGAATCATTCCCTTTCCATTGGTGTGCCTATCTTTGAATAAGACTAACTCTACAACAAGTTATGGGCAAAAATCCATGTCCAAACTTTAAATGCGAATATCTCGCTTAAAACGCATCTAAAAGGTATCAAAGTCGGCACCTAATGGACAATTTTTGAACTCCAATATTTCTTGATCTAGACCACCTAGATGGCTGAAATTTCAGGATTGTGATCTAGGAATCATTCCCTTTCCATTGGTGTGCCTATCTTTGAATAAGACCAACTCTACAACAAGTTATGGGCAAAAATCCATGTCCAAACTTTAAATGCGAATATCTCGCTTAAAACGCATCCAAAAGGTATCAAAGTCGGCAACTAATGGACAATTTTTTAACTCCAATATTTCTTGATCTAGACCACCTAGATGGCTGAAATTTCAGGATTGTGATCTAGGAACCATTCCCTTTCCATTGGTGTGCCTATCTTTGAATAAGACCAACTCTACAACAAGTTATGGGCAAAAATCCATGTCCAAACTTTAAATGCGAATATCTCGCTTAAAACGCTTCTAAAAGGTATCAAAGTCGGCACCTAATGGACAATTTTTGAACTCCAATATTTCTTGATCTAGACCACCTAGATGGCTGAAATTTCAGGATTGTGATCTAGGAATCATTCCCTTTCCATTGGTGTGCCTATCTTTGAATAAGACCAACTCTACAACAAGTTATGGGCAAAAATCCATGTCCAAACTTTAAATGCGAATATCTCGCTTAAAACGCATCCAAAAGGTATCAAAGTCGGCACCTAATGGACAATTTTTGAACTCCAATATTTCTTGATCTAGACCACCTAGATGGCTGAAATTTCAGGATTGTGATCTAGGAATCATTCCCTTTCCATTGGTGTGCCTATCTTTGAATAAGACCAACTCTACAACAAGTTATGGGCAAAAATCCATGTCCAAACTTTAAATGCGAATATCTCGCTTAAAACGCATCTAAAAGGTATCAAAGTCGGCACCTAATGGACAATTTTTGAACTCCAATATTTCTTGATCTAGACCACCTAGATGGCTGAAATTTCAGGATTGTGATCTAGGAATCATTCCCTTTCCATTGGTGTGCCTATCTTTGAATAAGACTAACTCTACAACAAGTTATGGGCAAAAATCCATGTCCAAACTTTAAATGCGAATATCTCGCTTAAAACGCATCTAAAAGGTATCAAAGTCGGCACCTAATGGACAATTTTTGAACTCCAATATTTCTTGATCTAGACCACCTAGATGGCTGAAATTTCAGGATTGTGATCTAGGAATCATTCCCTTTCCATTGGTGTGCCTATCTTTGAATAAGACCAACTCTACAACAAGTTATGGGCAAAAATCCATGTCCAAACTTTAAATGCGAATATCTCGCTTAAAACGCATCCAAAAGGTATCAAAGTCGGCAACTAATGGACAATTTTTTAACTCCAATATTTCTTGATCTAGACCACCTAGATGGCTGAAATTTCAGGATTGTGATCTAGGAACCATTCCCTTTCCATTGGTGTGCCTATCTTTGAATAAGACCAACTCTACAACAAGTTATGGGCAAAAATCCATGTCCAAACTTTAAATGCGAATATCTCGCTTAAAACGCTTCTAAAAGGTATCAAAGTCGGCACCTAATGGACAATTTTTGAACTCCAATATTTCTTGATCTAGACCACCTAGATGGCTGAAATTTCAGGATTGTGATCTAGGAATCATTCCCTTTCCATTGGTGTGCCTATCTTTGAATAAGACCAACTCTACAACAAGTTATGGGCAAAAATCCATGTCCAAACTTTAAATGCGAATATCTCGCTTAAAACGCATCTAAAAGGTATCAAAGTCGGCACCTAATGGACAATTTTTGAACTCCAATATTTCTTGATCTAGACCACCTAGATGGCTGAAATTTCAGGATTGTGATCTAGGAATCATTCCCTTTCCATTGGTGTGCCTATCTTTGAATAAGACCAACTCTACAACAAGTTATGGGCAAAAATCCATGTCCAAACTTTAAATGCGAATATCTCGCTTAAAACGCATCTAAAAGGTATCAAAGTCGGCACCTAATGGACAATTTTTGAACTCCAATATTTCTTGATCTAGACCACCTAGACGGCTGAAATTTCAGGATTGTGATCTAGGAATCATTCCCTTTCCATTGGTGTGCCTATCTTTGAATAAGACCAACTCTACAACAAGTTATGGGCAAAAATCCATGTCCAAACTTTAAATGCGAATATCTCGCTTAAAACGCATCTAAAAGGTATCAAAGTCGGCACCTAATGGACAATTTTTGAACTCCAATATTTCTTGATCTAGAACACCTAGATGGCTGAAATTTCAGGATTGTGATCTAGGAATCATTCCCTTTCCATTGGTGTGCCTATCTTTGAATAAGACTAACTCTACAACAAGTTATGGGCAAAAATCCATGTCCAAACTTTAAATGCGAATATCTCGCTTAAAACGCATCTAAAAGGTATCAAAGTCGGCACCTAATGGACAATTTTTGAACTCCAATATTTCTTGATCTAGACCACCTAGATGGCTGAAATTTCAGGATTGTCATCTAGGAATCATTCCCTTTCCATTGGTGTGCCTATCTTTGAATAAGACCAACTCTACAACAAGTTATGGGCAAAAATCCATGTCCAAACTTTAAATGCGAATATCTCGCTTAAAACGCATCCAAAAGGTATCAAAGTCGGCAACTAATGGACAATTTTTGAACTCCAATATTTCTTGATCTAGACCACCTAGATGGCTGAAATTTCAGGATTGTGATCTAGGAACCATTCCCTTTCCATTGGTGTGCCTATCTTTGAATAAGACCAACTCTACAACAAGTTATGGGCAAAAATCCATGTCCAAACTTTAAATGCGAATATCTCGCTTAAAACGCATCTAAAAGGTATCAAAGTCGGCACCTAATGGACAATTTTTGAACTCCAATATTTCTTGATCTAGACCACCTAGATGGCTGAAATTTCAGGATTGTGATCTAGGAATCATTCCCTTTCCATTGGTGTGCCTATCTTTGAATAAGACCAACTCTACAACAAGTTATGGGCAAAAATCCATGTCCAAACTTTAAATGCGAATATCTCGCTTAAAACGCTTCTAAAAGGTATCAAAGTCGGCACCTAATGGACAATTTTTGAACTCCAATATTTCTTGATCTAGACCACCTAGATGGCTGAAATTTCAGGATTGTGATCTAGGAATCATTCCCTTTCCATTGGTGTGCCTATCTTTGAATAAGACCAACTCTACAACAAGTTATGGGCAAAAATCCATGTCCAAACTTTAAATGCGAATATCTCGCTTAAAACGCATCTAAAAGGTATCAAAGTCGGCACCTAATGGACAATTTTTGAACTCCAATATTTCTTGATCTAGACCACCTAGACGGCTGAAATTTCAGGATTGTGATCTAGGAATCATTCCCTTTCCATTGGTGTGCCTATCTTTGAATAAGACCAACTCTACAACAAGTTATGGGCAAAAATCCATGTCCAAACTTTAAATGCGAATATCTCGCTTAAAACGCATCTAAAAGGTATCAAAGTCGGCACCTAATGGACAGTTTTTGAACTCCAATATTTCTTGATCTAGACCACCTAGATGGCTGAAATTGCAGGATTGTGATCTAGGAATCATTCCCTTTCCATTGGTGTGCCTATCTTTGAATAAGACCAACTCTACAACAAGTTATGGGCAAAAATCCATGTCCAAACTTTAAATGCGAATATCTCGCTTAAAACGCATCTAAAAGGTATCAAAGTCGGCACCTAATGGACAATTTTTGAACTCCAATATTTCTTGATCTAGACCACCTAGATGGCTGAAATTTCAGGATTGTGATCTAGGAATCATTCCCTTTCCATTGGTGTGCCTATCTTTGAATAAGACCAACTCTACAACAAGTTATGGGCAAAAATCCATGTCCAAACTTTAAATGCGAATATCTCGCTTAAAACGCATCTAAAAGGTATCAAAGTCGGCAACTAATGGACAATTTTTGAACTCCAATATTTCTTGATCTAGACCACCTAGATGGCTGAAATTTCAGGATTGTGATCTAGGAATCATTCCCTTTCCATTGGTGTGCCTATCTTTGAATAAGACCAACTCTACAACAAGTTATGGGCAAAAATCCATGTCCAAACTTTAAATGCGAATATCTCGCTTAAAACGCATCTAAAAGGTATCAAAGTCGGCACCTAATGGACAATTTTTGAACTCCAATATTTCTTGATCTAGACCACCTAGATGGCTGAAATTTCAGGATTGTGATCTAGGAATCATTCCCTTTCCATTGGTGTGCCTATCTTTGAATAAGACCAACTCTACAACAAGTTATGGGCAAAAATCCATGTCCAAACTTTAAATGCGAATATCTCGCTTAAAACGCTTCTAAAAGGTATCAAAGTCGGCACCTAATGGACAATTTTTGAACTCCAATATTTCTTGATCTAGACCACCTAGACGGCTGAAATTTCAGGATTGTGATCTAGGAATCATTCCCTTTCCATTGGTGTGCCTATCTTTGAATAAGACCAACTCTACAACAAGTTATGGGCAAAAATCCATGTCCAAACTTTAAATGCGAATATCTCGCTTAAAACGCATCTAAAAGGTATCAAAGTCGGCACCTAATGGACAATTTTTGAACTCCAATATTTCTTGATCCAGACCACCTAGATGGCTGAAATTTCAGGATTGTGATCTAGGAATCATTCCCTTTCCATTGGTGTGCCTATCTTTGAATAAGACCAACTCTACAACAAGTTATGGGCAAAAATCCATGTCCAAACTTTAAATGCGAATATCTCGCTTAAAACGCATCTAAAAGGTATCAAAGTCGGCACCTAATGGACAATTTTTGAACTCCAATATTTCTTGATCTAGACCACCTAGACGGCTGAAATTTCAGGATTGTGATCTAGGAATCATTCCCTTTCCATTGGTGTGCCTATCTATGAATAAGACCAACTCTACAACAAGTTATGGGCAAAAATCCATGTCCAAACTTTAAATGCGAATATCTCGCTTAAAACGCATCTAAAAGGTATCAAAGTCGGCACCTAATGGACAGTTTTTGAACTCCAATATTTCTTGATCTAGACCACCTAGATGGCTGAAATTTCAGGATTGTGATCTAGGAATCATTCCCTTTCCATTGGTGTGCCTATCTTTGAATAAGACCAACTCTACAACAAGTTATGGGCAAAAATCCATGTCCAAACTTTAAATGCGAATATCTCGCTTAAAACGCATCTAAAAGGTATCAAAGTCGGCACCTAATGGACAATTTTTGAACTCCAATATTTCTTGATCTAGACCACCTAGATGGCTGAAATTTCAGGATTGTGATCTAGGAATCATTCCCTTTCCATTGGTGTGCCTATCTTTGAATAAGACCAACTCTACAACAAGTTATGGGCAAAAATCCATGTCCAAACTTTAAATGCGAATATCTCGCTTAAAACGCATCTAAAAGGTATCAAAGTCGGCACCTAATGGACAATTTTTGAACTCCAATATTTCTTGATCTAGACCACCTAGATGGCTGAAATTTCAGGATTGTGATCTAGGAATCATTCCCTTTCCATTGGTGTGCCTATCTTTGAATAAGACCAACTCTACAACAAGTTATGGGCAAAAATCCATGTCCAAACTTTTAATGCGAATATCTCGCTTAAAACGCATCTAAAAGGTATCAAAGTCGGCACCTAATGGACAATTTTTGAACTCCAATATTTCTTGATCTAGACCACCTAGATGGCTGAAATTTCAGGATTGTGATCTAGAAATCATTCCCTTTCCATTGGTGTGCCTATCTTTGAATAAGACCAACTCTACAACAAGTTATGGGCAAAAATCCATGTCCAAACTTTAAATGCGAATATCTCGCTTAAAACGCATTTAAAAGGTATCAAAGTCGGCACCTAATGGACAATTTTTGAACTCCAATATTTCTTGATCCAGACCACCTAGATGGCTGAAATTTCAGGATTGTGATCTAGGAATCATTCCCTTTCCATTGGTGTGCCTATCTTTGAATAAGACCAACTCTACAACAAGTTATGGGCAAAAATCCATGTCCAAACTTTAAATGCGAATATCTCGCTTAAAACGCATCTAAAAGGTATCAAAGTCGGCACCTAATGGACAATTTTTGAACTCCAATATTTCTTGATCTAGACCACCTAGACGGCTGAAATTTCAGGATTGTGATCTAGGAATCATTCCCTTTCCATTGGTGTGCCTATCTTTGAATAAGACCAACTCTACAACAAGTTATGGGCAAAAATCCATGTCCAAACTTTAAATGCGAATATCTCGCTTAAAACGCATCTAAAAGGTATCAAAGTCGGCACCTAATGGACAATTTTTGAACTCCAATATTTCTTGATCTAGACCACCTAGATGGCTGAAATTTCAGGATTGTGATCTAGGAATCATTCCCTTTCCATTGGTGTGCCTATCTTTGAATAAGACCAACTCTACAACAAGTTATGGGCAAAAATCCATGTCCAAACTTTAAATGCGAATATCTCGCTTAAAACGCATCTAAAAGGTATCAAAGTCGGCACCTAATGGACAATTTTTGAACTCCAATATTTCTTGATCTAGACAACCTAGATGGCTGAAATTTCAGGATTGTGATCTAGGAATCATTTCCTTTCCATTGGTGTGCCTATCTTTGAATAAGACCAACTCTACAACAAGTTATGGGCAAAAATCCATGTCCAAACTTTAAATGCGAATATCTCGCTTAAAACGCATCTAAAAGGTATCAAAGTCGGCACCTAATGGACAATTTTTGAACTCCAATATTTCTTGATCTAGACCACCTAGATGGCTGAAATTTCAGGATTGTGATCTAGGAATCATTTCCTTTCCATTGGTGTGCCTATCTTTGAATAAGACCAACTCTACAACAAGTTATGGGCAAAAATCCATGTCCAAACTTTTAATGCGAATATCTCGCTTAAAACGCATCTAAAAGGTATCAAAGTCGGCACCTAATGGACAATTTTTGAACTCCAATATTTCTTGATCTAGACCACCTAGATGGCTGAAATTTCAGGATTGTGATCTAGAAATCATTCCCTTTCCATTGGTGTGCCTATCTTTGAATAAGACCAACTCTACAACAAGTTATGGGCAAAAATCCATGTCCAAACTTTAAATGCGAATATCTCGCTTAAAACGCATCTAAAAGGTATCAAAGTCGGCAACTAATGGACAATTTTTGAACTCCAATATTTCTTGATCTAGACCACCTAGATGGCTGAAATTTCAGGATTGTGATCTAGGAATCATTCCCTTTCCATTGGTGTGCCTATCTTTGAATAAGACCAACTCTACAACAAGTTATGGGCAAAAATCCATGTCCAAACTTTAAATGCGAATATCTCGCTTAAAACGCATCTAAAAGGTATCAAAGTCGGCACCTAATGGACAATTTTTGAACTCCAATATTTCTTGATCTAGACCACCTAGATGGCTGAAATTTCAGGTTTGTGATCTAGGAATCATTCCATTTCCATTGGTGTGCCTATCTTTGAATAAGACCAACTCTACAACAAGTTATGGGCAAAAATCCATGTCCAAACTTTAAATGCGAATATCTCGCTTAAAACGCATCTAAAAGGTATCAAAGTCGGCACCTAATGGACAGTTTTTGAACTCCAATATTTCTTGATCTAGACCACCTAGATGGCTGAAATTTCAGGATTGTGATCTAGGAATCATTCCCTTTCCATTGGTGTGCCTATCTTTGAATAAGACCAACTCTACAACAAGTTATGGGCAAAAATCCATGTCCAAACTTTAAATGCGAATATCTCGCTTAAAACGCATCTAAAAGGTATCAAAGTCGGCACCTAATGGACAATTTTTGAACTCCAATATTTCTTGATCTAGACCACCTAGATGGCTGAAATTTCAGGATTGTGATCTAGGAATCATTCCCTTTCCATTGGTGTGCCTATCTTTGAATAAGACCAACTCTACAACAAGTTATGGGCAAAAATCCATGTCCAAACTTTAAATGCGAATATCTCGCTTAAAACGCATCTAAAAGGTATCAAAGTCGGCACCTAATGGACAATTTTTGAACTCCAATATTTCTTGATCTAGACCACCTAGATGGCTGAAATTTCAGGATTGTGATCTAGGAATCATTCCCTTTCCATTGGTGTGCCTATCTTTGAATAAGACCAACTCTACAACAAGTTATGGGCAAAAATCCATGTCCAAACTTTAAATGCGAATATCTCGCTTAAAACGCATCTAAAAGGTATCAAAGTCGGCACCTAATGGACAATTTTTGAACTCCAATATTTCTTGATCTAGACAACCTAGATGGCTGAAATTTCAGGATTGTGATCTAGGAATCATTTCCTTTCCATTGGTGTGCCTATCTTTGAATAAGACCAACTCTACAACAAGTTATGGGCAAAAATCCATGTCCAAACTTTAAATGCGAATATCTCGCTTAAAACGCATCTAAAAGGTATCAAAGTCGGCACCTAATGGACAATTTTTGAACTCCAATATTTCTTGATCTAGACCACCTAGATGGCTGAAATTTCAGGATTGTGATCTAGGAATCATTTCCTTTCCATTGGTGTGCCTATCTTTGAATAAGACCAACTCTACAACAAGTTATGGGCAAAAATCCATGTCCAAACTTTTAATGCGAATATCTCGCTTAAAACGCATCTAAAAGGTATCAAAGTCGGCACCTAATGGACAATTTTTGAACTCCAATATTTCTTGATCTAGACCACCTAGATGGCTGAAATTTCAGGATTGTGATCTAGAAATCATTCCCTTTCCATTGGTGTGCCTATCTTTGAATAAGACCAACTCTACAACAAGTTATGGGCAAAAATCCATGTCCAAACTTTAAATGCGAATATCTCGCTTAAAACGCATCTAAAAGGTATCAAAGTCGGCAACTAATGGACAATTTTTGAACTCCAATATTTCTTGATCTAGACCACCTAGATGGCTGAAATTTCAGGATTGTGATCTAGGAATCATTCCCTTTCCATTGGTGTGCCTATCTTTGAATAAGACCAACTCTACAACAAGTTATGGGCAAAAATCCATGTCCAAACTTTAAATGCGAATATCTCGCTTAAAACGCATCTAAAAGGTATCAAAGTCGGCACCTAATGGACAATTTTTGAACTCCAATATTTCTTGATCCAGACCACCTAGATGGCTGAAATTTCAGGATTGTGATCTAGGAATCATTCCCTTTCCATTGGTGTGCCTATCTTTGAATAAGACCAACTCTACAACAAGTTATGGGCAAAAATCCATGTCCAAACTTTAAATGCGAATATCTCGCTTAAAACGCATCTAAAAGGTATCAAAGTCGGCACCTAATGGACAATTTTTGAACTCCAATATTTCTTGATCTAGACCACCTAGACGGCTGAAATTTCAGGATTGTGATCTAGGAATCATTCCCTTTCCATTGGTGTGCCTATCTATGAATAAGACCAACTCTACAACAAGTTATGGGCAAAAATCCATGTCCAAACTTTAAATGCGAATATCTCGCTTAAAACGCATCTAAAAGGTATCAAAGTCGGCACCTAATGGACAGTTTTTGAACTCCAATATTTCTTGATCTAGACCACCTAGATGGCTGAAATTTCAGGATTGTGATCTAGGAATCATTCCCTTTCCATTGGTGTGCCTATCTTTGAATAAGACCAACTCTACAACAAGTTATGGGCAAAAATCCATGTCCAAACTTTAAATGCGAATATCTCGCTTAAAACGCATCTAAAAGGTATCAAAGTCGGCACCTAATGGACAATTTTTGAACTCCAATATTTCTTGATCTAGACTACCTAGATGGCTGAAATTTCAGGATTGTGATCTAGGAATCATTCCCTTTCCATTGGTGTGCCTATCTTTGAATAAGACCAACTCTACAACAAGTTATGGGCAAAAATCCATGTCCAAACTTTAAATGCGAATATCTCGCTTAAAACGCATCTAAAAGGTATCAAAGTCGGCACCTAATGGACAATTTTTGAACTCCAATATTTCTTGATCTAGACCACCTAGATGGCTGAAATTTCAGGATTGTGATCTAGGAATCATTCCCTTTCCATTGGTGTGCCTATCTTTGAATAAGACCAACTCTACAACAAGTTATGGGCAAAAATCCATGTCCAAACTTTTAATGCGAATATCTCGCTTAAAACGCATCTAAAAGGTATCAAAGTCGGCACCTAATGGACAATTTTTGAACTCCAATATTTCTTGATCTAGACCACCTAGATGGCTGAAATTTCAGGATTGTGATCTAGAAATCATTCCCTTTCCATTGGTGTGCCTATCTTTGAATAAGACCAACTCTACAACAAGTTATGGGCAAAAATCCATGTCCAAACTTTAAATGCGAATATCTCGCTTAAAACGCATTTAAAAGGTATCAAAGTCGGCACCTAATGGACAATTTTTGAACTCCAATATTTCTTGATCCAGACCACCTAGATGGCTGAAATTTCAGGATTGTGATCTAGGAATCATTCCCTTTCCATTGGTGTGCCTATCTTTGAATAAGACCAACTCTACAACAAGTTATGGGCAAAAATCCATGTCCAAACTTTAAATGCGAATATCTCGCTTAAAACGCATCTAAAAGGTATCAAAGTCGGCACCTAATGGACAATTTTTGAACTCCAATATTTCTTGATCTAGACCACCTAGACGGCTGAAATTTCAGGATTGTGATCTAGGAATCATTCCCTTTCCATTGGTGTGCCTATCTTTGAATAAGACCAACTCTACAACAAGTTATGGGCAAAAATCCATGTCCAAACTTTAAATGCGAATATCTCGCTTAAAACGCATCTAAAAGGTATCAAAGTCGGCACCTAATGGACAATTTTTGAACTCCAATATTTCTTGATCTAGACCACCTAGATGGCTGAAATTTCAGGATTGTGATCTAGGAATCATTCCCTTTCCATTGGTGTGCCTATCTTTGAATAAGACCAACTCTACAACAAGTTATGGGCAAAAATCCATGTCCAAACTTTAAATGCGAATATCTCGCTTAAAACGCATCTAAAAGGTATCAAAGTCGGCACCTAATGGACAATTTTTGAACTCCAATATTTCTTGATCTAGACAACCTAGATGGCTGAAATTTCAGGATTGTGATCTAGGAATCATTTCCTTTCCATTGGTGTGCCTATCTTTGAATAAGACCAACTCTACAACAAGTTATGGGCAAAAATCCATGTCCAAACTTTAAATGCGAATATCTCGCTTAAAACGCATCTAAAAGGTATCAAAGTCGGCACCTAATGGACAATTTTTGAACTCCAATATTTCTTGATCTAGACCACCTAGATGGCTGAAATTTCAGGATTGTGATCTAGGAATCATTTCCTTTCCATTGGTGTGCCTATCTTTGAATAAGACCAACTCTACAACAAGTTATGGGCAAAAATCCATGTCCAAACTTTTAATGCGAATATCTCGCTTAAAACGCATCTAAAAGGTATCAAAGTCGGCACCTAATGGACAATTTTTGAACTCCAATATTTCTTGATCTAGACCACCTAGATGGCTGAAATTTCAGGATTGTGATCTAGAAATCATTCCCTTTCCATTGGTGTGCCTATCTTTGAATAAGACCAACTCTACAACAAGTTATGGGCAAAAATCCATGTCCAAACTTTAAATGCGAATATCTCGCTTAAAACGCATCTAAAAGGTATCAAAGTCGGCAACTAATGGACAATTTTTGAACTCCAATATTTCTTGATCTAGACCACCTAGATGGCTGAAATTTCAGGATTGTGATCTAGGAATCATTCCCTTTCCATTGGTGTGCCTATCTTTGAATAAGACCAACTCTACAACAAGTTATGGGCAAAAATCCATGTCCAAACTTTAAATGCGAATATCTCGCTTAAAACGCATCTAAAAGGTATCAAAGTCGGCACCTAATGGACAATTTTTGAACTCCAATATTTCTTGATCTAGACCACCTAGATGGCTGAAATTTCAGGTTTGTGATCTAGGAATCATTCCATTTCCATTGGTGTGCCTATCTTTGAATAAGACCAACTCTACAACAAGTTATGGGCAAAAATCCATGTCCAAACTTTAAATGCGAATATCTCGCTTAAAACGCATCTAAAAGGTATCAAAGTCGGCACCTAATGGACAGTTTTTGAACTCCAATATTTCTTGATCTAGACCACCTAGATGGCTGAAATTTCAGGATTGTGATCTAGGAATCATTCCCTTTCCATTGGTGTGCCTATCTTTGAATAAGACCAACTCTACAACAAGTTATGGGCAAAAATCCATGTCCAAACTTTAAATGCGAATATCTCGCTTAAAACGCATCTAAAAGGTATCAAAGTCGGCACCTAATGGACAATTTTTGAACTCCAATATTTCTTGATCTAGACCACCTAGATGGCTGAAATTTCAGGATTGTGATCTAGGAATCATTCCCTTTCCATTGGTGTGCCTATCTTTGAATAAGACCAACTCTACAACAAGTTATGGGCAAAAATCCATGTCCAAACTTTAAATGCGAATATCTCGCTTAAAACGCATCTAAAAGGTATCAAAGTCGGCACCTAATGGACAATTTTTGAACTCCAATATTTCTTGATCTAGACCACCTAGATGGCTTAAATTTCAGGATTGTGATCTAGGAATCATTCCCTTTCCATTGGTGTGCCTATCTTTGAATAAGACCAACTCTACAACAAGTTATGGGCAAAAATCCATGTCCAAACTTTAAATGCGAATATCTCGCTTAAAACGCATCTAAAAGGTATCAAAGTCGGCACCTAATGGACAATTTTTGAACTCCAATATTTCTTGATCTAGACCACCTAGATGGCTGAAATTTCAGGATTGTGATCTAGGAATCATTCCCTTTCCATTGGTGTGCCTATCTTTGAATAAGACCAACTCTACAACAAGTTATGGGCAAAAATCCATGTCCAAACTTTAAATGCGAATATCTCGCTTAAAACGCATCTAAAAGGTATCAAAGTCGGCACCTAATGGACAGTTTTTGAACTCCAATATTTCTTGATCTAGACCACCTAGATGGCTGAAATTTCAGGATTGTGATCTAGGAATCATTCCCTTTCCATTGGTGTGCCTATCTTTGAATAAGACCAACTCTACAACAAGTTATGGGCAAAAATCCATGTCCAAACTTTAAATGCGAATATCTCGCTTAAAACGCATCTAAAAGGTATCAAAGTCGGCACCTAATGGACAATTTTTGAACTCCAATATTTCTTGATCTAGACCACCTAGATGGCTGAAATTTCAGGATTGTGATCTAGGAATCATTCCCTTTCCATTGGTGTGCCTATCTTTGAATAAGACCAACTCTACAACAAGTTATGGGCAAAAATCCATGTCCAAACTTTAAATGCGAATATCTCGCTTAAAACGCATCTAAAAGGTATCAAAGTCGGCACCTAATGGACAATTTTTGAACTCCAATATTTCTTGATCTAGACCACCTAGATGGCTTAAATTTCAGGATTGTGATCTAGGAATCATTCCCTTTCCATTGGTGTGCCTATCTTTGAATAAGACCAACTCTACAACAAGTTATGGGCAAAAATCCATGTCCAAACTTTAAATGCGAATAGCTCGCTTAAAACGCATCTAAAAGGTATCAAAGTCGGCACCTAATGGACAATTTTTGAACTCCAATATTTCTTGATCTAGACCACCTAGATGGCTGAAATTTCAGGATTGTGATCTAGGAATCATTCCCTTTCCATTGGTGTGCCTATCTTTGAATAAGACCAACTCTACAACAAGTTATGGGCAAAAATCCATGTCCAAACTTTAAATGCGAATATCTCGCTTAAAACGCATCTAAAAGGTATCAAAGTCGGCACCTAGTGGACAATTTTTGAACTCCAATATTTCTTGATCTAGACAACCTAGATGGCTGAAATTTCAGGATTGTGATCTAGGAATCATTCCCTTTCCATTGGTGTGCCTATCTTTGAATAAGACCAACTCTACAACAAGTTATGGGCAAAAATCCATGTCCAAACTTTAAATGCGAATATCTCGCTTAAAACGCATCTAAAAGGTATCAAAGTCGGCACCTAATGGACAATTTTTGAACTCCAATATTTCTTGATCTAGACCACCTAGATGGCTGAAATTTCAGGATTGTGATCTAGGAATCATTCCCTTTCCATTGGTGTGCCTATCTTGGAATAAGACCAACTCTACAACAAGTTATGGGCAAAAATCCATGTCCAAACTTTAAATGCGAATATCTCGCTTAAAACGCATCTAAAAGGTATCAAAGTCGGCACCTAATGGACAATTTTTGAACTCCAATATTTCTTGATCTAGACCACCTAGATGGCTGAAATTTCAGGATTGTGATCTAGGAATCATTCCCTTTCCATTGGTGTGCCTATCTTTGAATAAGACCAACTCTACAACAAGTTATGGGCAAAAATCCATGTCCAAACTTTAAATGCGAATATCTCGCTTAAAACGCATCTAAAAGGTATCAAAGTCGGCACCTAATGGACAATTTTTGAACTCCAATATTTCTTGATCTAGACCACCTAGATGGCTGAAATTTCAGGATTGTGATCTAGGAATCATTCCCTTTCCATTGGTGTGCCTATCTTTGAATAAGACCAACTCTACAACAAGTTATGGGCAAAAATCCATGTCCAAACTTTAAATGCGAATATCTCGCTTAAAACGCATCTAAAAGGTATCAAAGTCGGCACCTAGTGGACAATTTTTGGGCTCCAATATTTCTTGATCTAGACCACCTAGATGGCTGAAATTTCAGGATTGTGATCTAGGAATCATTCCCTTTCCATTGGTGTGCCTATCTTTGAATAAGACCAACTCTACAACAAGTTATGGGCAAAAATCCATGTCCAAACTTTAAATGCGAATATCTCGCTTAAAACGCATCTAAAAGGCATAAAAGTCGGCACCGAATGGACAATTTTTGAACTCCAATATTTCTTGATCTAGACCACCTAGATGGCTGAAATTTCAGGATTGTGATCTAGGAATCATTCCCTTTCCATTGGTGTGCCTATCTTTGAATAAGACTAACTCTACAACAAGTTATGGGCAAAAATCTATGTCCAAACTTTAAATGCGAATATCTCGCTTAAAACGCATCTAAAAGGTATCAAAGTCGGCACCTAATGGACAATTTTTGAACTCCAATATTTCTTGATCTAGACCACCTAGATGGCTGAAATTTCAGGATTGTGATCTAGGAATCATTCCCTTTCCATTGGTGTGCCTATCTTTGAATAAGACCAACTCTACAACAAGTTATGGGCAAAAATCCATGTCCAAACTTTAAATGCGAATATCTCGCTTAAAACGCATCTAAAAGGCATAAAAGTCGGCACCGAATGGACAATTTTTGAACTCCAATATTTCTTGATCTAGACCACCTAGATGGCTGAAATTTCAGGATTGTGATCTAGGAATCATTCCCTTTCCATTGGTGTGCCTATCTTTGAATAAGACTAACTCTACAACAAGTTATGGGCAAAAATCCATGTCCAAACTTTAAATGCGAATATCTCGCTTAAAACGCATCTAAAAGGTATCAAAGTCGGCACCTAATGGACAATTTTTGAACTCCAATATTTCTTGATCTAGACCACCTAGATGGCTGAAATTTCAGGATTGTGATCTAGGAATCATTCCCTTTCCATTGGTGTGCCTATCTCTGAATAAGACTAACTCTACAACAAATTATGGGCAAAAATCCATGTCCAAACTTTAAATGCGAATATCTCGCTTAAAACGCATCTAAAAGGTATCAAAGTCGGCACCTAATGGACAATTTTTGAACTCCAATATTTCTTGATCTAGACCACCTAGATGGCTGAAATTTCAGGATTGTGATCTAGGAATCATTCCCTTTCCATTGGTGTGCCTATCTTTGAATAAGACCAACTCTACAACAAGTTATGGGCAAAAATCCATGTCCAAACTTTAAATGCGAATATCTCGCTTAAAACGCATCTAAAAGGTATCAAAGTCGGCACCTAATGGACAATTTTTGAACTCCAATATTTCTTGATCTAGACCACCTAGATGGCTGAAATTTCAGGATTGTGATCTAGGAATCATTCCCTTTCCATTGGTGTGCCTATCTTTGAATAAGACCAACTCTACAACAAGTAATGGGCAAAAATCCATGTCCAAACTTTAAATGCGAATATCTCGCTTAAAACGCATCTAAAAGGTATCAAAGTCGGCACCTAATGGACAATTTTTGAACTCCAATATTTCTTGATCTAGACCACCAAGAGTGCTGAAATTTCAGGATTGTTATCTAGGAATCATTCCCTTTCCATTGGTGTGCCTATCTTTGAATAAGACCAACTCTACAACAAGTTATGGGCAATAATCCATGTCCAAACTTTAAATGCGAATATCTCGCTTAAAACGCATCTAAAAGGTATCAAAGTCGTCACCTAATGGACAATTTTTGAACTCCAATATTTCTTGATCTAGACCACCTAGATGGCTGAAATTTCAGGATTGTGATCTAGGAATCATTCCCTTTCCATTGGTGTGCCTATCTTTGAATAAGACCAACTCTACAACAAGTTATGGGCAAAAATCCATGTCCAAACTTTAAATGCGAATATCTCGCTTAAAACGCATCTAAAAGGTATCAAAGTCGGCATCTAATGGACAATTTTTGAACTCCAATATTTCTTGATCTAGACCACCTAGATAGCTGAAATTTCAGGATTGTGATCTAGGAATAATTCCCTTTCCATTGGTGTGCCTATCTTTGAATAAGACCAACTCTACAACAAGTTATGGGCAAAAATCCATGTCCAAACTTTAAATGCGAATATCTCGCTTAAAACGCATCTAAAAGGTATCAAAGTCGGCACCTAGTGGACAATTTTTGAACTCCAATATTTCTTGATCTAGACCACCTAGATGGCTGAAATTTCAGGATTGTGATCTAAGAATCATTCCCTTTCCATTGGTGTGCCTATCTTTGAATAAGACCAACTCTACAACAAGTTATGGGCAAAAATCCATGTCCAAACTTTAAATGCGAATATCTCGCTTAAAACGCATCCAAAAGGTATCAAAGTCGGCAAATAATGGACAATTTTTGAACTCCAATATTTCTTGATCTAGACCACCTAGATGGCTGAAATTTCAGGATTGTGATCTAGGAATCATTCCCTTTCCATTGGTGTGCCTATCTTTGAATAAGACCAACTCTACAACAAGTTATGGGCAAAAATCCATGTCCAAACTTTAAATGCGAATATCTCGCTTAAAACGCATCTAAAAGGTATCAAAGTCGGCACCTAGTGGACAATTTTTGAACTCCAATATTTCTTGATCTAGACCACCTAGATGGCTGAAATTTCAGGATTGTGATCTAAGAATCATTCCCTTTCCATTGGTGTGCCTATCTTTGAATAAGACCAACTCTACAACAAGTTATGGGCAAAAATCCATGTCCAAACTTTAAATGCGAATATCTCGCTTAAAACGCATCCAAAAGGTATCAAAGTCGGCAAATAATGGACAATTTTTGAACTCCAATATTTCTTGATCTAGACCACCTAGATGGCTGAAATTTCAGGATTGTGATCTAGGAATCATTCCCTTTCCATTGGTGTGCCTATCTTTGAATAAGACCAACTCTACAACAAGTTATGGGCAAAAATCCATGTCCAAACTTTAAATGCGAATATCTCGCTTAAAACGCATCTAAAAGGTATCAAAGTCGGCACCTAATGGACAATTTTTGAACTCCAATATTTCTTGATTTAGACCACCTAGATAGCTGAAATTTCAGGATTGTGATCTAGGAATAATTCCCTTTCCATTGGTGTGCCTATCTTTGAATAAGACCAACTCTACAACAAGTTATGGGCAAAAATCCATGTCCAAACTTTAAATGCGAATATCTCGCTTAAAACGCATCTAAAAGGTATCAAAGTCGGCACCTAGTGGACAATTTTTGAACTCCAATATTTCTTGATCTAGACCACCTAGATGGCTGAAATTTCAGGATTGTGATCTAGGAATCATTCCCTTTCCATTGGTGTGCCTATCTTTGAATAAGACCAACTCTACAACAAGTTATGGGCAAAAATCCATGTCCAAACTTTAAATGCGAATATCTCGCTTAAAACGCATCCAAAAGGTATCAAAGTCGGCAACTAATGGACAATTTTTGAACTCCAATATTTCTTGATCTAGACCACCTAGATGGCTGAAATTTCAGGATTGTGATCTAGGAATCATTCCCTTTCCATTGGTGTGCCTATCTTTGAATAAGACCAACTCTACAACAAGTTATGGGCAAAAATCCATGTCCAAACTTTAAATGCGAATATCTCGCTAAAAACGCATCTAAAAGGTATCAAAGTCGGCACCTAATGGACAATTTTTGAACTCCAATATTTCTTGATCTAGACCACCTAGATGGCTGAAATTTCAGAATTGTGATCTAGGAATCATTCCCTTTCCATTGGTGTGCCTATCTTTGAATAAGACCAACTCTACAACAAGCAGGGCAAAAATCCATGTCCAAACTTCAAATGCGAATATCTCGCTTAAAACGCATCTAAAAGGTATCAAAGTCGGCACCTAGTGGACAATTTTTGAACTCCAATATTTCTTGATCTAGACCACCTAGATGGCTGAAATTTCAGGATTGTGATCTAGGAATCATTCCCTTTCCATTGGTGTGCCTATCTTTGAATAAGACCAACTCTACAACAAGTTATGGGCGAAAATCCATGTCCAAACTTTAAATGCGAATATCTCGCTTAAAACGCATCTAAAAGGTATCAAAGTCGGCACCTAGTGGACAATTTTTGAACTCCAATATTTCTTGATCTAGACCACCTAGATGGCTGAAATTTCAGGATTGTGATCTAGGAATCATTCCCTTTCCATTGGTGTGCCTATCTTTGAATAATGCCAACTCTACAACAAGTTATGGGCAAAAATCCATGTCCAAACTTTAAATGCGAATATCTCGCTTAAAACGCATCTAAAAGGTATCAAAGTCGGCACCTAATGGACAATTTTTGAACTCCAATATTTCTTGATCTAGACCACCTAGATGGCTGAAATTTCAGGATTGTGATCTAGGAATCATTCCCTTTCCATTGGTGTGCCTATCTTTGAATAAGACCAACTCTACAACAAGTTATGGGCAAAAATCCATGTCCAAACTTTAAATGCGAATATCTCGCTTAAAACGCATCCAAAAGGTATCAATGTCGGCAACTAATGGACAATTTTTGAACTCCAATATTTCTTGATCTAGACCACCTAGATAGCTGAAATTTCAGGATTGTGATCTAGGAATAATTCCCTTTCCATTGGTGTGCCTATCTTTGAATAAGACCAACTCTACAACAAGTTATGGGCAAAAATCCATGTCCAAACTTTAAATGCGAATATCTCGCTTAAAACGCATCTAAAAGGTATCAAAGTCGGCACCTAGTGGACAATTTTTGAACTCCAATATTTCTTGATCTAGACCACCTAGATGGCTGAAATTTCAGGATTGTGATCTAGGAATCATTCCCTTTCCATTGGTGTGCCTATCTTTGAATAAGACCAACTCTACAACAAGTTATGGGCAAAAATCCATGTCCAAACTTTAAATGCGAATATCTCGCTTAAAACGCATCTAAAAGGTATCAAAGTCGGCACCTAATGGACAATTTTTGAACTCCAATATTTCTTGATCTAGACCACCTAGATGGCTGAAATTTCAGGATTGTGATCTAGGAATCATTCCCTTTCCATTGGTGTGCCTATCTTTGAATAAGACCAACTCTACAACAAGTTATGGGCAAAAATCCATGTCCAAACTTTAAATGCGAATATCTCGCTTAAAACGCATCTAAAAGGTATCAAAGTCGGCACCTAGTGGACAATTTTTGAACTCCAATATTTCTTGATCTAGACCACCTAGATGGCTGAAATTTCAGGATTGTGATCTAGGAATCATTCCCTTTCCATTGGTGTGCCTATCTTTGAATAAGACCAACTCTACAACAAGTTATGGGCAAAAATCCATGTCCAAACTTTAAATGCGAATATCTCGCTTAAAACGCATCTAAAAGGTATCAAAGTCGGCACCTAATGGACAATTTTTGAACTCCAATATTTCTTGATCTAGACCACCTAGATGGCTGAAATTTCAGGATTGTGATCTAGGAATCATTCCCTTGCCATTGGTGTGCCTATCTTTGAATAAGACCAACTCTACAACAAGTTATGGGCAAAAATCCATGTCCAAACTTTAAATGCGAATATCTCGCTTAAAACGCATCTAAAAGGTATCAAAGTCGGCACCTAATGGACAATTTTTGAACTCCAATATTTCTTGATCTAGACCACCTAGATGGCTGAAATTTCAGGATTGTGATCTAGGAATCATTCCCTTTCCATTGGTGTGCCTATCTTTGAATAAGACCAACTCTACAACAAGTTATGGGCAATAATCCATGTTCAAACTTTAAATGCGAATATCTCGCTTAAAACGCATCTAAAAGGTATCAAAGTCTTCACCTAATGGACAATTTTTGAACTCCAATATTTCTTGATCTAGACCACCTAGATGGCTGAAATTTCAGGATTGTGATCTAGGAATCATTCCCTTTCCATTGGTGTGCCTATCTTTGAATAAGACCAACTCTACAACAAGTTATGGGCAAAAATCCATGTCCAAACTTTAAATGCGAATATCTCGCTTAAAACGCATCCAAAAGGTATCAAAGTCGGCAACTAATGGACAATTTTTGAACTCCAATATTTCTTGATCTAGACCACCTAGATGGCTGAAATTTCAGGATTGTGATCTAGGAATCATTCCCTTTCCATTGGTGTGCCTATCTTTGAATAAGACCAACTCTACAACAAGTTATGGGCAAAAATCCATGTCCAAACTTTAAATGCGAATATCTCGCTTAAAACGCATCCAAAAGGTATCAAAGTCGGCAACTAATGGACAATTTTTGAACTCCAATATTTCTTGATCTAGACCACCTAGATGGCTGAAATTTCAGGATTGTGATCTAGGAATCATTCCCTTTCCATTGGTGTGCCTATCTTTGAATAAGACCAACTCTACAACAAGTTATGGGCAAAAATCCATGTCCAAACTTTAAATGCGAATATCTCGCTAAAAACGCATCTAAAAGGTATCAAAGTCGGCACCTAATGGACAATTTTTGAACTCCAATATTTCTTGATCTAGACCACCTAGATGGCTGAAATTTCAGGATTGTGATCTAGGAATCATTCCCTTTCCATTGGTGTGCCTATCTTTGAATAAGACCAACTCTACAACAAGTTATGGGCAATAATCCATGTTCAAACTTTAAATGCGAATATCTCGCTTAAAACGCATTTAAAAGGTATCAAAGTCGTCACCTAATGGACAATTTTTGAACTCCAATATTTCTTGATCTAGACCACTTAGATGGCTGAAATTTCAGGATTGTGATCTAGGAATCATTCCCTTTCCATTGGTGTGCCTATCTTTGAATAAGACCAACTCTACAACAAGTTATGGACAAAAATCCATGTCCAAACTTTAAATGCGAATATCTCGCTTAAAACGCATCTAAAAGGTATCAAAGTCGGCACCTAATGGACAATTTTTGAACTCCAATATTTCTTGATCTAGACCACCTAGATGGCTGAAATTTCAGGATTGTGATCTAGGAATCATTCCCTTTCCATTGGTGTGCCTATCTTTGAATAAGACCAACTCTACAACAAGTTATGGGCGAAAATCCATGTCCAAACTTTAAATGCGAATATCTCGCTTAAAACGCATCTAAAAGGTATCAAAGTCGGCACCTAGTGGACAATTTTTGAATTCCAATATTTCTTGATCTAGACCACCTAGATGGCTGAAATTTCAGGATTGTGATCTAGGAATCATTCCCTTTCCATTGGTGTGCCTATCTTTGAATAATGCCAACTCTACAACAAGTTATGGGCAAAAATCCATGTCCAAACTTTAAATGCGAATATCTCGCTTAAAACGCATCTAAAAGGTATCAAAGTCGGCACCTAATGGACAATTTTTGAACTCCAATATTTCTTGATCTAGACCACCTAGATGGCTGAAATTTCAGGATTGTGATCTAGGAATCATTCCCTTTCCATTGGTGTGCCTATCTTTGAATAATGCCAACTCTACAACAAGTTATGGGCAAAAATCCATGTCCAAACTTTAAATGCGAATATCTCGCTTAAAACGCATCTAAAAGGTATCAAAGTCGGCACCTAATGGACAATTTTTGAACTCCAATATTTCTTGATCTAGACCACCTAGATGGCTGAAATTTCAGGATTGTGATCTAGGAATCATTCCCTTTCCATTGGTGTGCCTATCTTTGAATAAGACCAACTCTACAACAAGTTATGGGCAAAAATCCATGTCCAAACTTTAAATGCGAATATCTCGCTTAAAACGCATCCAAAAGGTATCAATGTCGGCAACTAATGGACAATTTTTGAACTCCAATATTTCTTGATCTAGACCACCTAGATAGCTGAAATTTCAGGATTGTGATCTAGGAATAATTCCCTTTCCATTGGTGTGCCTATCTTTGAATAAGACCAACTCTACAACAAGTTATGGGCAAAAATCCATGTCCAAACTTTAAATGCGAATATCTCGCTTAAAACGCATCTAAAAGGTATCAAAGTCGGCACCTAGTGGACAATTTTTGAACTCCAATATTTCTTGATCTAGACCACCTAGATGGCTGAAATTTCAGGATTGTGATCTAGGAATCATTCCCTTTCCATTGGTGTGCCTATCTTTGAATAAGACCAACTCTACAACAAGTTATGGGCAAAAATCCATGTCCAAACTTTAAATGCGAATATCTCGCTTAAAACGCATCTAAAAGGTATCAAAGTCGGCACCTAATGGACAATTTTTGAACTCCAATATTTCTTGATCTAGACCACCTAGATGGCTGAAATTTCAGGATTGTGATCTAGGAATCATTCCCTTTCCATTGGTGTGCCTATCTTTGAATAAGACCAACTCTACAACAAGTTATGGGCAAAAATCCATGTCCAAACTTTAAATGCGAATATCTCGCTTAAAACGCATCTAAAAGGTATCAAAGTCGGCACCTAATGGACAATTTTTGAACTCCAATATTTCTTGATCTAGACCACCTAGATGGCTGAAATTTCAGGATTGTGATCTAGGAATCATTCCCTTTCCATTGGTGTGCCTATCTTTGAATAAGACCAACTCTACAACAAGTTATGGGCAAAAATCCATGTCCAAACTTTAAATGCGAATATCTCGCTTAAAACGCATCTAAAAGGTATCAAAGTCGGCACCTAATGGACAATTTTTGAACTCCAATATTTCTTGATCTAGACCACCTAGATGGCTGAAATTTCAGGATTGTGATCTAGGAATCATTCCCTTTCCATTGGTGTGCCTATCTTTGAATAAGACCAACTCTACAACAAGTTATGGGCAAAAATCCATGTCCAAACTTTAAATGCGAATATCTCGCTTAAAACGCATCTAAAAGGTATCAAAGTCGGCACCTAGTGGACAATTTTTGAACTCCAATATTTCTTGATCTAGACCACCTAGATGGCTGAAATTTCAGGATTGTGATCTAGGAATCATTCCCTTTCCATTGGTGTGCCTATCTTTGAATAAGACCAACTCTACAACAAGTTATGGGCAAAAATCCATGTCCAAACTTTAAATGCGAATATCTCGCTTAAAACGCATCTAAAAGGTATCAAAGTCGGCACCTAATGGACAATTTTTGAACTCCAATATTTCTTGATCTAGACCACCTAGATGGCTGAAATTTCAGGATTGTGATCTAGGAATCATTCCCTTTCCATTGGTGTGCCTATCTTTGAATAAGACCAACTCTACAACAAGTTATGGGCAAAAATCCATGTCCAAACTTTAAATGCGAATATCTCGCTTAAAACGCATCTAAAAGGTATCAAAGTCGGCACCTAATGGACAATTTTTGAACTCCAATATTTCTTGATCTAGACCACCTAGATGGCTGAAATTTCAGGATTGTGATCTAGGAATCATTCCCTTTCCATTGGTGTGCCTATCTTTGAATAAGACCAACTCTACAACAAGTTATGGGCAAAAATCCATGTCCAAACTTTAAATGCGAATATCTCGCTTAAAACGCATCTAAAAGGTATCAAAGTCGGCACCTAATGGACAATTTTTGAACTCCAATATTTCTTGATCTAGACCACCTAGATGGCTGAAATTTCAGGATTGTGATCTAGGAATCATTCCCCCTTTCCATTGGTGTGCCTATCTTTGAATAAGACCAACTCTACAACAAGTTATGGGCAAAAATCCATGTCCAAACTTTAAATGCGAATATCTCGCTTAAAACGCATCTAAAAGGTATCAAAGTCGGCACCTAATGGACAATTTTTGAACTCCAATATTTCTTGATCTAGACCACCTAGATGGCTGAAATTTCAGGATTGTGATCTAGGAATCATTGCCTTTCCATTGGTGTGCCTATCTTTGAATAAGACCAACTCTACAACAAGTTATGGGCAAAAATCCATGTCCAAACTTTAAATGCGAATATCTCGCTTAAAACGCATCTAAAAGGTATCAAAGTCGGCACCTAATGGACAAATTTTGAACTCCAATATTTCTTGATCTAGACCACCTAGATGGCTGAAATTTCAGGATTGTGATCTAGGAATCATTCCCTTTCCATTGGTGTGCCTATCTTTGAATAAGACCAACTCTACAACAAGTTATGGGCAAAAATCCATGTCCAAACTTTAAATGCGAATATCTCGCTTAAAACGCATCTAAAAGGTATCAAAGTCGGCACCTAATGGACAATTTTTGAACTCCAATATTTCTTGATCTAGACCACCTAGATGGCTGAAATTTCAGGATTGTGATCTAGGAATCATTCCCTTTCCATTGGTGTGCCTATCTTTGAATAAGACCAACTCTACAACAAGTTATGAGCAAAAATCCATGTCCAAACTTTAAATGCGAATATCTCGCTTAAAACGCATCTAAAAGGTATCAAAGTCGGCACCTAATGGACAATTTTTGAACTCCAATATTTCTTGATCTAGACCACCTAGATGGCTGAAATTTCAGGATTGTGATCTAGGAATCATTCCCTTTCCATTGGTGTGCCTATCTTTGAATAAGACCAACTCTACAACAAGTTATGGGCAAAAATCCATGTCCAAACTTTAAATGCGAATATCTCGCTTAAAACGCATCTAAAAGGTATCAAAGTCGGCACCTAATGGACAATTTTTGAACTCCAATATTTCTTGATCTAGACCACCTAGATGGCTGAAATTTCAGGATTGTGATCTAGGAATCATTCCCTTTCCATTGGTGTGCCTATCCTTGAATAAGACCAACTCTACAACAAGTTATGGGCAAAAATCCATGTCCAAACTTTAAATGCGTATATCTCGCTTAAAACGCATCTAAAAGGTATCAAAGTCAGCACCTAATGGACAATTTTTGAACTCCAATATTTCTTGATCTAGACCACCTAGATGGCTGAAATTTCAGGATTGTAATCTAGGAATCATTCCCTTTCCATTGGTGTGCCTATCTTTGAATAAGACCAACTCTACAACAAGTTATGGGCAAAAATCCATGTCCAAACTTTAAATGCGAATATCTCGCTTAAAACGCATCTAAAAGGTATCAAAGTCGGCACCTAATGGACAATTTTTGAACTCCAATATTTCTTGATCTAGACCACCTAGATGGCTGAAATTTCAGGATTGTGATCTAGGAATCATTCCCTTTCCATTGGTGTGCCTATCTTTGAATAAGACCAACTCTACAACAAGTTATGGGCAAAAATCCATGTCCAAACTTTAAATGCGAATATCTCGCTTAAAACGCATCTAAAAGGTATCAAAGTCGGCACCTAATGGACAATTTTTGAACTCCAATATTTCTTGATCTAGACCACCTAGATGGCTGAAATTTCAGGATTGTGATCTAGGAATCATTCCCTTTCCATTGGTGTGCCTATCTTTGAATAAGACCAACTCTACAACAAGTTATAGGCAAAAATCCATGTCCAAACTTTAAATGCGAATATCTCGCTTTAAAACGCATCTAAAAGTTATCAAAGTCGGCACCTAATGGACAATTTTTGAACTCCAATATTTCTTGATCTAGACCACCTAGATGGCTGAAATTTCAGGATTGTGATCTAGGAATCATTCCCTTTCCATTGGTGTGCCTATCTTTGAATAAGACCAACTCTACAACAAGTTATGGGCAAAAATCCATGTCCAAACTTTAAATGCGAATATCTCGCTTAAAACGCATCTAAAAGGTATCAAAGTCGGCACCTAATGGACAATTTTTGAACTCCAATATTTCTTGATCTAGACCACCTAGATGGCTGAAATTTCAGGATTGTGATCTAGGAATCATTCCCTTTCCATTGGTGTGCCTATCTTTGAATAAGACCAACTCTACAACATATTATGGGCAAAAATCCATGTCCAAACTTTAAATGCGAATATCTCGCTTAAAACGCATCTAAAAGGTATCAAAGTCGGCACCCAATGGACAATTTTTGAACTCCAATATTTCTTGATCTAGACCACCTAGATGGCTGAAATTTCAGGATTGTGATCTAGGAATCATTCCCTTTCCATTGGTGTGCCTATCTTTGAATAAGACCAACTCTACAACAAGTTATGGGCAAAAATCCATGTCCAAACTTTAAATGCGAATATCTCGCTTAAAACGCATCTAAAAGGTATCAAAGTCGGCACCTAATGGACAATTTTTGAACTCCAATATTTCTTGATCTAGACCACCTAGATGGCTGAAATTTCAGGATTGTGATCTAGGAATCATTCCCTTTCCATTGGTGTGCCTATCTTTGAATAAGACCAATTCTACAACAAGTTATGGGCAAAAATCCATGTCCAAACTTTAAATGCGAATATCTCGCTTAAAACGCATCTAAAAGGTATTAAAGTCGGCACCTAATGGACAATTTTTGAACTGCAATATTTCTTGATCTAGACCACCTAGATGGCTGAAATTTCAGGATTGTGATCTAGAAATCATTCCCTTTCCATTGGTGTGCCTATTTTCGAATAAGACCAACTCTACAACAAGTTATGGGCAAAAATCCATGTCCAAACTTTAAATGCGAATATCTCGCTTAAAACGCATCTAAAAGGTATCAAAGTCGGCACCTAATGGACAATTTTTGAACTCCAATATTTCTTGATCTAGACCACCTAGATGGCTGAAATTTCAGGATTGTGATCTAGGAATCATTCCCTTTCCATTGGTGTGCCTATCTTTGAATAAGACCAACTCTACAACAAGTTATGGGCAAAAATCCATGTCCAAACTTTAAATGCGAATATCTCGCTTAAAACGCATCTAAAAGGTATCAAAGTCGGCACCTAATGGACAATTTTTGAACTCCAATATTTCTTGATCTAGACCACCTAGATGGCTGAAATTTCAGGATTGTGATCTAGGAATCATTCCCTTTCCATTGGTGTGCCTATCTTTGAATAAGACCAACTCTACAACAAGTTATGGGCAAAAATCCATGTCCAAACTTTACATGCGAATATCTCGCTTAAAACGCATCTAAAAGGTATCAAAGTCGGCACCTAATGGACAATTTTTGAACTCCAATATTTCTTGATCTAGACCACCTAGATGGCTGAAATTTCAGGATTGTGATCTAGGAATCATTCCCTTTCCATTGGTGTGCCTATCTTTGAATAAGACCAACTCTACAACAAGTTATGGGCAAAAATCCATGTCCAAACTTTAAATGCGAATATCTCGCTTAAAACGCATCTAAAAGGTATCAAAGTCGGCACCTAATGGACAATTTTTGAACTCCAATATTTCTTGATCTAGACCACCTAGATGGCTGAAATTTCAGGATTGTGATCTAGGAATCATTCCCTTTCCATTGGTGTGCCTATCTTTGAATAAGACCAACTCTACAACAAGTTATGAGCAAAAATCCATGTCCAAACTTTAAATGCGAATATCTCGCTTAAAACGCATCTAAAAGGTATCAAAGTGGGCACCTAATGGACAATTTTTGAACTCCAATATTTCTTGATCTAGACCACCTAGATGGCTGAAATTTCAGGATTGTGATCTAGGAATCATTCCCTTTCCATTGGTGTGCCTATCTTTGAATAAGACCAACTCTACAACAAGTTATGGGCAAAAATCCATGTCCAAACTTTAAATGCGAATATCTCGCTTAAAACGCATCTAAAAGGTATCAAAGTCGGCACCTAATGGACAATTTTTGAACTCCAATATTTCTTGATCTAGACCACCTAGATGGCTGAAATTTCAGGATTGTGATCTAGGAATCATTCCCTTTCCATTGGTGTGCCTATCTTTGAATAAGACCAACTCTACAACAAGTTATGGGCAAAAATCCATGTCCAAACTTTAAATGCGAATATCTCGCTTAAAACACATCTAAAAGGTATCAAAGTCGGCACCTAATGGACAATTTTTGAACTCCAATATTTCTTGATCTAGACCACCTAGATGGCTGAAATTTCAGGATTGTGATCTAGGAATCATTCCCTTTCCATTGGTGTGCCTATCTTTGAATAAGACCAACTCTACAACAAGTTATGGGCAAAAATCCATGTCCAAACTTTAAATGCGAATATCTCGCTTAAAACGCATCTAACAGGTATCAAAGTCAGCACCTAATGGACAATTTTTGAACTCCAATATTTCTTGATCTAGACCACCTAGATGGCTGAAATTTCAGGATTGTAATCTAGGAATCATTCCCTTTCCATTGGTGTGCCTATCTTTGAATAAGACCAACTCTACAACAAGTTATGGGCAAAAATCCATGTCCAAACTTTAAATGCGAATATCTCGCTTAAAACGCATCTAAAAGGTATCTAATGGACAATTTTTGAACTCCAATATTTCTTGATCTAGACCACCTAGATGGCTGAAATTTCAGGATTGTGATCTAGGAATCATTCCCTTTCCATTGGTGTGCCTATCTTTGAATAAGACCAACTCTACAACAAGTTATGGGCAAAAATCCATGTCCAAACTTTAAATGCGAATATCTCGCTTAAAACGCATCTAAAAGGTATCAAAGTCGGCACCTAATGGACAATTTTTGAACTCCAATATTTCTTGATCTAGACCACCTAGATGGCTGAAATTTCAGGATTGTGATTTAGGAATCATTCCCTTTCCATTGGTGTGCCTATCTTTGAATAAGACCAACTCTACAACAAGTTATGGGCAAAAATCCATGTCCAAACTTTAAATGCGAATATCTCGCTTAAAACGCATCTAAAAGGTATCAAAGTTGGCACCTAATGGACAATTTTTGAACTCCAATATTTCTTGATCTAGACCACCTAGATGGCTGAAATTTCAGGATTGTGATCTAGGAATAATTCCCTTTCCATTGGTGTGCCTATCTTTGAATAAGACCAACTCTACAGCAAGCGAATATCTCGCTTAAAACGCATCTAAAAGGTATCAAAGTCGGCACCTAATGGACAATTTTTGAACTCCAATATTTCTTGATCTAGACCACCTAGATGGCTGAAATTTCAGGATTGTGATCTAGGAATCATTCCCTTTCCATTGGTGTGCCTATCTTTGAATAAGACCAACTCTACAACAAGTTATGGGCAAAAATCCATTTCCAAACTTTAAATGCGAATAACTCGCTTAAAACGCATCTAAAAGGTATCAAAGTTGGCACCTAATGGACAATTTTTGAACTCCAATATTTCTTGATCTAGACCACCTAGATGGCTGAAATTTCAGGATTGTGATCTAGGAATCATTCCCTTTCCATTGGTGTGCCTATCTTTGAATAAGACCAACTCTACAGCAAGTTATGGGCAAAAATCCATGTCCAAACTTTAAATGCAAATATCTCGCTTAAAACGCATCTAAAAGGTATCAAAGTCGGCACCTAATGGACAATTTTTGAACTCCAATATTTCTTGATCTAGACCACCTAGATGGCTGAAATTTCAGGATTGTGATCCAGGAATCATTCCCTTTCCATTGGTGTGCCCATCTTTGAATAAGACCAACTCTACAACAAGTTATGGGCAAAAATCCATGTCCAAACTTTAAATGCGAATATCTCGCTTAAAACGCATCTTAAAGGTATCAAAGTCGGCACCTAATGGACAATTTTTGAACTCCAATATTTCTTGATCTAGACCACCTAGATGGCTGAAATTTCAGGATTGTGATCTAGGAATCATTCCCTTTCCATTGGTGTGCCTATCTTTGAATAAGACCAACTCTACAACAAGTTATGGGCAAAAATCCATGTCCAAACTTTAAATGCGAATATCTCGCTTAAAACGCATCTAAAAGGTATCAAAGTCGGCACCTAATGGACAATTTTTGAACTCCAATATTTCTTGATCTAGACCACCTAGATGGCTGAAATTTCAGGATTGTGATCTAGGAATCATTCCCTTTCCATTGGTGTGCCTGTCTTTGAATAAGACCAACTCTACAACAAGTTATGGGCAAAAATCCATGTCCAAACTTTAAATGCGAATATCTCGCTTAAAACGCATCTAAAAGGTATCAAAGTCGGCACCTAATGGACAATTTTTGAACTCCAATATTTCTTGATCTAGACCACCTAGATGGCTGAAATTTCAGGATTGTGATCTAGGAATCATTCCCTTTCCATTGGTGTGCCTATCTTTGAATAAGACCAACTCTACAACAAGTTATGGGCAAAAATCCATGTCCAAACTTTAAATGCGAATATCTCGCTTAAAACGCATCTAAAAGGTATCAAAGTCGGCACCTAATGGACAATTTTTGAACTCCAATATTTCTTGATCTAGACCACCTAGATGGCTGAAATTTCAGGATTGTGATCTAGGAATCATTCCCTTTCCATTGGTGTGCCTATCTTTGAATAAGACCAACTCTACAACAAGTTATGGGCAAAAATCCATGTCCAAACTTTAAATGCGAATATCTCGCTTAAAACGCATCTAAAAGGTATCAAAGTCGGCACCTAATGGACAATTTTTGAACTCCAATATTTCTTGATCTAGACCACCTAGATGGCTGAAATTTCAGGATTGTGATCTAGGAATCATTCCCTTTCCATTGGTGTGCCTATCTTTGAATAAGACCAACTCTACAACAAGTTATGGGCAAAAATCCATGTCCAAACTTTAAATGCGAATATCTCGCTTAAAACGCATCTAAAAGGTATCAAAGTCGGCACCTAATGGACAATTTTTGAACTCCAATATTTCTTGATCTAGACCACCTAGATGGCTGAAATTTCAGGATTGTGATCTAGGAATCATTCCCTTTCCATTGGTGTGCCTATCTTTGAATAAGACCAACTCTACAACAAGTTATGGGCAAAAATCCATGTCCAAACTTTAAATGCGAATATCTCGCTTAAAACGCATCTAAAAGGTATCAAAGTCGGCACCCAATGGACAATTTTTGAACTCCAATATTTCTTGATCTAGACCACCTAGATGGCTGAAATTTCAGGATTGTGATCTAGGAATCATTCCCTTTCCATTGGTGTGCCTATCTTTGAATAAGACCAACTCTACAACAAGTTATGGGCAAAAATCCATGTCCAAACTTTAAATGCGAATATCTCGCTTAAAACGCATCTAAAAGGTATCAAAGTCGGCACCTAATGGACAATTTTTGAACTCCAATATTTCTTGATCTAGACCACCTAGATGGCTGAAATTTCAGGATTGTGATCTAGGAATCATTCCCTTTCCATTGGTGCGCCTATCTTTGAATAAGACCAACTCTACAACAAGTTATGGGCAAAAATCCATGTCCAAACTTTAAATGCGAATATCTCGCTTAAAACGCATCTAAAAGGTATCAAAGTCGGCACCTAATGGACAATTTTTGAACTCCAATATTTCTTGATCTAGACCACCTAGATGGCTGAAATTTCAGGATTGTGATCTAGGAATCATTCCCTTTCCATTGGTGTGCCTATCTTTGAATAAGACCAACTCTACAACAAGTTATGGGCAAAAATCCATGTCCAAACTTTAAATGCGAATATCTCGCTTAAAACGCATCTAAAAGGTATCAAAGTCGGCACCTAATGGACAATTTTTGAACTCCAATATTTCTTGATCTAGACCACCTAGATGGCTGAAATTTCAGGATTGTGATCTAGGAATCATTCCCTTTCCATTGGTGTGCCTATCTTTGAATAAGACCAACTCTACAACAAGTTATGGGCAAAAATCCATGTCCAAACTTTAAATGCGAATATCTCGCTTAAAACGCATCTAAAAGGTATCAAAGTCGGCACCTAATGGACAATTTTTGAACTCCAATATTTCTTGATCTAGACCACCTAGATGGCTGAAATTTCAGGATTGTGATCTAGGAATCATTCCCTTTCCATTGGTGTGCCTATCTTTGAATAAGACCAACTCTACAACAAGTTATGGGCAAAAATCCATGTCCAAACTTTAAATGCGAATATCTCGCTTAAAACGCATCTAAAAGGTATCAAAGTCGGCACCTAATGGACAATTTTTGAACTCCAATATTTCTTGATCTAGACCACCTAGATGGCTGAAATTTCAGGATTGTGATCTAGGAATCATTCCCTTTTCATTGGTGTGCCTATCTTTGAATAAGACCAACTCTACAACAAGTTATGGGCAAAAATCCATGTCCAAACTTTAAATGCGAATATCTCGCTTAAAACGCATCTAAAAGGTATCAAAGTCGGCACCTAATGGACAATTTTTGAACTCCAATATTTCTTGATCTAGACCACCTAGATGGCTGAAATGTCAGGATTGTGATCTAGGAATCATTCCCTTTCCATTGGTGTGCCTATCTTTGAATAAGACCAACTCTACAACAAGTTATGGGCAAAAATCCATGTCCAAACTTTAAATGCGAATATCTCGCTTAAAACGCATCTAAAAGGTATCAAAGTCGGCACCTAATGGACAATTTTTGAACTCCAATATTTCTTGATCTAGACCACCTAGATGGCTGAAATTTCAGGATTGTGATCTAGGAATCATTCCCTTTCCATTGGTGTGCCTATCTTTGAATAAGACCAACTCTACAACAAGTTATGGGCAAAAATCCATGTCCAAACTTTAAATGCGAATATCTCGCTTAAAACGCATCTAAAAGGTATCAAAGTCGGCACCTAATGGACAATTTTTGAACTCCAATATTTCTTGATCTAGACCACCTAGATGGCTGAAATTTCAGGATTGTGATCTAGGAATCATTCCCTTTCCATTGGTGTGCCTATCTTTGAATAAGACCAACTCTACAACAAGTTATGGGCAAAAATCCATGTCCAAACTTTAAATGCGAATATCTCGCTTAAAACGCATCTAAAAGGTATCAAAGTCGGCACCTAATGGACAATTTTTGAACTCCAATATTTCTTGATCTAGACCACCTAGATGGCTGAAATTTCAGGATTGTGATCTAGGAATCATTCCCTTTCCATTGGTGTCCCTATCTTTGAATAAGACCAACTCTACAGCAAGCGAATATCTCGCTTAAAACGCATCTAAAAGGTATCAAAGTCGGCACCTAATGGACAATTTTTGAACTCCAATATTTCTTGATCTAGACCACCTAGATGGCTGAAATTTCAGGATTGTGATCTAGGAATCATTCCCTTTCCATTGGTGTGCCTATCTTTGAATAAGACCAACTCTACAACAAGTTATGGGCAAAAATCCATGTCCAAACTTTAAATGCGAATATCTCGCTTAAAACGCATCTAAAAGGTATCAAAGTCGGCACCTAATGGACAATTTTTGAACTCCAATATTTCTTGATCTAGACCACCTAGATGGCTGAAATTTCAGGATTGTGATCAAGGAATCATTCCCTTTCCATTGGTGTGCCTATCTTTGAATAAGACCAACTCTACAACAAGTTATGGGCAAAAATCCATGTCCAAACTTTAAATGCGAATATCTCGCTTAAAACGCATCTAAAAGGTATCAAAGTTGGCACCTAATGGACAATTTTTGAACTCCAATATTTCTTGATCTAGACCACCTAGATGGCTGAAATTTCAGGATTGTGATCCAGGAATCATTCCCTTTCCATTGGTGTGCCCATCTTTGAATAAGACCAACTCTACAACAAGTTATGGGCAAAAATCCATGTCCAAACTTTAAATGCGAATATCTCGCTTAAAACGCATCTAAAAGGTATCAAAGTCGGCACCTAATGGACAATTTTTGAACTCCAATATTTCTTGATCTAGACCACCTAGATGGCTGAAATTTCAGGATTGTGATCTAGGAATCATTCCCTTTCCATTGGTGTGCCTGTCTTTGAATAAGACCAACTCTACAACAAGTTATGGGCAAAAATCCATGTCCAAACTTTAAATGCGAATATCTCGCTTAAAACGCATCTAAAAGGTATCAAAGTCGGCACCTAATGGACAATTTTTGAACTCCAATATTTCTTGATCTAGACCACCTAGATGGCTGAAATTTCAGGATTGTGATCTAGGAATCATTCCCTTTCCATTGGTGTGCCTGTCTTTGAATAAGACCAACTCTACAACAAGTTATGGGCAAAAATCCATGTCCAAACTTTAAATGCGAATATCTCGCTTAAAACGCATCTAAAAGGTATCAAAGTCGGCACCTAATGGACAATTTTTGAACTCCAATATTTCTTGATCTAGACCACCTAGATGGCTGAAATTTCAGGATTGTGATCTAGGAATCATTCCCTTTCCATTGGTGTGCCTATCTTTGAATAAGACCAACTCTACAACAAGTTATGGGCAAAAATCCATGTCCAAACTTTAAATGCGAATATCTCGCTTAAAACGCATCTAAAAGGTATCAAAGTCGGCACCTAATGGACAATTTTTGAACTCTAATATTTCTTGATCTAGACCACCTAGATGGCTGAAATTTCAGGATTGTGATCTAGGAATCATTCTATTTCCATTGGTGTGCCTATCTTTGAATAAGACCAACTCTACAACAAGTTATGGGCAAAAATCCATGTCCAAACTTTAAATGCGAATATCTCGCTTAAAACGCATCTAAAAGGTATCAAAGTCGGCACCTAATGGACAATTTTTGAACTCCAATATTTCTTGATCTAGACCACCTAGATGGCTGAAATTTCAGGATTGTGATCTAGGAATCATTCCCTTTCCATTGGTGTGCCTGTCTTTGAATAAGACCAACTCTACAACAAGTTATGGGCAAAAATCCATGTCCAAACTTTAAATGCGAATATCTCGCTTAAAACGCATCTAAAAGGTATCAAAGTCGGCACCTAATGGACAATTTTTGAACTCCAATATTTCTTGATCTAGACCACCTAGATGGCTGAAATTTCAGGATTGTGATCTAGGAATCATTCCCTTTCCATTGGTGTGCCTATCTTTGAATAAGACCAACTCTACAACAAGTTATGGGCAAAAATCCATGTCCAAACTTTAAATGCGAATATCTCGCTTAAAACGCATCTAAAAGGTATCAAAGTCGGCACCTAATGGACAATTTTTGAACTCCAATATTTCTTGATCTAGACCACCTAGATGGCTGAAATTTCAGGATTGTGATCTAGGAATCATTCCCTTTCCATTGGTGTGCCTATCTTTGAATAAGACCAACTCTACAACAAGTTATGGGCAAAAATCCATGTCCAAACTTTAAATGCGAATATCTCGCTTAAAACGCATCTAAAAGGTATCAAAGTCGGCACCTAATGGACAATTTTTGAACTCCAATATTTCTTGATCTAGACCACCTAGATGGCTGAAATTTCAGGATTGTGATCTAGGAATCATTCCCTTTCCATTGGTGTGCCTATCTTTGAATAAGACCAACTCTACAACAAGTTATGGGCAAAAATCCATGTCCAAACTTTAAATGCGAATATCTCGCTTAAAACGCATCTAAAAGGTATCAAAGTCGGCACCTAATGGACAATTTTTGAACTCCAATATTTTTTGATCTAGACCACCTAGATGGCTGAAATTTCAGGATTGTGATCTAGGAATCATTCCCTTTCCATTGGTGTGCCTATCTTTGAATAAGACCAACTCTACAACAAGTTATGGGCAAAAATCCATGTCCAAACTTTAAATGCGAATATCTCGCTTAAAACGCATCCAAAAGGTATCAAAGTCGGCACCTAATGGACAATTTTTGAACTCCAATATTTCTTGATCTAGACCACCTAGATGGCTGAAATTTCAGGATTGTGATCTAGGAATCATTCCCTTTCCATTGGTGTGCCTATCTTTGAATAAGACCAACTCTACAACAAGTTATGGGCAAAAATCCATGTCCAAACTTTAAATGCGAATATCTCGCTTAAAACGCATCTAAAAGGTATCAAAGTCGGCACCTAATGGACAATTTTTGAACTCCAATATTTCTTGATCTAGACCACCTAGATGGCTGAAATTTCAGGATTGTGATCTAGGAATCATTCCCTTTCCATTGGTGTGCCTGTCTTTGAATAAGACCAACTCTACAACAAGTTATGGGCAAAAATCCATGTCCAAACTTTAAATGCGAATATCTCGCTTAAAACGCATCTAAAAGGTATCAAAGTCGGCACCTAATGGACAATTTTTGAACTCCAATATTTCTTGATCTAGACCACCTAGATGGCTGAAATTTCAGGATTGTGATCTAGGAATCATTCCCTTTCCATTGGTGTGCCTATCTTTGAATAAGACCAACTCTACAACAAGTTATGGGCAAAAATCCATGTCCAAACTTTAAATGCGAATATCTCGCTTAAAACGCATCTAAAAGGTATCAAAGTCGGCACCTAATGGACAATTTTTGAACTCCAATATTTCTTGATCTAGACCACCTAGATGGCTGAAATTTCAGGATTGTGATCTAGGAATCATTCCCTTTCCATTGGTGTGCCTATCTTTGAATAAGACCAACTCTACAACAAGTTATGGGCAAAAATCCATGTCCAAACTTTAAATGCGAATATCTCGCTTAAAACGCATCTAAAAGGTATCAAAGTCGGCACCTAATGGACAATTTTTGAACTCCAATATTTCTTGATCTAGACCACCTAGATGGCTGAAATTTCAGGATTGTGATCTAGGAATCATTCCCTTTCCATTGGTGTGCCTATCTTTGAATAAGACCAACTCTACAACAAGTTATGGGCAAAAATCCATGTCCAAACTTTAAATGCGAATATCTCGCTTAAAACGCATCTAAAAGGTATCAAAGTCGGGACCTAATGGACAATTTTTGAACTCCAATATTTCTTGATCTAGACCACCTAGATGGCTGAAATTTCAGGATTGTGATCTAGGAATCATTCCCTTTCCATTGGTGTGCCTGTCTTTGAATAAGACCAACTCTACAACAAGTTATGGGCAAAAATCCATGTCCAAACTTTAAATGCGAATATCTCGCTTAAAACGCATCTAAAAGGTATCAAAGTCGGCACCTAATGGACAATTTTTGAACTCCAATATTTCTTGATCTAGACCACCTAGATGGCTGAAATTTCAGGATTGTGATCTAGGAATCATTCCCTTTCCATTGGTGTGCCTATCTTTGAATAAGACCAACTCTACAACAAGTTATGGGCAAAAATCCATGTCCAAACTTTAAATGCGAATATCTCGCTTAAAACGCATCTAAAAGGTATCAAAGTCGGCACCTAATGGACAATTTTTGAACTCCAATATTTCTTGATCTAGACCACCTAGATGGCTGAAATTTCAGGATTGTGATCTAGGAATCATTCCCTTTCCATTGGTGTGCCTATCTTTGAATAAGACCAACTCTACAACAAGTTATGGGCAAAAATCCATGTCCAAACTTTAAATGCGAATATCTCGCTTAAAACGCATCTAAAAGGTATCAAAGTCGGCACCTAATGGACAATTTTTGAACTCCAATATTTCTTGATCTAGACCACCTAGATGGCTGAAATTTCAGGATTGTGATCTAGGAATCATTCCCTTTCCATTGGTGTGCCTATCTTTGAATAAGACCAACTCTACAACAAGTTATGGGCAAAAATCCATGTCCAAACTTTAAATGCGAATATCTCGCTTAAAACGCATCTAAAAGGTATCAAAGTCGGCACCTAATGGACAATTTTTGAACTACAATATTTCTTGATCTAGACCACCTAGATGGCTGAAATTTCAGGATTGTGATCTAGGAATCATTCCCTTTCCATTGGTGTGCCTATCTTTGAATAAGACCAACTCTACAACAAGTTATGGGCAAAAATCCATGTCCAAACTTTAAATGCGAATATCTCGCTTAAAACGCATCCAAAAGGTATCAAAGTCGGCACCTAATGGACAATTTTTGAACTCCAATATTTCTTGATCTAGACCACCTAGATGGCTGAAATTTCAGGATTGTGATCTAGGAATCATTCCCTTTCCATTGGTGTGCCTATCTTTGAATAAGACCAACTCTACAACAAGTTATGGGCAAAAATCCATGTCCAAACTTTAAATGCGAATATCTCGCTTAAAACGCATCTAAAAGGCATAAAAGTCGGCACCGAATGGACAATTTTTGAACTCCAATATTTCTTGATCTAGACCACCTAGATGGCTGAAATTTCAGGATTGTGATCTAGGAATCATTCCCTTTCCATTGGTGTGCCTATCTTTGAATAAGACCAACTCTACAACAAGTTATGGGCAAAAATCCATGTCCAAACTTTAAATGCGAATATCTCGCTTAAAACGCATCTAAAAGGTATCAAAGTCGGCACCTAATGGACAATTTTTGAACTCCAATATTTCTTGATCTAGACCACCTAGATGGCTGAAATTTCAGGATTGTGATCTAGGAATCATTCCCTTTCCATTGGTGTGCCTATCTTTGAATAAGACCAACTCTACAACAAGTTATGGGCAAAAATCCATGTCCAAACTTTAAATGCGAATATCTCGCTTAAAACGCATCTAAAAGGTATCAAAGTCGGCACCTAATGGACAATTTTTGAACTCCAATATTTCTTGATCTAGACCACCTAGATGGCTGAAATTTTAGGATTGTGATCTAGGAATCATTCCCTTTCCATTGGTGTGCCTATCTTTGAATAAGACCAACTCTACAACAAGTTATGGGCAAAAATCCATGTCCAAACTTTAAATGCGAATATCTCGCTTAAAACGCATCTAAAAGGTATCAAAGTCGGCACCTAATGGACAATTTTTGAACTCCAATATTTCTTGATCTAGACCACCTAGATGGCTGAAATTTCAGGATTGTGATCTAGGAATCATTCCCTTTCCATTGGTGTGCCTATCTTTGAATAAGACCAACTCTACAACAAGTTATGGGCAAAAATCCATGTCCAAACTTTAAATGCGAATATCTCGCTTAAAACGCATCTAAAAGGTATCAAAGTCGGCACCTAATGGACAATTTTTGAACTCCAATATTTCTTGATCTAGACCACCTAGATGGCTGAAATTTCAGGATTGTGATCTAGGAATCATTCCCTTTCCATTGGTGTGCCTATCTTTGAATAAGACCAACTCTACAACAAGTTATGGGCAAAAATCCATGTCCAAACTTTAAATGCGAATATCTCGCTTAAAACGCATCTAAAAGGTATCAAAGTCGGCACCTAATGGACAATTTTTGAACTCCAATATTTCTTGATCTAGACCACCTAGATGGCTGAAATTTCAGGATTGTGATCTAGGAATCATTCCCTTTCCATTGGTGTGCCTATCTTTGAATAAGACCAACTCTACAACAAGTTATGGGCAAAAATCCATGTCCAAACTTTAAATGCGAATATCTCGCTTAAAACGCATCTAAAAGGTATCAAAGTCGGCACCTAATGGACAATTTTTGAACTCCAATATTTCTTGATCTAGACCACCTAGATGGCTGAAATTTCAGGATTGTGATCTAGGAATCATTCCCTTTCCATTGGTGTGCCTATCTTTGAATAAGACCAACTCTACAACAAGTTATGGGCAAAAATCCATGTCCAAACTTTAAATGCGAATATCTCGCTTAAAACGCATCTAAAAGGTATCAAAGTCGGCACCTAATGGACAATTTTTGAACTCCAATATTTCTTGATCTAGACCACCTAGATGGCTGAAATTTCAGGATTGTGATCTAGGAATCATTCCCTTTCCATTGGTGTGCCTATCTTTGAATAAGACCAACTCTACAACAAGTTATGGGCAAAAATCCATGTCCAAACTTTAAATGCGAATATCTCGCTTAAAACGCATCTAAAAGGTATCAAAGTCGGCACCTAATGGACAATTTTTGAACTCCAATATTTCTTGATCTAGACCACCTAGATGGCTGAAATTTCAGGATTGTGATCTAGGAATCATTCCCTTTCCATTGGTGTGCCTATCTTTGAATAAGACCAACTCTACAACAAGTTATGGGCAAAAATCCATGTCCAAACTTTAAATGCGAATATCTCGCTTAAAACGCATCTAAAAGGTATCAAAGTCGGCACCTAATGGACAATTTTTGAACTCCAATATTTCTTGATCTAGACCACCTAGATGGCTGAAATTTCAGGATTGTGATCTAGGAATCATTGCCTTTCCATTGGTGTGCCTATCTTTGAATAAGACCAACTCTACAACAAGTTATGATCAAAAATCCATAACCAAACTTCAAATGCGAATATCTCGCTTAAAACGCATCTAAAAGGTATCAAAGTCGGCACCTAATGGACAATTTTTGAACTCCAATATTTCTTGATCTAGACCACCTAGATGGCTGAAATTTCAGGATTGTGATCTAGGAATCATTCCCTTTCCATTGGTGTGCCTATTTTTGAATAAGACCAACTCTACAACAAGTTTTGGGCAAAAATCCATGTCCAAACTTTAAATGCGAATATCTCGCTTAAAACGCATATAAAAGGTATAAAAGTCGGCACCTAATGGACAATTTTTGAACTCCAATATTTCTTGATCTAGACCACCTAGATGGCTGAAATTTCAGGATTGTGATCTAGGAATCATTCCCTTTCCATTGGTGTGCCTATCTTTGAATAAGACCAACTCTACAACAAGTTATATCAAAAATCCATGTCCAAACTTTAAATGCGAATATCTCGCTTAAAACGCATCTAAAAGGTATCAAAGTCGGCACCTAATGGACAATTTTTTAACTCCAATATTTCTTGATCTAGACCACCTAGATGGCTGAAATTTCAGGATTGTGATCTAGGAATCATTCCCTTTCTATTGGTGTGCCTATCTTTGAATAAGACCAACTCTACAACAAGTTATGGGCAAAAATCCATGTCCAAACTTTAAATGCGAATATCTCGCTTAAAACGCATCTAAAAGGTATAAAAGTCGGCACCTAATGGACAATTTTTGAACTCCAATATTTCTTGATCTAGACCACCTAGATGGCTGAAATTTCAGGATTGTGATCTAGGAATCATTCCCTTTCCATTGGTGTGCCTATCTTTGAATAAGACCAACTCTACAACAAGTTATGGGCAAAAATCCATGTCCAAACTTTAAATGCGAATATCTCGCTTAAAACGCATCTAAAAGGTATCAAAGTCGGCACCTAATGGACAATTTTTGAACTCCAATATTTCTTGATCTAGACCACCTAGATGGCTGAAATTTCAGGATTGTGATCTAGGAATCATTGCCTTTCCATTGGTGTGCCTATCTTTGAATAAGACCAACTCTACAACAAGTTATGATCAAAAATCCATAACCAAACTTCAAATGCGAATATCTCGCTTAAAACGCATCTAAAAGGTATCAAAGTCGGCACCTAATGGACAATTTTTGAACTCCAATATTTCTTGATCTAGACCACCTAGATGGCTGAAATTTCAGGATTGTGATCTAGGAATCATTCCCTTTCCATTGGTGTGCCTATCTTTGAATAAGACCAACTCTACAACAAGTTTTGGGCAAAAATCCATGTCCAAACTTTAAATGCGAATATCTCGCTTAAAACGCATATAAAAGGTATCAAAGTCGGCACCTAATGGACAATTTTTGAACTCCAATATTTCTTGATCTAGACCACCTAGATGGCTGAAATTTCAGGATTGTGATCTAGGAATCATTCCCTTTCCATTGGTGTGCCTATCTTTGAATAAGACCAACTCTACAACAAGTTATGGGCAAAAATCCATGTCCAAACTTTAAATATTTCTTGATCTAGACCACCTAGATGGCTGAAATTTCAGGATTGTGATCTAGGAATCATTCCCTTTCCATTGGTGTGCCTATCTTTGAATAAGACCAACTCTACAACAAGTTATGGGCAAAAATCCATAACCAAACTTCAAATGCGAATATCTCGCTTAAAACGCATCTAAAAGGTATCAAAGTCGGCACCTAATGGACAATTTTTGAACTCCAATATTTCTTGATCTAGACCACCTAGATGGCTGAAATTTCAGGATTGTGATCTAGGAATCATTCCCTTTCCATTGGTGTGCCTATCTTTGAATAAGACCAACTCTACAACAAGTTATGGGCAAAAATCCATGTCCAAACTTTAAATGCGAATATCTCGCTTAAAACGCATCTAAAAGGTATCAAAGTCGGCACCTAATGGACAATTTTTGAACTCCAATATTTCTTGATCTAGACCACCTAGATGGCTGAAATTTCAGGATTGTGATCTAGGAATCATTCCCTTTCCATTGGTGTGCCTATCTTTGAATAAGACCAACTCTACAACAAGTTATGGGCAAAAATCCATGTCCAAACTTTAAATGCGAATATCTCGCTTAAAACGCATCTAAAAGGTATCAAAGTCGGCACCTAATGAACAATTTTTGAATTCCAATATTTCTTGATCTAGACCACCTAGATGGCTGAAATTTCAGGATTGTGATCTAGGAATCATTCCCTTTCCATTGGTGTGCCTATCTTTGAATAAGACCAACTCTACAACAAGTTATGGGCAAAAATCCATGTCCAAACTTTAAATGCGAATATCTCGCTTAAAACGCATCTAAAAGGTATCAAAGTCGGCACCTAATGGACAATTTTTGAACTCCAATATTTCTTGATCTAGACCACCTAGATGGCTGAAATTTCAGGATTGTGATCTAGGAATCATTCCCATTCCATTGGTGTGCCTATCTTTGAATAAGACCAACTCTACAACAAGTTATGGGCAAAAATCCATGTCCAAACTTTAAATGCGAATATCTCGCTTAAAACGCATCTAAAAGGTATCAAAGTCGGCACCTAATGGACAATTTTTGAACTCCAATATTTCTTGATCTAGACCACCTAGATGGCTGAAATTTCAGGATTGTGATCTAGGAATCATTCCCTTTCCATTGGTGTGCCTATCTTTGAATAAGACCAACTCTACAACAATTTATGGGCAAAAATCCATGTCCAAACTTTAAATGCGAATATCTCGCTTAAAACGCATCTAAAAGGTATCAAAGTCGGCACCTAATGGACAATTTTTGAACTCCAATATTTCTTGATCTAGACCACCTAGATGGCTGAAATTTCAGGATTGTGATCTAGGAATCATTCCCTTTCCATTGGTGTGCCTATCTTTGAATAAGACCAACTCTACAACAAGTTATGGGCAAAAATCCATGTCCAAACTTTAAATGCGAATATCTCGCTTAAAACGCATCTAAAAGGTATCAAAGTCGGCACCTAATGGACAATTTTTGAACTCTAATATTTCTTGATCTAGACCACCTAGATGGCTGAAATTTCAGGATTGTGATCTAGGAATCATTCCCTTTCCATTGGTGTGCCTATCTTTGAATAAGACCAACTCTTCAACAAGTTATGGGCAAAAATCCATGTCCAAACTTTAAATGCGAATATCTCGCTTAAAACGCATCTAAAAGGTATCAAAGTCGGCACCTAATGGACAATTTTTGAACTCCAATATTTCTTGATCTAGACCACCTAGATGGCTGAAATTTCAGGATTGTGATCTAGGAATCATTCCCTTTCCATTGGTGTGCCTATCTTTGAATAAGACCAACTCTACAACAAGTTATGGGCAAAAATCCATGTCCAAACTTTAAGTGCGAATATCTCGCTTAAAACGCATCTAAAAGGCATAAAAGTCGGCACCTAATGGACAATTTTTGAACTCCAATATTTCTTGATCTAGACCACCTAGATGGCTGAAATTTCAGGATTGTTATCTAGGAATCATCCCCTTTCCATTGGTGTGCCTATCTTTGAATAAAACCAGCTCTACAACAAGTTATGGGCAGAAATCCATGTCCAAACTTTAAATGCGAATATCTCGCTTAAAACGCATCTAAAAGGTATCAAAGTCGGCACCTAATGGACAATTTTTGAACTCCAATATTTCTTGATCTAGACCACCTAGATGGCTGAAATTTCAGGATTGTGATCTAGAAATCATTCCCTTTCCATTGGTGTGCCTATCTTTGAATAAGACCAACTCTACAACAAGTTATGGGCAAAAATCCATGTCCAAACTTTAAATGCGAATATCTCGCTTAAAACGCATCTAAAAGGTATCAAAGTCGGCACCTAATGGACAATTTTTGAACTCCAATATTTCTTGATCTAGACCACCTAGATGGCTGAAATTTCAGGATTGTGATCTAGGAATCATTCCCTTTCCATTGGTGTGCCTATCTTTGAATAAGACCAACTCTACAACAAGTTATATCAAAAATCCATGACCAAACTTTAAATGCGAATATCTCGCTTAAAACGCATATAAAAGGTATCAAAGTCGGCACCTAATGGACAATTTTTGAACTCCAATATTTCTTGATCTAGACCACCTAGATGGCTGAAATTTCAGGATTGTGATCTAGGAATCATTCCCTTTCCATTGGTGTGCCTATCTTTGAATAAGACCAACTCTACAACAAGTTATGGGTAAAAATCCATGTCCAAACTTTAAATGCGAATATCTCGCTTAAAACGCATCTAAAAGGTATCAAAGTCGGCACCTAATGGACAATTTTTGAACTCCAATATTTCTTGATCTAGACCACCTAGATGGCTGAAATTTCAGGATTGTGATCTAGGAATCATTCCCTTTCCATTGGTGTGCCTATCTTTGAATAAGACCAACTCTACAACAAGTTATATCAAAAATCCATGACCAAACTTTAAATGCGAATATCTCGCTTAAAACGCATATAAAAGGTATCAAAGTCGGCACCTAATGGACAATTTTTGAACTCCAATATTTCTTGATCTAGACCACCTAGATGGCTGAAATTTCAGGATTGTGATCTAGGAATCATTCCCTTTCCATTGGTGTGCCTATCTTTGAATAAGACCAACTCTACAACAAGTTATGGGCAAAAATCCATGTCCAAACTTTAAGTGCGAATATCTCGCTTAAAACTCATCTAAAAGGCATAAAAGTCGGCACCTAATGGACAATTTTTGAACTCCAATATTTCTTGATCTAGACCACCTAGATGGCTGAAATTTCAGGATTGTTATCTAGGAATCATCCCCTTTCCATTGGTGTGCCTATCTTTGAATAAAACCAGCTCTACAACAAGTTATGGGCAGAAATCCATGTCCAAACTTTAAATGCGAATATCTCGCTTAAAACGCATCTAAAAGGTATCAAAGTCGGCACCTAATGGACAATTTTTGAACTCCAATATTTCTTGATCTAGACCACCTAGATGGCTGAAATTTCAGGATTGTGATCTAGAAATCATTCCCTTTCCATTGGTGTGCCTATCTTTGAATAAGACCAACTCTACAACAAGTTATGGGCAAAAATCCATGTCCAAACTTTAAATGCGAATATCTCGCTTAAAACGCATCTAAAAGGTATCAAAGTCGGCACCTAATGGACAATTTTTGAACTCCAATATTTCTTGATCTAGACCACCTAGATGGCTGAAATTTCAGGATTGTGATCTAGGAATCATTCCCTTTCCATTGGTGTGCCTATCTTTGAATAAGACCAACTCTACAACAAGTTATGGGCAAAAATCCATGTCCAAACTTTAAATATTTCTTGATCTAGACCACCTAGATGGCTGAAATTTCAGGATTGTGATCTAGGAATCATTCCCTTTCCATTGGTGTGCCTATCTTTGAATAAGACCAACTCTACAACAAGTTATGGGCAAAAATCCATGTCCAAACTTTAAGTGCGAATATCTCGCTTAAAACGCATCTAAAAGGCATAAAAATCGGCACCTAATGGACAATTTTTGAACTCCAATATTTCTTGATCTAGACCACCTAGATGGCTGAAATTTCAGGATTGTTATCTAGGAATCATCCCCTTTCCATTGGTGTGCCTATCTTTGAATAAGACCAACTCTACAACAAGTTATGGGCAAAAATCCATGTCCAAACTTTAAATGCAAATATCTCGCTTAAAACGCATCTAAAAGGTATCAAAGTCGGCACCTAATGGACAATTTTTGAACTCCAATATTTCTTGATCTAGACCACCTAGATGGCTGAAATTTCAGGATTGTGATCTAGAAATCATTCCCTTTCCATTGGTGTGCCTATCTTTGAATAAGACCAACTCTACAACAAGTTATGGGCAAAAATTCATAACCAAACTTCAAATGCGAATATCTCGCTTAAAACGCATCTAAAAGGTATCAAAGTCGGCACCTAATGGACAATTTTTGAACTCCAATATTTCTTGATCTAGACCACCTAGATGGCTGAAATTTCAGGATTGTGATCTAGGAATCAGTCCCTTTCCATTGGTGTGCCTATCTTTGAATAAGACCATATATATATATATATATATCAAAAATCCATGACCAAACTTTAAATGCGAATATCTCGCTTAAAACGCATATAAAAGGTATCAAAGTCGGCACCTAATGGACAATTTTTGAACTCCAATATTTCTTGATCTAGACCACCTAGATGGCTGAAATTTCAGGATTGTGATCTAGGAATCATTCCCTTTCCATTGGTGTGCCTATCTTTGAATAAGACCAACTCTACAACAAGTTATGGGTAAAAATCCATGTCCAAACTTTAAATGCGAATATCTCGCTTAAAACGCATCTAAAAGGTATCAAAGTCGGCACCTAATGGACAATTTTTGAACTCCAATATTTCTTGATCTAGACCACCTAGATGGCTGAAATTTCAGGATTGTGATCTAGAAATCATTCCCTTTCCATTGGTGTGCCTATCTTTGAATAAGACCAACTCTACAACAAGTTATGGGCAAAAATCCATGTCCAAACTTTAAATGCGAATATCTCGCTTAAAACGCATCTAAAAGGTATCAAAGTCGGCACCTAATGGACAATTTTTGAACTCCAATATTTCTTGATCTAGACCACCTAGATGGCTGAAATTTCAGGATTGTGATCTAGGAATCAGTCCCTTTCCATTGGTGTGCCTATCTTTGAATAAGACCAACTCTACAACAAGTTATGGGCAAAAATCCATTGGTGTGCCTATCTTTGAATAAGACCAACTCTACAACAAGTTATGGGCAAAAATCCATGTCCAAACTTTAAATGCGAATATCTCGCTTAAAACGCATCTAAAAGGTATCAAAGTCGGCACCTAATGGACAATTTTTGAACTCCAATATTTCTTGATCTAGACCACCTAGATGGCTGAAATTTCAGGATTGTGATCTAGGAATCATTCCCTTTCCATTGGTGTGCCTATCTTTGAATAAGACCATATATATATATATATATATCAAAAATCCATGACCAAACTTTAAATGCGAATATCTCGCTTAAAACGCATATAAAAGGTATCAAAGTCGGCACCTAATGGACAATTTTTGAACTCCAATATTTCTTGATCTAGACCACCTAGATGGCTGAAATTTCAGGATTGTGATCTAGGAATCATTCCCTTTCCATTGGTGTGCCTATCTTTGAATAAGACCAACTCTACAACAAGTTATGGGTAAAAATCCATGTCCAAACTTTAAATGCGAATATCTCGCTTAAAACGCATCTAAAAGGTATCAAAGTCGGCACCTAATGGACAATTTTTGAACTCCAATATTTCTTGATCTAGACCACCTAGATGGCTGAAATTTCAGGATTGTGATCTAGGAATCATTCCCTTTCCATTGGTGTGCCTATCTTTGAATAAGACCAACTCTACAACAAGTTATATCAAAAATCCATGACCAAACTTTAAATGCGAATATCTCGCTTAAAACGCATATAAAAGGTATCAAAGTCGGCACCTAATGGACAATTTTTGAACTCCAATATTTCTTGATCTAGACCACCTAGATGGCTGAAATTTCAGGATTGTGATCTAGGAATCATTCCCTTTCCATTGGTGTGCCTATCTTTGAATAAGACCAACTCTACAACAAGTTATGGGCAAAAATCCATGTCCAAACTTTAAGTGCGAATATCTCGCTTAAAACTCATCTAAAAGGCATAAAAGTCGGCACCTAATGGACAATTTTTGAACTCCAATATTTCTTGATCTAGACCACCTAGATGGCTGAAATTTCAGGATTGTTATCTAGGAATCATCCCCTTTCCATTGGTGTGCCTATCTTTGAATAAAACCAGCTCTACAACAAGTTATGGGCAGAAATCCATGTCCAAACTTTAAATGCGAATATCTCGCTTAAAACGCATCTAAAAGGTATCAAAGTCGGCACCTAATGGACAATTTTTGAACTCCAATATTTCTTGATCTAGACCACCTAGATGGCTGAAATTTCAGGATTGTGATCTAGAAATCATTCCCTTTCCATTGGTGTGCCTATCTTTGAATAAGACCAACTCTACAACAAGTTATGGGCAAAAATCCATGTCCAAACTTTAAATGCGAATATCTCGCTTAAAACGCATCTAAAAGGTATCAAAGTCGGCACCTAATGGACAATTTTTGAACTCCAATATTTCTTGATCTAGACCACCTAGATGGCTGAAATTTCAGGATTGTGATCTAGGAATCATTCCCTTTCCATTGGTGTGCCTATCTTTGAATAAGACCAACTCTACAACAAGTTATGGGCAAAAATCCATGTCCAAACTTTAAATATTTCTTGATCTAGACCACCTAGATGGCTGAAATTTCAGGATTGTGATCTAGGAATCATTCCCTTTCCATTGGTGTGCCTATCTTTGAATAAGACCAACTCTACAACAAGTTATGGGCAAAAATCCATGTCCAAACTTTAAGTGCGAATATCTCGCTTAAAACGCATCTAAAAGGCATAAAAATCGGCACCTAATGGACAATTTTTGAACTCCAATATTTCTTGATCTAGACCACCTAGATGGCTGAAATTTCAGGATTGTTATCTAGGAATCATCCCCTTTCCATTGGTGTGCCTATCTTTGAATAAGACCAACTCTACAACAAGTTATGGGCAAAAATCCATGTCCAAACTTTAAATGCAAATATCTCGCTTAAAACGCATCTAAAAGGTATCAAAGTCGGCACCTAATGGACAATTTTTGAACTCCAATATTTCTTGATCTAGACCACCTAGATGGCTGAAATTTCAGGATTGTGATCTAGAAATCATTCCCTTTCCATTGGTGTGCCTATCTTTGAATAAGACCAACTCTACAACAAGTTATGGGCAAAAATTCATAACCAAACTTCAAATGCGAATATCTCGCTTAAAACGCATCTAAAAGGTATCAAAGTCGGCACCTAATGGACAATTTTTGAACTCCAATATTTCTTGATCTAGACCACCTAGATGGCTGAAATTTCAGGATTGTGATCTAGGAATCAGTCCCTTTCCATTGGTGTGCCTATCTTTGAATAAGACCAACTCTACAACAAGTTATGGGCAAAAATCCATGTCCAAACTTTAAATGCGAATATCTCGCTTAAAACGCATCTAAAAGATATCAAAGTCGGCACCTAATGGACAATTTTTGAACTCCAATATTTCTTGATCTAGACCACCTAGATGGCTGAAATTTCAGGATAGTGATCTAGGAATCAGTCCCTTTCCATTGGTGTGCCTATCTTTGAATAAGACCAACTCTACAACAAGTTATGGGCAAAAATCCATTGGTGTGCCTATCTTTGAATAAGACCAACTCTACAACAAGTTATGGGCAAAAATCCATGTCCAAACTTTAAATGCGAATATCTCGCTTAAAACGCATCTAAAAGGTATCAAAGTCGGCACCTAATGGACAATTTTTGAACTCCAATATTTCTTGATCTAGACCACCTAGATGGCTGAAATTTCAGGATTGTGATCTAGGAATCATTCCCTTTCCATTGGTGTGCCTATCTTTGAATAAGACCAACTCTACAACAAGTTATGGGCAAAAATCCATGTCCAAACTTTAAATATTTCTTGATCTAGACCACCTAGATGGCTGAAATTTCAGGATTGTGATCTAGGAATCATTCCCTTTCCATTGGTGTGCCTATCTTTGAATAAGACCAACTCTACAACAAGTTATGGGCAAAAATTCATAATTAAACTTCAAATGCGAATATCTCGCTTAAAACGCATCTAAAAGGTATCAAAGTCGGCACCTAATGGACAATTTTTGAACTCCAATATTTCTTGATCTAGACCACCTAGATGGCTGAAATTTCAGGATTGTGATCTAGGAATCATTCCCTTTCCATTGGTGTGCCTATCTTTGAATAAGACCAACTCTACAACAAGTTATGGGCAAAAATCCATGTCCAAACTTTAAATGCGAATATCTCGCTTAAAACGCATCTAAAAGATATCAAAGTCGGCACCTAATGGACAATTTTTGAACTCCAATATTTCTTGATCTAGACCACCTAGATGGCTGAAATTTCAGGATTGTGATCTAGGAATCATTCCCTTTCCATTGGTGTGCCTATCTTTGAATAAGACCAACTCTACAACAAGTTATGGGCAAAAATCCATGTCCAAACTTTAAGTGCGAATATCTCGCTTAAAACGCATCTAAAAGGCATAAAAGTCGGCACCTAATGGACAATTTTTGAACTCCAATATTTCTTGATCTAGACCACCTAGATGGCTGAAATTTCAGGATTGTTATCTAGGAATCATCCCCTTTCCATTGGTGTGCCTATCTTTGAATAAGACCAACTCTACAACAAGTTATGGGCAAAAATCCATGTCCAAACTTTAAATGCAAATATCTCGCTTAAAACGCATCTAAAAGGTATCAAAGTCGGCACCTAATGGACAATTTTTGAACTCCAATATTTCTTGATCTAGACCACCTAGATGGCTGAAATTTCAGGATTGTGATCTAGAAATCATTCCCTTTCCATTGGTGTGCCTATCTTTGAATAAGACCAACTCTACAACAAGTTATGGGCAAAAATCCATGTCCAAACTTTAAATGCGAATATCTCGCTTAAAACGCATCTAAAAGGTATCAAAGTCGGCACTTAATGGACAATTTTTGAACTCCAATATTTCTTGATCTAGACCACCTAGATGGCTGAAATTTCAGGATTGTGATCTAGGAATCATTCCCTTTCCATTGGTGTGCCTATCTTTGAATAAGTCCAACTCTACAACAAGTTATGGGCAAAAATCCATGTCCAAACTTTAAATGCGAATATCTCGCTTAAAACGCATCTAAAAGGTATCAAAGTCGGCACCTAATGGACAATTTTTGATCTCCAATATTTCTTGATCTAGACCACCTAGATGGCTGAAATTTCAGGATTTTGATCTAGGAATCATTCCCTTTCCATTGGTGTGCCTATCTTTGAATAAGACCAACTCTACAACAAGTTATGGGCAAAAATCCATGTCCAAACTTTAAATGCGAATATCTCGCTTAAAACGCATCTAAAAGGTATCAAAGTCGGCACCTAATGGACAATTTTTGAACTCCAATATTTCTTGATCTAGACCACCTAGATGGCTGAAATTTCAGGATTTTGATCTAGGAATCATTCCCTTTCCATTGGTGTGCCTATCTTTGAATAAGACCAACTCTACAACAAGTTATGGGCAAAAATCCATGTCCAAACTTTAAATGCGAATATCTCGCTTAAAACGCATCTAAAAGATATCAAAGTCGGCACCTAATGGACAATTTTTGAACTCCAATATTTCTTGATCTAGACCACCTAGATGGCTGAAATTTCAGGATTGTGATCTAGGAATCAGTCCCTTTCCATTGGTGTGCCTATCTTTGAATAAGACCAACTCTACAACAAGTTATGGGTAAAAATCCATGTCCAAACTTTAAATGCGAATATCTCGCTTAAAACGCATCTAAAAGGTATCAAAGTCGGCACCTAATGGACAATTTTTGAACTCCAATATTTCTTGATCTAGACCACCTAGATGGCTGAAATTTCAGGATTGTGATCTAGGAATCATTCCCTTTCCATTGGTGTGCCTATCTTTGAATAAGACCAACTCTACAACAAGTTATGGGCAAAAATCCATGTCCAAACTTTAAGTGCGAATATCTCGCTTAAAACGCATCTAAAAGGCATAAAAGTCGGCACCTAATGGACAATTTTTGAACTCCAATATTTCTTGATCTAGACCACCTAGATGGCTGAAATTTCAGGATTGTTATCTAGGAATCATCCCCTTTCCATTGGTGTGCCTATCTTTGAATAAGACCAACTCTACAACAAGTTATGGGCAAAAATCCATGTCCAAACTTTAAATGCCAATATCTCGCTTAAAACGCATCTAAAAGGTATCAAAGTCGGCACCTAATGGACAATTTTTGAACTCCAATATTTCTTGATCTAGACCACCTAGATGGCTGAAATTTCAGGATTGTGATCTAGAAATCATTCCCTTTCCATTGGTGTGCCTATCTTTGAATAAGACCAACTCTACAACAAGTTATGGGCAAAAATTCATAACCAAACTTCAAATGCGAATATCTCGCTTAAAACGCATCTAAAAGGTATCAAAGTCGGCACCTAATGGACAATTTTTGAACTCCAATATTTCTTGATCTAGACCACCTAGATGGCTGAAATTTCAGGATTGTGATCTAGGAATCATTCCCTTTCCATTGGTGTGCCTATCTTTGAATAAGACCAACTCTACAACAAGTTATGGGCAAAAATCCATGTCCAAACTTTAAATGCGAATATCTCGCTTAAAACGCATCTAAAAGATATCAAAGTCGGCACCTAATGGACAATTTTTGAACTCCAATATTTCTTGATCTAGACCACCTAGATGGCTGAAATTTCAGGATTGTGATCTAGGAATCAGTCCCTTTCCATTGGTGTGCCTATCTTTGAATAAGACCAACTCTACAACAAGTTATGGGCAAAAATCCATTGGTGTGCCTATCTTTGAATAAGACCAACTCTACAACAAGTTATGGGCAAAAATCCATGTCCAAACTTTAAATGCGAATATCTCGCTTAAAACGCATCTAAAAGGTATCAAAGTCGGCACCTAATGGACAATTTTTGAACTCCAATATTTCTTGATCTAGACCACCTAGATGGCTGAAATTTCAGGATTGTGATCTAGGAATCATTCCCTTTCCATTGGTGTGCCTATCTTTGAATAAGACCAACTCTACAACAAGTTATGGGCAAAAATCCATGTCCAAACTTTAAATATTTCTTGATCTAGACCACCTAGATGGCTGAAATTTCAGGATTGTGATCTAGGAATCATTCCCTTTCCATTGGTGTGCCTATCTTTGAATAAGACCAACTCTACAACAAGTTATGGGCAAAAATTCATAACCAAACTTCAAATGCGAATATCTCGCTTAAAACGCATCTAAAAGGTATCAAAGTCGGCACCTAATGGACAATTTTTGAACTCCAATATTTCTTGATCTAGACCACCTAGATGGCTGAAATTTCAGGATTGTGATCTAGGAATCATTCCCTTTCCATTGGTGTGCCTATCTTTGAATAAGACCAACTCTACAACAAGTTATGGGTAAAAATCCATGTCCAAACTTTAAATGCGAATATCTCGCTTAAAACGCATCTAAAAGATATCAAAGTCGGCACCTAATGGACAATTTTTGAACTCCAATATTTCTTGATCTAGACCACCTAGATGGCTGAAATTTCAGGATTGTGATCTAGGAATCAGTCCCTTTCCATTGGTGTGCCTATCTTTGAATAAGACCAACTCTACAACAAGTTATGGGTAGAAATCCATGTCCAAACTTTAAATGCGAATATCTCGCTTAAAACGCATCTAAAAGGTATCAAAGTCGGCACCTAATGGACAATTTTTGAACTCCAATATTTCTTGATCTAGACCACCTAGATGGCTGAAATTTCAGGATTGTGATCTAGGAATCATTCCCTTTCCATTGGTGTGCCTATCTTTGAATAAGACCAACTCTACAACAAGTTATGGGCAAAAATCCATGTCCAAACTTTAAGTGCGAATATCTCGCTTAAAACGCATCTAAAAGGCATAAAAGTCGGCACCTAATGGACAATTTTTGAACTCCAATATTTCTTGATCTAGACCACCTAGATGGCTGAAATTTCAGGATTGTTATCTAGGAATCATCCCCTTTCCATTGGTGTGCCTATCTTTGAATAAGACCAACTCTACAACAAGTTATGGGCAAAAATCCATGTCCAAACTTTAAATGCAAATATCTCGCTTAAAACGCATCTAAAAGGTATCAAAGTCGGCACCTAATGGACAATTTTTGAACTCCAATATTTCTTGATCTAGACCACCTAGATGGCTGAAATTTCAGGATTGTGATCTAGAAATCATTCCCTTTCCATTGGTGTGCCTATCTTTGAATAAGACCAACTCTACAACAAGTTATGGGCAAAAATCCATGTCCAAACTTTAAATGCGAATATCTCGCTTAAAACGCATCTAAAAGGTATCAAAGTCGGCACCTAATGGACAATTTTTGAACTCCAATATTTCTTGATCTAGACCACCTAGATGGCTGAAATTTCAGGATTGTGATCTAGGAATCATTCCCTTTCCATTGGTGTGCCTATCTTTGAATAAGACCAACTCTACAACAAGTTATGGGCAAAAATCCATGTCCAAACTTTAAATGCGAATATCTCGCTTAAAACGCATCTAAAAGGTATCAAAGTCGGCACCTAATGGACAATTTTTGAACTCCAATATTTCTTGATCTAGACCACCTAGATGGCTGAAATTTCAGGATTTTGATCTAGGAATCATTCCCTTTCCATTGGTGTGCCTATCTTTGAATAAGACCAACTCTACAACAAGTTATGGGCAAAAATCCATGTCCAAACTTTAAATGCGAATATCTCGCTTAAAACGCATCTAAAAGGCATACAAGTCGGCACCTAATGGACAATTTTTGAACTCCAATATTTCTTGATCTAGACCACCTAGATGGCTTAAATTTCAGGATTGTGATCTAGGAATCATTCCCTTTCCATAGGTGTGCCTATCTTTGAATAAGACCAACTCTACAACAAGTTATGGGCAAAAATCCATTGGTGTGCCTATCTTTGAATAAGACCAACTCTACAACAAGTTATGGGCAAAAATCCATGTCCAAACTTTAAATGCGAATATCTCGCTTAAAACGCATCTAAAAGGTATCAAAGTCGGCACCTAATGGACAATTTTTGAACTCCAATATTTCTTGATCTAGACCACCTAGATGGCTGAAATTTCAGGATTGTGATCTAGGAATCATTCCCTTTCCATTGGTGTGCCTATCTTTGAATAAGTCCAACTCTACAACAAGTTATGGGCAAAAATCCATGTCCAAACTTTAAATGCGAATATCTCGCTTAAAACGCATCTAAAAGGTATCAAAGTCGGCACCTAATGGACAATTTTTGAACTCCAATATTTCTTGATCTAGACCACCTAGATGGCTGAAATTTCAGGATTTTGATCTAGGAATCATTCCCTTTCCATTGGTGTGCCTATCTTTGAATAAGACCAACTCTACAACAAGTTATGGGCAAAAATCCATGTCCAAACTTTAAATGCGAATATCTCGCTTAAAACGCATCTAAAAGGTATCAAAGTCGGCACCTAATGGACAATTTTTGAACTCCAATATTTCTTGATCTAGACCACCTAGATGGCTGAAATTTCAGGATTTTGATCTAGGAATCATTCCCTTTCCATTGGTGTGCCTATCTTTGAATAAGACCAACTCTACAACAAGTTATGGGCAAAAATCCATGTCCAAACTTTAAATGCGAATATCTCGCTTAAAACGCATCTAAAAGGCATACAAGTCGGCACCTAATGGACAATTTTTGAACTCCAATATTTCTTGATCTAGACCACCTAGATGGCTTAAATTTCAGGATTGTGATCTAGGAATCATTCCCTTTCCATAGGTGTGCCTATCTTTGAATAAGACCAACTCTACAACAAGTTATGGGCAAAAATCCATGTCCAAACTTTAAATGCGAATATCTCGCTTAAAACGCATCTAAAAGGTATCAAAGTCGGCACCTAATGGACAATTTTTGAACTCCAATATTTCTTGATCTAGACCACCTAGATGGCTGAAATTTCAGGATTAGGATCTAGGAATCATTCCCTTTCCATTGGTGTGCCTATCTTTGAATAAGACCAACTCTACAACAAGTTATGGGCAAAAATCCATGTCCAAACTTTAAATGCAAATATCTCGCTTAAAACGCATCTAAAAGGTATCAAAGTCGACACCTAATGGACAATTTTTGAACTCCAATATTTCTTGATCTAGACCACCTAGATGGCTGAAATTTCAGGATTGTGATCCAGGAATCATTCCCTTTCCATTGGTGTGCCTATCTTTGAATAAGACCAACTCTACAACAAGTTATGGGCAAAAATCCATGTCCAAACTTTAAATGCGAATATCTCGCTTAAAACGCATCTAAAAGGTATCAAAGTCGGCACCTAATGGACAATTTTTGAACTCCAATATTTCTTGATCTAGACCACCTAGATGGCTGAAATTTCAGGATTGTGATCTAGGAATCATTCCCTTTCCATTGGTGTGCCTATCTTTGAATAAGACCAACTCTACAACAAGTTATGGGCAAAAATCCATGTCCAAACTTTAAATGCGAATATCTCGCTTAAAACGCATCTAAAAGGTATCAAAGTCGGCACCTAATGGACAATTTTTGAGCTCCAATATTTCTTGATCTAGACCACCTAGATGGCTGAAATTTCAGGATTTTGATCTAGGAATCATTCCCTTTCCATTGGTGTGCCTATCTTTGAATAAGACCAACTCTACAACAAGTTATGGGCAAAAATCCATGTCCAAACTTTAAATGCGAATATCTCGCTTAAAACGCATCTAAAAGGTATCAAAGTCGGCACCTAATGGACAATTTTTGAACTCCAATATTTCTTGATCTAGACCACCTAGATGGCTGAAATTTCAGGATTTTGATCTAGGAATCATTCCCTTTCCATTGGTGTGCCTATCTTTGAATAAGACCAACTCTACAACAAGTTATGGGCAAAAATCCATGTCCAAACTTTAAATGCGAATATCTCGCTTAAAACGCATCTAAAAGGCATACAAGTCGGCACCTAATGGACAATTTTTGAACTCCAATATTTCTTGATCTAGACCACCTAGATGGCTTAAATTTCAGGATTGTGATCTAGGAATCATTCCCTTTCCATAGGTGTGCCTATCTTTGAATAAGACCAACTCTACAACAAGTTATGGGCAAAAATCCATGTCCAAACTTTAAATGCGAATATCTCGCTTAAAACGCATCTAAAAGGTATCAAAGTCGGCACCTAATGGACAATTTTTGAACTCCAATATTTCTTGATCTAGACCACCTAGATGGCTTAAATTTCAGGATTGTGATCTAGGAATCATTCCCTTTCCATTGGTGTGCCTATCTTTGAATAAGACCAACTCTACAACAAGTTATGGGCAAAAATCCATGTCACAACTTTAAATGCGAATATCTCGCTTAAAACGCATCTAAAAGGTATCAAAGTCGGCACCTAATGGACAATTTTTGAACTCCAATATTTCTTGATCTAGACCACCTAGATGGCTGAAATTTCAGGATTGTGATCTAGGAATCATTCCCTTTCCATTGGTGTGCCTATCTTTGAATAAGACCAACTCTACAACAAGTTATGGGCAAAAATCCATGTCCAAACTTTAAATGCGAATATCTCGCTTAAAACGCATCTAAAAGGTATCAAAGTCGGCACCTAATGGACAATTTTTGAACTCCAATATTTCTTGATCTAGACCACCTAGATGGCTGAAATTTCAGGATTGTGATCTAGGAATCATTCCCTTTCCATTGGTGTGCCTATCTTTGAATAAGACCAACTCTACAACAAGTTATGGGCAAAAATCCATGTCCAAACTTTAAATGCGAATATCTCGCTTAAAACGCATTTAAAAGGTATCAAAGTCGGCACCTAATGGACAATTTTTGAATTCCAATATTTCTTGATCTAGACCACCTAGATGGCTGAAATTTCAGGATTGTGATCTAGGAATCATTCCCTTTCCATTGGTGTGCCTATCTTTGAATAAGACCAACTCTACAACAAGTTATGGGCAAAAATCCATGTCCAAACTTTAAATGCAAATATCTCGCTTAAAACGCATCTAAAAGGTATCAAAGTCGGCACATAATGGACAATTTTTGAACTCCAATATTTCTTGATCTAGACCACCTAGATGGCTGAAATTTCAGGATTGTGATCCAGGAATCATTCCCTTTCCATTGGTGTGCCTATCTTTGAATAAGACCAACTCTACAACAAGTTATGGGCAAAAATCCATGTCCAAACTTTAAATGCGAATATCTCGCTTAAAACGCATTTAAAAGGTATCAAAGTCGGCACCTAATGGACAATTTTTGAACTCCAATATTTCTTGATCTAGACCACCTAGATGGCTGAAATTTCAGGATTGTGATCTAGGAATCATTCCCTTTCCATTGGTGTGCCTATCTTTGAATAAGACCAACTCTACAACAAGTTATGGGCAAAAATCCATGTCCAAACTTTAAATGCGAATATCTCGCTTAAAACGCATCTAAAAGGTATCAAAGTCGGCACCTAATGGACAATTTTTGAATTCCAATATTTCTTGATCTAGACCACCTAGATGGCTGAAATTTCAGGATTGTGATCTAGGAATCATTCCCTTTCCATTGGTGTGCCTATCTTTGAATAAGACCAACTCTACAACAAGTTATGGGCAAAAATCCATGTCCAAACTTTAAATGCGAATATCTCGCTTAAAACGCATCTAAAAGGTATCAAAGTCGGCACCTAATGGACAATTTTTGAATTCCAATATTTCTTGATCTAGACCACCTAGATGGCTGAAATTTCAGGATTGTGATCTAGGAATCATTCCCTTTCCATTGGTGTGCCTATCTTTGAATAAGACCAACTCTACAACAAGTTATGGGCAAAAATCCATGTCCAAACTTTAAATGCGAATATCTCGCTTAAAACGCATCTAAAAGGTATCAAAGTCGGCACCTAATGGACAATTTTTGAATTCCAATATTTCTTGATCTAGACCACCTAGATGGCTGAAATTTCAGGATTGTGATCTAGGAATCATTCCCTTTCCATTGGTGTGCCTATCTTTGAATAAGACCAACTCTACAACAAGTTATGGGCAAAAATCCATGTAAAAACTTTAAATGCGAATATCTCGCTTAAAAAGCATCTAAAAGGTATCAAAGTCGGCACCTAATGGACAATTTTTGAACTCCAATATTTCTTGATCTAGACCACCTAGATGGCTGAAATTTCAGGATTGTGATCTAGGAATCATTCCCTTTCCATTGGTGTGCCTATCTTTGAATAAGACCAACTCTACAACAAGTTATGGGCAAAAATCCATGTCCAAACTTTAAATGCGAATATCTCGCTTAAAACGCATCTAAAAGGTATCAAAGTCGGCACCTAATGGACAATTTTTGAATTCCAATATTTCTTGATCTAGACCACCTAGATGGCTGAAATTTCAGGATTGTGATCTAGGAATCATTCCCTTTGCATTGGTGTGCCTATCTTTGAATAAGACCAACTCTACAACAAGTTATGGGCAAAAATCCATGTAAAAACTTTAAATGCGAATATCTCGCTTAAAAAGCATCTAAAAGGTATCAAAGTCGGCACCTAATGGACAATTTTTGAACTCCAATATTTCTTGATCTAGACCACCTAGATGGCTGAAATTTCAGGATTGTGATCTAGGAATCATTCCCTTTCCATTGGTGTGCCTATCTTTGAATAAGACCAACTCTACAACAAGTTATGGGCAAAAATCCATGTCCAAACTTTAAATGCGAATATCTCGCTTAAAACGCATCTAAAAGGTATCAAAGTCGGCACCTAATGGACAATTTTTGAACTCCAATATTTCTTGATCTAGACCACCTAGATGGCTGAAATTTCAGGATTGTGATCCAGGAATCATTCCCTTTCCATTGGTGTGCCTATCTTTGAATAAGACCAACTCTACAACAAGTTATGGGCAAAAATCCATGTCCAAACTTTAAATGCGAATATCTCGCTTAAAACGCATCTAAAAGGTATCAAAGTCGGCACCTAATGGACAATTTTTGAACTCCAATATTTCTTGATCTAGACCACCTAGATGGCTGAAATTTCAGGATTGTGATCTAGGAATCATTCCCTTTCCATTGGTGTGCCTATCTTTGAATAAGACCAACTCTACAACGAGTTATGGGCAAAAATCCATGTCCAAACTTTAAATGCGAATATCTCGCTTAAAACGCATCTAAAAGGCATACAAGTCGGCACCTAATGGACAATTTTTGAACTCCAATATTTCTTGATCTAGACCACCTAGATGGCTTAAATTTCAGGATTGTGATCTAGGAATCATTCCCTTTCCATAGGTGTGCCTATCTTTGAATAAGACCAACTCTACAACAAGTTATGGGCAAAAATCCATGTCCAAACTTTAAATGCGAATATCTCGCTTAAAACGCATCTAAAAGGTATCAAAGTCGGCACCTAATGGACAATTTTTGAACTCCAATATTTCTTGATCTAGACCACCTAGATGGCTGAAATTTCAGGATTGTGATCTAGGAATCATTCCCTTTCCATTGGTGTGCCTATCTTTGAATAAGACCAACTCTACAACAAGTTATGGGCAAAAATCCATGTCACAACTTTAAATGCGAATATCTCGCTTAAAACGCATCTAAAAGGTATCAAAGTCGGCACCTAATGGACAATTTTTGAACTCCAATATTTCTTGATCTAGACCACCTAGATGGCTGAAATTTCAGGATTGTGATCCAGGAATCATTCCCTTTCCATTGGTGTGCCTATCTTTGAATAAGACCAACTCTACAACAAGTTATGGGCAAAAATCCATGTCACAACTTTAAATGCGAATATCTCGCTTAAAACGCATCTAAAAGGTATCAAAGTCGGCACCTAATGGACAATTTTTGAACTCCAATATTTCTTGATCTAGACCACCTAGATGGCTGAAATTTCAGGATTGTGATCTAGGAATCATTCCCTTTCCATTGGTGTGCCCATCTTTGAATAAGACCAACTCTACAACAAGTTATGGGCAAAAATCCATGTCCAAACTTTAAATGCGAATATCTCGCTTAAAACGCATCTAAAAGGTATCAAAGTCGGCACCTAATGGACAATTTTTGAACTCCAATATTTCTTGATCTAGACCACCTAGATGGCTGAAATTTCAGGATTGTGATCCAGGAATCATTCCCTTTCCATTGGTGTGCCTATCTTTGAATAAGACCAACTCTACAACAAGTTATGGGCAAAAATCTATGTCCAAACTTTAAATGCGAATATCTCGCTTAAAACGCATCTAAAAGGTATCAAAGTCGGCACCTAATGGACAATTTTTGAACTCCAATATTTCTTGATCTAGACCACCTAGATGGCTGAAATTTCAGGATTGTGATCTAGGAATCATTCCCTTTCCATTGGTGTGCCTATCTTTGAATAAGACCAACTCTACAACAAGTTATGGGCAAAAATCCATGTCCAAACTTTAAATGCGAATATCTCGCTTAAAACGCATCTAAAAGGTATCAAAGTCGGCACCTAATGGACAATTTTTGAATTCCAATATTTCTTGATCTAGACCACCTAGATGGCTGAAATTTCAGGATTGTGATCTAGGAATCATTCCCTTTCCATTGGTGTGCCTATCTTTGAATAAGACCAACTCTACAACAAGTTATGGGCAAAAATCCATGTCCAAACTTTAAATGCAAATATCTCGCTTAAAACGCATCTAAAAGGTATCAAAGTCGGCACCTAATGGACAATTTTTGAACTCCAATATTTCTTGATCTAGACCACCTAGATGGCTGAAATTTCAGGATTGTGATCTAGGAATCATTCCCTTTCCATTGGTGTGCCTATCTTTGAATAAGACCAACTCTACAACAAGTTATGGGCAAAAATCCATGTCCAAACTTTAAATGCGAATATCTCGCTTAAAACGCATCTAAAAGGTATCAAAGTCGGCACCTAATGGACAATTTTTGAACTCCAATATTTCTTGATCTAGACCACCTAGATGGCTGAAATTTCAGGATTGTGATCTAGGAATCATTCCCTTTCCATTGGTGTGCCTATCTTTGAATAAGACCAACTCTACAACAAGTTATGGGCAAAAATCCATGTCCAAACTTTAAATGCAAATATCTCGCTTAAAACGCATCTAAAAGGTATCAAAGTCGGCACCTAATGGACAATTTTTGAACTCCAATATTTCTTGATCTAGACCACCTAGATGGCTGAAATTTCAGGATTGTGATCTAGGAATCATTCCCTTTCCATAGGTGTGCCTATCTTTGAATAAGACCAACTCTACAACAAGTTATGGGCAAAAATCCATGTCCAAACTTTAAATGCGAATATCTCGCTTAAAACGCATCTAAAAGGTATCAAAGTTGGCACCTAATGGACAATTTTTGAACTCCAATATTTCTTGATCTAGAACACCTAGATGGCTGAAATTTCAGGATTGTGATCTAGGAATCATTCCCTTTCCATTGGTGTGCCTATCTTTGAATAAGACCAACTCTACAACAAGTTATGGGCAAAAATCCATGTCCAAACTTTAAATGCGAATATCTCGCTTAAAACGCATCTAAAAGGTATCAAAGTCGGCACCTAATGGACAATTTTTGAATTCCAATATTTCTTGATCTAGACCACCTAGATGGCTGAAATTTCAGGATTGTGATCTAGGAATCATTCCCTTTCCATTGGTGTGCCTATCTTTGAATAAGACCAACTCTACAACAAGTTATGGGCAAAAATCCATGTAAAAACTTTAAATGCTAATATCTCGCTTAAAACGCATCTAAAAGGTATCAAAGTCGGCACCTAATGGACAATTTTTGAACTCCAATATTTCTTGATCTAGACCACCTAGATGGCTGAAATTTCAGGATTGTGATCTAGGAATCATTCCCTTTCCATAGGTGTGCCTATCTTTGAATAAGACCAACTCTACAACAAGTTATGGGCAAAAATCCATGTCCAAACTTTAAATGCGAATATCTCGCTTAAAACGCATCTAAAAGGTATCAAAGTTGGCACCTAATGGACAATTTTTGAACTCCAATATTTCTTGATCTAGAACACCTAGATGGCTGAAATTTCAGGATTGTGATCTAGGAATCATTCCCTTTCCATTGGTGTGCCTATCTTTGAATAAGACCAACTCTACAACAAGTTATGGGCAAAAATCCATGTCCAAACTTTAAATGCGAATATCTCGCTTAAAACGCATCTAAAAGGTATCAAAGTCGGCACCTAATGGACAATTTTTGAATTCCAATATTTCTTGATCTAGACCACCTAGATGGCTGAAATTTCAGGATTGTGATCTAGGAATCATTCCCTTTCCATTGGTGTGCCTATCTTTGAATAAGACCAACTCTACAACAAGTTATGGGCAAAAATCCATGTAAAAACTTTAAATGCGAATATCTCGCTTAAAACGCATCTAAAAGGTATCAAAGTCGGCACCTAATGGACAATTTTGAAACTCCAATATTTCTTGATCTAGACCACCTAGATGGCTGAAATTTCAGGATTGTGATCCAGGAATCATTCCCTTTCCATTGGTGTGCCTATCTTTGAATAAGACCAACTCTACAACAATTTATGGGCAAAAATCCATGTCCAAACTTTAAATGCGAATATCTCGCTTAAAACGCATCTAAAAGGTATCAAAGTCGGCACCTAATGGACAATTTTTGAACTCCAATATTTCTTGATCTAGACCACCTAGATGGCTGAAATTTCAGGATTGTGATCTAGAAATCATTCCCTTTCCATTGGTGTGCCTATCTTTGAATAAGACCAACTCTACAACAAGTTATGGGCAAAAATCCATGTCCAAACTTTAAATGCGAATATCTCGCTTAAAACGCATCTAAAAGGTATCAAAGTCGGCACCTAATGGACAATTTTTGAACTCCAATATTTCTTGATCTAGACCACCTAGATGGCTGAAATTTCAGGATTGTGATCTAGGAATCATTCCCTTTCCATTGGTGTGCCTATCTTTGAATAAGACCAACTCTACAACAAGTTATGGGCAAAAATCCATGTCCAAACTTTAAATGCGAATATCTCGCTTAAAACGCATCTAAAAGGTATCAAAGTCGGCACCTAATGGACAATTTTTGAACTCCAATATTTCTTGATCTAGACCACCTAGATGGCTGAAATTTCAGGATTGTGATCTAGGAATCATTCCCTTTCCATTGGTGTGCCTATCTTTGAATAAGACCAACTCTACAACAAGTTATGGGCAAAAATCCATGTCCAAACTTTAAATGCGAATATCTCGCTTAAAACGCATCTAAAAGGTATCAAAGTCGGCACCTAATGGACAATTTTTGAACTCCAATATTTCTTGATCTAGACCACCTAGATGGCTGAAATTTCAGGATTTTGATCTAGGAATCATTCCCTTTCCATTGGTGTGCCTATCTTTGAATAAGACCAACTCTACAACAAGTTATGGGCAAAAATCCATGTCCAAACTTTAAATGCGAATATCTCGCTTAAAACGCATCTAAAAGGTATCAAAGTCGGCACCTAATGGACAATTTTTGAACTCCAATATTTCTTGATCTAGACCACCTAGATGGCTGAAATTTCAGGATTGTGATCTAGGAATCATTCCCTTTCCATTGGTGTGCCTATCTTTGAATAAGACCAACTCTACAACAAGTTATGGGCAAAAATCCATGTCCAAACTTTAAATGCGAATATCTCGCTTAAAACGCATCTAAAAGGTATCAAAGTCGGCACCTAATGGACAATTTTTGAACTCCAATATTTCTTGATCTAGACCACCTAGATGGCTGAAATTTCAGGATTGTGATCTAGGAATCATTCCCTTTCCATTGGTGTGCCTATCTTTGAATAAGACCAACTCTACAACAAGTTATGGGCAAAAATCCATGTCCAAACTTTAAATGCGAATATCTCGCTTAAAACGCATCTAAAAGGTATCAAAGTCGGCACCTAATGGACAATTTTTGAATTCCAATATTTCTTGATCTAGACCACCTAGATGGCTGAAATTTCAGGATTGTGATCTAGGAATCATTCCCTTTCCATTGGTGTGCCTATCTTTGAATAAGACCAACTCTACAACAAGTTATGGGCAAAAATCCATGTAAAAACTTTAAATGCGAATATCTCGCTTAAAACGCATCTAAAAGGTATCAAAGTCGGCACCTAATGGACAATTTTGAAACTCCAATATTTCTTGATCTAGACCACCTAGATGGCTGAAATTTCAGGATTGTGATCTAGGAATCATTCCCTTTCCATTGGTGTGCCTATAATTTCAGGATTGTGATCTAGGCATCATTCCCTTTCCATTAGTGTGCCTATCTTTGAATAAGACCAACTCTACAACAAGTTAAGGGCAAAAATCCATGTCCAAACTTTAAATGCAAATATCTCGCTTAAAACGCATCTAAAAGGTATCAAAGTCGGCACCTAATGGACAATTTTTGAACTCCAATATTTCTTGATCTAGACCACCTAGATGGCTGAAATTTCCCTTTCCATTGGTGTGCCTATCTTTGAATAAAACCAACTCTACAACAAGTTATGGGCAAAAATCTATGTCCAAACTTTAAATGCGAATATCGCACTTAAAACGCATCTAAAAGGTATCAAAGTCGGCACCTAATGGACAATTTTTTAACTCCAATATTTCTTGATCTAGACCACCTAGATGGCTGAAATTTCAGGATTGTGATCCAGGAATCATTCCCTTTCCATTGGTATGCCTATCTTTGAATAAGACCAACTCTACAACAAGTGATGGGCAAAAATCCATGTCCAAACTTTAAATGCGAATATCTCGCTTAAAACGCATCTAAAAGGTATCAAAGTCGGCACCTAATGGACAATTTTTGAACTCCAATATTTCTTGATCTAGACCACCTAGATGGCTGAAATTTCCCTTTCCATTGGTGTGCCTATCTTTGAATAAAACCAACTCTACAACAAGTTATGGGCAAAAATCTATGTCCAAACTTTAAATGCGAATATCGCGCTTAAAACGCATCTAAAAGGTATCAAAGTCGGCACCTAATGGACAATTTTTTAACTCCAATATTTCTTGATCTAGACCACCTAGATGGCTGAAATTTCAGGATTGTGATCCAGGAATCATTCCCTTTCCATTGGTATGCCTATCTTTGAATAAGACCAACTCTACAACAAGTGATGGGCAAAAATCCATGTCCAAACTTTAAATGCGAATATCTCGCTTAAAACGCATCTAAAAGGTATCAAAGTCGGCACCTAATGGACAATTTTTGAACTCCAATATTTCTTGATCTAGACCACCTAGATGGCTGAAATTTCCCTTTCCATTGGTGTGCCTATCTTTGAATAAAACCAACTCTACAACAAGTTATGGGCAAAAATCTATGTCCAAACTTTAAATGCGAATATCGCGCTTAAAACGCATCTAAAAGGTATCAAAGTCGGCACCTAATGGACAATTTTTTAACTCCAATATTTCTTGATCTAGACCACCTAGATGGCTGAAATTTCAGGATTGTGATCTAGGAATCATTCCCTTTCCATTGGTGTGCCTATCTTTGAATAAGACCAACTCTACAACAAGTTATGGGCAAAAATCCATGTCCAAACTTTAAATGCGAATATCTCGCTTAAAACGCATCTAAAAGGTATCAAAGTCGGCACCTAATGGACAATTTTTGAACTCCAATATTTCTTGATCTAGACCACCTAGATGGCTGAAATTTCCCTTTACATTGGTGTGCCTATCTTTGAATAAAACCAACTCTACAACAAGTTATGGGCAAAAATCTATGTCCAAACTTTAAATGCGAATATCGCGCTTAAAACGCATCTAAAAGGTATCAAAGTCGGCACCTAATGGACAATTTTTTAACTCCAATATTTCTTGATCTAGACCACCTAGATGGCTGAAATTTCAGGATTGTGATCTAGGAATCATTCCCTTTCCATTGGTGTGCCTATCTTTGAATAAGACCAACTCTACAACAAGTTATGGGCAAAAATCCATGTCCAAACTTTAAATGCGAATATCTCGCTTAAAACGCATCTAAAAGGTATCAAAGTCGGCACCTAATGGACAATTTTTGAACTCCAATATTTCTTGATCTAGACCACCTAGATAGCTGAAATTTCAGGATTGTGATCTAGGAATCATTCCCTTTCCATTGGTGTGCCTATCTTTGAATAAGACCAACTCTACAACAAGTTATGGGCAAAAATCCATGTCCAAACTTTAAATGCGAATATCTCGCTTAAAACGCATCTAAAAGGTATCAAAGTCGGCACCTAATGGACAATTTTTGAACTCCAATATTTCTTGATCTAGACCACCTAGATGGCTGAAATTTCAGGATTGTGATCTAGGAATCATTCCCTTTCCATTGGTGTGCCTATCTTTGAATAAGACCAACTCTACAACAAGTTATGGGCAAAAATCCATGTCCAAACTTTAAATGCGAATATCTCGCTTAAAACGCATCTAAAGGGTATCAAAGTCGGCACCTAATGGACAATTTTTGAACTCCAATATTTCTTGATCTAGACCACCTAGATGGCTGAAATTTCAGGATTGTGATCTAGGAATCATTCCCTTTCCATTGGTGTGCCTATCTTTGAATAAGACCAACTCTACAACAAGTTATGGGCAAAAATCCATGTCCAAACTTTAAATGCGAATATCTCGCTTAAAACGCATCTAAAAGGAATCAAAGTCTGCACCTAATGGACGCTTTTTGAACTCCAATATTTCTTGATCTAGACCACCTAGATGGCTGAAATTTCAGGATTGTGATCTAGGAATCATTCCCTTTCCATTGGTGTGCCTATCTTTGAATAAGACCAACTCGGCAACAAGTTATGGGCAAAAATCCATGTCCAAACTTTAAATGCGAATATCTCGCTTAAAACGCATCTAAAAGGTATCAAAGTCGGCACCTAATGGACAATTTTTGAACTCCAATATTTCTTGATCTAGACCACCTAGATGGCTGAAATTTCAGGATTGTGATCTAGGAATCATTCCCTTTCCATTGGTGTGCCTATCTTTGAATAAAACCAGCTCTACAACAAGTTATGGGCAAAAATCCATGTCCAAACTTTAAATGCGAATATCTCGCTTAAAACGCATCTAAAAGGTATCAAAGTCGGCACCTAATGGACAATTTTTGAACTCTAATATTTCTTGATCTAGACCACCTAGATGGCTGAAATTTCAGGATTGTGATCCAGGAATCATTCCCTTTCCATTGGTGTGCCTATCTTTGAATAAGACCAACTCTACAACAAGTTATGGGCAAAAATCCATGTCCAAACTTTAAATGCGAATATCTCGCTTAAAACGCATCTAAAAGGTATCAAAGTCGGCACCTAATGGACAATTTTTGAACTCCAATATTTCTTGATCTAGACCACCTAGATGGCTGAAATTTCAGGATTGTGATCTAGGAATCATTCCCTTTCCATTGGTGTGCCTATCTTTGAATAAGACCAACTCTACAACAAGTTATGGGCAAAAATCCATGTCCAAACTTTAAATGCGAATATCTCGCTTAAAACGCATCTAAAAGGTATCAAAGTCGGCACCTAATGGACAATTTTTGAATTCCAATATTTCTTGATCTAGACCACCTAGATGGCTGAAATTTCAGGATTGTGATCTAGGAATCATTCCCTTTCCATTGGTGTGCCTATCTTTGAATAAGACCAACTCTACAACAAGTTATGGGCAAAAATCCATGTCCAAACTTTAAATGCGAATATCTCGCTTAAAACGCATCTAAAAGGTATCAAAGTCGGCACCTAATGGACAATTTTTGAACTCCAATATTTCTTGATCTAGACCACCTAGATGGCTGAAATTTCAGGATTGTGATCTAGGAATCATTCCCTTTCCATTGGTGTGCCTATCTTTGAATAAGACCAACTCTACAACAAGTTATGGGCAAAAATCCATGTCCAAACTTTAAATGCGAATATCTCGCTTAAAACGCATCTAAAGGGTATCAAAGTCGGCACCTAATGGACAATTTTTGAACTCCAATATTTCTTGATCTAGACCACCTAGATGGCTGAAATTTCAGGATTGTGATCTAGGAATCATTCCCTTTCCATTGGTGTGCCTATCTTTGAATAAGACCAACTCTACAACAAGTTATGGGCAAAAATCCATGTCCAAACTTTAAATGCGAATATCTCGCTTAAAACGCATCTAAAAGGAATCAAAGTCTGCACCTAATGGACGCTTTTTGAACTCCAATATTTCTTGATCTAGACCACCTAGATGGCTGAAATTTCAGGATTGTGATCTAGGAATCATTCCCTTTCCATTGGTGTGCCTATCTTTGAATAAGACCAACTCGGCAACAAGTTATGGGCAAAAATCCATGTCCAAACTTTAAATGCGAATATCTCGCTTAAAACGCATCTAAAAGGTATCAAAGTCGGCACCTAATGGACAATTTTTGAACTCCAATATTTCTTGATCTAGACCACCTAGATGGCTGAAATTTCAGGATTGTGATCTAGGAATCATTCCCTTTCCATTGGTGTGCCTATCTTTGAATAAAACCAGCTCTACAACAAGTTATGGGCAAAAATCCATGTCCAAACTTTAAATGCGAATATCTCGCTTAAAACGCATCTAAAAGGTATCAAAGTCGGCACCTAATGGACAATTTTTGAACTCTAATATTTCTTGATCTAGACCACCTAGATGGCTGAAATTTCAGGATTGTGATCCAGGAATCATTCCCTTTCCATTGGTGTGCCTATCTTTGAATAAGACCAACTCTACAACAAGTTATGGGCAAAAATCCATGTCCAAACTTTAAATGCGAATATCTCGCTTAAAACGCATCTAAAAGGTATCAAAGTCGGCACCTAATGGACAATTTTTGAACTCCAATATTTCTTGATCTAGACCACCTAGATGGCTGAAATTTCAGGATTGTGATCTAGGAATCATTCCCTTTCCATTGGTGTGCCTATCTTTGAATAAGACCAACTCTACAACAAGTTATGGGCAAAAATCCATGTCCAAACTTTAAATGCGAATATCTCGCTTAAAACGCATCTAAAAGGTATCAAAGTCGGCACCTAATGGACAATTTTTGAATTCCAATATTTCTTGATCTAGACCACCTAGATGGCTGAAATTTCAGGATTGTGATCTAGGAATCATTCCCTTTCCATTGGTGTGCCTATCTTTGAATAAGACCAACTCTACAACAAGTTATGGGCAAAAATCCATGTCCAAACTTTAAATGCGAATATCTCGCTTAAAACGCATCTAAAAGGTATCAAAGTCGGCACCTAATGGACAATTTTTGAACTCCAATATTTCTTGATCTAGACCACCTAGATGGCTGAAATTTCAGGATTGTGATCCAGGAATCATTCCCTTTCCATTGGTGTGCCCATCTTTGAATAAGACCAACTCTACAACAAGTTATGGGCAAAAATCCATGTCCAAACTTTAAATGCGAATATCTCGCTTAAAACGCATCTAAAAGGTATCAAAGTCGGCACCTAATGGACAATTTTTGAACTCCAATATTTCTTGATCTAGACCACCTAGATGGCTGAAATTTCAGGATTGTGATCCAGGAATCATTCCCTTTCCATTGGTGTGCCTATCTTTGAATAAGACCAACTCTGCAACAAGTTATGGGCAAAAATCCATGTCCAAACTTTAAATGCGAATATCTCGCTTAAAACGCATCTAAAAGGTATCAAAGTCGGCACCTAATGGACAATTTTTGAACTCCAATATTTCTTGATCTAGACCACCTAGATGGCTGAAATTTCAGGATTGTGATCTAGGAATCATTCCCTTTCCATTGGTGTGCCTATCTTTGAATAAGACCAACTGTACAACAAGTTATGGGCAAAAATCCATGTCCAAACTTTAAATGCGAATATCTCGCTTAAAACGCATCTAAAAGGTATCAAAGTCGGCACCTAATGGACAATTTTTGAATTCCAATATTTCTTGATCTAGACCACCTAGATGGCTGAAATTTCAGGATTGTGATCTAGGAATCATTCCCTTTCCATTGGTGTGCCTATCTTTGAATAAGACCAACTCTACAACAAGTTATGGGCAAAAATCCATGTCCAAACTTTAAATGCGAATATCTCGCTTAAAACGCATCTAAAAGGTATCAAAGTCGGCACCTAATGGACAATTTTGAAACTCCAATATTTCTTGATCTAGACCACCTAGATGGCTGAAATTTCAGGATTGTGATCCAGGAATCATTCCCTTTCCATTGGTGTGCCTATCTTTGAATAAGACCAACTCTACAACAATTTATGGGCAAAAATCCATGTCCAAACTTTAAATGCGAATATCTCGCTTAAAACGCATCTAAAAGGTATCAAAGTCGGCACCTAATGGACAATTTTTGAACTCCAATATTTCTTGATCTAGACCACCTAGATGGCTGAAATTTCAGGATTGTGATCTAGAAATCATTCCCTTTCCATTGGTGTGCCTATCTTTGAATAAGACCAACTCTACAACAAGTTATGGGCAAAAATCCATGTCCAAACTTTAAATGCGAATATCTCGCTTAAAACGCATCTAAAAGGTATCAAAGTCGGCACCTAATGGACAATTTTTGAACTCCAATATTTCTTGATCTAGACCACCTAGATGGCTGAAATTTCAGGATTGTGATCTAGGAATCATTCCCTTTCCATTGGTGTGCCTATCTTTGAATAAGACCAACTCTACAACAAGTTATGGGCAAAAATCCATGTCCAAACTTTAAATGCGAATATCTCGCTTAAAACGCATCTAAAAGGTATCAAAGTCGGCACCTAATGGACAATTTTTGAACTCCAATATTTCTTGATCTAGACCACCTAGATGGCTGAAATTTCAGGATTGTGATCTAGGAATCATTCCCTTTCCATTGGTGTGCCTATCTTTGAATAAGACCAACTCTACAACAAGTTATGGGCAAAAATCCATGTCCAAACTTTAAATGCGAATATCTCGCTTAAAACGCATCTAAAAGGTATCAAAGTCGGCACCTAATGGACAATTTTTGAACTCCAATATTTCTTGATCTAGACCACCTAGATGGCTGAAATTTCAGGATTGTGATCTAGGAATCATTCCCTTTCCATTGGTGTGCCTATCTTTGAATAAGACCAACTCTACAACAAGTTATGGGCAAAAATCCATGTCCAAACTTTAAATGCGAATATCTCGCTTAAAACGCATCTAAAAGGTATCAAAGTCGGCACCTAATGGACAATTTTTGAACTCCAATATTTCTTGATCTAGACCACCTAGATGGCTGAAATTTCAGGATTGTGATCTAGGAATCATTCCCTTTCCATTGGTGTGCCTATCTTTGAATAAGACCAACTCTACAACAAGTTATGGGCAAAAATCCATGTCCAAACTTTAAATGCGAATATCTCGCTTAAAACGCATCTAAAAGGTATCAAAGTCGGCACCTAATGGACAATTTTTGAATTCCAATATTTCTTGATCTAGACCACCTAGATGGCTGAAATTTCAGGATTGTGATCCAGGAATCATTCCCTTTCCATTGGTGTGCCTATCTTTGAATAAGACCAACTCTACAACAAGTTATGGGCAAAAATCCATGTAAAAACTTTAAATGCGAATATCTCGCTTAAAACGCATCTAAAAGGTATCAAAGTCGGCACCTAATGGACAATTTTGAAACTCCAATATTTCTTGATCTAGACCACCTAGATGGCTGAAATTTCAGGATTGTGATCTAGGAATCATTCCCTTTCCATTGGTGTGCCTATAATTTCAGGATTGTGATCTAGGCATCATTCCCTTTCCATTAGTGTGCCTATCTTTGAATAAGACCAACTCTACAACAAGTTAAGGGCAAAAATCCATGTCCAAACTTTAAATGCAAATATCTCGCTTAAAACGCATCTAAAAGGTATCAAAGTCGGCACCTAATGGACAATTTTTGAACTCCAATATTTCTTGATCTAGACCACCTAGATGGCTGAAATTTCCCTTTCCATTGGTGTGCCTATCTTTGAATAAAACCAACTCTACAACAAGTTATGGGCAACAATCTATGTCCAAACTTTAAATGCGAATATCGCGCTTAAAACGCATCTAAAAGGTATCAAAGTCGGCACCTAATGGACAATTTTTTAACTCCAATATTTCTTGATCTAGACCACCTAGATGGCTGAAATTTCAGGATTGTGATCCAGGAATCATTCCCTTTCCATTGGTATGCCTATCTTTGAATAAGACCAACTCTACAACAAGTGATGGGCAAAAATCCATGTCCAAACTTTAAATGCGAATATCTCGCTTAAAACGCATCTAAAAGGTATCAAAGTCGGCACCTAATGGACAATTTTTGAACTCCAATATTTCTTGATCTAGACCACCTAGATGGCTGAAATTTCAGGATTGTGATCTAGGAATCATTCCCTTTCCATTGGTGTGCCTATCTTTGAATAAGACCAACTCTACAACAAGTTATGGGCAAAAATCCATGTCCAAACTTTAAATGCGAATATCTCGCCTAAAACGCATCTAAAAGGTATCAAAGTCGGCACCTAATGGACAATTTTTGAACTCCAATATTTTTTGATCTAGACCACCTAGATAGCTGAAATTTCAGGATTGTGATCTAGGAATCATTCCCTTTCCATTGGTGTGCCTATCTTTGAATAAGACCAACTCTACAACAAGTTATGGGCAAAAATCCATGTCCAAACTTTAAATGCGAATATCTCGCTTAAAACGCATCTAAAAGGTATCAAAGTCGGCACCTAATGGACAATTTTTGAACTCCAATATTTCTTGATCTAGACCACCTAGATGGCTGAAATTTCAGGATTGTGATCTAGGAATCATTCCCTTTCCATTGGTGTGCCTATCTTTGAATAAGACCAACTCTACAACAAGTTATGGGCAAAAATCCATGTCCAAACTTTAAATGCGAATATCTCGCTTAAAACGCATCTAAAGGGTATCAAAGTCGGCACCTAATGGACAATTTTTGAACTCCAATATTTCTTGATCTAGACCACCTAGATGGCTGAAATTTCAGGATTGTGATCTAGGAATCATTCCCTTTCCATTGGTGTGCCTATCTTTGAATAAGACCAACTCTACAACAAGTTATGGGCAAAAATCCATGTCCAAACTTTAAATGCGAATATCTCGCTTAAAACGCATCTAAAAGGAATCAAAGTCTGCACCTAATGGACGCTTTTTGAACTCCAATATTTCTTGATCTAGACCACCTAGATGGCTGAAATTTCAGGATTGTGATCTAGGAATCATTCCCTTTCCATTGGTGTGCCTATCTTTGAATAAGACCAACTCGGCAACAAGTTATGGGCAAAAATCCATGTCCAAACTTTAAATGCGAATATCTCGCTTAAAACGCATCTAAAAGGTATCAAAGTCGGCACCTAATGGACAATTTTTGAACTCCAATATTTCTTGATCTAGACCACCTAGATGGCTGAAATTTCAGGATTGTGATCTAGGAATCATTCCCTTTCCATTGGTGTGCCTATCTTTGAATAAAACCAGCTCTACAACAAGTTATGGGCAAAAATCCATGTCCAAACTTTAAATGCGAATATCGTGCTTAAAACGCATCTAAAAGGTATCAAAGTCGGTACCTAATGGACAATTTTTGAACTCCAATATTTCTTGATCTAGACCACCTAGATGGCTGAAATTTCAGGATTGTGATCTAGGAATCATTCCCTTTCCATTGGTGTGCCTATAATTTCAGGATTGTGATCTAGGAATCATTCCCTTTCCATTGGTGTGCCTATCTTTGAATAAAACCAACTCTACAACAAGTTATGGGCAAAAATCCATGTCCAAACTTTAAATGCGAATATCTCGCTTAAAACGCATCTAAAAGGTATCAAAGTCGGCACCTAATGGACAATTTTTGAACTCCAATATTTCTTGATCTAGACCACCTAGATGGCTGAAATTTCAGGATTGTGATCCAGGAATCATTCCCTTTCCATTGGTGTGCCCATCTTTGAATAAGACCAACTCTACAACAAGTTATGGGCAAAAATCCATGTCCAAACTTTAAATGCGAATATCTCGCTTAAAACGCATCTAAAAGGTATCAAAGTCGGCACCTAATGGACAATTTTTGAACTCCAATATTTCTTGATCTAGACCACCTAGATGGCTGAAATTTCAGGATTGTGATCTAGGAATCATTCCCTTTCCATTGGTGTGCCTATCTTTGAATAAGACCAACTCTACAACAAGTTATGGGCAAAAATCTATGTTCAAACTTTAAATGCGAATATCTCGCTTAATACGCATCTAAAAGGCATAAAAGTCGGCACCTAATGGACAATTTTTGAACTCCAAATTTCTTGATCTAGACCACCTAGATGGCTGAAATTTCAGGATTGTGATCTAGGAATCATTCCCTTTCCATTGGTGTGCCTATCTTTGAATAAGACCAACTCTACAATAAGTTATGGGCAAAAATCCATGTTCAACTTTAAATGCGAATATCTCGCTCAATACGCATCTAAAAGGTATCAAAGTCGGCACCTAGAGGACTATTTTTGAACTCCAATATTTCTTGATCTAGACCACCTAGATGGCTGAAACTTCAGGATTGTGATCTAGGGATCATTCCCTTTCCATTGGTGTGCCTATCTTTGAATAAGACTAACTCTACAACAAGTTATGGGCAAAAATCCATGTTCAAACTTTAAATGCGAATATCTCGCTTAATACGCATCTAAAAGGCATAAAAGTCGGCACCTAGAGGACTATTTTTGAACTCCAATATTTCTTGATCTAGACCACCTAGATGGCTGAAATTTCAGGATTGTGATCTAGGGATAATTCCCTTTCCATTGGTGTGCCTATCTTTGAATAAGACCAACTCTACAACAAGTTATGGGCAAAAATCCATGTCCAAACTTTAAATGCGAATATCTCGCTTAAAACGCATCTAAAAGGCATAAAAGTCGGCACCTAGAGGACTATTTTTGAACTCCAATATTTCTTGATCTAGACCACCTAGATGGGTGTTCAAATGGTAGACATATGCATTCAAGAGGACACAAGCGTCCACAGGTTTTTCTTAAAACCAACCTCTGTCTATCAACTACTACTCTCACCTCCACGTGGTGAACATCGGGTGCCTAGTACCTCAACTGGAGATTGGGTTCCAACCCCAGTGGAAAGTTGTTGGGGGCAGCAAACGAGAGAGGTGGGGAGAGGTGTTTCAACTAAGGCACCTCTCCTTATACAGAAGACGGCGGCGGGGGAATTCCCGAGATGGAATCAACGGTGGCGTCTACAGTTCCAGTAAGGTTGAACTACTTAGTGAACACCTTATAGGGCTTCTTCGACTTATTCGGAGCCCAGGCCTGTAAGAAGCTGTTTTATCCGGCCCCCCATCCTTGGAGTTATACTTAGGATCTGGCCCTCCAGGTTGGAGGTTGTTCGTCGGGGTGACTTCCTGGCCACGTTAAAGCTTTCATAGTTGCGAAGCACCAACAAGCCTCGGATACGGACGGATTTACTGTTGACAACCAACGCAAACGAATAAAGGACAACGAACTTCGGATATGCACGTGGAATGTTAGGTCCCTTAACAGACCACGTGCGGCCGAAGAATTAGCGGAGGCCCTAGAACGATATAAAGCAGATATCACTGAATCCAGGAAATACGATGGGATAGGCCGGGCAAAAAGAGGATGAAAAACTGCGATATTTACTATGGTGACTGCTACCACGAAAACCAACAGCGCTTATTTGGATGCGGATTCGTCATCGGAGCCAGACTTAGGCAAGAAGTCTTGAACTATAGGTGCATCAATGAGCGCCTCATGACCATATGCATCAAGGCTAAATTCGGCAACATTAGCCTGATATGCGCGCAAGCCCCGACAGAAGAGAAAGACGACAACACCAAAGATATGTTCTTCGAGCTCTTAGACAAAACATATGAGCAGTGCCCTAGCTACGATATTAAAATAGTAAGGGAAGACATCTTTGGTGGAATAATCGGGAAGAACAGCCTGCATGACAACACTTCCGACAATGGATTCAGGCTCATAGATTTTGCTGCGGGGCGATACTTCATGGTAGCCAGTACGCGTTTTCCACACCTCAACATCCACAAAGGAACCGGGACTTCTCCAGATCAATCTACCGTCAACCAGATTGACCATATTGCGATCGACGCCAGACACGCTTCCAGCATTATGGATGTACGAACTTTCCGAGGAGCTAACATTGACTCGGACCACTACCTCGTTGTAGCCAAGGTAGCACTTCAGATTTCCAGACAAAAGGCAAAACAGGGAGGTGTTGGGAGAAGATACAACGTCAAACGGCTACAATCGCCAGAGATCGCCAAATCCTTTTCCGACCGAGTTACAAGTAACCTCTCTCGAAGTTCTCTGCCGCCAACACAATGTATCGAAAACCAGTGGCAACATTGCCAAGATGCAATCAGAGAAGCGGCCTCTGATGTGCTGGGTTTGAAACAGCCACCAACAAGGAACCCCTGGTTTAATGAGGAATGTCGGCAGGCAAATGCAGCCAAACAACAGACACGCAAAGCGGCGCTGCATATTTAAAAGGACGAGAGCTGCTCGTGAGCTCTATGAGCAGAAGAGGCGAGAGGAACTCAGAAGGAAAAAGATAGGGCATGAGAAGCGTGAGGTCGAAGATGTTGAGAGGTATAAAAGCAGGAATGAAGTTCGAAAGTTTTATGAACAGGTGAAACGAAATTCACAGGTACATAAACCTACAACCGAAGGCTGCAAAGACGAAAGTAGAAACATCATAGTGGAACCACAGTCAATGCTGAGGATATGGAAGAACCACTTCTGCAGACTGTATAACGGCGACGACGAACCTAATTCCGTTGTCAGGCAGGATGATCCATTCAACATAGACGACGAAAGCCAACAATCACGTCCTCCCGAGTTAGACGAAGTAAAGATTGCCATATCTAAGCTGAAGTCTAATAAAACCGCTGAAGCGGATAGCTTGAATGCAGAGCATGCACCAACTTATCTGTAAGATATGGTCGGAAGAAAGCATGCCCGATGAATGGAACCTCAGTATTGTTTGCCCGATCCTAAAAAAAGGAGACCCTCTCAACTGCACCAACTATAGAGGAATCAATCTACATAACATCGCCTATAAAATCTTCTCTGCCGTAATATGTGAACGTCTAAAGCCCATTGTCAACAACCCGATAGGTCCTTATCAGTGCGGTTTTAGACCAGGAAAGTAAACAGCTAATCAAATATTTATATTACGGCAGATCCTGGAAAAAACCCAAGAACACCAAATCGACACCCACCATCTTTTCATTGATTTCAAGGCCGCATATGACAGCATTTACAGGGACTGCCAAACTTGTCCGTTTAAGCAGGATGACCATGGAGAATTCACGCTGCTCCATAAAGGTTGGAAACAACTTAACAGAACCTTTCGATGTCAAAACAAGGTTTTAGACAAGGTGATGCGCTGTCATGCGATTTTTTTAACATCGTGCTTGAAAGAATAGTGCAGAGCTCACACATCAACACTAGAGGCACTATCTTTCAAAAGTCTATCCAATTACTGGCATATGCTGATGACATTGACATAATCGGAAGAACTCAGCGTGAAGTCAATGGGGCTTTTGTGAGTATTGAGGCAGAGGCGGCAAAAATGGGTTTAACGGTTAATGAGGGCATAAACAAAGTACATGCTGTCGTCAAGAAAGGACATACAACACCGACGTCTTGGTCAAAACGCCACAATCGACAGACGTAACTTTGAGGTAGTCAAGGACTGAGATCAAACGCAGAATAACTCTTGCTAACCGCTGTTTCTTTGGACTAAAAAAGCAATTGAGTGGTAAAGTCCTCTCTCGAGAGACCAAAGTGTTGCTATATAAGACCATTATCATCCCCGTCCTGCTATACGGTGCAGAAGCATGGACTATGACAAAAGCGGTTGAAAGCTACTTGGATCGCTTCGAGAGAAAAGTTCTTCGTGTAATCTACGGTACCGTATGCATCGAAGATGGAACGACGAGCTGTACGAGCTGTACAGCGGCGTAGACTTAGCCAGAAGGGTAAAAGTCCAACGACTAAGATGGCTGGGTCACGTAGAGCACATGGAAACCAATGCTCCGGCCTGGAAAGTCTTCGAATTCGCACCCACAGGACAGCGCAGTAGAGGAAGACCGCGGATCAGGTGGCGCGCACAAGTGGAAGTTGACCTCACCCAACTTGGAGCGCGAAACTGGAGACATCTAGCTAGGGACCGAGCTAGATGGAGAAGTTTGTTTGGGACTCACACAGGACTGTAGCGCCACCTTAAGTAAGTAAGTAAGAAAACCTTTATTAACTACACTAAAAGGAAATAAAATAAGAAACACATTTCTATACAAAACGTATTATATTGATGATTTAAAAATTAATCTACATATTTCGTAACAATTCAATCATATTAAATTACATATTGGGGTTTTATTTATCAAAATAAAATAAAAATTAAAAAAAAAAACACAGCTAAACGACATAACGCTGCTTTATCGACTTTGTTTTTTTTTTAACAAACACAAAATTAAATCTTGTTCACTAATACCGCACTCTCATATAACGGCAGTATATTAAAAAAAAAAAAAACATTTAACAATTTAAAAAAAAAAGAAAATTTATAAGGCACATATTTTATAAAACTTGCTGTTTTCTTTTTAAGTTAAGGATTAAACATAAAATTCTTGCAAAACAAATAAAAAAGTGTAAAATTGCGCTATTCAACAAAAAAAAAATATATATATATAAAGTTAAAACAATTAAATCAATCATTTAAAACAAAAATATTTTGTACAGCTAACAAATCAATATACTTAGCTAATAAAATCGGTTTTTGTTATTCATAAACAGTTATTATTTTGTATATAGATATAAATTTCTTTTCTCTGATTTTCAATTAGGCACACGACAAAATAAAAAACTAGAATCTTTATAAAACTATATATGATTTGATTCTTTAACAATAGATTATATTTTTTTGTTTTTGTTTATAGGTATAGGTGTATTTATGTTTAAATAATTGTACTTTGATTTTTATTTTGTTTCCTTCATTTTTGTTAATAAGTTTAATTTTTTGACAAATTCCCGATTTTGTTGCAATGTTGTTGTTTTTGTTTAGACTATGAGCCTGTTAGGTTAGGGTGTTGGCCTGGAGTGTTGTTGATAGCCTTCGACACCTCTTCTTGTAGTGTTGATGGCGGATCAGATAAAATGTCAGTCGTTGTGGATAAGTAACGTAGTTTATTTGAAACAGCTGAAATGAAAAATAATATTTTATTTCTTCAAGTTTACATAAATGTTTTTTTTTTTTTAAATGGAGAAGAAATGATTTGAACTTTTATTTGCACGTTTATTTATTGCATTCGTTAAACAATCTAACGTTAGAACTTAAGACCAATTACATTTATTCTTAGATTAATAGATTTACAATGCTTTAAGCAATAGTAGAGAACCAGGCCCTAGTGACTTACATGACTCTCAACCATTCCTGTGTGCGAGTAATTGCAGGGATGGAGAGGACCTACAGTTTATATGCCGAATCCAAATGGCTAATTTGAGAAAGCACATTTTCATGACAAGAATTACTCTTGGAAAATTCGTCAATTCCTCGAAAGAGGCAGTACCCGTGAAAAAAACTTTAGGTGGCACAGGCAGGGATCGAACCAAAGATCTTTGGCATGACAATCCAACGCACCAACCTTCATGCCACGGGTACTTCTTTAAGCAATTTCAAAAAAAAAGCTAAACTGAATTATTGAAAAAATGTACTTTAAATGTTTTACTTTTAAAATCATCGCTTACGGAATACACCAAAAAGTTGAGGGGACCTTTTTTTACCATAGTTCGATCTGCTTGATAAAGGGCGTAAAGGAACTTGTCATCTAATACTTGATAAATAAAGTTTAATTGTTCCAAAATTGTTGGTGATATGACTGACCCATTGATTAATTTTATAATAAAGCACAGCTGAATGAGCAACGTACAGGAAAGAGTCAAAAAAGCTACTGTAGCTCATGCTACATGCGTTATATCCTTACAAGAAACTCATATCAAACACAATTTTCAACCTTTATGTCCAAAGCAATCCTCATCTTGTTTTAATAACTTAGACACAAACACATCATCCAAACAGGGATATGGTCTTCTTGTCCACAAATCTATTCCACATTATTCTATCCAAATTGACTCAAATATAGCGGTAATAGCAGTACAAATAGAATTAAAAATAAAACTCAAGATAATCTGTATTTATATCCCACCATGGCAACAATTTTCTCGCAATGATCTTGATTGTATCTTCAACGGTATGAATACCCCAATCATCCTTACCGGTGATTTTAACTCATGGAGCCCTTCCTGGGGTTCGAGTACATTTAATAGTCGTGGAAAAATAGTCGAAAACTTCATTACTAATTTTGGTCTTTCCATCTTAAATGATGGTCACCCGACACATTTTTCAACGCATAAAACTTTCACACACGTTGACCTGACCCTAATTACACCATCTCTGACTCCAATTTCCACATGGTCCGTCTCCGATCACTTACACGGAAGTGATCATTTTCCAATTACCACTAACATCTCTCTAGGTACAAATATATCACTTATAAAATTGCAAAAAAAGATTCCTATTGGATAGGGCAAATTGGGAACTATTCCAATCAAATCTTTCAAAAGAAATTGTAAAAGCAGAGAAAGTTTTAAGTTTTGAAAAGTGCACATCGAACATCAACCCAAATTCCACATCTAAGAAACTATGGACCGACATAAAAGCACTCACTGGAAATTATGTACCTCACTCAATAAAAGTTATTAGAGCTGCAACGGAAGCTATCACGTGTCCACAAAAAATTGTCGAACTTTTTGCAAAAACATGGAAAATTTCCGGTGATGACTTAAATTTTCACCCTACTTTCATTAGAGAAAAACAGCTCTAATTGAATGTCCTTTAAATATGACAGAATTAGAAAGCTGTCTATGCTTTGTTAAAGGCACAACCCCCGGGTTCGACCGCATATCTTATGCCATGCTAAAAAACAGTTCCGCAACCTTTAAACTAAGATTGTTGGATTTGTTCAACCAAATATTTAACGAAGGCATAATCCCACATGCATGGAAATTGGCGAGCATATAAAGATCCTTCTATTATTTCAGGATACCGTCCTATTTCGATCCTCTCCTGTACAGGGAAAGTCTTAGAAAAAATAATTTCCAGACGATTTTTCTGGTTCCTTGAAAAAAAATTGTATTGATTACCGCCAAGTGGCTTTTAAAAAAAAACGTGGAACTATCGACGCACTTCTTCACCTAGATAAAATCCTAGCCTGTCAACAAAAAATCACGTCTCTATCCTTTTGATTGATTTCGAAAAAGCCTTTGACAGAATCGGCATCCACGTAATTATGAAACAATTAATCAAATGGAAAATTGGTCCAAAATGCTGAATTTTATTAAATCATTCCTAAGCAATAGATATTTCCGAATTAAGGCGAATGGTACTTATTTGTCTACTCATAATTTGAAAAATGGCATTTCACAAGGACCGCCTTTATCAGTCGTCCTTTTTAATTTTGTCTAAGATCGACTATGGTTTAGCGATTTATGGTAAATGTTCGAAGTCATCCACCCAACTTATCACAACACCGTATCACGCAGCCATCAGGAGCGGTATCAGGGCTTTTCGTACAACTCCGATTCGGAACCTCTTGACAGATGCGGGATTACCACAGCTTATTGAAAGAATCGAATATCTTACAACGGCTACGATACAAAAAATTAACTGCTCCAGAAGGTCATCTATTCACAACGATGTCAAAAAAATTATAAAACGAAAGAAAACCCCAAGACTTAAATCAACGTTAAACTTCGCTTTAACATCTGCAAAAGAACTTGACATACCTATTGCCATTCAAAATGTAAACTCAACCAGCTATCCACCCTGGCACTTACCAAAAGAGTCTATTCTCACCAACCTTAGCAAATACACCATAACATCAACCAGTAAAGACGTTTTTATAGCCATGTTTTTTGACATGGCAGAGAGCCACAAGAAACAAGGATCGCACTTATTGTTTGATGATGCCTCAAAAACACAAGACGGTACATCATTTCCTGTTATCGCAGAAAACTCAACAACCATCTGCAAAGGCATACTTTCAATTTTCACCTCGATATTCACAGTTGGAGCTTTTGCCATTCTCAGGGCATTGGAAAAATCCGAGAACAAAAAGACTATCATATTTATAGACAGTCTATCCTCTGTAAATGCCATCAACAACATTAATAAAAATAGTGAAATTATCGAATCCATCCGCGATAAACTCATCTTCAGAAGTGGGAAACTAAAAATTACATGGATCCCAGGGCACCAAGGTATCAATGGCAACGAAGTTGCAGATGCTGTATCTAAATCTGCTCTAAATGAACCTCTAACTACATTCTATGCCTACAATAAAAGAGACTTAAAAAACCATCTACTTAAGACATGGAAATACAAAAGGAAAACTAACTGGTTGAATTATTACCAGACCTACAAATTAAACCCTAATGCTGAAAAAGCCAAACCCTAAAAACATATCAAATAATAAGATTAAAATACGCATACGATTGCGAATGGGTCACACCAACCTAACACATAAACACCTCATCACTAACGAGACGCCCCTGCTCTGCCACTTCTGCGACGAAAATCGAACGCTCGACATAATTCATCTATTATCATGTACTCAAATAAATTTAAAAAGTCAAACTCTAGTTTACAACATATTATCCTATCTTTTGACAGGAACCACATATAGTAATGATAATAATGTATAAAAATAATGTCAGCACTTAATTTAGAAAAACTTTTATAAAATTTGTTACTAGCTGAAAACCCTAGCAGCTCCAGCTTTATAGTTTAAGATATTATTAACAATGTAGTTTATTTTATTGTTAATAAAGTTATAATAATACAATAACAAACTTAGGGATGACCGACAGTTTTGCAATGCGACGGTAATTTTTGTATTTCATTTTCACTACCCTTTTTATTTATCGGTGTTATGTAAAAAATATGAAGATGATAGGATAAATAGGATGCGTATTTTTTCAACATATAAGGAGGTACGCCATCAAGTTCTGAAGCTTTGCGGACGATTTCATCTTCAGAGATCCAAAGACTAATTGAATTCAAATGAGGGAAATTTTGTGAGAAGGCCAATGACTCAGGCGTTTGACAGGAGTTCGCTACTTCAAAAGCATCTTTGAAAAAATTTGCAAACATATTTGAGTTTTTTTCAGACTCAACGAACTTAGTTGTTGAAAAACATGCAGTTCGGATACCCGTCAGTATTTCTCTTGCTATTGACATAGCTCCAAAAGTGTTTTGGGTTGTTTTTTATATCGGTTTGAGTATTTAAAATAAAGTCATGATAAAGAATATTTGAATAGTCAATAAACATGTTTCTTAGCTCATTGTATATTACCAAATCATTATCAGCTTTTGTTTTATTATATTTAATCCAGGCCTTGTTTCTTTTATTTTTAAGTGTTTTAAGCAAGGGTCAAACAAATAAAAACAAATGGAAGAGATTTAGAAATATTGCGCGGTTTTCGCGCACGTTTCTTATGGGCATAAGTTCAAATACATTTACGACCTGTCACGATAACTTTTGTTTAATAACAAATGATAACATCGTTATGATATTTTAAGTTTGGACATAATCCAAAAAATTGATATGGGAGAAGTTTTATTGAAAATTATTAGATTACGCCAAAAAGAACTAAAAATTCCAACAGCATGAGAAGGCGAAAAAGATTAAGTGCCACAAACAATGACGAATTCAATCGTTTATCAAAATTTAAAATCAGATTAATATTAAAATTTGCAATTCATTTTGTTTTATCATATTTTTGTATGGCTTACCTGGACGTAAATCAACTAGCGAACAGTGCTGATCCACCCATAGGAAAACTGTCCTTTGGAGTTCATCGGCACTAGCACTTGACACAGATGTTGTATAAGATGCTAACAATGGCTCTAAGATTAGACCAAGCTAGAAATTAGGTAAAACAAAAATGAAACTAGAATTGAAAAGAGTTAAAGACTGATCAAACTTACAATCCAAAACTTCCAATTCTGCATAGTACGACATTTGACATAATGCTCGTACAATTGTCGAACATGTTCAGTTCGCTGGCGGGTAACTGGTGCTCCATTGGCAGGTAAAATGGAGTGCAGATGTCTATTTTTTTTATTTCAGGCAACAGCAAATAAAAATATATTTAAAAGCTATTTTTTTAACATTTAATGATAGTTTGATATTCTTACGATAATGAACTGTTTAAGTTATCTCGTTCCTTGCGAAGCAATTCCATTTTCTCCTTGAGTATATTTCGTTCTGAACGTAATTGTTTAATGTAGTCAGCACCTTTTTGTAACATGGCTGCCTTACTTAGCTGCAAAGAAAACAAAGATATATTTTACCAGGTAAATTGAGAAACAGTCAAAGATGTGCTAAAGTTATTAACCTTTGCATTAGGATTCTGTTGAAGTTGTGGTATCAAGGAATGCAACATATCGAATCCATTCTTGATGTTGTACCTTCTTTTTTGCTCGGCATGAATATGACCCGCACGACGCTGTGTCTCTCGTGGATATTTGAGAGTGTGTGTTGGCGATAGAGGTGAATCCTGATCGTGAAACGATTCCGGTGATAGACTTATATTGCTCGTGGACATATGACCACCAGAGGGTGGTGGAAAACTTAACATCTGAAAAGTTGAGATAAGTTGAAAAATATAAAATCAAATCAGAAATTTTGTGTTTTTGTAAATTACTTTATTGCCGGGAGGACTGTGCATCATTAGTGCTGGTGCTGGTACAGGTAACGAAGTTGACTTCTTTGGAGATATAGGCTTGGGCATTGATTGATGCAATCCATGCTGATGATGTTGTTGTTGTTGCTGGGAAGACACTCGTATATCACTTACTGATGGCACATAACTACTGCTCGAACTTAAACTGCTTGCCGGTGGTTGACTAGGGGCTGTTAGGAGCTGTGCTAACGTTGAATTCAACATTGGATCACTAGTTGCCGTTTGCAGCCGGGGTACTTGCAAACTCGATCCACTTGTTACACCACCACTGATCATAGTTGGAGAACTTTGATGGTGTATGGAGTTGCTGCGAGAGCGAGATTTATTACTCTTCGCTTGGTACTTGGGCACAACGAAATGCTCAATTCGTGATTCGAGCTTTTGCAGTGACGAATTAAGAGGCAGACTATTGGAGCGGAAGATTTCTTTAGTAAGAATCGGTTGTTCTTGTTGTTGGTGTTGTTGTTGGTGTTGTTGTTGCTGCTGCTGCTGTTGCTGTTGCTGCTGCTGACTAGAAGATGATGATGAAGAAGAATTAAGGGGTAAAAGTAGTTGATGCTGACGAAGAGGAATCGGCAAGGACTGAGAATGAATATGCTGTTGTTGGTGTTGTTGTTGAACACGTTGTTGCTGCTGTTGTTGTTGTTGATGCTGCTGTTGTTGTTGATGCTGCTGCTGTTGTTGTTGTTGATGCTGCTGTTGTTGCACATGATCCTGCAGCATTGTATTCATATGGGAACCAGGTACATTTCCTCCCATTGCAGCTCGAACATTTATATAATTACCAGTTGATGCCGACTTAGGAAAACTTTGTACATTGGGATATGGTTTAAACGATGGTAAAGGTAATGAGATACTAGGCTGTGGGGCTATTTGTTGTGAGCGATTGCCAAGTGAACGATGGAAGCCTAAATCACCTGTTGGATTAGTATTTAAAGTGTACATTGATAAAACTGTATTTGATGGTGGTTGTGGTGGAGGTTCGATTTTTACATTTGGCAAAAGGCTAGCCTTTTGCGCGACTGCCGGATATGATTTGATATTCGAATTTTGAGGTATATTGAGCAAGTTTTGGGATTGATTCATCGAAAAATTATTGCCATTATTGTTGTTTAACATAACTGTAGGGAATTGTTGTTGCTGCTGCTGTGAAAGTTGTTGCATATTAGATTGATTTGATGCTGATTGTTGTTGTTGTTGTTGTGCTTGAATTTGAAGAGCTAAAGATTGTTGAAGATGCTGTTGTTGTTGTTGTTGACTTTCGGCAAGCATTTGTTGATAGATCTCAGTTTGATGGAGGGTTGGTTGGGCTTTATCATAATTATGAGGTTCTCGTCTAAAATAAAAGTATTATTAATCTTTTTTAAATATTTTTTTAAAAATATAAATCTACCTAAATGGTCGTTGTGTAGTTTTGGAAACTCGTCCTTTGATAACACTTTTAGCTGAGAATCCCTGCATTTGATTACCGGAGTTTTCCATTGAAATTGGAAATGTTTTAATCGATTGGCGCTTAGGAGAGGTATTAAAATCTGAATCCACTGACTGCTGCTGTTGTTGTTGTTGTTGTTGCTGATTGTTGTTGTTATTATTATTCAGGGTCATAATAGCGCTACTTAGATCAGTTTGACTGCCTAAATTATTTTGAAATTGTCTTTCTAATTCAGAGTATTGCATGTTATTTAAAGGTGTATTCAATTCCATCATGGCTGAGTCGTCTCCATTGGACATTGATTGATTTTGATTCGTAACATCCATCATGTCACTAGAATCCATTTGATCTGGACCTTTTTTTTAATTGAAATAAAATTTATTTACTATGTTTTCATAATGTGTTTTTTAAAAATTTTATATTATTACCCATGATTGCTGAAAAGCCAGCGTATTCTACAGCTTTTAACATATCGTCGTTTCCCTCTTCGGGAACAGATGGAAGACGTGTATTCTGCAAAAGTTCTGATTCAAACAAAAACTTGTTAGTTTGAACGTTGAAATCAGCTAAGTGCGGATGTAGCCTACCTTCAAATGTTAAATCGAGGTCATCTAAATTTGGCTGCAATGGTCCTAAGCTAGGCTGTATAAAATCTGCATTTCCTGCTCCTCTAGCTAAAATTATAAACGAATTTATTAAAAATTACCTTCGAAGGGATTTCAATTTAATAACTTACCTATTTCTCGTGGATCTGGGAAGGGAAATGGAACATTTATAGCAGAAAATAATGTATCAGTAGTCCAGTCTTCAGTTAGCATTGGGGACCATTCAAAAAGATCTAATTCACTTTTCTATTGAAAAATAGAAAAAACAACAAAATAGGAACATGTAGTTATAAAAATAGATTGTAAGGAGTAACATACCGTGTCGTAAATCAAACACCCAGAATTATTTGACTTGAAATTACGTCTCCATTTCCTGTATTCTGCTTTGATGACAGTTAATTGCCTCTTCCAGTATTTTCCTTCAAGAACAACACTCTGTAAGGAATTTGAAAATAAAATCATGTATTTTGAAACTCAGGAAATCTTGTCTTTCTTCAATGTGACATCAAAAGAAAAGCTTTAAGAAATCTTAAACTAAAAAAAGAGGTTTTGGTCTTGGTGGGTCAATGAAGGTTTCTCTTAAGAATTTTCTTCATCAGGTGGTCCTATAGGTGATAATATTTAAGTCTTTCTGTTCAAAGTTCAATTTTTGACTTTTATCGGTTTGAAAGAGAAAAATTCAATAATTTGATTTGAATAAGCCTCAAAAAAATACATAATTTTTGAAATAAGTAAACTAAAAATGTTGACCTTGGAATCCAAATAAAAACAACAAATATTTCGAGATAGCAATTTATCAACATATCAGCTTCTTTTATTTATCAGCAATACACTAGAAATAAAAACATAGGAAAAGCTCAGTGGCAGCTTCCAAATAGAAGCAAGCACACCTATTGACTACATTCTTTTTGATAACAATAGAAAACACAGAGATAGTACCACTAAACTTTGATAGCTTTTAATAACGTGTAAAGTTTGCTTGTATTTTGATAATCAAATTAAATACCGTAAAGAGAATACCTTTAATCTTTAAGTTTGAATTAAAAAGAAAAAACATCATCCGTTTTGTTATTAAAGATTAAAGGTTACAATTACTCGTAGTCGTATAAAGACAAGTTAAGACTATGTTTTAAAAATGGTTTTGTATGGTTTAAAAATGGTGTGTAAATGTTTTTTTTTGGCAACCTATAGTCACGTGCTTTAAATCATTAATGTCATTAGTCAAAAGTATCTATAGATCTACGTATTCAACAAAACTAAGAATTTATTGAATGAAAATCTATTAATAAACTCACCTGTGGATTGCTGTGAATATCTGCATCCAAGGGTGAAGCAAATTGGCACACTGGGGTTTTTCTTTTTAATATAACTGAAATAAAAACGAAATTAGAAAAAGAAATTAAATAAATTATATTGGTAAATGTTATTTATGAACGAAATAATAAAGAAGTTAATCATAATCTTTGTATTTTATTGGAGGGGTTATTATTTTACGGATTTTGTACTTAAGTATAAGGCGACAATTTAGCTTAAGCTATAAAAAAAGACTGACCTTGAAGACTTTTGGGCATTTGGAGAGCAAAATTAATGATTTGGGGTTTAAACTAAAGATTATAACATAATTTATGACCTATAGCCAAAGAAAGAAATAGTTTCAGTCCATATTTTTAAAATCTGAACAATTAAGGTTTGAAAGTTATCTAAGGAATTTCAAACATCTTTAAATTAAGCTTTAACGTATTTTTGGTTAACATTATTTTTCTGTATTTTAGAAAGAAGAACATAAATTAAGAACATTTAGTATTAAAAAAAAAGATATAGAGAAATAAGTGTTTTTTAATCTAGGTAGGTAAGTAGAAATGGCGACCTCAAGGCATCCTAGGCTGAGATCCTATTAGCGCTGTAATACGCCGTTTTGATACCAAAAACTCGTTTCATTTCATTTATAGAGAAGCTTTATAGCGATTATGTTAGAGCCATTTTGTCGCATTGAGAAAAAAGATTAGGTCTCTAATCTTAGCTCATCAAGTTCGTGAAAGAATGCTTTTCCAAAGTATTTCATTCTAGTGTTTTCCAAAGCACGACATTTGCAGAGGAAATGGATTATCATTTCACTTTCTCTTTGGTCACATCAACTACGGCAAAAGGTATTGTAAGAGATACCCAACTTCTCTGCATGAACTCCTATGGGCCAATGTCCGGTACAAACCGCAACAATCCTGGCTATGTCTTGCCTTGGCCTGCATAGAAGATCGTTTGTACGGGTTTTATTATAGATGGGCCATATCTTCCTAAATATAATGCAGTTGGGTAAATTGCTCCACCTTCGGTTTGATTCAGTTTGGTAGATAGAAAAGATTTTACCCTTCACGGGCCGATTCTTGCCTGGCTAGCTCGTCAGCCCGTTGATTTCCCACGATTCCACTATGGCCCGGAACCCAGATCAGGGCGACACCGAGGTTAATATTCAGGCTCGCAAGCTCATCGCGACATTGCTGGACCAATTTAGATGAGGATATGGCCGAGTTAATGGCTTTGACAGCTGCCTGACTGTTTGTAAAGATAGCCGTATTTCGGTTTTGGTTTGGGCTTTTTTAAGTATCTTACATTCCTCCTTTTTTGCCAGCAGTTCAGCCTGAAAAACGCTAGAACAGTCAGAAAGTCCTCCCAATCTTCTCTGGATGGGAAAATAACCTTAAAACCCTTACTAAGGCTCAAAGTAGGAGTGCAGTAGGCAGTGTCTACCGAGATAATATCTGAGGGAATCAATTTCGTTGTGTTGCTATGACCATGAGGTTTTGATAACCAGCTGTTTGATTCCTTCAGCCTAATAGCGCTGCAGGAAACTATGTATTTAATAAAAAGATCGATTGGTAGAAGATCCTAAACAACGTTTAAGGCTGCCCCTGTGGTGCCCACGCAAACTGTTCTCTGAACCTTCTTTAGCTTATCAATATTATAGGCTTTGCTAAGAGCACGCCGCCACACAATCGACCCATATGTTAAGATTCTACGTACTACGGCTGTGTATGTCCATAAAATCATCTTCGACTGAAGTCCCCACTTTTTGTCGAAAGTTTTGCTGCAGGCGTAGAAGGCAACACAGGCCTTCTTAACCCGTACTTCAATATTTACCGCCTTCACTCCACATCTCTCTAATTTAATGAGAATTGTATCCATGACCAGAAGCCATAGAAGAGGCAAAAGGACACCACCCTGGGGTGTTCCCCTACTCATGTGTGTTTTTTAATCTACTGTAACAAAATCCAAGACAAATTCTTGAAAGTGTCTTATGTTGCCATTATGCAGCTCCGAGTAAAGATTAGGTAATGAAAATTTAGTAAACTTGACTTAAATTGCTTCCTTTTTTGGCTAAAATCTTGTAGTTTTTTTTTTTAATGTTTGATTTAAAAAATAAGAGAAAAGATATTTTGGCTTATGAAATTTACTTCCGGCGGATCGCCCTTCCTCAGGGCCGTAGTTCTTCGAACATTTGTTTATTATTAAATATTGTTCGACAAACAGTAGCCCTTTTGATTTTTTAATTGGTCAAAATAGTGACAAATTAAAGTGAAGATATTTTCTTCGACCATTTAACTTATTGATAACTAATACGATAAGATTTAATATGTTTACCGAATTGATAACTTTTTCAGAAATTGTCATAATTTCTGCAAACAGGCAAATGTTAGTTATATTTTGACATTTATGATTTGAAGAGACACACAAAATAGGTCAAAAATATGTCAACATTAATTTATTTAGAAAGATTTCTTCAAAATAATTCGTCGTACAATAATTCGTGTTGACATTTAACGTACATTTTGAGCAAGCAACTAGTCAGTTGGTCAAGTGTCGTACATTTTACTTTACTTTACATACTTGGAACTTTACTTCACAAACGTCTACTTTAAATTTATGGTATGTCCACAAAAAAAACTTCTTAGGCAAGCTACAAGTCTATCCAGACTTGTATATTTTTTTACACAAACCATCAAAAAGAATTGTACAGAAAATAAATAAATCATAGAGTAATAAAGTTAAGCTGCTTCGAGGTTGCTCTGAATGACATTTTTATTATTTCATACCTCTAAAGAGCAAATTTTTTTTTTGTTGACATTTTTTTATAGCTTTTGAGCTGTCAGACAAAGCAAACGCTCAGATAATTGAAATAGACCTTCTGTTCGGAGTCACATTACGTTAAATTACGTTCTTTTCCTTACGATTGTCAAACGAAACGTGAGGTCGAAGCTCCATTGTGATAGCATGCATTGAATTCCTATGGTTGAACTCGTAAACTTCAGGCGAAGCCGAAGCTGAAGCGTGTTTGTGTTTTAGCCATTATCAACTGTCATTGACTTATGGGGTTTCTCGTGGATAAAATAAATTAATTTATTCTTGATCTGTCAAAACAAACATTTCCCCTGTTTTTGTATTTTAAAGCGTTTTTAAAAAATCTGAAATAAAACTTTGGGACTTGAAGCCGTCCTAAACTGTCCCTTTTAACTAACTTTAAGGCTGAGTGAGTGAAGGTGTAAAAGATTAAAGACTAATCGGACACAGAAAATAAAAATGAAAAATTAATCGGACCAATTCTACTGATGCACTGTAGAGTGCTCAGTAACAGTAATTTTCCCGTCAAATTATGATAGGCTTTAGAAAATGTTCTATTGCGATTCATATGCAGTTTTTAAAAATGGCCCCGAAAGGTAAACAGACGTCTGTTGAAATACGAAAATTGGTTATAGCGCATAGTCAGGATGGAAAATCAGTTCGAGAAATAGCTAAAATTGTCTAACGGAGCCATTCAACAGTTCATTACATAATTTCACGTTTCAAAAATAAAGGTAGGATCTTTAATTCTAGCAGGAAATTCAAGGCAAGTGAAGGAAAATCCTTTCTCATCCTCGGAATCTCTACAGGTGTTTTTGAAGGAGACCAGGAATAAGGAAGCGAGCATCAAAACGGTCCGAAGAGTACTGCGAAAACAAGATCTGAATGGCCGCGTAGATCGAAAAAAGCAATTTATAAATGAAAAAAATGGAAATGAAAGGCTTTTAATTTGTTAGGGAACTTTTAACTAAGGAATAAGTTAACATTTCTTGAATTTGTATCGTTTGTGTACGGATGCACGTTATAACATCAAAAAATAGGTTTCGTTCACAGATCAAAGCAAATTTAACTTGAAAGGATCAGATGACAGAATGTTTGTATGAAGAAAAGCAAATGAGGAATTCTCTCATAAACATACACGGGCAACTGTGAAATATGGAGGTGGGTCGGTCATGGTATGAGGACGTATTTCGAGTTCTGGAAGCTTACACTTTGTGGAAGATAAAATGGATCAAAAAGGGCTACATCAACATTTTACAGCAACATTTGGTGCCAAGGGTCAGTAAGCTTGGAATAAGAGAAAATTTCATCTTCTACACAGCAAGATCGTGGTTGTTGTATAATTGTCCCAAATTGCTTTAAACACTTGAACAGTCCCCTGACCTTAATGCAATTGAGCATATAAGGGATGAATTGGGACGTCGAGTCGCTCAAAAGACTTTTCGAAATATTCAGAAGAATGGACAAAAATACCCCTGAAGTTTGTTCAAAACAGGTTTCTTCGATGCTTCAACGCCTTGAGGCGGTAATTAAATCAAAAGGATACGCCACAAAGTACTAAATGCAATTTGTCCAAATATTTGTGAGACATGAAATTATGGAGTTGTTTTAGAGCTTAGTTTTCTTGTTTTGAATAGTAATTTAAAATGTTGTTTTTGTTTATTTAATATAAATATGAGTTTCCTTATGGTAAAATGTGATGTTTAACACCCCTACACATTTTCTTAGAGAAATTGCACAGCGTAAATGGAAAGGTATGAATGGGTAATTATTTATTTATCAAATAGAAATATAAGAATAAAAAACATTTATTTAATAATAGCAAACAAATCTAATTTTAAATGTTAGCAAATAAAATTGCTGTTGTGTGTTTGAAAATTGAAAAAACACGTTATTTTAAAAATGTTTGACGTTTTCTAGAAAGTCTGAATCGATAAATTGTAAAGTTCGATGAACAAATGTAAAGTTTTGGAAGCATAATGTGACAGTGCCGTTACTTGAGCTGTTTTTTTTAGCCTTCATACATTTCTTCTTTTAATATAATTTTTGCAAACGTCATTTTAAAATTATTTCAGTTTCCATATCCATTCCAGATCCACAGAATTCGTTGTATATGTTTTGGCATCGAATCTATTGACATTGACGTACGAAAATGATGAGGGTAAACCTAGGTCTGTTCAGTTTTTGGACCCAGTGCGTATTGAGGATCTTCAGAGCATTTATTAAAACTGATACAATCTTTTCTTCATATTTTGTTTTCGTTTGCTAAATTTAAACAAACTAAAAAACTGTCAGAATTGGCGTCACAAAACTGTCAACAGACGTCATCAAAACCATGTTAGCGAACATGCCTATTAATGAAAATTGATGTCAACAAAAAGTTAAAAGAGACAAGTAAAAAGTTCAACTACTTTTTGCGTTGTGTCCTGTAACTGTGTTGCTTATGAGCCACTTCTGATAAGAACATGTTTAATTAATCAAGCTGTCACTTACATACGTTTCCGTAACGTATGCATTGGGTCGTTTTTTAAGGCAATCGCGAAGATTTAAAATTAAATTAATTTACTAAAAACATTAAAAACTGCTCTGTTACTTTCTTTTCGTTTCAAAGACTTTTATATTTACATCAAATTAATGAAATATAATTATCATTGATTTCGATTTTGGGTTTTCTAAAAGATCTCCAATTTGAACAGTTTGATGGTTTGTTCACACATACAACTTTCGACGAGGTGAAATTTATGTTAAATTGAGGTGAATTTATGACTGTAAGATCTTTGTGTATAAAACCTTCAATGTCAAAGTCGCCATAGCCACAAGGTACCGTTCCATATAGGCCAACATTATAGTACATTAGGTTTTATATACAAATATGTGATGAAACTCTGCCGTTAACTGAACAAAAAATTAGATACGCTCGATTAAAACAATTCAACACTCCATTCCTTACAATTTTTTAAGAAAATTAAAAAAATGAAAAAAAAAGTGAAAAAGGGGCCTACCCGATATAACAGGAGGGCCATGTTTATATGCAATATTTTTTAATAGAAAATTGAATACTTATTGTGAATTAACTTTGAAATTAAATTCACGAGCAAAGATCAAAAATACTTTTTTAATAAATGTAGAGGGAATTTTTGGGGAAGGGAAAAAATCCCCTGGGAAATTTTAAAAACAATAACCTAGAAGAACTTAAACTTCAATAACGATATTTCAATATAACTTCAAATAAATTCTACACAAGATATTTTTTCTTTGTCAATTACCAACAGAGATCCATTGAGAATTAATTTATAGCGACTGCGTCTTAAAATACAGAAAACAAAACTGTATTTTATCATTTTTTCCATGTAGTAGATGTATGAAGGTTTAATAAATATAAATAAATTAAATAAGTTAAAAGATTTATTATAAATCTTTGTATTGTTTTTGATTTTCTTTTCTTTTTTGTTAGTTTTTAACTGTTTCACTCTATACTTTTTAAGTACTTTCAGTTTTTTAAAAAGTTTCAAAAAGATCAAACGAAACTTAAAAAATCACTTAAATTAATTAACAACAAACGTCACAAAATTCCACCGAAGTTAAATATACTATAAGAATTTTTTTTTTAAATTAAAAGAAAAATTTAAAACAAAGTGTCAATTTCAAGAAATTACGCTGCGTGCTGATAACAATTCGATCTTTAGAAAAATTTAAAAATTGATCATCATTTATTATGAAGTAACGTTTTTTCACTTCTTTTATTTTTGTATTGTTTTCTTTTTTAAACTTTTACTCGTTTACACTTTGAAAGGAAAATAACCATAGACTATTGAACTTTGAGATATATAGCAACAACCTAGAAATCTGTTCTAGTACTTGTGTTAGACTAAATAAGCTAGAAGCTTGCCAACTTAAGTAAAGTAAGAGTTAGTCTAGACTAGTTTAGAAGAGAACAGAGATTTAATCAGCCTATATATCAGTTCGAGACTATAAAAGGGAACTTTGTGAAAATTGTTTTTGTATCACAATATAATTTGTGCAAAAAGATTAACAATATGGTATTTCTTTATTTTTTCTTTTTGTTTCGTATGATTCCATCTTTAGTGCTTTAACTCTTATCAGTAATAAAATACTTTTACTTGCTCTTATACTAGGCTAGGGTAATGTATTGCCTTCTTAGGAATTGTAGGTAGCTATATAAAGTCGGTGGGACTATAGAGAGTTAGAATAATAATATATTATCAGATAGAAGTTCCTACACTGAAAGGAAAGTGAATTGCAACTGTCAAAACAGAAATCTTTTAAAGTTAACAATCTTAAATGTAACTTTGTATTTATTTTTAATCTTGACACCTTAAATACTCAAGACTTATGTGACATTAGTTTATCCATATTCCGATTATAGTAATTTTCATTTCAAATATGTTCTTTTCTTTCTCTGAACTAGAACTGTTCTGTTCGGAGTGTTCTGCATTGTGAATGAAACACACCTGAACACCATTTTCAAATTTCATTCTGTTCTTTTGTTCTGTCATTTTGTTCGGCTGAACATAGAGCGCACTCTGGTGCCCGCGACGAGGTCTGTTCGAAACTTCAAAGGATTCGAGATATATTTATTTACAAATTGGTCTGTAATTTTTAAGATTGACTAAAGAGTAAAATTATGAGCACTCTTAATGAGTTGATTAATACGACATTGAAATTGGATGAATGAAAGTTTTTTTTTTTGTTGTAAATAAACATTTTTTGTTAATAGAAGACGCGATAAGATAATAAGAAAAAAGAAACATTATGATAATGTTCGGGATTAGGGAAACAAATGTTTTTTGTTTTAATGTTTGCTTTTTCTATTTGGACAAAAATAATAGAAGGGGGAAAGAAAAACAATTTAACTTAAACTAATATTTTTTTTGCACCGTTCTAGAGGCCTGATTGATAAGATAGAAGATTATTTCAGGCATATTGCCAAAAAAACCGTTGATGTGTAAGTTCTCATTTTTTCAGTTATTAGGTTAATCCAAATCAAATTACTGAATCTAAAGAGTTGTTTTGTTCAAGAAAACATTTCATTGCGACGATTTGGGAAGTTGTCAATTTTGAAACTGTCATATTTTGACATTTGACATGTAAAAACTACACCATTACTAAAAATGTACTTACAAAATTTAATAATCTGCTAAAATGCACATCAAAAATTGTGTCATACAAGCAACAGGAATTTCGAGATGATCACAAATGCCACGAGACTTTATAAGTTAACAACTTTCTTGAACCAAGTGAAAGATAAGTTCTATACTAATGCTCGAAAGTAGGTTCAATTTAAGAAAAAAAAATTCGTGGAGGTATCGAAAACATACAGCCACAAATGTGCAGATCAGTCTTTGAAAATTCACTAGCAATCAATTCTGGCTACCATTGGCTTTCATAATTAAATTCAATCATTTGATTTTTTTGTTTATAGCATTCATTGAAAATTTCTGTCATTCGGTAAACATTTTCTGATTAGGGGCGAATTATAGCTATCATTGAAATCGATCCGGAAAAAATTTTAAATCGATATTTGACAGTATCTCCCTTGTATTAGAAATGAAAATTATAAACTGATCGATTGGAAATCGCGCAAAGAATTTTTTGAGAAAAAAAAAGTGTAATGGCACATTTATTTTTCTCTAAAAATGTATTTTCAATTTACCGGACGGAAATTCATTTTCCTGAACAGCTGATACTTTTATGTTCAAAAGTGAAACGAATCGTTCCACTGATTGGTGTTGCAATTTTACACAATCCCAATGACAAATTTCTGTCAGTAAAAATTTTTCATTGGATTCCAATCAAGACATATTGTTGCAATAACAGACATTTTTAAGGATAGCTATAAAAGACCTGTCAAAAAAATGCCAATGTTTGTTTTCAATGATGACAACCAATGAAAAACTAAACATTTGAGGTTAGAGTTCATAATTGAAAGTTAAACTGACAGATGGGAATACAAAGAAAATGGAACGCTTATGTTCCGAAATTTGACAATCAGCTGTTTATTGAAAATGATTCCACTATTTAAAAATTGAAAATGTACTATAAGACAAATTCTGGATCAACAATTGATCAGCTTCTTTTCAATCATACATTACAAAATTTGACTCTCAATCACTTTTCAATATCAAAACAAAATTGTCATTGATGAAAACCAATGATAGCTACAACTGGCCCTTTAATAGCTGATTTAATTTCTTAATAATTACTCTTTTTTAACTATTAAAATTACATTTCTTATTGGTTAACCCTGTTTGAGTTTTTTGACATTTCGAATAAAAAGGTCTGTTCTTTTTGTTTTGTTATCTTTTTATTTACAAACTGTCACTTGTAAGACATGCTCCGAATTAAAAGTTTTAAAAAGCGAGTAAGCATTTTGGTAGATACATTTTGGAATTATTAGTAAGTTGCTAAATACTTAGACAATTGATTTTTTTTTTTTAATTTGGCGCTAATAGCTCCAATTTTATTCATTCACGTGTATTTTTCATAAACTAGTTTTCATATAACAGTAAAATTTAAAAATCGTTATACGAGTAGCAAAAAATCTAAGATCTAAAATTAATCAGGCAATCACGTTCGATGTTTGAACTAAAACGTCAATCCCGTGCGATCCAATCTGTCATTTTATTTAATATATTTTTAATTTCAATTTAAGTTGATCCAAATTATAATCTTAAATCTACTATTTTAAATGGTCTGGTCATATATTTATGTACGTCATTAAAGGTTCTTAGATTATAAACCTTTAAAAAAGGGTTATCTATTTTACTGATTAAGTGTTGTATTTAAATAGAAGTATAATAACTATAATTTAAATCGTATATCTAAATATTTAATGGGGTTATCATAAGCTTCCGTTTAAGATATTTTAAAAGTTAAGTGCATACTACAAAATACAAGAAACTAAAGTAACTGCCTTAAACTGGTAACTGGTAAATATACTAACTGAAGTTTGACGTATTTTAGAGATACATACTCGGAATAATTGTGTTTTATATCTACTTTCAGAAAAACGTCTTAAAAAGTAATTTAACGAAGGGTTGCCATGCCGGAGATTAGCTTTATCAAACTATAAGGAACTATTAAGAAAGATCAGATAACTTATCAAATACCTCACTAAAGATATTTGTTTGAAAATTCAATGAATCATTATACTTTTATTTGAATTCAAAGTTTTATTTGATAAAAATTAAAATAATCAAAAAAAAAAATGTATAAAAATTAAAATAAAAGTCGAACTATAAAATGGTTACAAGTATTAATTACATTATTTGTTCAAATCTGATATTATGTACATAACAATTTTTAGTTTTAGTGTTTTTTTAATTAAAAAAGTTGCTTAAATGATTTTTTGAAAAACTTACATTGCATATGCCAACATCTCCAAATAACATTGTTCAACCGTATCTTGTCTTTCCACCGCAATCGAACTCCCTTGAAGTGATTCCATTTTGGCGATGTTAGTTTTTGACTAAAAGAAAAATTAGATAATTATTAAAAACAATTTTGCTCCAGAAACAAATGAAAATAAAAAATATCCATACATAATTTCTGAATTTTAAGTCCAAATGTTATAATTTATTTTATTCTACAAATGTCGAAAAGTTCACAAAAGTTTAATTTAACTTAGAGTGAAAGGTGAAATGTTTGGTAATATAGGAAAAATCATGGAAAGCCATTCATATCGTCATTTTTGAAGACGTTAAATTAACGTCAATAATTTAATTGTCATTTTGTTCCATTTCTACAAAATCTGTTTAATCCACATGAGTCAACACATTTAAGAATTTGTCACCAATTCTTTGACGTTTTAGGTAATAGGTTTTCCACGGGTAACATAAATCAATTTAATTTTGATCTAGATCTGTCAATTCAACAATTTACCCTGTTTTTATTTATTTATGATTTAAGATCATCGATTTTTCGGAAGATATAATTTTTAAAAAATGGTTAGCTGGGAATTTGACAGCTTTCTCACGTGACGAAGTTACTTAAATACAATGAAAAAACAATTTCAATCGACTTCCATGCGCTACGAGAGAAATCAAATTTTAAGGGAATCTGAACCTGAGCAATATTTTCGACTGCCTAATGTTTAATTTTTGCCATTATACTAACAAACAATTTTCTAAGTAAGATTCTACATAGACTTCATAAGTTTATGTAGAATATGGCTTCCTGCCTTGAAGCCTCTCCTTCTTCTTCACAAATGGAACTATCGCTTCTCGATAAAGTCCTGCTTACTGACTTACAGCAAACAAGCTGTTTTAAAAACTCAAAAATCGAATTTTCGATTTAGTCTTTTCTTCTGACGCTATTAGTACTCTTATTCTAGAATCAAGATCAGGAATTACTAATATTGATAAATATCATCCCCCTTTGGACATTTTTTTTGACTTAAGTAATCACTGAACACAGTAATTCCTTTGATTGCTTCCAGCAGTTCTCTGATGATTTAACCATTTCTGGAATTGCTGATACATTAGCATTTTCTAACATTGACGAAGTAGTTTTAACTTTTTATAAGATCCTGAATTAAAGAAATCAAGAAATAAAAAAACTTAAGCCATCCTTGGTACACGAAAGAATTGCGTTTACTGCGTAACAAAAGAAATAAGGCATGGAAAACGTATCTCAAAACTCTGTCTCCAGTCAACTTCTCTTTTTATGTTGAACTCTTTAACCAATTTCAGTCTCTTTCTAATTTGTTATATGATAGCTTTTTTACTGATATGGGAACCTCTTCGATAGAAAAATCAGATACTTTTCTAGTCAACTTTACTTACAAGAACTTTACTTTCGCAACAAATTTCCGTGAGTCATTTGTTGATAGCCCTGAAGAAGTTGATGAAGTATATTTTCATAATCTTCACTCCTTTTCGCAAACTATCTGTGGTCACATACCTGTGATACAGAGAACGGTCCTTGATCTTTTATCCGCGTTGAATGATGACTGTTCAGCCGGTTCCAATGATGTCCCCCGATAGTATTACAGGAGTGTAGTAATGCTTTAGTTAAACCACTTACATTCTTATTCAAACTTTCTCTAAAACCAGGCAAATTTCCCAGCATATGTTAGAAGTCATTTCTAACACCAATTTTCAAGAAAGGTAAGAAGGCGGATATAACAAACTACAGGCAAAGCTTTCTAGCATTCTTAAATTGTTTGAACAAGTTGTTTTTGAAAATGTAGCATTTTTTAGTAAAAATCTCATTTGCGAACAGCAACATGGTTTTGTGAAGAAAGGTCAACCGTTACTAATCTCCTCACATTCTCAAACGCTTTAGAACAAGGTTATGAAGTTGACTGCGTATACACTGACTTTTCTAAAGCTTTTGACAAACTTAACCACGGAATGATTTTATTTAAACTTAAAGCTCTTGGTTTTCCAACATTTTTCTTAGCTTGGATCAAATCATACCTTGAAAACAGCTCCTATAAGGTAAAATTTAGAAATTGTCATTCTGAACCTTTTGTTGCTCAATCTGGTGTTCCCCAGGAAACCCATCTTGGCCCTTTTCTGTTCATCCTGTCTATTAACGATGTATCGTTATGTGTACGCTCAAGTGAACTTCTCATTTTTGCTGACAATATAAAGATTTTCAAAATAAAAAGAGGCTGGGATGCGACCCACACTGATAACTTCCCATGCCGTCTGTCTTGTAGATTTTATTTTTTTATGATAAGACGGATTGTTGGATTTTTATATAAAAATTATGAATATCGAAAACAATATTTTCTGTGAAATAAAACAAGTTTGAAGCCAATAGTTTTAATTTTTGAAAAGCTATTTGAGTCGAAAGTAAATTTTTTACCAAGTTTTAGTATTGTTTTTTTTTAGAGTTTTATTTTTTGTAAAAAAAACTTTCAATACGATTTTTTTCAAAATTTTATCGAATGTTGAAAACAATATTTCTTATAATATAAAATTAGTTTGAAGCCAATATTTCAAATTTTTGAAAAGATATTTAAGTCGAAAATCAATTTTTTCCAACTTTTGTTACATTTTTTTTAGCGATTTTTCTCAAAATTTTACTGAATGTTGAAAACAATATTTCTTATAAGATAAAATTAGTTTGAAGCCAATACCTACAATTGTTGAAAAGATATTTGAGTCGAAAATCAATTTTTACCAACTTTTATGCATTTAGGTTTTTATTTTTTGTTAAAAAACTGTCAATTCGATTTTTTTCAAACTTTGTCCTAATGTTGAAAACAATATTTCTTATAAGTACAAATTAATAAGAAGCTATTACCTCAAATTTTTGGAAAGATATTTGAGTCGAAAATCATTTTTTACCAACTTTTGTTAATTTTAAACTTCGTTGCACAAAATTGTTTTGGAGATGAAATCATATTTTAGTCTTAAAATTTTGGAGGTGACAATTTTTTTTTTTAGTTTTTTCGATTTTTAAAAAAACCGTTAAATGGAATTTTTCCAAACAATATACTTGTTTGGTATCACGTTACAGTTTATTATATAAAATTTAATTCAAGTCTCTAGCGTTTTTGGTTCGTAAGAAATTTAGGGTTAACCAAAGTTTTCAAAAAAAGTTTGAAAAAAACGTCGCGAACGTACGGACGTACGAACTTACGTACACACGCATGCACAGACAACTTTCTAAAAACCTTTTATTTCGACTCTAGGGACCTTGAAACGTCGAGAAATGTCAAAATTTTCAATTTGACAAATCGGGAAGTTAATTAAGTCCACCCATGATCGTATTCTTTTACAAACCGACATTGTTAGTTTCAAATATTGTTGTGGGAAAAATAGCCTTTCACTAAGCTTTACTGTATTTGATTATTGTATATCACAGCAAAAACTCTGCCAGTCAACATTTCTGTTCCAACTTATAGTTTACACATCACATTAATTTTATTGTTAATAAAGCAAGTTCTATGCTTGGTTTTATACATCGCTGGGCAAATAAGTTTAATGATCCCTATGTTACTCCGTCTTCAATTATCATCTTTTGCATATGCTTTCCAGGTATGGACTCACTATTACGAAATTCATAGAAAACGTATTGAGTGAATTCAACATAATTTCATTCGCTTTACCCTAAAGGGTCTTTCTTGGGATGATCCTTATGATCTGCCTCCCTTCATCCCTAAATCGTATTCTACTTCTTCAAATGCAATCTCTCCATCAAAGGCGTGTTAATAATGACTTAATATTTTTTCATCAACCCATTAATAGTGAAGTTGATGCACCTTATTTGCTTTCTTGTGTACATTTGAATCATCGAGGCGGAACTCATCACCTGCGTACATTTGATTTTATACATATAGACTTCCATAGAACTAAGTATGGGAAGAATGAAGCTTTAAGTCGAATGAGCATTTTATATAACTTAAACTGTACATCGACAGATTTAAATTTAAATAAGGTGGGATTAAAATCATTGTTTAGAACCAGTGCTCCACTATCGTTCGTAAACGTTCTCATTTTATTTTTTGTTCTGTAATAGTTCTGAACGTAGTTTGACGCTTGCTATAAGCTTACTACTTTCTGAAATTCTGAAGTGTAAAAAAAAGTCCTTAAGACAGATAATAAACAAAACTATTTCTGCATTCATAACTGTCAAAGTGACATAATGGTGCCAGTTTGATACTTTAAGTTAAAAAAGAAAAACAGTGTTCAAATGTAACTTAAAAACAATTTTGCGAGACTCGGTTTTTAGACCCATTGAAATTATGTGGAGGCTTTACGAAATTTTTGAAGAAAACGACATAAACCAAGATTTCAACACATATTTTTGTCGCAAATTTCGATTTAACTCCATTTCCATAATCGGGTCAAGCTTGTTTCGAATCGGCGCAGGTTTACTATCAGTCGAAGCGGGCTTCAAGCTAAGTAAAAATATTCTAATATCATTTGTTAAAGTTACTTTTAAATAGTTTGTGGTCTGACAATTATCCACCAATTAGATATATTACCAATTGATATTACAGAAATTCTCATTCAAATTTTTCACTTTTGATGTCAGAATTGTATTAGTTTAGCTAAAACAAAACTTTTTTTTATTTATTTAAGTAGATACTTCAAAACAGACTCAAATAATAATTTCTGTAATTATTTGCATGGGAGACTAGCGTACCAGCAATTTCCAACCATACTCTCCGTTCAAAACACGTAAACATTCTTCCTACGAAAAGAAGCTTTTATCAAAATGAAGTCTACGGATTTCTTGTGAAATAGGACGAGTTGCTAAAAAATCGTAAACATCTTCGTTTTGGTTTGAGATGCAGAGTAAACAAATTGCATCTCAGTCCGTTCTATGTGGCCTGTAGTTGAGCTCAAGAGTTTCCGTCCGTATTTTGAATATTATACTTTTATCAGAAGCAGAAAATTCCTCACAGAAATAATTATTAACACCCAAAGTTAAATAAGGACGGCTCTAGATAGTGATTCAATAGCCTTTTCGAGATAATTTTTGTATATTTCCTCATCAACTATCGAAATGCAGTTGTAAAAGGTATTTCTCAATTCTTCTTTGTTGTTTGGATTTAGATTCATTGCTAGATTATGTGCTGTGGCAAGAGCATACCAATTTCTAAAAGGGGAATATCTACAATGGAGTGATATAAGCAGGATTTGCTTGTGCAGATTACTATAAGGTCTATGCATAACTTTAATAAGATAGTCTACGTTTGCCTTTAAATTTCTAACATATATTTGTGGAAGCCCGGACTCAACATATATGGCGTAATTAGGCGTGCTACGGGGCAGCCGGAAGATTCTTTTGAAAAAGTATCTTTTAATAACTTCAATATCCTCTAGAAATTGGTATCCATACACTTGATTCCCATAACAAAAGCAACTGTTCACGGTAGCTTCAAAGACCTTAAATTTCGACGTAGCTTCTTCAAAAAAAATGTGACCACATCGAGTTAATAGCTGATTAGGGCTAGTACCAAGTTCTCTTTAATATGATTTTTTATGTTCAAATTATGAGTGATAGTAAAACCAAGATATTTATACTCGCTGACAACTTCAATAGTGGTACCATATAATATCCAATTTCGTACATTATTATCTAAACGGTTCTGGGGTTTAAAAATCCTAATTTGAGATTTAGAAGTGTTGATTTTGAGATCCCACGAGTCGCAATATTGTTTAAGTTTATTTATCTGAAGCTGCAATGTCACTGGGTTATCAGAGAACACCACCAGGTCATCCGCATAGAGGAAAACCTTCAAAGATAAATTGCCATAGTTAACGCCTCCCGGTAATTTATTTTCAGCCTTGTGGAACACCTGTTTCGGTATTAAAGGATTTTGACATAGATATACCATTACAAACCATTGCAGATGTTTAATAAAAGTTGTTCATAAATCCGAATAAATTTGGTTAAATCCAATAACGGCTAGCTTATATAAAAGTGACCTTCTGTTGACGGTATCAAACGCAGCTTTAAAATCGACAAAAGAAGTCTATAGGGGCTTCTTTTTGTCGATAAAACGTCTGGCAACGCTCGTAAGAGCAAAAATTTAATCAATCGTTGAAAGTTCCGCCCGGAAACAGCCTGATATCGACTTATCAAATTATTTCTTTCAATCCAATTCACAAGCTTAACGTACAACATTTGTGCAAACAGTTTTCTTAGTGAGCTCAGAACTGAGATGCTTCTATAATTTTCTGGTGAACTCCGATTACCCTTTTTAAATATAGGAAATATTGTAACCAAACGAAAGTAGCTGGGAAATTTCTCTTCTGTAAACATTTTGTTTAATAACCCCAACACACGCTCCAGAAATTCAGGAGTTGAATTTTAACAGAATTCGATACACCAGTCTTATTTTCAACCCATCTTAATTGGATATTCTTCAACTTCTCTGTCAGAATTTTAATAATTCAATTTTCAAGAGTTCTCATTCGCACCATTCAAAGAGGACAAAAAGAAATGTAAAGCCAATTCGATTGGTAGGTGAGAATGAACATGTGTTAACATTTCATTCTCCTACTCTGTCAATTTATCTGAAATTCTCAGAAATCTTAGAAACCTAAACTGGCCAATTTACTGTCAGTTCGCTGTCAAATAGAACTATGAAGAACTATCAATAAATTGTAACAAATTATTATTTATTCTTTACCAAACGCGTAAATACACAACTTAATTGTCAGCTTATTGATAAATAATTGTTTAACAATGACAGAATTGTGAGTTGTTTAAAAAAGCAAGACATTTCAAATTACGATAAGAATAAGGAGGCTGAAATAAATTGTGTGTGTACAAGACACAATAATTTACAATTAATTTAAAGATACATTGAATGACAGTCATTTGTACAAAATAAAAAGATTGTAAGATATTGTAACCATCTTTTTTACTGACAGATCTACCAATTGTAGAAGGTGCAAACTTAGCTTAAAATGAAAGTAGCCATTTTATTTTAACTACTAAATAGTTTTAAGAAAACTTTTTATTATAATACAGAATCATACTAAAATTTCTTAAGTGTAATACTAAATTATTGTGTGCTATTTGTTTTCAAGCTTCTTAAGCTTTGATTAAAATAAATAAATAAAATAGTTAACCTAGTAAAATGAATCTAGGCATATTCTTTTTTCAAATTAAAATCTTTCTTTTTTAGATTAATCTCTTAGTTTGTAGGCAATTGCGACGTGACGACCATGACATGACTTTATATCTCCGAGTAGGAACACAGTAGCGATCTCCAAAATTTATTAGGAAAATATCAGTTAAAATCAGATTGATCCAGTTTCAATTTTGACGTCTTCCCCATTTATTAGATAAATGATGTCTTCTTTTATCCATTTCTATGTGGGTATTTATGTTTCATTTGTCAGTAACAGCGAAACTTCCTGGGGTCATCATAACTTGATTGAATGAACAACTCTGAAGAGCATTGCAAATGCCATGGATATTAATACAATGTCTACAGATAAACCATGTATCTTTATTCAACAGAAGTTTTAAGATTTAATAATTGGTGTCGGCTTACTACTTTATTCTAAGGGATGTAAATTTAATCCCAATTTCAGCGACAATTATGTTATTTGCCAGAGAGATAGACAAATTTAATTTAATTTATGTACGTTTTCATTTAAGTTCTCATAGATGAACAAAATTGTGCTGACAAAACGTTTAAGGAATTTAGAAACGAGAGCGATGGATCTTTTTGAGCATTTTACCGAACCATGAATAACAACACGAACATACCTTATTTATTTACTTCGTTGACGGAAACAAGATCTTATGAAGTTTATGTCATGTTTTAGGAGGTTTCTTATGCTTTGTTTTATTTTACGTTCGATGACATTTTATTTTTTGTTTAACTTGCTACTTAACAAATTTTATTTTATTTGCTTTTATTGTTTTGTATGGAGTACAATTTTGCTGACTTAGTAGACAATTCATTGAATAAAATATAAAACGTAATTAAAGATGAACCTTTGTCTGGACAAAGGTTTTTGATCATGATTTTGGTGAATGTCTATCGAATTGCACAAGTCGAGTTTCTTTTGGTTTGTGTTTATGAAGCGAATGCGAACATTTGACATAAATAAATATGAGAAATATGATATTTTTAAATGTTCTTAATTTAAGGTTCAAAATTGTTGTGGTACATATGAAGCTATTTAATGTTTTTCTATGAATAGAGATAAACGCCTGATTTGAGCTCTCTAATAATTAATGGTAACGAGTATAGAAAACAATGATTGATTAATTATTTATGGCTGAATCACAAAAACGCTTCAGCTTCGACTTCACCTGACGTTTACGAGTTCAGCCATAGAAATTCAATGCATGTTATCACAAAGGAGCTTCGACCTCACGTTTCGTTTGACAATCGTAAGGAAAAGAACGTAATGTAACGTAATGTGACTCCAAAAGGAAGCTCTAGTTCAATTATCTAAACCTTTGCTTTGTAAAAAAATTCAAGAAACAAAATATTTGCTCTTTGGAGGGATGAAATAATAGAAATGTCATGAAGCCGAAGCTAAAGCGAGTTTGTGATTCAGCCATTACAAATGTTTAACCTTGACACTTGCAATAGTTGTCAGAAATGTTGAAATTAGCATTGATAGGAATCGATCATACTTATTTTAACATACTTTCATTTTAACAGTTGTTTGTCATTTTAAGGGCAGTATGCACCAATGGGGTTTTCCATGGGCAAAATAAATCAATTTATTTTTGATCTAGATCTGTCAAAACACACATTTGTTTTTGGGCAAATTTCACAATGTCGGTAATGAATTTTTACAATATGAATTTGTTGTTGAAGGGTATATAATTCCATTTTTTGTAATGGAAATTATGAGCCATTTAAAAAAACATCTCAAAGAAAACCGTACACAAGTCTATGAAATCAAAATATCCTTAATTGTTGGGTTTATTCAACTTGCTTTTCCAGAAAACACCACGCGATTTTACATTCTGTATCTTTTTCAGTTTCGTTAATATTCAATATTTGTTTTGCTAGCTGATAATTACAGAACGTAGCCAGGTATTTTTAACGAAACTATTAGAAATTCTATTAGAAATTTTATTTTAAAAATGATTCTCTTTCACGTTTGACAAGACATTATGTAACTATACATATAAAATATTTCGAAAGGTTGTTTATGTTGCCATTTGCTTCATTTAACGAGACTAATGTTAACTAATGCTTAGTTGAAAGTGTAGAACTGTCAATTGTTCTTTTTTTTGCTTGGAAGTCATTTGTTATAAAAATAAAACACCAAATTTTCATTTTACAATAAACTAATATTATTGACATTAGTAGATTGATTTCAAACAATTGTCGTTAATAAATGATTCTTACAAATTACAACAATTCGTAAAAAGACATTTTTTTGACACAACAATTAACAACATTTTTTGTAGAGAACAAAATAACAAACATGCCCTAGGTTTGCGAATTAAGGTATGGGTACATTTCGTCAATTCTATTAAGCACCTTGCGCATGAGCTGCAATCTATAATCCAAATCCAAATAAATATGTTTCTGCATGAAATGTTCTGAATTTCAATCCAATTGTTTTCTTATTTTCAAGCAATTGACAATAATTTATAAAAGACGTCATTCATCAAATAATTAATTATTTTTAAATTTTTTAGGTAATATAAATGATTGATTGATGTCCAAGATATGTCTTCGGTTATAAAGACAGTGGAACGAAGTAATTTACTCATCAGTTTTGTTTATGGCGAATTACTGTTCAAATATATTTTATAGGTAATGTCTTTTATTTATTTATGCATTTTTTGAAAGATATACCTTGTTATTATATCTTAATTCTGTTCTAATACAAAATCTTAAGCTATAATTGAATTATGGTTGATATACATTTTCTGACAAAAAAGATGCTAACTATAAAACTAATTTTTGTGAAATAGAGACAAAAAACCAAATATATGCATTTCTGCATTATGGGAAATGCTGAAGTCAAGATTATAGTGAAAACTAACAAGTTCATTCTTATTATAGCATCTGTGTCTGCATCAGTGTTGCCACAATTTTACAAGCTTTACATTTTTTTCATTATTAAATGTTGTTTATTTGTGACATTTTTTACGTTTTACTGAACTTTTTTCAAGAGTTTCATCAAAATTTCTTATTTTTACACTTTTTCATACTTTCAATTGGTTCCGAATTTCAATTGGTTTTTAATACATAAAGAATTAAATGTCCCTTTTGAGTATCATTTTAAGACTATTGAAAAATGATTGAGTAGCTAATTATAGCCATTTTTATTTTCCGATTTTTTTTAAACTATTTTATAGCTTTTGATTAATTTCCTTTATAAGTTTGTTATGGCACCATTTTACCTACATTCAAAAAGTTATAGTAGTTTATAGGAAGTTGAATAGAATGAATATAGTAATGACGGATTTACATGTCTCTTGATCTGCAATTATGAAGAAAAGTAAAGAACGATATGTATGCCAAAAAAAATGAAATGTGTGAAAAGTGATTTCACGAAATGTTTGTTTTCATCATCTTCATTATGGCACTTCCTATAATATGCATTTTTGAAGTATTCTGCGTTTTTGTTTTCCGATTTTCTTTTAACTATTGTATATTGTACATTGTACCTACATTCAAAAAGTTATAGTATTTTATAGGAAGTTAAATAGAGTGAATTTAGTAAAGATGGATTTACATGTCTCTTGATATGCAATTATGAGGAAAAGTACAGAATGAGATGAATGCCAAAAAAATGGAATGTGTGAAAAGTGATTCCACGAAATGTTTGTTTTCATCGTCTTCATTATGGCACTTCCTATAATCTGCATTTTGAGAGTATTCTGCATTTTTGTCTATGCTGTCTCTATCTCACTCAGGTGATTTAAATATTTTGTATTCTCTTTTTTTGCACATTTAAAAGTCCCGAACAATGATAAGGCACCATAAGAATTCAATTTTATTTATGTAAACACCGAATCATTTCAGGAACCTTATTATTTAACTGCATTTATAAAGTTATAAATGCAGTGGCAAGGGATTGAAAAAAATAGAAACTTTTTCCCATCGATAGACGCTGCTTTTTTGGCCTTTTTTTAACTGGTACTGCAGGATCTTATGTATAAAATAAATATAAACACATTTCTCCAGAAAGTCTTGAACAAGTCTTTTAACTATACAAGTATTAATTAAATCTAATTGAAGATGTCATAATTGCTAGTATGTTAGTATACGTTGAGAGTTCCAAGCATACTTCTAGAGTAATATAAAATATTGTTTTCACAAAGCTACGTGCTTTAAGTTGTTTTTAATAACAAAATGTTTCATTTTGAAAATTCTTTGCGATAAGAAGAAGCTTTTGACGTAACACATGTGTGTTTCACTATACTCTAAATATATTCAATTATCTGTATCTTATCATTTTGCTTGTTTTGAATTAAAAGTTTTATTTAAAGAGTTTACTTAAAACAGTAAGTAGATAGGTACTAAGACTTTATATTTATAAATATACATGATACACACATAAAATGCAATTATCTACCAACAAAACATATTATACCCTAAAGTAAATAATAATAATTGTTGAAGTGCAAAATGGCGCCTATTTGAACTGTCAAAAGGAATACTCGGCATATTTGTCTGTTTTTTCAAAAACAACAACGGTTATCTGTATTTTCTTATTTAAGTCTCACGTCTCACCTTCACTTCCTATAACCAAATGATGACTATACATTCTTATATGAAACTAAATTGTCATATTATATTTTTTATCAGTCAAGGGTGTATAAATCCATGGAAATATACCTAATTGCTTGAAGATAGGACTAAGTTATCAGTAAAAATAAGTTTTATACATTTATAGGCATTACTCGTAGGTATGTGATATCTTTATAAAAGCCGGAAAATGATTTCATAAGCACGCTGAAAAAAAACACACCCCATTACACGCCCCTTTGTCTCAATAAAATTATATTATTAGAAGTATTTTTATTTGTTAAATAGGTAAGGTTTGTAAACAATATAAATGTATATTGCTTTATTTTACAAAAGAAAAAAATAAGTAGTTAAATGATAAGTAAGTTACAATTACGCAGGTAGGAAGATTTAAGGCACGTTTTGTAGAGAAACTATATACGATGTTTTGTTGTACTCTAGATTTTGGAAAAAGCAACTTAAGCGCGGTGTTGCCTTTCTAACTTTTTATCAGTCAGTCATAAGTTGGAAATGTATTATAGGTAACAAGAAAGTTTTTAAGAGCTTTCGGAAATTAAATAAACGACCTTTAACATGAATAAAAAATATAGGTGGCGCAGCAATCCGTAGAGAACTAATGCCTAGTGACTTACAACTATCAACAATTTCATTTCAGGGGGACCTACCGAACGCAGAACGCAATCTTTCGCAAGAGGCAATACCCGTGAGAAAACTATCGGTGGCAGAGGCAAGGATTGAACTTAAGACCTCCAGCATGACGGTCCATCACACTAACCATCACGCCACGGGTACTACTGATCATTAAACTAACTCCACAAAAATAGTCTAGAGTCTTTAATGGCTGAATCACAAACACGCTTCAGCTTCGGCTTCACCTGACGTTTACGAGTTCAGCCATAAGAATTCAATGCATGCTATCACAATGGAGCTTCGACCTAACGTTTCGTGTGACAATCGTGAGGAAAAAACGTTATGTAACATAATGTGACTCCAAACGGAAGCTCTAGTTCAATTATCTGCTCAACAGCCGTAAAAAAAAGTCAAAAAACAAACTACTTGCTCTTTGGACGGATGAAATAATAGAAATGTCACTCAAGCAACCTCGAAGCAGGCCCACCGTAACGCAGACGAAGCCGAAGCTGGAGCGTGTTTGTGATTCAGCCATAAATCGCAATTAGTCCATTGTTACCCCATGCTGTATGACATGTGGCAATTTTTTGTTCAAAGTACATGTTATGCAAGTCAAGTTCTTCGATTTCGAACAAACAATTTTTTGATTGAAAAATGGATCTTCGAAAAATTTCTTAAGAGCCCATTTATTAAAAATTAAGCGTTGCAGGTGGTTGTTCGGCTTCAATTCTTGTACTACTTATATTTTACACACGCTTGACTTTAATTCCCAAGATTTATGATTAAAAAACGTAATTTGTAAGTCAGTTATTGACTTATGTATAAAACAAATAAAGTCTGCTTTTACACGATGCCTCACGACTTACGACTCACATGAGTGCGAAAAAGGAAGCAGATGTGACAAAATGAGATGCCAAAAAAATGTCCGTTGAGTCTCGGGCAAATTTTTAGTAGACTCACTTTGACGTTTCTTTTTTCTCATATTCATTTTAATCTGTTCTTTTTCATTCGATTTTCTTGTTTCTAGGATAAACAACATCAAATTTGTTTGAAAACTAGAAAAGTGTGTAACTTCAAGAGCTTTAATAAATTTTCGGAATCCATTCCCAACATCCTATTCATTTTGTTTTATAAATTTTACTCAACTTTAAAAACTATGGAAAAATTAAAGCCGACGAGGAGGAGCATTCAAAACAAAACAAACAATAAGGCTCGTTTAACACTACACGGTTTTGATCGTACGGCAAAAAAACGGACGGCATAAGCCGGATCAATGGCTAATTACGCATTATACGGTTTTAACCGTACGGTAAAACACCATATATGCAGGATTCCTGTGCTTTGTACACTTTTTCACAGGTTTAGTAAATAGTTATTCACAAGTAATCGTGTCTTGAAGTTGCTGATTGAACTCTGCCGCACGAATAAAATCGTATGATATAAAAACATCCTATCGTCACGTACGCTACTAAACTTGTCGAGCCGTCCGGCTGCCGTATACTGTAGTGGCAGTAGACGTCTGCTACACGGAGGGGTGGAGCCGGCGATTAGCCGTGACCTTATAATATGAAAGCGTATATGCTCTTCTTCGCGCATCTAACAAAATGTCGCCGTCCGGTTTTTTGCCGTACGGTCAAAATCGTGTAGTGTGAAACGAGCCTTATTGTCAAATTTGAGGCATGTGGCACTAGCCAACATGTAATAGCATTTGGCTCATCGAATACAAATTTATAAGGAAATTCAAAAGTGAGTAGTGAGTCGTGAGTCAAAGTGTAATAGGGGACCAAGCTATTAATATAATATCTTGAAATATTAAGAGAAGGAAAATATCAAGGAAGGTCTTGAAATATCTAGATGAGTCCTGAAATATCAAGGCAGGTCTGCAGATTTGAATAGAAAATCAAGTGAGGTTTTGAAATATCAAGGACAGGCCTGGAGATTCTAGGGAGGTCTAAAAATATTAATGAAGGTCTTGAAATGTCAAGAGATATCTTGAAAAATTAAGTGAGGTCTTGAAATGTCAAGGGAAATCTTAAAATATTAAGGGAGATCTTGAAATATCAATGGTGGCAAGAAAATCTAATATGATTTACTGAAAGTTTGAAATTTTAAGGAACTTTACTTGGAAAGAAAATTTACTTGCGGGATACTTTAGACAAAAAAAAACATATTGAATTAACTTTTTATAGCGTTTAAAACTCTTTTAAAGTTAATAAGTTTCTTTTATTAATTTTTAAAGTGTATGACACATTTACATGTATCTGTTTCTGTAAATTAACAACATAAAAACTGGCGATTTATATACAGTGCGTATCAAAATTAAAAACCACTTTGCCATTTTAAGATACAACCTCCAATAAAATTGACAAATACTCTAAATAACAAAGGGAAAATTTACAAGTGAAATCGTTTGTAGTCTTCGATTGATCGATAGTACCACAATTTCTTGCTTGATTTTTCTCACAAAAAAAAATCCGTTATATTTGAATTTTCAAAATATGCCGCGCGGTAAGGTACTATCTGGTGTCGAAAAAGGTAAAATGTTCGCTCTAAATGAAGAGAATGTGAGTATCAGTGCAATTTCGAGGAGAACTAGCAGAAGGTGGTCGGGTTATTACTAATTTTTTTAAATTCCAGAAAGTTATGATACTGTGACACAATCAGGAAGAAAAAAAAGTCCTAAATATGCTGTTTAAAGGTTATTTTTTCTGATGAGAAAAGTTTGAATTGATGGTGTACACTCTTATTGGCGTGACTTACGGAAGGAACCGAAATATTTCCATAGGCGAAATATGGGGTGCTTTCTCATCCCAGGGGTGTCTAGAAATGCAATTCACTTCATCGAAAACGAATAGTAGATTATATTCAAGTTCTTCGACGCAGTTTGGTACATTTTTTAGCAGATAACCATTATTGGTTATAAATATCCTTAGTGCTTGTCAGAAGAATATACGCGAAAGGAAAGACATATGAGACGGTATCAGAGCTTAAACACGCTCTTCGTGAGGAATGCTTTAAAATCGAGATAGAACTTTTGGATAACTTAATTAAATCGATGAAATTAAGTGTTTTTGACTTGATTTTTGCAGAAGGTTCTCAAATATATTATTAGTTTCCGTTTTTCATTTAGTTTTATAAACTGCCATGACCATTACTTATATTCCCTATACATTTTTTTTAATTGTTTATAAAAGACACAAAAATTCACTTTTTTTTTAAAGTGGGTTATAAATATGAACCGCACTGTATTTCCATATCTGTAAAATGAGATTTCCTTAAATAATTTAAAGCGTATATTTTTCTACACGATAATGTGATAATAATAACTGTTAAAATAATTGTTGTGCAGTATAAACTTAAACATTTATAAATATCCAGGTGTTGCCACTTAAAACAGAATTTAATTAATACTAAAATCTGTTTTCAAATCTAGTTTCTGAAATAATTTATAAATTATAAATCCATACAAAAATTGATATTATAAGTTCTAACATTATTATTTAATTAACAAGAAAGTCTGTTTTGGTTTGCATTTTTTAATGGCGGGTAAAAATATTTTCACATGAATCATGCAATTAATGCTTGAGCTATGAATGTCTTGATAATTCCAGGTAAGTTCTAAGTTTCTATTAAAGTCAAGCACACTTAAGTGATTGACTTTAAATTGCTAGGAAAATCTAAAACGTGCCTTTATTATTATCTGGAATTTTTTAGATACTTTTTTCTTTCTCTGTATGTCAACGGCCTATAATGTTTGCTTTTTTTTTATTGAAACATAAATACAAAGATATGTTTTAAGAAGTTTGATAAAACTTCATTCCTATAAAAATATGACTTAAACATCATAAAGCAAAAGCCAAATACCTTTTTAATAAAAAAGCTAATTAAAATCTATTAAAAGAAGTGGTGTTTATATAAAACTTTAAACGTGTAAATAAAGTTCTTAATTTTAAATATGAAAAAAAGGTGAAAATTGAACTTAGGTATAGGTACTTATTAGGCGTGATCAGTTTGTTTGGTATACAACTTAAACGCGTGTTACTCTTCCGTGGGTTTTTTGTGTTACATTATCATACTATAGCAAAACAAGCCCTCAACATCTTCAAGTACTTCGGTACATATTATTTAAGCCCTTGAAATAAATTAAGTACGACTAAAAGTGATAAGGAGTGGCATCAAAATGATTTTGTTTTTATACTTGTGATATTATTAGAATCTTCACAAATATTTTTTCAAGGCTATTTGAAGATTGTTACACAACTCAAAATATTGTCAATTTGTAAATAACATGCAAGTCCGGTTTGATGGAGTTTGCTCATGAAGTTACTTAAGTGTCAAATTCCAGGTTTTCGTCATTTTTGCGTTACAGTTGCTCAAAAAAAGCGGACAGCTTTAATTTTCCACTTAAAACCGCAAATAAACAATCTAACACAAACTTAACGAAACAGGGTTTATGTATTTCAAATATTTCTTATTTAAGGTTCATAAAATATAACAAACGAAAATGTATTCGTAGGAACGGTTTCTTAAAATCTTAGATTAAAAAAAAAAAAAGCTAGAATTTTGTCCCATTCACATTTTAGAGCCAGTTCTAGGTCAGTTTGCTTGAAATGGTGTAGTTTTTCAGCTGGTTTTCCAAATAGCTCCACAGGTGCTCTATCATATTTAAGTCTGGAGACTTAGGAGGGGTTCCAAGCACACTGCAACAATTATAAAGGAGCCACAAGCGTGTGTTTTGAGCCTTGTGCTTGGGGTCGTTGTCTTGGTAAAACCAATATTTATCTCTGATTCAAAATTTTTGCACACTCTGGTTTAAATTGTCTTTCAAAATCTGAATATATTTATATTGGACCATAGTTCCGTTTATAAACACAAGATTTCCTGGACCAGGAGCGGACATACAACCCCAAACCATAACTGAGCCTCCTTCATTTTTCACAGGTTTCTTTCCCTGAGCTCTTCACTTGGTTTTCTCCATACAAATGTTTGTCCATCACATTGGAATAAATTAAATTTACTCTCGTCTGAGAACAAAACACATTTCCAGAAGGAAAAATCTCTACTTTGCTGGCTAATAAACGGCTTCCTCCGGGCAACTCTTCCATGGAAATTGCTTTTTTGTAAAACTATTTTTACGGTTTCCGGATTGACATCCTTCTTTGAATATTGTTTTACCTCAGCAGTAAACTTTGGTGCACTTATAAGAGGAAACTTCTGCACTTGCTTAACAATCCAACGCTCATCGGCAACACTTAATTTTTTAGTCTTCCAGATTTTGAGGAATTTTCAACAGAATTTGTTTTTTTTTATACCTTTTTATAATGTCCCCTACAGTAGAGGGACTTTTTTTTACAATTTCTGCTATATCACAAACCGATTTTCCTTCTTCAAAATGTTTAATCACAAGTTTTCGCACTTCTATTGATGTGTAACCACGTTGTCTTTCCATCTTGACTTCCGTTTTAAAATTAAGTATATTTTCGTTTCGCCTGACATAACAAAAAAGTAACGGCATACTAAAATGTTCATTTAGTTCCGTTAAAATATAAAGAAAGTGCAGTGCTGCCAAGTGTCCGATTTCTTTTTTGGGATCAAAATCGAGGTATTTGGAATAAAAAAATTAAATTATTTTAGTTTTGAATGGAATTAACATTTTTTTCATGCATTTGAAATGCAAGGTCAAAAACCTTTGAGAACATATCAATTTGAACACCTTTGGACATAATTTTTATGAAATATTTTTTAAAGTACCCGTAGCATGATGGTTAGTGCGTTGGACTGTCATGCAAGGGGTCTTGGGTTCAATCCCTGCGCGGAATTGACAAATCCTTCAAGAGTAATTCTTGTCATAAAAAAGTGCTTTCTCAAATTAGCCGTTCGGATTCGGCCTAAAATTGTAGGTCCCTTCCATTCCTGACAACAGTACTCGCACACAGGAATGGTTGAGAGTTGTAAGTCACTAGGCCCTGGTTCACAACGGACTGTTGCGCCACACCATTTCTTTTTTTTTTAACGACGAAAACATAAGGTGTCCGCTTTCTTTTTTGAGCAACTGTATATTAGGTTAAATAAATTGATTTATTTGTGATTTAAATCAAAATCCTTCAAGAGGTTAACCCTTGCTTACTCCTGTCTAATACTGCTTTCGAAGCTTAAATAGAAATGTTGTACCGTTTTTAACAGAAACCACTCTTTTTGAGTGGATGGAAAACAGCATTTGTCAAGCTTGTCTCTAAAAAAGGCGAAGCTTCCTTTCCCTCTAATAATTGTCCAACTGCACTTAGGTTCCTTTCTTTCCAAGTTAATGGAAACATGGAATTTCCAGCAAAAGAAATATCTTAAAGAACGAAAGCTTCTTAATAACCAACAGTGTGGATTTCGAAGCAATAGGTCCACTGGTGATCTAAAGGTTAATCTCACCGAATAGTGGAACAAAATCTTACATCGTTTTGGAGAGAGTTTGGCATCAAGCACTCTTATCGATATTGTGGTTTGATATTAATGAATCTCTTCATTACCCCTGTTTTTTGGCATTCTATAAATAGTATAGTAGAAAATTCCCAAGAAAATCCATCAGCGGCCAGATTTTTGCATTTAAAAATTGGTACAGCTGAAAAAAGACCTTTCAGAATAATAATTAAAAAAAAAAAAAACACAAATAGAAGGAAGTTTTGTGAACTAACTAAAACTTATAAAATTGGTATGTTCAAGAAGAAATGTTAAGAAAATATCTGAAAATTGAGATTCTCTAAAAAAAGTTCAATTTACAATTGCAGCTTTGACATAAAATACAAATTTCAAAGAGGGGGTCTGTTCGTAGACTACTACATTAACATGTGGTGTGGAAGCGAGCTCGAAGCGCGCCTTAATTCTTTATAAACCTGAATCGACTTGAAATGAGCTTTATTCGACTCAATTCCGGTCGGGGATCCGAATCAGGTCAAAATTTGTGAAGAATAACCTGTGTGGAGGAGTTAATCTAACAGATGCTTTATGGTCTGTTTATTTGTACAAAAAAGTATAGTTTTGTTTTAATCAAACTACAAAAAAAATATTGGCCATGGAATATGTAGGAAGCATATTCTTATGTGGTGCTGAACTATTCAGTTCTCCATTGTTTAACACAAATCAAACTATCTCACTTCCACTTTAAAAGAAACATCGAAACACCATTTGCATTTTAAAAAGTGCTGTCAAACTTGATTATTTTGAAGTCTTCTAGTACGGTGGAAACATCAACAAGATTTATTTAGTGTAAACTGAGATAAACCTTTGGTGAAAACAGCAAAACTTAATAATCTTTTCTATTGCTTTCTCTTGCAAAATAAGCCCAGTTAGTCCATTTTCATTGACAAAACTAAATAATATCAACAGTACCAGATTGATTTGTTTCCCCAATGGAAAACACATGATTTCAAATGCACAGCTGCTCACCGGACACTGCCACCGAAATACAAATGCAATCAATCAATCGTACCAACATTTGAGAACGAAATCACATAAGATCCATTCGAGACTCGTATAAATGTCAAAAACCCATCCGTGGTAAGATTCTACTTTAACTTTTATCGGAAGTATTCATACTGCGGATATTGTTTTTGTTATTCGTGTAAAATCCTACTATACTATTGATAAATTTTCCAACAAAATACAGTTATTGTTGGGTAAGAAATTACCTTTCCAGGATTTTAAGATTCTTATGCTTGTCCATACAGTCGAGCAACGGGAAATCAAAAACAGTTTTAGAATTTAATGCTTCAAAAATTAAATACTGTCAAATGTCTTAACCCTTCCCCAATGCCACTATCAATGGATGGTGCTTGCATCGAGGAGGCTGAACAACTTTCTGTTCTAGGTATATTCATCTCAAACCATCTCTTGTGGAATGATTATATATTTGACATAGGCAAAAATGCTGCTGATTATTTAGGTTTTTTCCGACGTACGATGGGACGATGCCAGTAGTTTTTCATCCCTTCTGATCTGGATTTATTTTTGTGAAACTCTCGAGTATTGTTCTCATTTAAGGCCTGGTACCCCAATAGCTTAATCGGGTTTTTTGGATAGAATGTTTTATTTTGCTTCTCTTGAACTACGGCTACATGCCTAAAATCATTTTTTAAACATCATGACAAACCCTTATCTTTATAGGGAAGCGTAATGGCTGAAACACAAACATGCTTCATCTTCGGCTTCGTCTGCGTTACGATGGGGCTGCTTTGAATGACATTTCTAATATTCGACATTCCTAAAATGGCACTTCTGTCATTAGCAGCTGTTATTTTTTCTCATAAGTTTGTTTTGATTTTTCGTGTAGTAAAAAAAATTAATTTTGAAATCGAAAAAATTAAATTTATCGTAGAAGTAGATTACATATCCTATAATAACCAATCGGAATACCTGTAAAAGTAAATGTATTTAGTTTGTTGACTTTTTACAGCCGTTGCGCTGTCAGACAAAGCAAATGTTCTTCAAATTTGAACTAATGCTTGCGTTTGGAGTCACATTACGTAACATTACGTTGTTTTTCTTACGATTGTCAAACGAAACGTGAGGTCAAAGCTTAATTGTAATGCTCGATGTATAGTCGATTTCAGGAACTTTTTAAGATTTTAAAGCTTCATTAGCCTTCAAAGGTATTTACATAGAAATTATTCAAGACAGATAAGGCTCTTTTTAAAATATGTCTTGGCCACTAAAAGTTTTCGATGTCAATCTCATCAAATTGTCAAAGTAAATGGATAGAATTTGATTCTCAATTTTAAGGGCAAATACTTAACATGTGACCTTGAAGTTAAGACCCATTAAGACTCTTTCCAAACCTACTGTAAACTACTTTTACACTTGACGAATAAAGCTCAATCTTAAAGTGCCAAGAAAAACGGAAGACCCGTCTTCCACATGGATAAAAGTTCAAAATGATAATTTATTGCAATTTTGTTCATTAAACATAATATAGATTTGTATTTTTTTTATATCGATAATACTATCGTTACGTAGCGTCGTCGGACGTCGACATTTTCGCGATAGAACGGTCGTATTCATATCTAAATATTATGTATGTATGCATATAAACAAGCTATGTAATAAAATTAATGCTTAAATACACAAAGTCAAGAGCTTACAGACTCATCGGGTTTAGAATTGTTTTTGCCTCAACAAACACACCCACTATGTACACACCCTCTATTTTTTCATTGCTAATTTTGTTGTTGTATTGTTTTGTTGTTTAAGCTAAACTGTAGTTCAGGTTCTTGGAACATATATAATAACAATAACAAATAAAACAGCAACAAAAAGATCATTTAGTTTTAATGCGCGCAAGTAAACGCATCGAGAATTTGTAAGCATTTAGCTTTTATGTCATCGTATTAAGTTGTTTTAGGTTGACATGCGCTTTATTATGTACATTTTGTACACTAATACAGTCAACTAATAAAATAACAAATTTATAAATTTCAACTGTTTATTTTTATTATTTCAAAGTAAGTTTTGTGGTATTTTTGATTTGGTTAGCTTTTGTTTTATTTTTAAGTAGAATTGTCAGTACACCGTAAACCTATGAGCTTTATCTTGCATACGTCATTTTACGTCAATTGGATGACAGATGACAGTGACTGACGACAGACGAAGTGAATTGAAATTATTTGTTTCTAAAAGATCTTTATTATGTGATAGCTTTATTTTTTTGTTTGATTAAGTATAGCTTTTTAAACAATTCAGTCAATATACTTTTTGTGAACGTAAATACACATAGATTGACATAGAAGAATTTTTGTAAATAAAATATTATAAACATTCACTGCAATGATAATTAAAATAATAACAATAACAAAACTATTAAAATGTTTAAATTGGCTTAAGTTGCTGTCAGCAACGCAACAAATGGAAATGTAGAAACATTGTTTCTTTTATACTTTTATCTAAACCCGTTAAGATTTGAATTTGAGAAATAAACGGGAGATATGTTAAATAATTTAAACGAACTTTTAACGAATCAATCACCCCTATTGTGAGTTTCACTTTTTCAGGATTCCTTCCGAAAAAAATGACATTTCACATTTCCTTATTGTGAGCTTCGGACAGAAAATTGTCCACTTCGAAAAATGTCCCCCTATTGTGAACTATTTTTTTCGGGTGAATAGTTAAGTCTTTGACAACTCTTTCTTTGACTCAAAATTTAGCGGCAAAATAATAGAAAATAATTCCTAATTTTTCATTTTCAAGGAGTAAAACAACAAATAGAAGGCAATGCGAGTTGCTTTTGAATAAAATGCAATTACACCCCGATATCGATAGAGGCTATTCGAACGAAAACAAAGATATAAATTTATAGTTTTGGAAGACAACGGTAAATGATCTTAACAGTGCAGGCCTCTAATAAAGTCAAAAACTGAGTTGAAAAAGGTTACCTGTTCTTCTATGATTATAGAACCAAATTTAAAAAAAAAATGCTTCATAAGGTTTGGAATGACCAGAAAATATATGTGAGGAAAAAGGCGACGGAAAATAAAGCCAAAGAGCAACCGGAGGTGGCCCTAATAAAACAGTGAAGTACACATATGTGGAAGAAGCTATATTACAACTTATAGGTGTTAACGCAGCAGTGGAAGGTTTTGGCTCACCCTTCGGTTTGCCTCCCCCTGAGAAAAGAGAAAAACTGACTTAGCCGATGAGAATGGACATGATATAAATTCATTTGAGGATCTAATGGACCAAGTTTATAATTTCCACTGCTTTAGATGGGAGCAAATAGAAAGGCTACGGCAAAATCACAAAAAAAAAAACAATTTTTATTTGTTTTATTTACTTTTTTTATTATTTTTATTGAATTTAAGACGGAATTTGTTTACCTTTTAAAAATTTCAATTCGCACTTCACTCATCTGTCAAAAATCTGTTTAGCTGTGTTCGAAGTGTTGTAGTTCTGAATTGTTTCGGTTTGTTTGTTTTAAGTGGTGTAGTTCGGTAATTTGGTTATTGATACCGTCGTTTTTTTTTCTTGAAAAATTACTTCTAACACACATAAAACATTAATTAAAGTTTTTAAACTCAACAAATTGTCATTTTCGTTCGAAAAGGGGTTGAAAATAATAATTTATTTGCAAAACTAGAACACCGTCCTATTGTAATTTTTTCTGGGATTTGTTCAGATATTTCGTTCAGTTTGTATTTGTCTTTTCAATGAACGCTTCTTTTTTTTCGAAATGTCACCGCTAGTTCGAAGTGAAATTTCATGCGGGCGGAACTCACAATAGTTTTTTAAATTTCCGGGGAAGAATAATTTTTCGGGTGAAACTCACAATAGGGATGAATAAAACAATAATATTATTTTGAATATATTTTTTGTGACCTCAGTAGGTTATGAACACCTTTATAATGATAAGTCACAATGCGAGCAATTAGGAAAACAGGTTAGGATTAAATATATCTGCACATTGTACTAAGTATGGGCAATACTGAGCATGGTAAAACATTTGACACTCGTGTGGCTAAAGAAAGAATTTCTGTACTTGAAAGTAACGTTTTAAATTGGGCTCAGGGGTGAATTGATAAGCATTCCTAGAAGTCCTGGTATTATTGTTGAATTGCATGAGGCGAGGAATTCTATTGGATATTTCACTAGAGCATTGTTGGTGAAAGTATCGATCAAGTAGTGATGGGCTGGTTCGAATAAATTCCAGCTGAAAGGCCCGATTTTCGACCACTTCTTCCAGCAATTGGAGGCGTATGTCAGTAATAACGCTACAAATATTGTCTTTCAAGGTGTCAATCATTTCGGTTAAAGGGCTAAAGTTTATGCTTTACATTTGGCTTCAACTTTGCAGTGTATCAATCGCTTTGTATTGTATTTTTAACGTTGACAGTAACCCAAGCTTTAGATTCAGCTTCACCATTGTGTTCAGCCAGTTGACCGAAAATTGGTACATTATGACGTTTCTTTCACATTTTTTTTTAAATTTTATTTGTATTCGTCATTACAGATGCAAAACAAAGACTTGAATGTTATTATAGGTTATAATCTGATTGCAATTCACACCGAAACATTTTTTTAATTGTATTTTGGCAATGAAAAAGCTAATTTTATTATCTTAAGATTAACTTAAGCAATATTTCTTAATTTTTTTCATAACTTGCACACAATAAAGGTTTATGCATTATTTAAAATAAAATATTGTATTCATTCATTTATCGATCACGTGAATTGTTTTTAGGTCTATTCATTGTGAAATGGCAAACTAAACTGATCATAAATCAGGTGACAGCTGTCAAAAAACACGCTTTTAAAAAAAAGTCATCTGTTATTATTTATAGGTCCTCAGAGAGTTCCTTTTTTTGTGAATTTTCATCCAGCGAACTACTTTTTATTAGTTGCATTTTATAGGGACTGACATGTAATAAAATAATGATGTTCCCAAACTATCTAAAATTATTATGGGCTCGCCATCTAACGTTTTTTTTACTAGTGCTTATTTCGTGAATGGTAACACTTAAGGGCCTTGAACATGAGAGCGAACAACGAATGAACGATCAAACAAAAACACATTTAAATTATAAGAAACCTCATGTTATGATAATAAAATTTGCATTTTGTTCTCTAAAACAAGACAATTTTCTAAAAAACAATTTGGTAGTAACGAATTGCAGTGTGGTTGCTACGAACTGTCAAACTCTATACCATCCACACTGCAACGAATAAAATGTTCGCGCTCAACTTAACCTCAAAATTATACCACTCTTGTTCTGTTTTTTGAAAAGGGTAATTATAAATTGACAATTTGTCGCTGTTTGCGACCATGCCATTGCCATGTGAAAGAAAAGTCAAAATAACTTTTTAAATGCTGCTTGTCTGAAGATGTACTACCATAACTCCAGTGGGTTCGAACTAAACTACCTGCTTTATACCTTGCATCTTGTCATGCCGACTATGATATAATAATTATGGTGGAATCCTCGCTTTGAAGTGAAATCTCTGATTCTGAAATTTTTGACAGAAACTCTTACATCACCTTTTGCAAGGATTATGTTTTTCTGCTGAAGATCGTGGTGGTGGAAGTCCGTTCATGCATTTCTTGTAATTTAATTACTCTGCGTATCTTGGAAATCGAACAAATATGCGTTTTAATCTGTCTTGGACCAGGTGTTATTCTTGATATTATATTTATTCCATATGATGATTTTAAAGCGTCAGTTAATGTTATTGTCTCTTTTACATTGTTAAACAATTCAGTCTATCACAAGAACGATAAAAGGAAAGTTACATATCCATGAATAAAGTGTATGAAAGAAGAAAAACTGATCTATAAGTTGTTGCTATTTTCATTTTTATCAGTTATAGACTTAAGTACAAAAACAATCTTTATGGCCACTTAAGAAGATTATTATTATTCTTTGTCAACTGATAAAAATTTTAAGATAACACTATTTTATTATTTAATTTATTATTATAATAATGTGTACGTATAAATCGAACGTTTCTGCTTTTAAAATTTAATTGGATATGTCATCTATGTATATTATTATCCTTCCGTCTTAAATGAACTAAAAAGTTTCTAGTTAAACTTTAAAACAAATGGAGGACTCTATTTTTGTCGGTAAACCGATTTCCAATTGTTTTTTTTTATTTACAGTTACAATAAAAATAGACAGTTTCAGATCTACCCCAGGTCGCTTAGACTATACCACCCCAAAAATGGTATTCGGTAAAATCTTCCATGTGTCCATCCCTTCAAGATCCTCCTGGGAAGAAGAGAGACCCCTGGAAGACGATGCGGTACACTTCTATACTGACGGTTCAAAGACCGATCACGGAGTTGGAAGTGGTATCTTTTCAGAACAACTGAATCTCAGTCTATCCTATAGACTTCCCAATCAATGTAGTGTATTCCAGACCGAAGTAATGGCGATTCAAGAAGCACTATCCTGGCTCAAAGAAAACGTTATATCTTGTAAAGATATACGAATCTTCTTATGCCATCGTCGCCAAAGCTAACTCAATGTTAGGATTTATAAAAATAAATTCAACTGATTTTTCCGACCCCTACACCTTTGTTGCGCTCTATACTACTTTAGTAAGATCTATTTTGGAATATGCTGATGTCATCTGGAACCTTCATCAACAACTATTCTCTGATAGAATTCAAAACATCCAAAATCGTTTTACAAGGTACGTTTTTTATAAAATGCATTGGAATTTTTGTCCAAATTCCCTAGCCAGGCAAAGCCTTCTAGGTTTGCAGATGCTCAAATCTCGAAGAACTATTCATGATATTTTGTGCTACCATTTTAAATGCCTTATCTTACTGTCGTTTAATTTTTATTTAAGCTCCAACAACACCTTTGAGGGAAAGACACTATCTTTTTCAACCTAGACATAGAACAAACTACGGAATGAATGAACCAATTTCAAGGCCAGTTAGGGACTTCAATAAAATAAGTGAAATAAATAAATAAATAATTGTCAAAATATGCTAACATCCACAGTTCGCAGTTCGTAACTTATGTGCAAGATGTTTTAGGTTATGTCTGAACGCTTAGAGAAGATGCCGATTTTGCCTAAAAAAAACATCTTTTCAGATGAAGCTCATTTTGATCTTGAGGGGTATGTAAACAAGCAAAATTAGCACATGCTTACATTGAAAAGCCGATATACCCAAAACGATTCACTCTTTAGTGAGGATTTTGGTCCAGAGACATAATTGGGCCATTTTTCTTCAAAAATGAGCAAGGAAAGTCCGTTACAGTCAATCGCGATCATTTTCGGGCTTGTTGAAAAAAATGTTTGTTCACAAAAATTAAAGAGGATATTGGCAACATCTGGTTTAAACAGGACGGCGCCACGCGCCACACAGCCGAAACTACACTCGATGTTTTTATAGCATTTAAAAAAAAAAGTTATTTGGCAGACCCTATATAAATATTAATAAATGCATAAATATATATCTTTGAATTTGTAGCTTGCAATTTTCTTTGACTGTTTCAAATTTCAAATAAGCTCAAGGTAATTTTAATTCCACATTTTTAAATGACACTTGAAAAACGAAGCAGATTTATTATCTGTTCTTATATTTTACAGTTTTTATTTTTGTAATTTAATCAACAATATTTATTTTCGTATTCGAATTACTGATTTTTTTCATTTCTTTGTTTAAAATAGGTCGCTTGTTAAATTTAAGAACTCGATTTATTAATGTTTAAATATATTTTCGAATCGAAGTGATCATCCCACACCATCGTGAGAGAGAGCAAAAAAAAAGAAAAGATTAATAACCAATGTTACTAACCCAACAATAGATAAGGGCACATAATATGAGCTTGAGCTCAAAAGATAAGCTTACTGCTTCCAAAAATTTAAAAACTTAATTTATTCATAAAAAATACAAAAAATATTTAGGTAAAAACTCACCTGTATGCTAAATTCATACACTTGAAGAGTTTTGTTAGAGATGTTTCTATTTCTAAATGCGATGCAATCAAACTCATTGAACCATGCTCCTTGACCTTGATCGGTACATAAAGTTGCACTTGAGTGCATTCGCTTGGTTCATCCGGTTTTGATAATGTCGGATCCTCTGGATCGAGCATTTTTATTTCACTATCATCATCATCTTGAGCTTCTTCGGCCTCAAAATGCGATACCATAAATTGGCCAGAATGAATTGTTTCTTTGCCAGCACCAATTGGAGATTCTCCACCACTTCCATTGCCACTGCCGCCACCTCCACCTCCAGCACCACTGAAACTAGCCCCTGAACAACCGCCAATGGGTAAAGATTCAGAAGATATAATTAATGTTGGAGAAGTTGAATGACTTTGCTGTTGATGTTGTTGTTGCTGCTGCTGCTGTTGCTGGCGTTGATACATATCATAAGGATTCGACATAGTTATCATTATTGTTTTATATTTTTTTCAACTGCCACTCTTTTGCATACACAATTATTTTATTTTTTACGATTGCCAGTTTTATCTAAAATAATAAAAGAAAAATAACAATTTTAATCAAAGCTCAAGATGCAAAGGTGTTAGAAGCTGTGTTTTTTGAAAGAGTTCATATCGGTTTTGAGGAAAATTAAATAAATTATTAAACCAGTTAATCTCATTAAAAATATACAAAACGAAGATCCATGGCCATATTTGGAATAAAATTCAAATTGACTCTCGCTACAATTTCAAAGAAGGTGAAGACAGGTTTAACGACGCGACGGTCAATGTGGGTTAAACCAAGAAGTAAAGTTGTCATAGTAATCGGTCTAAAGCATCTTGCACATGAGCTACGAACTGCGAACTGTGGATGTTCGCATATTTTGACTTTTCTTTCACATAAGTTTTATTTCTATTCGCAGACAGCAACGAGTTGTCAATTTATAATTACAAGTAAAAACAAGAGTGGTATAATTTTGAGGTTAAGTTGAGCGAAAACAATAATTTATTGGTTGCAGTGTGGATGGTATGTGGAACGCAAATAGAGTTTGACAGTTCGTAGCAATCACACTGCAATTCGTTACTACCAAATTGTTGTTATAAAACTGTCTTGTTTTGGAAAACAAAATGCAAATTTTATTATCCGAACATAAGTTTCAATGGGTTTCTTATAATTTTAATGTGTGTGTTTTTGTTTTAAATTGATTTTTCGAATTGGGTAAAACCACGTTTGTTCGTCCATTCGTTTATTTGTTGTTTGCTCTCATGTGCAAGGCCCTTAAGGCTTCTATAATATCTTTGAAATTTTGTATTCCTTATTATTATCCTCTGATTTCTCTTTATGAAGAAAAAAGATTTTAAATTTAAATCTTAATCTGAATAAACCAATCTTAATCCTATAAAGTTTTAAATAAACAAAAACCTAACGATAAAAGGAAAGTTACATATCCATGAATAAAATGTATGAAAGAAGAAAAACAGATAATATAAGTTGTTGCTATTTTCATTTTTATCAGTTATAGACTTAAGTACAAAAACAATCTTTATGGCCACTTAAGAAGATTATTATTATTCTTTGTCAACTGATAAAAATTAAGATAACACTATTTTATTATTTAATTTATTATTATAATAATGTGTACGTATAAATCGAACGTTTCTGCTTTTAAAATTTAATTGGATAGGTCATCTATGTATATTATTAGACCTTCCTTCCGTCTTATATGTATTTACTAAAAAGTTTCTAGTTAAACTTTAAAACAAATGGAGGACTCTATTTTTGTCGGTAAACCGATTTCCACATGTTTTTTATTTACAGTTACAATAAAAATAAGAGAAAACTAAATTTATGGAAAAATCAATATATTTTTGATCTGTCATCTGTCAAAATTTCAATTTTTTCTTCTGACGTTTTATTGAAGAGTATCAATTAATTTATTTTTGAATAAAGTTCAATTTTAGAGATTTAATCTTATGTCCGTTGTTCATGTGAAAATTGTTTTAGCCATCTGGGGTCATCAGTTTTTTGGGTGAAATGGTTGAATTTGTATTATTATGACCGTTATACCAAAATGTGTACATATTTTCTTAATGGGGTGTTTCATAGGTATATTAATACTCAAAATGTGATTTTGTTCGTGGATTGTGTTTCATGCGATTGGAACTGTCTTTTGTTTGTCATTGGGGTAGAACTGTCAAAATTTTAGATACACATTTGTTTATGATCGTATTAGTATCGGTACAAAGGGGGGTAAATCTGCCGAAAAAAATAGATCTATAGATTTGATCTTAAAAATATATTAATGGTTTTTGCCGCATAAAATGCAAAAACAGGAGAGATTTTGACAGATCTAGATCAAAAATAAATTGATTTATTTTAACTATGGAAATCTTCAATAATTTTTCAAAACCTATCATTCTAATCGATCCGGAGAAATGTTTAACTAGACATTTACCTATAATTGTGTTTATTATTAAATATGCAAAAGACAATGATTAATTGACAAATTATTTCTTGCTTTAAACTTATAAACCTAAAGATGGCAGTTATACAAATGGCAGAAAAAAATACCACTAAATTTAAATCAAAAACATTTTGTACGATGGTATACTTTGTCTATGATCTCGGTATGAACGACATGTCAATTTTGAAACCCAATGACAGCTTAAACTGGCCACCTAGTTTTAACAATAAGATGATACACATTTAAGCAGTACTCACATGAGCGCGACCAACGAACGACGAAAAAATTACAAAAAGTGAGTTTATATACGTTTGAAGACATATTTCCTCTCAAATTCTTAACAAACGATAGCAATATAGATTTTATTTGATTTATAATGCATACTTTTACTTTTCAATATCATATATTAATAAATTTAAGGAAACAAATTTATTTGTCGCGAAAAAAATTGTAGTTGATACAAACTGTCAAACTTTATTCGCGTTCCACATTATTCACACTCGCAACGAATAAAACAATATTAATAATAATAATAAGAAATGTCAAAATCGACCAACATTCGTTCATTCGGTGGTCGTGCTCATGTGAATAGTGTTTTAGTTTGTATCGCAATGAAAGGTTCCGATTTAGTTGAACCAGGCTCTTAGCCCCATTTTTTAAGGAATCAATATTTTTGAAAAATCTGAACTCGTCATAATATAGCTCTAGATCTTTTTCGGTAACCTAACGTAAGTTCATACGTGCATTACTTTTAGAAGTAATAGAAGTGTGCAATAATTTATGGCTGAAACACAAACAACCTTCAGCTTCGGCTTTGACTTCGTCTGCGTTACAATGGGCCTGCTTCGAGGATGTTTTCAATGACATTTCTAAAATGGCACTTTTGTCATTAACAGCTGTTATTTTTTCTCAAAAGTTTGTTTTGATTTTTCGTGAAGTAAAAAATATGAGTTTTGAAATCGAAAAAAAATTAAATTTATCGCGGATGTAGCTTACACAGCCTATAACAACCAATGGGAATCTCTCCAAAAGCAAATGTATTTTGTTTGTTGACTTTTTTGTATAGCTGCTGAGCTGTCAGACAAAGCAAATGTTCAACAAATTTGAACTAAATCTTTCGAGTCACATTACGTTCTTTTCCTTACGATTGTCAAACGAAACGTGAGGTCGAAGCTCCATTGTGATAGCATGCGTTGAATTCCTTTGGCTGAACTCGTAAACGTCAGGCGAAGCGGAAGCGTGTATGTGTTGCAGCAATAACTGCTTATAGATATGTACAAACATACTCGTAGAAGTGTCAAATATTTTGAGAAGACCACTGGTTTGTTCTTTTTTAAACAATAATTGTTATGTCAAAAAAAAATTGTTCATGTTTATAATCATTAGGTCCGTTCGCGTACTTTCTGCACTAAAATTCGTAAAAAGAGATATTTTAAAGAGTGAGGTAAGATCCTACAACGAAAAGAAAAAAGTAAGCGAACGGAAAAACAACAAATTTTTCACACAATATTACTGTCAAAAAAATATAAATTTTAACACATCATCATTTCTTTCTTTTACGAAAAACTACGAAATTTTTGAGAATTTGGTCAAATTTCGTTTTTCGAAGGTACGCAAACGGATCTATTTAGGAACGACAATTGACAATTTACCAACATCAAAATTAAAAAAAAAAATAACGAAAGCAAAACTGAAGTTGCTATTAATTTGCTTGAGAAATTTAATCAAAATTGATGAAATTAATAATAATAAAACATTTCCCGAATCAAATTTTTAGTTTTATTTTTTAACAAAAATAATAAAGCAAAAAGAGGAATCAACGGAAATCATTGGTTTATTGCGTAATGAAAGTTATTGATTCGATTTAGATGACGAATATCTTTTAAATTCATTGTTTTTTTCCAAGCCAAGCCAAAAAAAAAAACAAACAAAAATATTTGTTTGTAAACAAGCCATTCCCTTTGACAGTTCAATAATTTGTTGTGTAAGTTTTGGATTGTTACAAATCGTTATTATTTGACATTTCATTAGTGTATTTAGGAACGGTGTGTTGAAGTCATATTGTTACAATTCGTAACAATCGTTGTATTTATGAACGACAATAGTTAACGATTTTTGTTAACAATGGTGCGTGTTTTTACATACGCTAAGCACGAAATCGAAACAATTCGTAAATGCCAATAATTTTAAATTTTTCTTTGCAAGCTTAAATCCAACACTTTGAATTCAGAGGCTCTAAAAAAAATTGAATTCTTGAGTTGAGAAGTGTTGATGTCATTAAAGTTTTTAAATTTTGAGGATAAGTTAACTTTCCTTCATCGCCCTAGTTAAGATCCTGCTCAACTGGCGCTATTCTATTGCTACTCGGAGAATTTGTACAGACGGTAGGAAGTTTAATAGAATTTTTCTTAGGGCCTAGTTACACGAACGCAAAAAAGATTTAATTTTGGAAAGAAAACGGATGACTTTTAAACAGAAGGAAAAAAATGGACAAAAATGCAAAACTCACACATGAGTTTTGAAACCAGATTGTCGGTAAAACTGTTTTTTTTTAAGAAAAATAACAAATGCAGAAAAATCGCTACAGAAAAATATTAATCCTAAATCCTGGCGCTGATTGAGTTACTTTTATTTGAGTATCGAAATCAATTTTCAAGTTTTTTCATTTTCAGACGTTAATACATACTAAAATTCTCTTTTAGGCTTGGTGGGTGTGTTCGTAGAGTAGTGTTGAACATACAAAATACAATTTATTTTAAATTATATTTGCTAATTTTATTACTTGTGTTTTTTTTTCAAATGAGCTGACAACTCAATTTTTTATTTATTGTTTTTAAATGCATGTTTTCAACTTGTGTCTAGTCCTACTAAATTTTCTGGGACTCATATTCAACTGTAGTACGACTATCTTTTACAATAAAACCTAAAAAGTATCTCGACAAGTCATCAAAAAAAGATAAAGAAAAGAGGCGTCTAACGATTTGTCTTTCTTAAAAGTTTGTCTCTATGTACTCGTATCAATTTTTACCAAATTTGCGTACTATTTTTTGTAGATTTTATTATTTATGAAAAAACTGACTGTTGGATTTTTATATAAAAAATTACTGAATATCGAAAATAATATTTTCTGTGAAATAAAATATGTTTGAAGCCAATATTTTTAATTTTTGAAAATCGATTTGAGTCGAAAGTAAATTTTTACCAAGTTTTAGTATTCTTTTTTTTTAGAGTTTTATTTTTTGTAAAAAACTGTCAACTCGATTTTTTTCAAAATTTTATCGAATGTTGAAAACAATATTTCTTATAAGTAAAAATTAGTTTGAAGCTATTACGTCAAATTTTTGAAAAGATATTTGAGTCGAAAATCAATTTTTACCAACTTTTATTTTTTGTAAAAAAAACTGTCAATTTGATTTTTCTCAACATTGAATGTTGGAAACAATATTTCTTATAAGATAAAATAAGTTTGAAGCCTAAATTTCAATTTTTTGAAAAGATGTTTGAATCGATATTCAATTTTTACCAACTTTAATGTAATGTAATGTTTTTTTTTAGATTTGTATTTTTTATAAAAAAAAATGTCAATTCGATTTTTCTCAAAACTTTATCAAATGTCAAAAACATTGTTCTTCGTTGCACAAAATTGTTTTGGAGATAATATTTTAGTCGTAAAATTTTGGAGGTGACAATTTTTTTTTCAGTTTTTTTGATTTAAAAAAAAAAAAACAGTTAAATGGATTTTTTTTTTCAAAAAATATACTTCTTTGATATCACGTTACAATATATTATATAAAATTTAATTCAAGTCTCTAGCGTTTTTGATTCGTCAGATATTTAGGGTTAACCAAAATGTTCACCTCTTTTTCAAACTGCTATGGTAAAAAAACCACCCACGAAATTTACTTGAGAGCTCTTTCTGCATCTGTCTGCCTTATTATCTGTAAAACAAAATTTATTTGAAGTTGGTATCTCTTCTGGTTCTTGAGCTATTTTATTTCGACTCTAGGGACCTTGAAACGTCGAGAAATGTCAAAATTTTCAATTTGACAAAACGGACCCATTACAATAACATCCTATGAGAATTTAATAAGAAAATTCAAATCCTACTTCACCATTTGTTCAGTTTTTACTTCAATAATTATTCCTGATATTTTGTTAACATATAATCTGTTAAACTGTCAATTTTTCTAGTTAAACTTAGTTTTGGTCTGATTTTATTTACTTACTCGCTTACTGAATGATTTAATTAAAGAAGTTATTGAATTGATAATTTGTTGTTTCTCTCATTAGACACAAATCTTCTGATAAAAATCAAGCATTTGAGGTTAGAGTTTATCATTGAAATTAAAACTGACAGGTGAGAATACAAAGAAAAATGAAAGATTTTATTCAGATGTGAAATTGAAAACGATTTTACCATTGAAAAACTAAAATTAAATTAACTGATGAGCTTCATTTTTACCCCAAACATTACAATTTTGACACTTTTAATTGCTTTTTAATCTCGAAACAAAATTCTCAATGAAGAAAATCGGAGCGACTTTCCATTGCCGCAGCACGAATTTTCTTATGAGTTTTTTGTACAGTTAGTTAGGGATTTCAATAAAACATGCTTTAAATATTAAGGCGAGAAAACACCTTTTAGTCATAGAAAAAATATTTTTTTTTTGACTTAACCCTCCTTTTTTTGTACTCAAAAATGATCGCAAAACATGTTTTTTTGCGTGTTTTGTATGTCAAAAATAGAAATAAATGTTTCCTCGCTGAAGGAAAGTTAAGTCCCTATGCTATTAACCAAAACGTAAATTTAGTTTCTTACAAGAATCCAATACACATCCCCTTAAACGCAAAAGAAATCTTAAATTTCTTAAACACGCACCTGGCAACCATGAATCGCAACAGAAACTGTCAAAATAACAACAAAAAACAAAAACAATACAGCAAAACAAAAACACACCGTACCTCCTCCCTTTGGAATTGTTTTTGTAACTTCATCTCTTCTAGGAAAGTCATATTATTTTTTTATTTATTTCTGTATTGATAAGGAACGATAATAATTTTGTGATGGAGTCAAAATCTCATAACAAGGCGGAAATATTTATTCTTTATTTTGCTTAAATATCAATTTATAGATTTCTTTTTTCCCCTCTACGTATTCATCCATCCAACAAAACCGTAAAATGAACGCATGGTAGGTATTTTATAAGCAAATTTAAGTAAGTTAAAAGTTTAAAATGAAATGGAATAAAAAAAACTCACTGCAAACTTGTTGTAGGTATCTTTGGTTGGTTTTGTTTTTATTTTTATTTTGAAATCTATTAAATAACAAGAATTTTAACTTAATTTATTAATTATTTAGGTTGAGCAATAATGGCACTACAAATAACACAATAATTCTCTTTTATTTTATTTTCACACCACTCGAGCAGACAAATCGATTATTTATTATTTTTGCACATTTTGTTATTTTTAGGGCGCACTACATTTTTTTTTCTTAATTCTTTTTCTTTTAATTTTATTTTGTAACAAGAAAAACTTGATTAATCTATTTTTGCATAGAAAAATCTCAATAATTAAACAAACACTTTATGGATTTGTAGATGACTTTTATTTCCAAAACGCACGTTTTTTTCTCGGAAGATTTCTTTTAATTAATTTTATTACACTTGTTGCCCGTCGTCGTCTGCTTCTGCTTCTACTTCTGCTAGGCCTCTAGCTCTAACCTCGCTACACTTGTTTTCCAGAGTTGTTGACCAACTCGATGGGGTAGTTTTATAAAAATGAATATCTCTCTCGAAATATATTTGAGAAATAAAAAGCTACACACAAAAATTACGTCGTGATTGTTGTCCGTCGTCGTCCGTCGAATTGACTACAATACGAAAAGGAACGTCCTCGATTCTGCTGACACCGTCGTTGTCGTCGTCGTTGTACCATAAGACTGCGAAGATAACGATGAAGTGGTTGGCTTCGATTTGTACGACGGCGGCGGCGATGAAAACGACAGCGACAACGATGACAAACGAAACGCCACGGCGGATAAACAGCTGAGCATGGAGTTATGGAATTTGTTGTTCATTTATAAGATGATTAATAAATTCTAATGTTATGAACTTATGAGGTTGGAGTGAGTTGTTTTGAAGAGATGTAGTCTACTAGATGTTATACTCGTTTACGCGTTTAACAGGCGGAGCGGATCAGATACTCTAAAGCGAAACGGAGAAGCAATAACAAAATTAACCTATTACTTGACTGGCGTTAGGTTGTTGGTCGCTAGTTGCTACTGATTGCTGCCTTGTTGGTAGCTTTAGCTAGAAGATATCTAGAGAAATGTCATTCAGGTCGAATGTTTTGATTGTTTTTCCACTTCTTTTAAAACACATTTTAAACAATTCCACAAACATTATAAATGATATTATTTCGGATGAAAAGGATACAAGAATTCAATAATTATTTTGTACAATTTTAAGATTTATTTTTGAATAGAAACAAATGGGTTTTATATAAATAAAAATAAAAATTGCAAAGTTGTTTGGTTGAACAGAAATTCACTATGGTTTTTTTTTGTACGGAAAATTGTGAAGTTTCTAATCATATTTTTATTTCTTGTAGTTTAGTACGTTTTTTTGAATATTCAATCTAGTACAATTATTTATAGAGCTCTCTAGCGGGGAATAGCAATCACGAGGTGTGTTTGATTTGATTATACATTAAGTCACTTATCTAAAGGGTAGCAGGACACTAGTGAACGATTTAAAAAGGAAATGTTTAATAATGTGATATTGGAGGAAAAATATATTACAGTCTATAAAATGTTGGTGTGAAATTATTTCTGCGACCCACAGAGAATCTTTGGGCAACTTTCTATTACCACAGCACGAAATTCTTTCTGATTTTTTCTTTAGTTAGGTGGAGGTCTCAATAGAACATGTTCTAAATATTAAGGCGAGGAAACACCTCAAACTCATACAAATATTTTTTTTTTCGGACTTAACCCTACTTTTTTTGAATTAGTACGGTATGCAGGGGCATTTTACCCCCTGCTTGGAATCGTTACAGGATTTGGGGTGGGTGCGAGTTTGGGTATATGCAAAGTACTTTTTGCATTTGAGCACTGAAATCAAAGAAAACCCAAACAAAAAAAATCAAGTATACTGAACAAAAAACAGGGAGGAAATGTCAAAATTAACTATTTCTGCGTGTTTTCGAATATCTCTAATTTCATGTGAATTTTTTTTCAAAATTGCATATATTTAGAACAGAGCTTATTTAAAAACAGCATTTTCGATTGACGCTCGACAGCCAACATCTTGACAAAATTAGTAAAGATCTACATTTTCGTCTGTACCACTGTGTTTCTTAATCGATATCCTTTAATTTAATATACAATGAAGCAATCATACATTAAGGATCAGTTTCACAATGTAGAAGTAAAATTCTGGATCCTGATAATGAGGTTCGCGGCGGATAGTTTTCAATTTGACCTTTCATATTCGACTCGCGTCGTAATTCCTTATTAACGAATTCGCGGTTTGACTTTTTCTTCCTATATTCCAGTGATTTGATACTTTTGGTTTGACTTTTTCTTCCTATATTCCAGTGATTTGATACTTTTAGTTTGACAGCTTTCCACAAATTTTGTTTTAAATTGATTGAATTTGTGAAAGTTCCGGTGATTTATTCAATAAAAAATATTAAATTTAAAAAATGGAATCAATTATGGTGTATATTTAAATAAATTAAAATAAAGCTAACTTACATTTCTTTATAATTACAATTAAGCAAGAATCCACGACATCGAACAGTGAATAATAATAAACACTCTTTCTTTCGAATTCAAAACGAAGAGGGCGAAAGTGAAAGCAATAATTAAAAAATGGAAAACTTGATAGCAAAACGATTCGCTGCGAATTCCATAATCAGGCCATTGAGTAGGTACTCACCACTTAAATCATCGTGTTAGCAAATTGTGGTTCTCATAAATTTATGTATTGTTTAACTACTATTTGTCAGTTATTCCAATTTTCCAGTGGGCAAGATTTTGACAAATGGAAGCTAAGGAAAAAAATTGTAAAAAATGTCATTGTGTTTTATTTTCCAATTTGGATTTTTCGAAATATAAAATAAAAATAGTAAACAACGGAAAACGGAGTTTAAAATTTTCCAAGGATGAGATAAGGATAAGTATCATAGAAAATAAAAAGATTTACAAAGTAACGTAATCCTACAAAATTTTCAAAATACTAAGAACGAAATATCAGGGCATCAAAGGGACATTTGGAAAAAATAAACTGCTATTTCACCAGCTGATGAAAAAGTGAAATCAATAATTTTTACTGTCGGTAGAGGCTATACCGAGCTGCTATAATAGTGACAATATCCAAGACACAACTGGTAAGCTCAGAAAACGGATTTTCTTTATATCTTAAAATCATAACATTTTGAAAAGAATGATTTTTCAGTACCTGTATCATTGCTCCTTTCCACAAAAAACCAAGCTATGGATGTCACTATCAACCCGATTGATTAAGATACATGCACATTTGAGATATAAGCTTATAGCATTCCCTACAGGTATTCTTGATTTCTATTAAGCTATTAGTTTAGAAGGGTTAACCCAAGAAAAGTCCCATTGTTTACATATTAAACAAAAAAGAAATCAATTAAAGTGCGAAAAATTACTTAACTCCCAAAAAGGCAAAGCAAATACTTACGCCCTGATTTGTAAACTTAGTAAGCCCATCATAATCTTGAAACACAACAAGCCCTAAATGAAGTAGCTTCAGCAATATTACAAATTAAGTAATATTAATTTATTGTGCCAGAAACGGTTTAAGAAAATAACAGACAAATCTGGAAGTTATTGCACTTCAAAAACTTACTTAATTACTTACTGTTAAATTAATGAAGGAAAAACGAAGAATTTAAAAATGGCACTTACAGTGGCTCACAATGAAAATGGCCCACACCGAGCTGAATTTTTTTTCTAAGAAAATGTTACTAAAACCCAATAATATAAAAGTGAAATTGTTCATTTCAATAGGATAATGTATTCTTTATTTAAAAACATAAAATATTTCAACATTTCGATTTAAAAAATAACAAAAAATAATAAAATAACTACAAAAAAATTAATATCAAACAGTGAAAATGGACCTACAAAACTTTAGTAGCAAGAAGAATGGTAAGAGCGTATTGAAGTTTTTTGAAGTATTTGGTCGGGTATCCTTTTTGTCTTATAACAGATTTAAGACGATTTGGAATAGATTCTACAAGATTTTTGGTGTAATCAGGGCTTATTTTATTCCACTCCTCTAATTGGATTGCGTTGAGGTTTTTAATACCCTTGGACAGTGGTACAATAATTATTCTTTAACAATTCCAGCCGAGTGCTTTGGATCATTATCTTGGTAAAAGTGGAAAGTATTTTTCAATCCCAAGTTTTTCAGCACTTCTTTTTAAATTGTTTTTCAAAATATTCAAATACGTATATTTGTCCATATTACCTTCAATAAAATGTAAGGTACCGACCCCAGAAGCCGAGCACACAGCCCAAACCATTACATGACCACCACCATGTTTAATTGTAGGACGCAAATGCTTTGGGTGCATCTCTTCGTTCGGCTTTCTCCATACTTTGACCCTACCATCTGATCTAAAAATGTTGTTTCATCCGTAAATAGAACGAAAAATCTTTCATTGCGTAGTTGTGGGAAAACTCCAATCGAACCTTTTTATTTTTTTGGCTAATGAATGGCTTTTTTTTACAATCCCACCATTTAATCCTGCTCTGCGTAGAACTTTACGAACTGTTTCTACATGATATTTAATCTTAAGATATTATTCCACCATGTCTCTAAGTTTTGGAGCACTCAGTATAGGATTTTGTTTGGTTTAATTTACCATCCATCATTCATCACGTTCAGAAAAGATCGTCTTCTAACTTCGTTTTGACTCGTTTATAATTCTTTTCTCCTCCCGAAACCTTTTCATAATATATACTGTTTCACGAGGTTTTTTTTTTAACAATTTTTGCTATTTCTCTTTGACTTTTTCCGTTTTATAGTGTTCAATAATTAACTTTCGGAGCTCTATTGAAGTGTAAGGACCCATTTTGCAAAATTTAACTTTATGAATGAATAACACGCGTTTCAAAACCTAACGCAAATGCATTCTTATGAATAAATAATGTAAAATAAGAGACATAACAAATAACGGAAATTAAATATTTAAGAAAACTGTTATATGAGAGCTGTGTAGTGAAATTTTTTCTCTTCTCTGTTATTTGTTATGCGTTTCCTCTTTCTATAATTGAACCTATGTATGTTTAGCTTAAGTTGAAACACCAAACACTAATCTATAAAAAAAACTTTAGTTTAGCTTAACATTTTTTTTTGTATTTCCCATGCTTTGTCTAATAAAATGAAGTTAGGGTGGGCCGTTTTTCCTTATTAGCCGCTGTAGAAAAAGTGGAAAGACAACACCAACAACAAATCTTGGCTTTTTACTCATTGAACTAATAATTAAAAAAAATTATCCATCAAATTGTTTCTAGCAGCACTTTTATTTTCGTCTCGTGCGCTTGTGATTTTTTAAATTTTCTTTACTTTGAGGTATGTGATTTCCATTTTCAAATTGTCAATAATTTTTAACTTAGCTTTGTGTAGAAATTTCATATTGTATCAAAGATAATAAACTGCTTCTTTCTTTAAACAAAAATGCACCGGAGGTCGACTTCGTCGAAAGATTCCATTAACGTCCGTTCTAATGCAGACTACACAATTTCGTAGAGGCTCCATACACCTAAAAAAATTCATCAAATTCATCATCTAAGGTGTCAAATAGAATATCTCTTTTACAGTAATTTCCGCTTAATTTATTTTAATTTAATTTATCAATTTCAAAAATATCCCCTAGACAAACAACAGCTTTGTTTGGTTATTTGAAAAATGTTTAAATTAATTACTCGCTTAATTGATCTTCAAAAATGCAAGTAAAAAACTGAAGCAAGCCAAAATCAATAAATTTATTAATAATCGAAGTAAGTTTTTGCTACTTAGAAGCACTAAAATTGACTTCATAACAAATTTTAAAATGACAATTACATGTTATTTGTTTTCTGGTATTTGCAATTTCAATTGTGATCGTAACGTTGTCGGTGGCATTAAATTAAATAAATTGGTGGTGCAACAGTCCGTTGATAACTAGGGCCTAGTGACTTACAACTCTCAACCATTCCTGTGTTCGAGTACTGTTGTCAGAAATGGAGGGGACCTACAGTTTATATGCCGAATCCGAACGGCTAATTTGAGAAAGCACTTTTTCATGACAAGAGTTACTCTTGGAGAATTTGTTAATTCCTCGCAAGAGGCAGTATCCATGAAAAGACTTAAGATGGCATAGGCAGGGATCGAACCTAAGACCTCTGGCATGACAGTCCAACGCACTAACCATCATGCCACGGCTACCACCATGTGGCATGTGGTCAGTAGCATTAATCGCGATTAATATTTTGTTTTTTATTTGACCAACTGGTCCAATTCAGGTTTCGCTTAATTGAACACTTTGGTCAATTAAAAGGTATTCCGTTTATTGAACCTTCGGATAATTGACCGAACAGTTTGACAAAATTTCCAATGCAATTAAGTAAGGAATACTGTAATTGAAAATAAAAATTAAGAATGTCATTGGGCAGGTTCAGGCAACACAAGGGACTTCATTTACAGCCAACTTCATTCTTTGAACGTAAATTTCGACCAAAACATCTATTTAATTTCAAGTGTCATGAATTTTAAATTCAGAAATTTACTTAGCAAACTTCTACTTTAAGTTCATAGTATAAAAAGTAGAAACAAAATTATTGTCTACAAAACACTCCTCAGGCAAGCTACAACTCCATCATGATTAACATATATATTGTATTGTAAAGAAATAATTTTTCTTTTCAGAATTGACAAGGAACCATTTTACAGAAATCATTTAATGAAGTTGTGCAGAAAATAAAAAAATCGTAGATTAATAAAGTTCAGCTTTCAGTTGAATTGAAAAACATTATCAACTGTCATGTTGATAGAAGTATACTTGACTTGATAATTAGGGAAATTTTTCGTGACTAACTTTCCAGTCAACTTTCCATTAAAGTTGCCTTGAAGTCAATTTTTTGGCAGCTGGCCACTCAGATACTAGAAAATTACCTAACTTTCAAGTCCCTTATGTCGTTTGAACCTGCCCATAGTTTTTAATTCTATTGCCTGTTAGTTATCCGATTTATTTGGTGCTTCATCCACCCAATAAGTTACTGAACACATAAACTTCTAGTTAAACCCATCCAGTAATTGTTAGATGCTCTTTTGAATTTTACCTGATATTTATATTCCAAGTAACTTAATTGTGACTTTACTTCTACTTAATTTTTCCCTTGTTAAATAAATATCAAAAGCATGAAAGCAACGCCCAAGCAAAAGACTTGTTCGATTTGTAATTTTTGAAAATTCCTCATAGGTTCAATCTTAGCTAAACGTCAAAAATAACTCAAGAAAAAAAGAAGAAGAAGAAATTTCGCAAAAATTCCCAACCGAAGCTAACTTCGGAGGTTTTCACCTAACTAGCCATCTTTCCCAATGACATCAAAAAAGAATAAAGTTTATAGTGTGTTTATTGAATTTATTTTACGGTAAAAATGTCTTTCTAATCGCTTTGCAAAACGCAAACAAACGCACCCCGCGTGCCACACAAGTTAAATAATTTAAAAATGTTTTCAAAAATAATGTGAGTATAAAATTTCTTGGTTAAATTTTGATTTTAAAAAATCGACAAACCAAACACGAACACTTACAAGTGCATTACATTACATCGCCGCCGCCGCCATGTTGGGTCAAGTCAAGTGAAACAACGATTTGCTATGGAATTTTTGTTGTTGACATTTTAAAAATATGTTTTTATAATTACCAATTTCTAATAGAATATTGATGAAATTAAAATGAATTAATTGAGAATATGAATTGTGATAAAGTGCTGTATGGGAATATCAAATTAAAATGTGTCGTCATTGTTTTGTTTTCCTGGAAACATGGATGACGCAATAATCTAAAGATGCAGTGTCATTCAATTCGATTGTGCAAAAACAAGAAACAAAATTCCAATTTGATATCAAACCAAAAAAATATTCAATCAAAATAATTGGCAGTTTTTTTTTGGTTGATGCTTTATTGGTGCTCCCCCTTCGCCCTTCCCAGACTAGTTACACAACAAGTATGCGGCTGGTGGCTTGGGTTGATTGTGGGGTTTGGGGTTTCCTTGGAGCGTGTAGGCAACAATGTAAACTACCTACTTACGGGGTAGATATGAATTGGCTGGCATTTCGAAAGTTTGTGAAATGAAAGTTGAATTGCAGCAAGCGCCAAAACAACATCTAGATGATCGACACACGGGTTATGGGAGGAAGGTGGTACTGTTTTCAATTTTTTGTTTTCGCAATAAAACGCTTATGAGTGCAAGTGTGCAAAGCAATACATTCGATTGCATTGTTTTTTTTTTGCAATGTTGAATTCTCTATGCATCGAATGTTAGTGGGGCACATGTTATACATACATTATTATGAATAGCAAACAAATAAGCGGAGCAGGTCAAACAACTAAAGATACCTATTTACTTGTTTACAAATAGCACATCCAAAAAATGCTTTATGGAGTGACTTAAGTATCTGTGCTTGATTAAGCAAACTAATTTTAGAAATTCCAGACGATCAAGGAGGTTCTTGACCCCACCTAATCACTGGTTCAACCAAAAATTTATTCCGCAGTGGTATAAATCATAATTAGTGTCTACAATAATTTTAAAGCAGGTTTATTCTGTATGTTCTGATATTATTTATGTACCTATATTCCATTACTAATTTCTTATCAGGGACTTTTTTAAGTTATTGATAAACTTTTACTGAAACAATGTAACGATAGGCTTGATTATGATTTCTGTAGCCAGCATGTGTCTAATGGGCATGTGCTGAGAAGGGCTAATTGGTATATTTTCATGGAGTAAGAACGTAAAGTGAAGATTCTTAATTTTGAGGTTATAGATATGTGCTGATGTTGAAATTAAACATTTGGATTCGAATTGATTAACCAAAAGAAATTGGTCAGAGGTTCGTTAAGGCCAAAGGAGGTGTGGTGGTTTGGTAAATAGAAGAGGCAGTGGTTTCTCAGGTTACGGTTGTCAGTGTTAAAACAAATCGAATTATATACAGAGGACCAGTCGACTGAACCAGAGAGAAGGCAATTCATGAAAAGTATGTTAGCAACTTCTATACGTTTCTTGTAGTGAGTTGAGGTTTTTTTCTATGTTATGATGGAGCCGGTCATAATTTTCCAAAGAAGGATGATTTCTGTTCCTGTTATGTGTATATCTTAATATAGAGACCATCCCTGAGACGCATTTTCATGTCAAGGTTGGAAAATTATCATGTTAAGCGATCGGGTCACTTAAGGGTTAGACATTTCTTTGGACCACCTTTTAAAAAACCTTATGGAGAGTCGGCCCTATGAATTATTTCATCAATGTAAAGTACACATTTTAATTTACGGTCATATAAAAGGTCGAGAAATAGGCATGACGCTTCCATTTTAAGCGAGTTCATCGGCTCTACAATTTCCCGTGATGTCTCTGTGGCCCGGCACCCAACATATGTGAATGTTAAATTGCTGCGCCATCTCCTTAAGAGACGATCGACAATCAAGGGCCGTTTGACTTTTGGTTAAGACACCGTCAAGGAATTCAATAGCAGCCTGACTGTCAGAGAAGATACGGATATCAGAAGTTGATATCACGTTTTCTCTCAGCCAGGAGAGAACCTCTTTGATTGCCAAAATTGGCCGCTTGGAAGACGCTACAATGATTAGGGATGCGGAATGAGATGCTTAGATTAAGCTTTTCTGGGTACACACCACTGCCAACTCCCTCATTTCTCTTGGATCCATATGTATAAAAATGAAGTTTTTTGTCTTCCCATTCATCTCTGAATGGAATGGATACCTGGAAGTTTTTTGTCCAAATTGGGGTTTTGGAATAGTTTAGTCTATGTGCTTTGGTATAGAACCAAAGAGGTTCAAAATGATGGAGTGCCCCACATTGTTGTTGGTCCATTGAGATGAGGTGTTGAGTCTTATAGCTGTACTCGCTGCCACTTATTTACTGAAGATGTCGAGGGGTGTCAAATGGAGGAGAGTGTCTAATGCTGCTGCAGGTGTGGTTCTCAATGCCCCGCCAAAGCAGAGACATGCAGTGTGTTGGACTCTGCTGAGTTTGTCGTAGTATGTGACTTTCTTCAGTGCAGTCCACCATACTGCCACCCCGTACATAGGTATTGGTCGGATGACCGATGTGTGTATATAGGCTAAGCGAGGTTGAAAACCTCATTTCCTTCCTATGGCTTTCTTGAGCTGCTGTAGCTTTTTTTAACTCTTTCCTGAATATCAGACCAAGATATTTGGCTTCATTGGTAAAAAGTAGTGGTACACCTTTTATTGAAGGAGGTACAATTACTGTGATCTTGTATATCCGTGTAAAAAGGACGTTGTTTGTTTTTTGCGGATTAATACTAAGTCCGCAGTGATCAGCCCATCTAGTGAGCATATTGAGTGCATTTTGGAGGAGGTCTCTCAGTCTATTAGGATGTTCCCCTGTGCAACATCATCGGCATATGCAACCACTCTGTAGCCTTCCCCCTCAAGGGATATTGGTAGTTCCTTCACCACTATGTTCCACAGGAGAGGGGACAGAACACCACCTTGCGGAGTGCCTCTACCGATAGACCGTTTAGTACATAAATCCCCCATCTTAGAGTTGATGATCCTGCTTTTTAGCATTAGATTAATCAACTCACAGATTGAGTATTCGACGTTTAGTGCCGTCATAGCAGAAGTGATAGCGGATTTGTCAACGTTCTTGAAAGCGCCCTCAATATCCAGGAAGACCACCTTAGTAAATTCCTTTTGCTCTAGGGAGTATTCGATAGTTCTTACCAGAGTGTGCAAGGCTGTTTCTACCAATTTCCCTTTGCAGTAAGCATGCTAAGACATCTATAGTCTCTTAACAATGCTATTACGTACATGGATATCAATCAATCGTTCCAGAGTTTGGAGAATGAATGATGATAGGCTAATAGGTCTTAGATCGTTAGGGTTGACATGCGAGCATTTGCCCGCCCTAAAAATGAAAACTACCATTACATACCATATGTATGGGATGGTTATGGAGATAGAAATAACGGGGAGCTGTTTTAAGGCACTCAAGGAAAAAAGTCATTGTCTGGCATTTGCTAATGTTGAGTTAAAAGCAATTTTTGGTAAACCAGGTTGAGAAATTGTTGAGATCTCTTTGAAGGAGAGAAATGTCTACATGCAATGATTTAAAAAAATGTCGTATCATCGTAGTAAAGAGATGTTTTAGAATGTTTAATGACCATGTCTTTAATTATAAGGATAAATAGAAGAGGACCTAAATGACGACCTTGGAGCCCACCAGAAGTGGTTAGAATAGGATTGGAACGTGCGCACCCTAGTCGGGCTTTATATTCACGGTTCTCAAAGTAAAAAGTAATCCATTTAAGAAAAACCTAAGCAGGTGCGTTTGAAGACTATAAAATTAAGAGAAATATTTGGCAAACGCCTTGCTGATGTCAGTGAAGACCATACCAAGTTTTCTAACGAATTTTACAAGGTTTTGTGATGGTAGATCTTTTTTTTTTAATCCGTGCTTTGCTGGGGTAAATAGAGATCTGTAATGGGTAAGAGTGTTTACATCCCTCCAAAAATGTTGAAGTCTGTTAATAGCGAACTCTCCTGGGCATTATGGCTCGCGTACACCTAATCCGTCATCAGCCGAATTGCTCGAACGTTGTCGGCCGAACTCGGAACCATCACCTTATAACGCCCGATAGTAACCGATCAACCGACATAATCCAAACATGTTTGGATTTTTCGTCAGTTGTCGGGTCAACTCATACCATTGCTAAACAGCTATGGGCCAAAGTTTCTTCAGAGATGATGTTGGGCTTACTATTGCTCACTTTTATTTTTAGCAAAACAAATGATAATAGGGAGTTCCAGCCAAGAATATGATACGGAACCGCACTCAAAACCGGTTTCAGGTATTTTAGAACCTCAGCCAGAGGTATCACAGCCTGCTTTGCCGCCGTTATCGCAGCCGGTAACCTCAACAGAATCGCGACTTTAGATACCCAAGTCACAACATAAAAAACTGAAAAATCGGTGCCTATTACTCAAATTCAACGTTATACTTCTCAAAGATTTGGAAGGTTTATGAAAGTTTGAGGCTTGTTAACACCTTTTTAAAAATTCTGAAGTTAAAAAAAAGAATGAACAGATAATTGATACCCATCTGAATAAAAATTAGAATGCAAATCATATGCAAAGATTGGTAAAATAATTATTAGAGCCGATGCACCATTGAGCATAGTGAATTGTTTTAAGGGTGTGTCTTGCTCTGAAAGTGAAAACCATCCAGTTCGTCTTTGGATCGTAAATAGTCGTAAACGCAATTAGATTGTCCGAAAAGCCGAAACAAATCCAGAAATTATATCAACTTGTTGCTGCTGAAGTTGAACAAGAAAGGCAACACGAGTACTTGATCTAATACAAAGGCAAGCCAAAGGCTTTCTGGGCTCACGTCGTCTATCTGGTGAGGATGGATTCAATGTTTTTCAGCCTGATGACCGTATAACCTTGTGGAGAAAGTATAACGGAGAAGTTTTCTACATTACTGCTGCAGGTGTGAATGAGTTGGTTTTTATAGACGGCATTATAGACAGGCAAATGTTGTATGGGCATGAAAAAAAAGTGTCATAAAGCTAAATCTTTCACGATCGTTCAAATGCCTGCACAGCAATAACCTCAAAAATAGGGCCCAAGATATATGAAAAAACTAAAAAAAATATTTTAAAAAACATTCCTTGAGTATTTAATTTGAAGGGATTTAACTTTGTTAGAGTTTGCTCAGTCATTTATAATGTGATAGAATTCAAGTGACGCTTTAGATAAAATCTAAAGTACTCTATTTGACTTAAACCTTAAAAAAGCCGCTGAGCCGCATTTACTCACAATCGAGTTAAAAAAAAACTTCGTATGGTTTTTTTAATCGGGTGCTTAGAGAAATTTAACATATAATAAAAGGTTGAACGATTTGATGAAAAACAAAATGTTAGTGAAAGGGAAAATAAGAAGATCAAGCTCAAAAAATATGTAAATTCTAGTTTCTGCTGGCAAAAAAAACTTGTATCATAGTCAGGTAACGTGCACAGCATACTACTAGTAAACTGGGGTAAATACCAATCGCTTTTCCCGTAGACTCATTTCCTGTGCTCGTGTTGTCGATTTGCAACTAAATGCTCAAAATTTACATCTTTAAAATGACCTCGTTATGTCCAGCAGAAAAATCGTAGTTATGTCAATTTTGTTAGGGTGGGACATCGGCACATTATGGATATAGGCAATCGTGTTGTACTTGTCCTTTAGAGACTTATGTGATATATCAAATTTCTTAAAGAAAATGATCTTGCGAGTACGGAGAAGGATGAAAAATGTCAAGTAAATATCTAGGTCGTAGAACCCTAAATACTATTGTCCTTTATTAAAAATATAAAAATGTACTCATAGACCCATATACTTAATAATAAACATTTGGAAAAAAGTAAAGAAAGAAGGTACAGAACCCAACGCTTCAGTTTGCAACTAAGTTCTTTGAACTTATAAAGCAAATTTTTGTTCACGAAGTTTAAGTTACGAGTAGTTTGAGAGAAGTGGCAGGAATATTAATATGCCTGTTTTTTGGGGGTCAGCTCCGGTCTGTAGCCCTTCCGATAGCAGTCAAAGTATTAAAAATTACTGGCGATATACATTTTAGATTAATACACAGAGATCGAAATGAGTGTTTGGTAACTAGAATTTACATTTTTTACAATTTTCGACGTTATTAAATGTATTTTTTTTTACTATATTATTTGATTTTGCTTCTTTTTTTTTTTCTATAGTGCCGCCATGGCGCCCTTACACCAAACAAGCTCACCATCTGGATACGACTCCGATTTCTTAACAATAGAAATACCATTTAATACATCTTTTTCATCGGACATAAATTATGATTCCCAAAAATCTTACCCTGGAGTCGTTAGCCCTTCCACAGGATTTATATTGGAACGGAAAAATGGAACCAACATCGCCGCCCAGCAGCGAGCTCTTTCCGATTTCTGAATCGGTAGAGTCTTGGCTATTAGAAGATAACTTTGCAAATGGTAAATCTTTATATTGTTTTATTTTTATACAAAATGTTTGTAGTAAATAAAATATTTTTTTTTTATTTAGATATTTTATTCGTAGATCATAAGAATGTAGATGTTAAATTAAATCCCTCAGAAATTGATGAACACTTCAAACATGGCGAAGAAATCATTCTCGAACTTGAGTTTGATGTTAAAGAAGGTAAGTGATAAAAAAAATTGTATGAATATAAAAAGTAATACGAAAGATGTTGATTAGGCCAAGTATAGATCAGTAGATTAATGTTTTCTAAATTTCTAGTAGTTAAGATTTATTTCCGGTATTCGTAAAAAACACAGTCCTAAACTATTTTTCAAGAAAAGAAAGACAAAAAATGTTGAAAAAGTGTAAAATCTACATCAGGGACTTCTGAACGTTACTTAATAAGAGTAGAGTTGGAAAATGTTAAGTATTTGTTTGAAAATTAAAAGTCAATATATGTACGTTTAAGCTCTCAGAAAGCTTGTTTAATGAAAATATAAATATCACATCAAATAATATCTAAAAGACAAAAAAAAAGAAATAATTAAGAGACAAAGAAAAGAATCATACTTTCCCTAAACGCTACAAAAAAATCAGACTGAAGCGTCTAATAAACGTTTTTCCAATTAGGACTTGACAACTTTTTTTTCAATGAAACGCAAACTATTTGTGATATTTCAAAAACGTTATCATTAGCTTGAAGTACAATTAAAATATTTATGAGTGGAACTCAACAGCGAACGATTATTTGTACCCAATTTGTAATGACTGCTCGTACCGAGGTCTTCCAACGTCCAGCCTTCAGCTTTTTGGTATAAACCAATGAATTAATGTAGCCCCAAAGAAAAAAATATAAAGGCCTTTAGTCGTATGAACGAGTCAACCAATTCTTGAGATAACACGCTCATCAAACTAGTACTTTAATTAATTGATTGTAAGGTGCTCGTTGAAGCCGAAACCTTCGAAACCACCAGAGGACTTCGACAAGGCGATGCGCTGTCATGTAGCTGCTTCAATATTGTTCTTGAAAGAATGGTGCACAACACCAACGCCAATACAAGCAGCACCATCTTTCAAATATTCTCACAATATCTTGGATTTGCAGGTTTGATGAATGTAGAGTCTGAGGCGAAGAAAATGGGTCTTGACATTAATGAGGACAAAACGAAGTAGAACGAAGAAGAAGTCGATTCAAACCGTACACTTGGTCAAAACGTGAAAATTGACAAATATAACTTCGAGATGGTAAACGAATTTGTTTATTTGGGCACTGCTGCAAATGACATCAGCGCGGAGATCAAACGCAAAGTACCAAAGAGACACTGTACATAACCTTAATCATCCCAGTCTTGCTGTATGGTGCAGAATCATTTACCCTCTCCCAGGCGGATGAAGGATCTCTTTGTATCTTCGAGAGGAAGGTTGTGATCAAGTTGAGGAAGACGCACGTCAACTTGCTATTCGAAACTGGAGACAGTAAACTAGAGATCGAGGAAGCTGGCGAAAGTTATTACTTGAAGCCCAGGAGCACAATGCGCTGTAGCGCTAGCTAAAGTAAAGTAAAGTAAGGTGCGCTGTTGTGGATTATACTTTTTGAATCCTTTGAGCCTTAAATGAGCTTCGTGACGGAAAATTGATTTTACGATGAAGTTCATCATTTTGGCGAATTTTCTCTATTCTCTAAATTTCAAGATCCTCAGACAGAGTACGCCATAAAATTGATTGATTAGGATCGTTTTCTACGGATTTTCGACACTTTGATCATATCATTGTCTCACTGACACAACATCACACAACGAATATGTAGATTCTAATTTTTGCACTAAACTTTTTATTGCTTGTTTACCAGGGCAAAAATTAAAGGTAACGCTCCTAAAGTTGCGACTCCAAATTTCGGTAAAAATGAAAATGTGCAGTTTACTGAATAAATGACAATGACTATTTTATGATTAGTGAAAGGGAACATTCAAAAATTAAATTCAAAGTTGTCAAGTACCTACTGCAAAACTCGATACAAAAAATGCAATGAACAAGAATAATAAACATAGCTTTTGCAAGAAAGAAAGCTACGACAGCACCTAACTGACTGCCGTTCCTGGACAAAAGGGAATTGAACTTTAAATAAAATAAGAACTTATAGTAAATTTAAAATATAATCATATTTAAGGGTAAGTATGTTTTTTTAATGTATTTCAATTGTTGTGTATTTTCACTTGTTCCTGGTTAAAAACTCGTAACAAGCTGTCCATAAAAAATGCGCAACTTTTAATACTCAAAGACAAAAAAGGTCCCACCAAGGCAGGCAATAATTTGGTATTTTGATCTTGTGCACTTTGCAATTGATTGACGTCTTAAAGAAAACATTGTTTATGGTATATATTTTTAGAAAACAGGTCCTTAGGTTTGATTTAGTTTAATGTTTAACTTGTGTAAAGATTATAGGAGTTGTCAGCCTCCTACGACGCACATACGTAAAGCTCAATTGCATACCAAAATATTGCTACAGATTGTATGAAAATTTTAACATTGGCTTTTCTTATACATTTTGTATTCGATATCCCGGTTATTATACTTCTGTTCCTTAAAATCCCGATTTTAGAATCCCATTTTTAAAATCCGGCTTTTCATAATTCTGATCCCATTTTTTATAATCCCTTTTTTTGCTATCCCTCGCACGAATTTAACATTCAAACCTTTGAGTCCTATTGTTATTTATTTAAAAAAACGGGATTGTCGGGATTTTAAATAGCGGGATTCTAGATGATCGGGATTTTGAATAAGCAGGATTTAAAAAAATCGTTATTTTAGAAAACGGGATTTTAAAACTTTTCAACGGGATTTTTAAAAAACGGAATTTTAAAAAGCGGGATTCCGATACGCTCCCATTTTTTATACAAGTTAAAATTTGACACCTTATGGTTTCTTCGCATTTGTCTTAAATTTTGAATATTAAAAAAGAAATAGAAAAAGGATATTATGTAAAGTATACTACTTTTTTGTATGTGTGTCTCATACAAAAATCTCTATATTTGAAAATTGTTTCAGGGGGGGGGGGGGGGTTTAAATTTCTATTTCGCTGTAGCATTACAGGCCTGAAACATAGCGGGGTTTTTTAAATGTCTATCATGTTTAAGACTCTTTATATTCTGTTAAACAAACTTACAGCTTATAAATTTAAAAGATCTTGCTCAACTGTGTGAACTGAACTCAAGTTTAGAAAACTACAAGATTAGAAGGATAGAATAATGCTTGCATCGTTTGAAAAATCCAAATTATGTGATTGGTTTCCTCGATGCAGTAAATGGAAAAAAATGGAAGTAGAAATTGTTTAATGATTCCGATGAAGGGTGCATAAAACGAGTGCTCTCAAGCTGGCTGAAGAATCTGAAAAATATCTTAAGGAGAAAGCCTCCAAAGCGACCAGAGACCATTTGGATTATCTTAAGAAAATAAACTATAATAGAGGTCTGGCCAAAAAGAAACGTTTCGTAAGTAAAATCAACAAGTTGACAACCTTTGCAAAGATTTTACTTATTGAATGACATATATTGGCTCAGATGACAAAGTAAATGTTTGGCGTAAGCCCAACGAAGAGCTTAAACAAAGAAATTTAAGATCGACGATTAAGCATGGTGGTGGATCAGTAATGGTTTGAGGTTGTAGTGCAGCTTCAGGTGTAGGAAATTAATATTTCATCGATGGAATAATGGACCAAAACATGTAGCTCAACATTTAAAAGTTAAACTTAAATAATGCTAGTGCATAGTTGGGATCATGCTATCAAAATAATGATCCCAAGCACAAAGTCTACAAAGTACAAGTGTTGTTGTACAAGTGTTTAAAAGTGTCCGTAATCAACTGACATTAACACATTGAAAATGTATGAAGTTATTTAAAAGATCAGGTTAGATCGCTACATGTTTCCAATAAAAATTACCTTAAAAATATGCTGCTGAAAGATTAAACGAAAATTCATTCTTCTTATTGCTAACACTTAGTTAGATTCTTGCGAAACAGGTTTAAAGCAGTTAACGCGTTTAGGGCCTTTCATGTTAAAAAAAAATAAAAACAATCGCAATAGTCTTGGTAACAAATAAAATAAGTTATTAGTGGAAAACAAAACTAAGGGGTATTTTACGAGTTTTACCTTGACACACTCTACCATGGTATAAGATTTTATACATTTTTTGACTATCCATGATTTGTGAGTTGCTAGAAACTGGGTGCATTGTGTAACACATTGTGTCAATGTATTTATTGCAAGAGCATTTCTTCCTTTTTTTAGCTTTACTCAAGAGTAATAAAATAAGTCTTTCTGCAATTTTCATTAAGTACATATAAATTGTGCCTTTTGATTTTAAGAAAACATTTTTAATTCCAATTTAAATTTTTTTTTGAATGTTTTGCAACCGAAGTTTTGTAAAATAAAGATTTATGTTCTTTCTCACAAATTTTGTACTGTATACGGTAGACTTTTATTCTTACTTTACAAAGTAGCGATCAATAATTTCCATTAAAATAATTTTTTTTTCTAGCTACAGGTTCTTGTTTTTTCTTTGTTTCTCCAAACCCTAGCTTGCAACATGTCAAATGCTATTGTATCTTTTTCATTAATTCCAAACCACTATTTAAAATAAAAACCTTGCGTGATAAAAGCAAGTTCGTGGAACTCAGTTATGGATTTGATTTTTAATTTAACATAACTGAACACTCTTAAATGAAAGCCGCAATCGATAAATCAATCTTTAGGCAAATAAACATTGATAAACAAGGACAAAGTCTACTGTATTCATGTCTACACAACAAATTCTTACATTCTTCTTAAGGAAATACAAGAGTGTAAGAGCGTTCTAATTGGCATCATGTCCAATCGGCTGCTGCTGCTGTTGGAGAACTTTGATCTGATTTGTTTCTTATAACTATCAATTTATTATTAAGTGATAAATTTAACGCGCGCTACAAATTTTACTGTGCAATTGTAAAACCAACCATTTAAAGTTTTGTGTGGTTTCATGTTAAAATCACAGCTGCTGTTGGTACAGATGGTAGCGCCAGACTGTAAACCATGTGCGCACAATAATAATAATTATTTATTGTTGTTCATGATATATTTAAAAATATCGTTGATACTCATGGGTACTTGATTTGAATACTATGTGGCTATGAACCACTTAATAAATAATTCCTACTTGAATTGTGTTTTGAGTTGATTTTTGTTGTTGTAATGGGAAAAAGAAAAAACTGCATAAATTGAAAAAAAATTATGTACTATTAGAAAAGTATCATGAGTGTAGCGGAAAATGGTCACTTAACTTACTTGTAAAATTGATTTGACACGTTATTCCATATTAAAAAAAAAAAAAAACATTTTCAGGTATAGTGGTGGAGGTGGGAGGATAACAAATGAATTGCATTTTGATTGCATTGCAGAATTAAGGTTAAAGCTATGAATTATAAAGTCACTCTGGGCTGTAAGTTACTTGCAAGACGTTTATTTTGTTCATCTATAGGAGTGTTTTGGAACCCACTACTTGTTAAAGTGTTGCTGTCAACCTCGGGCATATGTTATGCTCAAACACGTTAATTTAAATTCAATTCAATTTCAAACAATATAAATTACATGTTGAGCAGTTTCTTTAAATCCATTTATAATCCCATTGATTTCCGGATAGAAATGCATAAAGGTTTTCTTGTTTTTTTTTCTACATACAAATAACTTCTAGGCTGAATTTTAAGGCGAGATGATGGTAAAGTTTATTTGTTACTTTTTGTTTTCAAAATTTTTAAGTTTCTCTGTTAGGTTTGAAGCTTAAATCCAATCATTCAAAATTAACATACTGAGAATGTCTTTTTAATATATTTTATTATTTTTATTAGCAGAAACATTGACGTTGCAATTTCACAGAATCTGATTAGATTATCATCGTTCATGAATGTTACTTCGTCATTCATTTTAATTCCATAAATGTTTTCACGCTATCAGGCTCATGAAGGCTCTCACTAATGGGTTGGGTTAATTTCCAGGGTTAGTCTGTTGAGTTTGAAGAGATATCATACAGTCGAATTTTTCTGCTGTCAGTTGAAGTCTGCTGAAGCAAGGAAACTCGGATTCGACTGATGGTCCATTTCTGGTAAAAATCTTTTAGATGATTACAATTATTGGGAATTTATTCTATACATTATAGAGTTAACATATTTCAGCCAGACGTTTGATTAAATGAACGACGCGGGTGGCACATTCGAAAGGTCCTGTTTTTCGATTATTTTAGGATGAATTTGACCTATGGCATAGATAATGTTGTCTTTGATGGCCGCGACGGTTTTCAGCTTCTCACATAGACCTACGCGGCTTAAGAAACCCCAACAAGAAAAACTAAAGGGTTAAAATCACAGGATCTTGGTGGCCAATTCTGGTCGCGTCGGAGCGAGATAACCCTGTGTTGTTAGAGCTGTGAGGCACGTAGCGAAATCCTGTTAAAACCATATGTCTTCGGTATTTATATCATCCAATTCAGGATAAGAGAAGTTGGTGATCATCGACCTATTATATAAAAAATCTACATAAGTGATTGAAACAATTTTAAGTCATAACACAGCAAAAACAAAGAAAACAAAACATCAATTCCAAAGCCCTGTTTTCGCGAAATTATCGGTTTTGGCCGAAAACCTACATCGAAAACTCAAGTTTTCCCATGTATTTTTGGTAAACCACAAGTTTTATATAAAACATCTCGAAAACTAGTTGAAATTCAAAGTTGAACTAAACAAACAAACCTTTCGAAACTGGCGGTTCTTTTATGATCCTCCAGGATTTCAAACGCTCTTTGTTAAGCGAGGAACCGGAATTCACTATGTCTACTGGAATGACGACCCCAAGGACGAGGAAAACTTGCTCATAGTTCGAAATAACGTTTCCAAGGGATGCGTCTCCGAACTCGTCGCCACAAATATATTTGACGCTTTCGCTTACTACCTGGGAAAGGACTTTCCGGTAACTTCGTTTGGATTTGGGAGATATGAGAAAGGCGATAAGTTTATTTGTGGAGCAGAATAAGTATGAAAGAAAATCATCTCTGGTGGAGGCTATGTCGCATCGGGCTAGGAAAATTTGCGCAAAAACATGAGGGAATCGTTGTTTCAGTAAATAAAACCACAACAGTGGGCTATCGCCCCTTGTTGAACAGCGATGCTAACATCAAGAAGATCCTTAGTCCTTTCGACAAGCCAGGCGAATCTTCAAAGGAAGAAACCTAAGAGATAGTCATGGAGAAATTGCAGTCCTGTTGAAACCCTTTTTCGAGACGAGCTGGTGTTACGTTAAAATCAATTTGAATCGGTTAGAATTCATTTTTTTCACAAATACTTTGAGAAGAACAAAACTTTCTGCTCACAAATCTTTTCATCAATACAAAATTTGACAGCCGGTGTTAAATAAATTTATGTCAAATGAAAACGTGTAAATGTTAGGTGTGAACGATTTTCGGGTTTTCGAAAACTTTTTGCCGAAAACCCGGTTTTGGGTTTGGTGTGAAAAGGCTATTAAACTGGAATAAGTGTTGCTTCTGAAAACTAGGATTGCTTTGTTATTGTTGCTTAGCTTCTTTTAAGAACTTTGGTCATGTTATAAAGCAGAGGTATGTTACGTAATCATATCTGATTTATACGATTCGGTCGTTTTGGGTTTGCTGAAGTTTCCATCAGTCAGCTCGAGATCAGTTCCACGTCTTTATCGTTTAACATCGTTCACTGTCAAAACTTCATTTGTACATCCAAAATGATAGAAAACGGGACAAAAGAACGAGTTAAGGGACCAATTCTAGCTATCATCATCATTGAAACAAATTATTGAAATTTTTTTGACAGCTTGGTTATAGTTTTCATTTAACGTTTCTGGCATTCGATACAAATTTCCTGATTGGAATCAAGCATCTGAGGTTAGAGTTGATCATTAAAGCACAACTGACAGGTGTGATTATAAAGGAAATGGATCGCTTTCAGTGCATCGATTTTGTTCCGAGATGTGAAATTAATAATCGGCTGTTCATAAAAAAGATTTTACTATTAAAAAAATTAAAAATTAACTAAAAGAGAACTTCTGGGTTAAATGATGTCTTTTTTTAGGAGAACAAATCTATAAGGATCAGCTTTATTTTATTTTTTACAAAATGTTCAATGATAAAAACCAATGATAGCTAAAGTGGAATAGTATTTTATTGAAACAGTGCAGTGGAGATAAAAAGGTATCAATTGATAAATGAGCCGTATTTTCCATTAAAAAAAGACAACTTGCATTGAAATAGTGAAGTTGTCAAAAAATTTAATTTCATTTTCCGCCAGCTTCAGATAATCTTTGTCTGTCTGGACTTTTTCTAAAAATGCATGAACCTGAAGTAATGGGGAATAATTTTGTTAATTTAATATATTAAAATAAAAAAGTAACAATATTTATAAAAACCTACAATCCTCCTCACCCGCATTCTAGTTGTTTTAAAAAACGGACAAATAGCTAAAGATAGTGTAATAGCTTGCGTTCTTATAACAAAGGGCATTGTACAAAAAATCCTTTTTAAGCAAAAAATTGTAAAGTTAATATCTTCTAGACTTAACTTGATTTAATGAAAAAATGATAGATAAATTCAAAATTAAGATTTTCTCCAAAATTGAAATTAAATTTGTATTTATTTCAGATCTCCAGACCCTTCTTGATATTCCTAGACCTCCCTTGAAATCTCCAGACCTCTGTTGATATTTCCATACCTCCCTTGATTTTTCTATACCTCCCTTGATATTTCTAGATTTCCCTTAATATCGCCCGACCTACCTTGATATTTCCAAACATCACTTAATTTGTTAGACCTGCCTTGATATTTCCAGACCTTGAAATCTTCAGACCTCCCTTGATATTTCCAGTCCTCCTTTGAAATATCCAGACTTCCGATGATATTACCAGACATCCCTTAATTTTTCTAGACCTCCCTAGAAATCTCCAAACCTCCCATGATATTTCCAGACCTCCCTTGAAATCTACAGACCTCCCTTGATATTTCCAGACCTCCCTTGATTTGTAAAAAATGACAACTTGCATTGAAATAGTAAAGTTGCTAAAAAATGTAATTTCACTGTCCGCCAGCTTTAGTTAATCTTTGTCTGTCTGGACTTTTTCTAAAAATGCATGACCCTGAGTGGGATAAAATTTGGTCCTGGTATCCATCCCTTATATGAAAATTCTGTACTAAATGTTTGATTTTTGCAACTTTGAAAAATTAATATTTCAACCGTCTTCATCAATTTCTTGAATTTTGAAACTTTTTTTATGAATTTGTTCAGTATTGAGATTAGTTAATGCATGAATTAGTAGTAGGTGGTACACAGGTGATACCAAATGTCCCAATCCAAAAATAGCAGAATTTCGGTACGAATAAGTAATCGCTTTAAAAAATTCAGTATTTCAATAGCAAGACATAGATAGATTCACCTATGAAAGATTAAAAGGTTCAGATTTGTAAACGCCAGTCCTATACACTTTGGTTCGTTCAATTCGTTTATAAAACAATCATATATTTAACAGGTTTTTAAAGGAATGCAATCATTATAAATTATTGAATTCAATTTAACTTAAAGATTACATTCATTGATTTCACTAACAAAATGAGTCCAATAATTTGACTGCAATCAATTGATTGCAATAATTTGACACTTCTTTTATTCTTTGCATTTTTTTCAAATTTTTACATTCACTTGAAGTCTTCGCATTTAATATGATTAGTCTTTTTATAGTTAAATTATTGGTAGTAGCAAAATTTGAGGTCCCAGTCTTTACTTTAGACGAATCCAATGAATGAATATTGAAGTCATAAGAGATTGCATTCCTATATGATTGCTTGTGATTCCTTTTACAATTTACTGTATTTTGTTTATATTTGTATATTAATATTATAAGCAACTAATTTATAAAACCTGTTATGCATTAAGCCTTTTCTTACTTAAACTGATTTAAGTTAAATGCGTTTATGTGAAAGTATAGAAAAAATCATATAACTATATTTTTTGTTGTTTGATTTAAACTTATTTTTTCTCCTCCGCATGACAACAAAATAATAATTGATTTTTATATTAAAAACATAAAAAAGAGTTTGTAAAACTTATGAAATTATAATTCGGATCATCTGTTTTACCCTAATCTCCTCTTGTTTACTTCTGGGTTGTGCTTAATAAAATTAGATTAAACTTTTTTTAGATTATTGATGACAGGGAGCATGACCTGCATACAATTTAAATGCAAGAGAGATGTATAAAGGAACAGTCGTTGTTGCAAATATTCGCACACTACTGTTGTCGTTTCAACAAAAAAGAAAAACAAATTATTTAATTCAAATGAAAACACTTTCATACAAAAACATAATTTTAAGAAAGTCTTCTTGAGACTTTAAAATTCATAAAGTTATAAGTTTTTTTTAAAAACATTTTACTGTCCGAATAATTTCATCAACTAGTGTAAATTTGTTTTTAAATGAAAGTTCAATTTAAACTCTTATTGGTTTTAATCGATTCCCCGAAAATGATGATACATTAAAAAATAAGAAAACCAAAGAGAAAAGAAAATAAAAACAACCAAAAGGTGAATACGAACAACAACACATTAATTACAATACGTTTTTTTTGTTCCTGTATATTTGGGGAGGAAAGAAATGGTTGTTTATGCGTAAGGCTGATGTTGGATTTTTTGTGCAACCAAGCGCATCTGTAAACCTGCTTCCTTTTTTTTTAATTTTTTTTCTGGCCTCTTGACGACGACGACGACGAGAAGTTCAGTGATCCTCTTCTTGTATACGATGCACTCGTGTTTTGAACTACATTAAGACAAAACCAATATTATTTTTCTTTCAATAAGGAATATTTTGATTTTTGCGATTATTATTATTGTCAAAACCTTTGGGTCATAATAATTTTTGATGTTTTATGATTCAATGTAGAAAATATAACTTTTTAATAAATGATCTAAATTAATCATATAAGGAAGGAGTGTGTTGCGGATAAAAGTTTTTCGAACTTTAAACCAAAAAAGAGCAGGATTTTGAATAACGACTTTTTATCACCACTTTCGACTTTCAAATCTCTGTTATGAAATGTTTAGATATAAAAATTTCATTCGATTATATATATTTCTAAATTTATCTTTATTTAAGTAGAATAATACCCGTCTTTTGTTGGAAAACCTAATAATAGCATAGTAGAATTTTACATGAATAACAAAAACAATATCCGCAGTATGAATACTACCGATAAGTTAAAGTAGAATCTTACTACGAATGGGTTTTGACATTTATACGAGCCTCAAATGGATCTTATGTGATTTCGTTCTCAAATGTTGGTACGATTGATTGATTGCATTTGTAGCTCGATGGCTGCGTTCGTTGAGTAGTTGTGCATTTTGTGTTTTCCATTAGGGAAACAAATCAATCTTACTGTTGAAATAAAAATGAAATAACTGGGCTTATTTTTCAAGAGAAAACAATAGAAAAGATAATTAAGTTTTGCTTTGTTTCCACCAAAGGTTTATCTCAGTTTAGATTAAATTTCCACCATACAAGAAGATTTAAAAATTATTGAGTTTGACAACACTTTCTAAAATGCAAATGGTGTTTCGATGTTTCTTATGAAGTACAAGTGAGATAGTTTGATTCGTGTTAAACAATGAAGAACTCAATAGTTCAGCACCATATAAGAGAATGTTAAATACTCCTATGAATTTTTTTAATTTTCGATTAAAACAAAACTATATTTTTTTACACAAACATGCAAATAAACAGACTATAATCCATTATCTGTAAAACTTACCCCTCTTCACAAATTTTGACCCGACTCTGATCCTTGACCGGAATTAAGTCGAATAAAGATCATTTCAACTCGATTCAGGTAGGTATATAAAGATTTGAGACGAGCTTCAAGCTCGCTTTATTGCCATTTGTTAATGTAGTAGTCTACAAAAAACCCTATTCTTGAAGTTTTTATTTTATGTCAAAAATGCAATTGTTAAATGAATTTTTTTTTATCTTAATTTCCAGATGTTTTCTTACCATTTCTTCTTTAAAAGTGTCCATTTTATAAGTTTCACAAAACTTTCTTGTATTTGTGTGTTTTTTTTTTTTTAATTATTTTTCTGACAGATCTTCTGTCAGTTGTATTTTTAAATAGAAAAATTCGGTTACTGCCGATGCGTTTTCTTGAAAATGTTCTACTATACTATTTATAGAATGCCAAAAAAAAAACACGGGTAATGTGGGAAATATGAGAAGTTTAAAAGAAGGAACTGAAGATATTGAATTGTAGGTGATATTTTTTGTTTAGAATGAAATGTATTCAATTTTGATAATAACTAAAAAATATTTAAAATGTGAAATGTGCAGCTCAAAAATTATCCAAAGATCAAAACAGAAATCTGCAAGATTACTTTTCTATGTATAGTAATAAATAGTATGTAAATCGTACTCTGACTTTTAGTGGAGATAAGGGAATTCACTAAACAGACGAATACAGTGATTTATGAAGCTTCTATGTAACGTTGCGAAAATTCCCATTTGTACAAAATTCTGCTATAAATTTCAGCTATACAATGCTTATGCTAAAAAAAGTACCAAAATGGAGCAATCTATTCCATTTATCTGTCTATCAAATCAGTTATTTGTCATAACAAATAAAATATATACAATTTTTTTTGTGGGTGGAAGAACATTCTGGAAATCAATTGTAAAGTTATGAAGAACCGCTAAGGCTATAATAGTTGTTTTGGCATTTTCTTAGGAGCACCTCATACCTGATTACAAAATGCGAAATCTTTGATTCCAGACGGCAAAGCATCTTTCCACCGTGTTACGAGTAGCTATATGAGATATATTTGTATCTTATTTCCGCATCCGTTCGAGGATTCAAAACGGGGGTATTAGCACAAGGGTACCCATCATCCCCAAGCAGACGACCATTGCACTCCCTATCATCAAATCTTTGCTTAATTCAGCTTTCCCTAAAAATTCGTGAGTCAAGAGTTCAACTTCTCCAGTGGCAAACAATGTCAGTAATATTTAGGGATGCGTCTCAAACTACTTCAATTTTCAGCGAGTAGTACCCTTTTCTGTTTAAATAGTTCTGCCCTGATGAGTCCGAGAAAGATGTTGACATTTAAATGAACAAAAGTCTTTTAGTAGCTAATGCTCGAATTATTTAAGAATGCATTATAGAACTATACAATCTTGCATAAGTTTTAAAAATAGCATAACTTTATGTAGGCTCTATACAGCGTTTTTAAATAAGACTGCAAGCATATAAAAATCGATATTCTAAAATAATAGCTCACTTCAGAGCTCAAGAAGTCTTTGTATCATATTTCATAGTAATCAACAGCGTTGCAGATTATAATAACAACTGACAAATGGATAATGTTGGTTTGCGTCCGCGATAGATGGAGACACTTGTTAAAAGAGCTCATGATCACACACCGTTTTTAGAGCCCTTTGTTAAATAAGTGCCACATTTTCATTGGTTTGAAATTAGATTTAACATATTTGAGTCTTTTTGTTGACTGGAGTCGGAAAATTAGTCCATAAACGTATACAGTGGACGTCCAGTATAACGAATGATATAATGTTCGAGGTCATTCTCTATATCGAGAGCGTTCGTTATATCGATCGACTTTTCCATTCAAAAAAATTTAAGTAAGTGGTTGATTTATTAATTTTATTAATAATTTTGGCACACGGAATTTTATTGAAATTTCCTTAAGTGAAACGCCTTTGTTGCACTCATCAATAATTTTGACTTTGTCCTTTAATGAAAGCCGAGTACGTTGAGATTTTGTGTTCATTTTAATATTTTGTACACAAAACTAAATCTACAAAATTATTACGGAGCGTTTCAACCAGACGAGACTTTAAACAACAAAAACACTATTTAACTGCTAAGATATCTTGCCGTCGTGTCATTGAATATGTGTGTGTAAGACCGTACATAAAATTCAAAGCTGCATAGCGATAGACAAACCAAAAAATAAGAATTCTAACAAAAAAGTTTTAGTAGGCGATGCGAAGACTAAACGAAAAACAGAAAGCTTGTTATAGTTTTGAACCTTTGGCGCACACACATACATATGTACGAGAATAAACTTATGTGTTGACATACAAATATATGCACAGATCACAATGGCAAGAAAAAAAATCATTTTAAGGCAATATATATACGCGTTCGTTATATCGGATAGCAAATTTTTATCATCGTTCGTTATTTAGAGATGTTAATGTAAATTTCAAAAGCGTTCGTTATATCGCAAATTCGCTATATCGGGCATTCGTTATATTGGACGTCCACTGTATCATAAATTGGTCCTTACATATGACAAAAAAATCGTGGGATTTCTTACAGGTACATGCTTTCTTCTTTGAATCTTTGTGTGCTGAAAATACGACTTTTTGGGATACATTGACATCTTTGTACACATCTGAATATTTCGCCCTTAAAAAAAGCACTGAAGTTTAACAAATGAGTTTAAGACGGCCAAGGCTTGAAACCCCATGCCGACTAGCCATTCTCGAGTGCAGATTATAGTTACCAAAACTGATTCTCCCGCTTAACCCTACATTTCAGTCCTGTTCGGACAAAATCCTACCGAACTGAAAGAGTTCTGCTCCGTCTTCTGCTACGAACGTCCCGACTGTAAAGAAGCGGAATGAAGCTACTCAAGAATGCACTTTCAAAGTATTCATAACCTCGTTCTGATAGAACGCCCCGAAAATTAAATTGTTGGTCGAAGACTTATGTGACTCCGAACAAGTTTTATCAAAAAATTGCCAATTCTTTAAATTGGAGCCTCATTGTAAAGGACCTCGTTTGAATAGAAATGAACATAAGAACATTTAGCTGTTTGATGTAAGTCGGTACAGATTCTTAAACACCAATAAACGATCATCGGCCGTATGTGAATCATGTATTTCATTCAATTATATTAATTTTTAAATGTATCATTGTTTCAGAAGAATTTGGGAAACATGAGAAATTTAAAAGATTGAATTTATAGTCTTTAAAAAAAATTATATCCAAAGATTAAAACAGAAATCCGATACAAAGAACGATTGAACACGTTCGATCGTACTCTATCAAGCCTGTTTTGGAATGGGATCGTGGTTCTCCACGTATACTCACCTATAAATAGACTTCTACACTTGAGCGTTGAGTACAAAGGGATATGACTCAAAGTCAGAGATAGAGAGAGGCGCTTTCAACCAGATATAAAACTCGATAGACTAAAGTGAGCTCAAGAAGTCCTTTGTATCAAATTTCATAGAAAGCGACAGCGTAGCAGATTATAATTATCCATCCATGATCAGACCCCATTTGATTTGAAATTAGCTGTGACCTACTCGATTCTTTTTGTTGAATGGAGCCGAGGTAAAAAACCGAAAGTTATGGGAGGAAATATGATAAATTAGTCCTTACTGATAAAATGGCTCCTATCATCGACTCGCTTTCAGTGTTCCAGAACAAACGAACAATGACTTAGCCTTCGTACTGAAAATACGAAAATTCTCTTGACTGAGACTTTCTTACTCAGTCGATGTGTTTTGACTTTTTGGGTCACATTCACATTTTTGTACAGACCTAGAAAGTTCGTCATTAAAAAAATGGCTTATAAAAATTGTGATGAGACGTTCACATATATGATGTTAAAATCAATTTAATTTAATTTAATGACTACAAACAAATTATTATCGGCTTGAGATACCGGTATCCGGTCATGGCCTCATACAACAAGTCTCCATTTATCCCGATCGGTAGTCGATCAAGGCTTTAGACGTCTTGGTCTACGCGCCATTTCTCAAGAGTAAGCATGTTGTGCCACTCTGTCACTTTCCATAAAATGAAGTACAAAGTACTTTCCGAGGTGGTTCCTCTTTGCTCATACCAGCTAGGTGTCCAACCCAGCTTAACTTTTGTGACAATATCAGCTTCGAAGAAATTTCCATGAATGATTGAAGCGTCTCCGAATCGTGCTTTCTCACATAAATTCGAAACCACCATGTACATACTTTGTTTTTCCTTCACTAATGTGCAGCCCCAGATTTTGTGCCGCCTGCTCGATCTGGATGAAGAAATCTACAGACGTGCCAGACTCAGAGATTGCTTTCCTCAAAGCCAGGCTGAAGAGGAGGCAGACCAAACCCTTTTGTTATATTGATCATGGTCAACCTACATAGTCGTGTCGATTTTATAGGACATGCCGAATTCTCTCATGGATTTGTATAGTTCTACCCTGCTTGTGCTATCATAGGAGGCCTAAAAATCTATAAACATATGGTAAGTTCTGGACATTTTTCCAATGCCTGCTTAAGGGTTAATTTGCCCTTGATGAAGCAACACTGATATTATCCGATGATATCTTTAACGTATGATAGGGCTATCCGATTTTGTAGGATAGAAGAGAGTGTCTTATAGACGGTATTCAACAACGTAATACATGTATAGTTGCCGCACGTTGTGTTGAGTTCCGCCCAACTGATATAGCAGTTTCTAAAGATGACCTGTTGTTACTAAGGGAAATTGTTTAATCTTAATATGAAACATCCCACAACTTGATTCTTTGAAATGATATCATACAGTAAATATAAATTATTAAAACAAGTAAAAAAAAAAACAAAATCTAGAACTTTCGTTGTTACATTTATTAAAAAACAATAAAAACAATTCTAAAATAAACGTCTATAGTGAATAGGTTCAAGGTGCTCTAGTTCAAGTTGTTTTTCATTTTTCTATTTTGCTACTGAAAATATTATAATTTATGCAATTTATTTAGAAATGCTTTTTTGTTTGCACATATCAAGGGCGTTAACTATTTTCGCATAAATATGTAAAATAAAAAATTAATATAATAACAATAAATTCTTGTCAATCAAGAAATACTAATTAATTCCATTTAAGAAATTAAATTAGAATAAACAATTATTATAAATTTTAATATAATCTAAAAAAATTACATCGTGATTTTGCTACTGTCTTTGATATTTGATTAAAAAAGAAAAGATCGGACAAAAAAAAGTAAATCATCTCAAAAAGTACAAATCTTTTTGATTGTGATTTCACATTTTTGTGATAATGATAAGAAAAGAAACAAAGAGGACAATAAACAAAAGAAGAACAAAAACAAGAAGAATAATTATTAAATAAATAAAGCAGAACTAATAAAATAATACAACAACAACTAGATCTTAATAAAATACAATAACTATACTACTAAGTGTATATTTTTCATTAAATTTCGAATTCAGGTTGTTACGCCTGCCCTGCCTAACACACTTAACAACAATCGAAGTGTTAATATAATATTTTTTAATTTTTGTTTTACTTTTCAAAAAAAGACTTGACAATATACATACATATCTACATATTAACAATAATAACAACAACTGGTCTCTGCAATCTCTTGACGTTCTTCCTTCTTTATATTCGATGCTTTTATTTTTTCTTATTATATTATTTTTGTTGTTGTCTCAATCTTTACTCTCAAGTCTCAACTATTTGATCTTGATCAGTTTGAAAATCAGTTGTATCGACTTGGCTGTTTTGTCTTGTCTGTGGAAAACAAAGTACCTACCTACTAATACCTATCAAGACCAGATTGAGCATTTAGCTATTTTACATTTTATAACATTTACACATTCTCTATCTATCTATCTGAAATTCATTTATTAGGTAGTTTTATTTATTTTGTTTTTGTATTTCCATCACAGAAAATATTCTACCCAACGACGACAACTTGTTGTTGACAGTAATTTTGATAAAAGTGTTCCCACTTTATGTGTTTTTTCTTTCTTCTGTGGAAATTACAAAATTGTGTTGTTTTGAAATTTATCAGAAGAAAGGAAAGAGATAAAGATAATGTTAGGTAAAAGAGAGTACTAAAGAGATAAATGAAGTTAAAGTGGGAGGACAAAATGGATAGAAATACTTATAAAATTTGGAACAAAAAGTCAGGGAAAACGCGTTATAGTAAATATATTATTTATTTATTCCATAAGTCGATTAATGTTTTTCAATGTATTTATTTACGATCTTTAGAACTAATAAAACAATAAATCGGTCCGATTTATCGAATTGAACATTTTAGACATTTCTCAACTTTTCAACATCGCGAGAATCTACGTTCGGGATACCACTTTTTTTCGTCCATATCAGAGTGGGTGTTTTTTTTAACTATAGAAATAAAAAACACAAAATTAAAATGTTGGTTGACCCAAAATATCTTGCGAATTTGGAAAAAAAAACAAAAAATAAGCGGTTTTTTATTAATTGATTTTTATTGATTTATAGATTAATTTTACAATTATTACATAAATATTATATTAAATAAATAAATACATAAATTGGGTGGCACAACAGTCCGTTTGGGAACTAGGGCCTAGTGACTAACAACTCTCAACCATTCCTGTGTGCGAGTACTGTTGTCAGGGATGTTATATTACATATTTATAATCATGATAGCATATCATTTGCCGTCTGCTAGACAACTTTAATAAATTAAATTAATGTAATTACCAAAAAAAAAACATTTTAAAAAGGCCAATCTTAAAACAAAAAAAAATCAAATGACTAGCAAATTTAAAGCGTCAAAAGTCTTTATTCATAATTCTGGATCTATATCGTAACGCAATTTGCAATAGTGATAGAGTTTGGAGACATCCATCTCATTCAGCATAAGTATTAAGAACTTGTTCCTCTGATAAAAAGTCGCTTCGAAGAATATTTCTTCTAGTTTCCCTTTCCCTTTAAGTTGGACACACTCCGACGAAATGTATGACGTTCTCTCTTTCTTGTAAATTACAAATAGTACATTTTAATAAATATGATTTAAAATATAACTTGCATAAGTGTTCATATATGCGTTTCGGACCGGTGTAATGGTTGGGCTCATCGGAAGATGATCATTACACCTTGTCTTGACGCATGTTTTCCCGAATAAATCGCAGAGCAACTGCGAACTATATAGTTGCTACAAGTCTTCAAAGAAGATAAATTGTAGCTATTTTATTGCCTTGCTATGGGACTTTTTGAAAAAGAAATATTTGACTGTAAACAGTCGAAATGTTTTTCGAGTGGTAAATCGGGTCTGTGTATGTATGAAGTTCAGGTTAAGTAGTTCGCTTCTTAACTTGACCATTGAAGCAACGACGTTTAAATTATTTGCATCATGGAAGACGTCGTTCCTTTCTGCGATATTATGGTTGATCCTCCTACTGTAAGTTGTTCTGAACAAGGACCCAACTGATTCAGCTGAATATTCTGCCTTACTCTAATACCGCTGCTATAACTTTGTACATAAGAGTTTGACTGTGCGATACATCTTCCTCATTTAAATTAAAATTTAAATTGCATCCTTCTGCAAGGCTCCACCACTCACTGTAGCAGTGATTTTGGTCTTGTACAGCTTTTACTACTAGTTTTCTAACAAGTCGGTATTCGTTCATACTAAAAACGTGCAAGAGATAATCCGCTTGCATATTTCTTTATAAATATGTAGAGGTGATATTCCGGTTTTCAGCATAATCACATAATTTGGCGATTTTTTTGGCAGACGAAATATTCTCTTCACATAATGTTTTAAGAGTTTCTCCACCGTGTAAAACTTTTTGCATCCCCATACTTGTGAGCCATACAAAAGGATACTTTCTGCAACCTCTTTAAATACGTTATATTTACTACTGTGAGCTTTGTTTTCGTTCATAAAGCATCTTTTCCTTGAAATATTAATTGCAGTTTTTGCCTTTTGTAGTTTCTCGAAATTCAGGTTTCTTGACAAAAATTACTGCTAGGTATTTGTATTCGTTAACACATTCTATATTTTCTCCGTTGAAATTCCACTTTTTATTCGATGCATTTCGTCCACCACCTTTCTTAAAGATTGTCACCTTAGATTGTTGAGTATTGACTTAGGTTCCAAAGACAGCAGTAGTGGTATACTCTATTTATCATAAGTTGTAGTGTTTCTGGGGAATACACAAAAATAACTATATCATCAGCAAACATTAAAGACTAAATACGAAATCCTGCTAAATCAACACCACCTAGAAGGTAATCTACAAGGTCATCTATGAAGAGCGAAAACAAGATGGGACTTAATGTACACCCTTGTCTTACTCCCGAGTTGGTTGTGAAGCAATCAGAGAGCTCAGTTCTGTTCCACACTGCAGCCTGTGTTATTCTATACAGCTCTTCGATAACGCGTCCGATCTTCAGAGACAAGCCCAGACCTTGCTTGTAGAATAAAGCACCTCGGTTGATTGAGGCGAATGCTGCTTTGAAGTCAATAAAGAATGCATACAATTTTCTTTCCTGTAGTACCCTGATCTAAAACCCGCTTGAGTCTCTTTTAACAGGTTCTGATCTGCAATCCACGTTGTGAGTCTCTTCTGTAACAGGGTTGTAAAAATCTAATAAGTCAAATTAAAAAAAGAAATTCCACGATAATTCGCTTTATCCAACAAGGATCTTTTTTTGTGTATCGGGAAGATTGTAGCGTCTCGAAATTCATTTACGGAAATATGCCCCTCAGATACTGCATTAAAAAGTACTACCAGCCATTATTTTTAGAACTCAACAGGAATTCCATTTTTACCCGCCTCTTTTCCATCTTTAAGAAATCCTAGAGTTGATTCTACTTCTTGAATTTGTTTTGTATGCTGCTTTTATTCAATAATTCTATGAAATGAGTGGTAGAATGTTTGCACAAACTTTAACAAACAATGATTTTGCCCCCAAATTAATTTTGTGCAACACAGATTAACGTTTTTGACATCTGGTAAAATTTTGATAAAAATCAATCTAACAGTTGTTTTTGCACAAAAAAAAAACATAACAAATATTGCCAAAAATTGGTAAAAATTGATTTTCGACTTTCATCTTATAAAAAATATTGTTTTCAACATTTTGTAAAATGTGTATCATAATCCAATAATTACATTTTTCATACAAATTAGATATAAAAAAAAAATACTACATATTACATATATACAAAATTTGGTACAAAATTTTGCCCGATTCTCAATATCATGTAAATTATTGAAAGTACTGACTTGAAAATGATTTAATTCCGTGCTTAACGTAAGATAATGAAAGGTCTTAGAAAAATGCAATTTGTACTTTTTGAAGAAAAATAAAAGCTTTTAAAAAATTATACTAAAATTGGTAAACATTGGTTTTCGAATCAAGTATGGAGAATAAAGAAAGGTTTTGACTTTAAATTTGTTATCTAACTCGAAATATTGTTATTAATGTTTTGTTAAAGTTTTAATCAAATCGACAGACGTTATGAGATCACAGCTTCTTCCAATATCTTGTTCTACACCTCTTTGGCAAATTTTCCACTACACTTAATCAGAAACATCCCAGACCATTACAGAACCACCTTAATGATTGGCTGTAGGAACCATACAGTTTGGGAAACATCTTTTCTTCGGCGCTGCATCGAACGAAAACCTTCAGTTTTGTGCCAAATAGCTCAAACTCAAATTCATGGCTCCATAGAACTCTACAAACATTTTCTTATGTTCGGCCTCTTTACTTTTTAGCCCACCCTAACCATTTCAACTTATTTTATGGTCGAAGAAGTTTGAAGAGCAACTCGTCCAAATGAGCCAGAATCTCCTAGCCTACGTTGGCATTGTCAATGTTGTATTTATTTCGGCACGTATTTCCGATGCTGTTTTTTGCCTGATTCCTTTGCTTGTTATTACTATTAGCAGATCCTCATGTTTAGTTGAAGACTTAGGTTTGAGCCTAAAGCACAGCCCTTCGATAACTTTGCAAAGCAACTTTCCGCTATAATTTCTTTTTCTTTAATAAAAGAAATGATAGCAGAAAAAAATTTGTAATCATGGTTTCCGCATTTTTAAACTATGTAATTATTTACTCAGTAGATTAAGAATGCAAAATAAATGCTTTTGACTTCAAAACTTGGCTTTTATATTAAAAACTTGCAAATTCAGGGCTCACATTTTTGGGTTTTGAAAACATTTTTCTTTATAGACTAATACAAACAAATCCTGAACAATGAAAACCCCTAAAATGAATTAATGCGAAAACCCCATGTACTTTTCAATGATCGGGTTTTTCACATGTAAAAAACAAAACACCCTTTTTTCAAAAAACATGAATCAAAAACTCTGCCTTAGTGCTTAAAGTAGTGATTTTAATAATAACTTGAATAATGGCTTCCAATGATTAAAAAGTTGTTGTCTTGTCGTCGTAAACCAATTTGGAAATAAAATTGCAAAAAATTGATAAATTTCGCGAACAGATTTATTTTTGAAAGAAAATTTCAATATTGATGTTTTCACATTAAACCGTTCATGCGAAATTTTAAACCTTACAGAACAGAAATGTGAATGCAAAGTCTGACATTCTCAACTATCAAATGATATCCTGAGCATATTCATGAAAGTTTGTATAATAAAGCCGTCTGGAAAATCGTTTATTTAAATTTTGTTGCCAAAGGTGCTTCGATGCATAGTGTATAAAGTCCGGAAACACAATCTTGTGATGAGCATGGACGATGAAAATTCTTTGTTCTGGTACGGTTACAGGTATGGTGAAAACACAAACAAACAAACACAGCAACACAAATGTTGGGGAAAATCGTCTCCAAGTTCTGGGAATAAATAGCATTGAGCAAATTAAATGGCGGAAGTTCTGCTTCAAAATTGGTTTCATAAATGTGTTTCAGATGAATTATTTCTTCTTTCAAATCTTAAGGCACATGCGAGTTATAATTTTGGATGAACCTTGTAGGGAGAGATTTTATTCTTAATTTCGTGCATTTTTGAAAACTGCCATAAAAATGAAAATGTAGCATTCAAATTTTTCATAGAACCGAACCGATGAGATATTCAGGATATAAATAAATAAAATAAGAAAATCGAACAATTCATTATAACTATCTTTCAATAGTTCAAAATTGGGCAATTTGTTATTAAATATTATTAAATATGCACGCCAATAATAAACAGGGGGCCCAGATCAGCAAGCTTGAGTATGATAGATTATTAGATAACATGCAAACAGAGGCCCGATTGCGAAAGCACGAATGATTTTAAATTTTGGGCCCCTAAAAATAAGTGTAAATATATATGTTGATGACGAATATAGAGTATATTGAAAAAAAAAAACACTCCATTGCTTTCAATTTTACGGGCCCCCAGAATTTCCACCTTCCCCCCTATCAACGGGGCTGATCTTGTGTCACACTTACTTTCAAAGATGAACTATGATTTTTGCAATCATTGTTATTATAGCCTTCTTTTTTTTTATTTCATCCAATCGCAAAATCTTTAACGTCATAATACAAATTATAAAAACAACTTTTGCATTTTCAGTAAAAAGATAGGTCAAGGGAAAGAACAATTAAAAAACAACAACAACTACTTATTTTTATTTTGTTATGATTTTCGAAATGGTTAATTTTTTTTCTTCTAGAATTGCTTTTCGAATCTGCTTATGAGTGTGTTTGTAAAAATTGATAACTAAAATTCAATTATCGGAAATACATATATATTTGGAAATTTTAATGACCAAAGTCATTAAGTACCATTTATTTTTATATTTTTTAATGTGATCCTGCGTGAGGTGGAAAATTTTTCATTTTTATTGAGTTCGTTAACTCACCATTAAAAAGTCGTTATAGCCTAGTGAGATGATGTTCAAAAATCAATTAATTTTCAGTTCAGTATTTTATGAAACCATTTTATAACTTTCTTTTATTGTTTTTGTTGTTTTATGTTAATTTTGATACATTTAATTATTGTTTTTATTCGAAATGAATATTGAATAAATGTCGTTTACATCATTCACAAAAAACTAACAGTGTCGAGGAAATTATTTCAAATCTATGATCACTTAAATTAAGAATTTTATACCGATCAAAAAACATTTCTTTCTTCATTGCAGATTTCTTAAAACCATTTTAACAAGTAACCATATAAATTAGGTTCTTTTATAAGTCTATAAGGGTTTAATCGAAGGATTTGAAAAGTCGGTCGAAAATAAATGTAACATTTTATTTTTACTCTCTCATTTGCATTCATTTTCAAACTTTTCATTCCAAAAGGCTTTCACTTTTTACCCACAATTTAGGAAATATGGTGAACCTTTTTAGTTTGAGACATTGGACCGCTTGCCAAATGTCACATAATTTTCTCGATAAATAATCTTTCGATCATATGCTGCCTTTTCATATATGAACAATGTATACAAAATCTTAAGTAAATATGTTTAGTCGGATTTTAGATATCGTCGTCACTGATTTTGAAAAAAAAAACTTATTTTTGAGAAAAACACGGTCAATGCTTGAGTAAAAACAGTACAAATGGCGTAACTTGCTTAATTTGGAACGGATCGACATTAAATCATCGAGATCTTTATTTAATACCTTTAAGAATTTTTTTTATTAATATCAAAAAGGGTATTGGAAAGCCCTGTATAATCAAGTATTTTCCCATTTTTAAGTGTTCGAATATTACTTTTTATTTCCAAAATATTTATAGAATTTAAACTCATTTAATTTCAGAGGAAGGAATTGAAAAAAAAATGGTCAAGAAAATGTCCAAAAACTTTATAAGGCAAAACCTTTTGATGCATTACAATTTTTGGTAACTGTCAAAATTTACTACCAATTGAGTTTTTGTGCATTTGAAGTATTTGCTTGTTGTTTACGGTCTGCATCGGGAAAATATGAGTTCTCTTTGTCTAAAAGCTTCAAATGTTTTGATGGGAGATATATTTAAAGGCTATTTTAAAAGAATATTTTGGGAAAATAAATTCTATTATTCTATTGTTTTCGAAAAAAAAATAAGGTACTGGGATCGGATCTACACTGATAATTTCTCAACCCACAAGTCAATTTCTATAAAACTTTTAACAATATATAAATAATAACATTTTGTGAAGGGTACACAAATCTTAAGTCAGTATCTTTCTTTATTCTTCTAATGCTTAAGTCGAAAACCATTTCTTATAAATTTGTTACTATTTTTGTAGTTTTTTTTTAAAAGAAAATTTGTCACTTGAATTTTTCTAAAAAAAAATAACTAAAAGTTAACAACATTATTTTGCATATGATAAAATAAGTTTGATTTCAAAACTTGTTTTGTTAACTAGATTTTGAGTCTTAAACCAGATAAAAAAATTTACCAGATGTCAAAAACGTTATTTTTCCGTTGCATACAATTTTAAAATTCCAAAAAATATAAAAATTTTTGAATTGTGTTATTTCTCCAAATAGGTGGTGGCAATTGATGGCCGAGACCTTGGTATTTAATATCTCTAGTCCGTTTTTTTCTAAAATTAAAATCGACTCTCTATTGGAAACGCCGTATTGTACCTAATTTTCAAGTTTAGCTACCCAATAATAACTGAAATATAGGTTCACGTTGGCATTTTTACGAGAAACTTTATAAGGCTAAACAAAATTTAAAAACATATTGATACATTCAAATTGTTGATGAGTGCCAAAATTTACTCTCTCAATCGAATGTTTGTACATTTGAAATATTTGTCTTTGTCGAGAAAATATGAGTTCGCTTTTCCGAGGAGAGATTTTCAAGGATTTCAAATTTTTTAAAGTCTTCAGAAATATTACTTCTTCATTAAAAATAGTACCATATTTCTTTATTAAGAAAATAAATTCTGTCGATTTGGAAATATAATTTTCGAGAACAAAATCAATTTAAAAATCAAAAAAGAGGCTAGAAAATTTCACTTTTGTGGATTTTTCTAGAGCTTTAAATACAAAATTTTAAGTCAATGTCTTTCCTTGCTTTCCTAATACTTGAGACGAAAACTATTTCTACTCAGATTTTTTAGTGTTTTTGTGTTTTTTTAAGAAAAGTTGTCAATTGAATTTTTCTAAAAAACTTTAACTAAAAGTTAGCAACAATATTTTGCAAATGATAAAATAAGATTGATTTCAAAATCAGTATTGTTCACTAGTAAAACCACTTGTTAGGAATTTGTACCAATTTTAGTAGCGGTTTTTTACGTGTTTGTTCTCTTCTAAAAAAAATACGATACTTCGATTTTTCTCAAAATTTTACCAGATGTCAAAAACGTTGCATACAATTTTAAAATTAAAAAAAAAAACACAAATATAAAAATTTTCGAGTCTATTTTAAATCATTAAGTATTTTTTTTTTATAAAATTCTGTTAAAATATTTATAGAATTTCATAAACTTTTCAAAAAAAATTTATAAGTTTTTAGATTTCACCTGACTTACAACAATCTGAAAAAAAAACTAAACCATTTGATTGCTAAATCGGTTTTCAACAGAATATCAAGTTTTTGAAATACGAGTTTTGTTCAAAAAGTACCCGCAATTTTTTGGTATACATGCCTTTAAAGTATGATGCAATTTTCAACTATAATCACTGTTTACTTTGTGGTAGTTGCTAAGGTTCGACGTGTTTTTATGAGCTCGGTTATTTTTGCCAAATTTTGACCAAAAAAACAATCGCATGAAAATCGCTCAGGAGCTGTTAAATGACGTCAACGACGATCCAAGTTTGCTTGAAAGGGTCATAACTGGTGATGAAACATGGGTGTACGAGTATAATGTCGAAACCAAAGCACAATCGTCCACCTGGAAGCATCCAACGTCACCAAGAACGAAAAAAGTACGTCAACTTCGATTATAATAGCTTAGTGCATCAAGAGTTCTTACCACAAGGTCGTCAGGTTATAAGGAGTATTACCTTGAAGTTATGCGTGAAGCAATTCGAACAAAAAACGCTCAGATTTATGGAAATACTATTCATGGCTTTTGCACCACGATAACGCACCTGCTCACTCGTCGTTGCTTGTTCGTATTTTGTTTTTGGCCAAAAACCTCCATATTCACTAGATATGGCTCCCTGTAACTTTTTCCTGTTTCCAAAGTTTAAGAGACCCATAAAAAGACGGCGTTTTTCCTCGATTGAAAAAATAAAGGCCGAATCGCTGAGAATGCTCAAGGACATATCAAAAAGTGAATATCAAGAGTGCTTCGAAGATTGGGAAAAAAACGCCGGCATAAGTGTACTATATGTGGGGGGGGGTACCACATTGATGTTAACGAATAAATAAATATTAAAAACAAAAAATGAAAATTCCGGGTACTTTTTGAACACACCTCGTATATTTAAAATTATAAAAATAATTTTGAAAACGGATATTTCTAAAACTTGAGTACATAGTTAAAATCAAAGTTTGAATTCGAAATCAGCATAAAGATGAACTCCAAAACGTATTTTTTAAAACTAAGAGTATTATATTCAAGATTTTCTAAAAACTTCATACAAGAAGCAAATAAAGACTCGATAACTAGTTCCAAAAACTAAGTAATACAGTATGTTTCATAAGAGCTTCGCCACTGTTACACATAGATAAAAAATCAGAGAGTCTTATATCTTTTTCTATGACATAGAGGCCACCTCAGTCCTTCATGTTTTTTTTTTGTAAAAAGTCAGCTGTCTGTCAAATTTAGTCTTCAATTGAGTGATTTTTCGAAATTAGTGTTGTTTACGCCAGCCGCTTTGAAGCAATTCTTCTATGTTTGCATGAAAAAGGACCCAAATTAAAGCAAGCTACTGCTGCGAAATAAATGGGAAAGTCGAAGCAGTTCGTCAGCAAGTAGATAAATCGCTATAAAAAGGTCGGTAACGTTGATGATTTTCCTGATCGCGGAAATGCAAGCAAAGTCTCAAAAAATGACGAAAAAAAGGTCGGTAACGTTGATGATTTTCCTGATCGCGGAAATGCAAGCAAAATCTCAAAAAATGACGAGAAAAAGATTCTCGCATTGTTCTTGAAAGATCCAATTTTGACTTTACGTGAAGCTGCTGTGAAATTGAAACCAAAATGTGTTAACATATCTTACCAAACAATTCGCAGGCACTTGCTTTCCAATAAACTGAAATATTGCAGTACTTTGGAAAAACCACTGTTGAGTACAAAACACGTTGAAAAACGATTGGAATGGGCGAAGGTAAACTTGGACCGAAATTGGAGCAACGTAATTTTTTCTGATGAATCCTCCTTTTGGGCATTACCGAACATCAAACACGCCTGGCCAACCTCCACCAGTAGGATGCTTGAACCGACTGTTAAACACCCCGTCAAGGTCCATGTTGCTTTTCAAACAAAGGTTTCGGTACTTTGTTCTTATTTACCGAGAATTTAAATTCCGAAAAAATGAATAAAATATATCAAAAAGGCTTTGTTACCATCTGCTAAGCAATGGTATATCAAGAAAAATGAAACCTGGAGTCGAGCGTGTAAGGTGCAAAACGGAGTTCTCACATTAGATTGGCCATTTCAGTCACCGGATGCAAATCTCATAGAAAATATGTGGGCTCTGATGAAAATGCAGCTTCGCAGACGCAAGCCATGTAATTTAGACAAACTTTCTCGACAAATTCGGAATATTTAGAGGTCTTTTCCGGTAGAATATGCAGAAAAACTAGTGGAAAGTATGACCCGACGCGCGGTGCCAGGCCATAATTGACAATGCAGGAGATTGGACTTGCTAATAAGGTATTTGCATTGAGTATTGACGACCAAATTATCAATAAATTTACGAATTTTCGAAAAATCAATTGTTGTTATTATTTAACAGTGACGACGTTTACGAGTTCAGCCATTGGAATTCAATGCATGCTATCACAATGGAGCTTCGACCTCCAGTCCGTTTGACAATCGCAAGGAAAAGAACGTAATGTAACGTAATGTGACTCGAAAGGGAAGCTCTAGTTCAATTATCTAAACATTTGCTTTGCCTGACAGCTCAACAGCTGTAAAAAAACGTCAACAAACAAAATATTTGCTCTTTGGAGGGATGAAATAATAGAAATGTCATTCAAAGCAACTTTGAAGCAGGCCCACCGTAACGCAGACGAAGACGAAGCTGAAGCGTGTTTGTGATTCAGCCATTATGCTTTTCAAAACCAGGATGTAACTTATTATAAAAGGATATGTTGAGTTATAACTTGAAAGCCTTATAATCCCAGTGTTTGGTTTTCTTAAGCATTTTTAAAGTGATATATTTAAAAACCCAGATGTAATAGGAAAAAATTCAAGGCAATGTTCTAATTCAGGACATCTTAACTTTTTAAGAAAAGTTTTGTTTTATTTTGTACTAAGAAAAAAGTATTTTTTTCCAACAGTGTAATTGTTACTAACCTACAAAATTCAAAACAACTATATTTATCCTTCAATTGCTCTACACTTTTTCTAAAACACGGTTATCATAAGAGTCCATAGCAAAGCAGGTGCGGTTAACGGTTGTGTAGGTAGAAGGTAGGAAATAAATTCAAATCTTACCCAAAAAAGGTAAATTTCCACATCTGATTAAAAATCTGAGCAAAAAACACAAACACCATCATACAAAACAAAACTCAAAGTAGGCTATTAAAATAAAATTTATTTGTAATGAGTTTTCAATTATATTTATTCAAATTCTCTGGTACTGCGAGTAGGTAGGTAACTGATGCTTCTGATACCTTCCAATATAACAACAACAACCAGACAGACTATAAGAAGGCTTTTTGTTTAAATAACATGTCTTTCCTGATAAAAAAAATAATAGTATATTGGTATTGATAATAATTAAATTTATACAAAAAGACAACAAAAACAACAAAATAAAGTAACCAAACCTGAGTTGCAAGCAGAGTGTGCCCTGCTATAAAAAAAAAAAAACAGAAGAAAAAGAAAAAAGTATCTATATATAAAATTTGAAGTGGCAACACTACTTTTTAACGTACACGACGAACAACACCCAATACTTCAAAAACCCATTCCACATTTTATTTCTGTTGGTGTGTATGGAACAACAAAATAATTAACATTATAACAATCATCAACCTAAAGAGCGAAAACTTGAATAAAGTAAAAACAGTTTGAAACTTTCAATCGGTCGTGTCATACAAAACGACGACGCATTAATTTCGTTTCGATTCAATTCGATTTAATTTGATTTGATTTCTTTTGAATCTTGAAAAATAAAACTACAATCAATCTCTTGCCCCCAAGAAATAAAAAATTGATCTTCAAAGTTGATATAACCCCCATAAATAATTGTTATTGTTTTCTTCTTTTAACAAATTAACTCTTTTTGTTATGATTTTTTGAGAAAACAAATCTAGATGAAGAGATTTAAGTCAAAATCTGGATCAAGATCTAAAGACATCTCAACCTCCTCCTCTCTTCAAGTGAAATTATTGTGAACTTTTTGAAAAGAAAAAAAGAAGCTTTGAAAACACTCGGAAGTGATTGTTTAATTGAGAAAAAGGATATCCAAATAATTCCTTACATCCGGTGGTCGTGGTGTTCTATGTAAAAAATAATTCACATCTAGAAAGCTCAACCGTGAGCATGATACCTCACTGCGGATATCGTTACACATGGAACCGTGAAATTGTGTTCAATTCACAAAAATTGGTGAAGAGACGTTAAACCTATCCCCAGAAAGGAGTCTCAATGCAAATTTCAGCAGCAGCAGCAAGCGCGTCTTCGTTGTTTCTTTTTTGTTGTTAATTTGCCCAATCAACCCTCTCATTTATAAATAATTTAAAGAAAAATACAATTTAAAAAAAATAGAAGTTTTTTTTTTCTTTCTTGACAATAAACTTTTAAAAAAAAACAAATAAAGAACAATTTATTTCTTATTTTTCATTTAAATATCTCTTAACTTTTAATGTGCATGCAATTTCTCTAAAGAATTTTTAAAAATATCTAAAACAAACTTTAAACCCCTTTAACAACAATAGATACCGTAATTCATATCAAATTTTAATTGAAATATTTTTTTTTTGAATACAAGAAATCTCTTATTAAAAAATTTAAAAAAAAAAACCTTCCATAAAAAGAAAAAAAGCTTGAAGAAATCTGTGATTCGTTAGCCATTCGGTTCTAGTTAACACAAAGAAATTAAATAATTGCATTTTTGTTTGTAGTTACTTAGATAATAATAATAATTTTAATTTTAATATTTTTTTTGTTTTGTTTATTTCTCTTTAAAATAAATAATAATATAATATATTTTTTTTGTATAGATTTATTGATATTTATATTTAATCATTTTTGCCATAGATTTGTATTTAATATTTTATTTTTTCATAAAACAACAAACAAAATCTCAATCTTTTTAAGTCTTATACATAATTAGTTATAAAAATATAAAATTAAACTTTGGTCGATAAAATATTTTATTTTTTGTTTTTAAATTGTCTGTTGTTTATTGCAACTCGCGCCCGAAAATAAAGTATCTTGCTGCTGCAAAAATGAATGCCTATGCGACAACAAATGCATTCGGTTAGTATATGGAACAAAAAAGTATATTTATCTTTTTGTTTTTCAGCTTATAAAAATATGAATAATGTCATTTTTAAATATGTACATTTACATGTAACGATTTAGGAAACAATTTCCATTGTTTTGAATTAGAACTTACTTTTTTTTTTGGAATATTCGAATGAATTTTTGTCAGGGAAAACACCGGCTGAGAGAGAGGGAGGTTCAAAACGTATTTATATTTATAGAAAAAATAGATAATAATCATAAGAGTAAAATAAAAACAAAAACAATAATTATTCACACATTGCACAGAGCACGGATGGTAACAGACTTGAATTTGACTATCTGCTATTTTTTCTTACCAAAATGTGTTGTTTTTATTTTTTTTTTGTTCTTTCTTCTTATTGTTTCATTTTGCAAAAGAGATAAGGTATATTTTTTATTTAACTAGTGTGTGGAAAAATATTAAATTTAAATATTTTGTTTAGTTGTTATAAAAAAACACATAGTCATTGGAATAATCCAAGGCTTAGAGAATGTTAAACTGATGATTGATAATTTCTCTCTATTTTTTCTTTCATATGTACTGGTATGGACATGAAAATAGATACACTAAAAAAAAACATAAGGATTCAATTTTTTATAAACCTGAAAAGGAAAATCAATCTTACATTTTTATTTTATTTGTATACCTTAATTTATTGCAATTAAGAATTTTTTTTAGAGAAAGAAAAGAAACATATTTCTTGGATATTAAAATAGAAACAATTTTAAAACAAGTGTAAATTAAACATTTTTCAATTCAGAATTTAAACAACACATTAATACAGATATGCATGGACATTAAAATAGAAACACCAAACAGAGTTTTAAAAATTCAATTTGTTATTGACTTAAAAAGATTTTTTCAAGTTTGGTTTTCATTTTCTTATTTTTTTTTCTTTTAAACAAAAATTACCTATTACTTGTAGTAAAATTATAATATACAATATTTTAACTTCATAAAAGGAACGAATTTCGTGGACATTAAAATAGATACACAGATTTAAAAAAAAATTAAATGCAAAGCTATTCTTGATTTAAAAATTGTGTTTATTTCTGGTAGCCTGGCCCTTGGCTTTAATTACAGTGTGACATCTGTTGTACATTGAGTCAAATAATTGGCGGCATCTGTCAATTGAAATATTGTACCACTCCTGTTGAACCATCTTCCCGGTTTAATTTTTTGTTAACTGTTTCCCAATATGTTCTATGGGATTTAAGTCAGACAATTAGGATTTGGTACTTAACCCTAGAACACTACCCATATTGAAAGTAGACTTTTCGTACCTTGGGTGCCAGAGCACCCTGTTTTTTATTTCAAGATGTTATTAAATAAAAGCCTTTTTACATTTAATTTTTTTGTTTACTTTTATTAATATTTAAAAAGAATAAATCAAACATTTGGCACACATTTTAATTTGATGGTCTAAACAAATATTATCAATCAAATAAAGCACAGTGTGATATAGCACCCTGGGTAGGGTTTCTAGGGTTAAAATACTTTGGAACTCATTTGGATGTGTGCTAAGGGTCGTTGTCCTGCTGTAGAACACATTTGAGAAGCAGGTTACTTGTCCGCATAAGACACCATCGTATCCTTTACGATATTCACCTTCACATTTTTATTAATTTTAACCTGAATCAAAAGTATTAGTCCCACGTCATACTAAGAAAATTAACCCCAAAGTATGATACTGCCGTCACCATTCTTGACCGTTTTCTGGATGTATTTGGGATTCAGTTCTTTCAAATTAAGCCTTCTAACGGTTTCTCTGCCATTTATTTGTTTATCTTTATTTCGTCCACCCACAAAACATTCCTCCACTTTTATGCCTCCTTCTGGCCCACTGCAATCCAAATGATCGTAGGCGAATTTAAACCGCGTTGTTATGTTTTGTTTTCCTTAGAAAACACCATTCTTGCGATCGCAAGTTAGCTTCAACAAGTCTTCTACGAACAGTTCTGGAAGCTGTAGTTTGTAAAGATCTTTCAGTCTTGGGGTTGTCTTGCTTGGTGTTCCCCTCTGTTTTTTTGGTTCTCAGCGATCAAATTGCTTCGGCTCATTATTCTGGCTATTTTCCCTAAAGATTTTCCCTCACTTCGTAGAACTAAAATTATAGCTTTCTCTTCTAGAACAATTCTTACCGAAACCCATGTTTTCCCTAGAATTAATTGTAATATTATTAAAATAATTTTAATTTACTTTCTAAAGTAAACTTATTGTTTTATAAAAGTAAAACAAAAATTATAAAATTAAAATTTGTGATACTAGTTAAATATTAAGGTCTGGATTCCAATATTGTTCTATTTTAATGTCCACCAAAAACACAGTCGTACCTAAGGAACAGTTCTTCTCCAAACAATCAATAAGCAAAAAAGAAAAAAAAACATGTCTAACTTTTTTTTTGATAACGGTTAAAACTGTGGTTTTACTTTAAGTAACTGGCTCTATGTCTATTTAAATGTCCATGTCTTTCACGGGTTTCTGCATGTTGGCCATTTTATCAATTTATCGGCGGCATTTCTCGATTTACATTTGGGATCACTCATGTGGAACCATCCTCCACAATTCGACTTTTGTTCTTGGTATAATGCTTCCCAACTGCCCTCTTTAAACCACCCTACAAATGTGCTATTAGGTTTAAACCAGTCTATTGGGAAGGCCACTTAAAAGCATAGACTTTTTGGTCATTGAAGTAGGGATACGCAAATTTGGATTGATGCTTCGGTTGATAAATCAGCATCGTGTTCTTCATGATGTTAACGTAAATTACCTAATGCATTTTGCCATCTATCAAATGAATTGGGCCTACGCCATACCAACAAAAAAGAACTCCATGCTTAACCGTTTTTTGGGCGTGTTATGGACAGAGTTCTTTGAAAGATGGCCTTCGAACGGTTTGTTCAAGTTTATCGTCGTTTCGTAAGTCCATAAAAAATGTCTCCACTTTTTAACTCCGTGTCCAGTCTAATGCATATGATTTTTAGCGAAAATTTTGATATTTTTAACACAAACAAAACGAACACGACTGGAAACCAATTTCGTAATTTGGAGTCAGTTTACAAGAAAGTAAAAATTCCTTCCTTGTAGATTACAGATAAAAGTTGTTCACATGTACGTTGTTTTTTTTTTTTTTGTATTTTAACTTCGCTTGAAGATATTGCAACTGTCTCTATTTTAATGTCCATATCTGTTTCTACTATAGTATCAGTTTGTATACATATGTAGGTACTTAGATTTAGAAAAAAAAAATTTATAATTGGGATGATGGAAAAATGATTAAAATAAATTTGAAAATTCATCATAATTTTTATAAATAGTTTCGTAATTAATTCTCCAAGTAATCAAAATAAATAAATTCCACGAAAATTGATAAAAAATTAAGTTCATGTGCATGCTAATTTCTATCGATGTAATTATAGTATTATAGTAATCAATTAGTCTCATCGTAAATCATAGAACAAGTTAACAAGTTACGATTTTGTCTGCATTTGTAGGTAACATATTAATCTTGTGCTTAAAATTCTCCACTTTGCGACTAGTATTCCAAAGTCATTCTCAATAACTCTCCGAGCTCGAAAAAGCCTTTTATTAAAATTATGTTTCTCAATCGTGAGTAGCTTTCCAGGGTACGGCCGCATCAAATATGATAATGGTTGCAGGTATAATTCCAATTCGAAAGTCGACTGGGAGGAGGGAAGTTTATGTCACCAGTTAAACTTGAAACCTTTCTACCAAAGATGAGTCTGTAAACACTCCACCATCACTTTGACTTCCGTACGCACCGATCGCGATGTCAACTGCGACAAAAGTATAATTACATGCCAGAAGAACTATCGAATGGTGTCCCTTATAATTGTAGTATTCCCGAACCAGCTCCTGGTGGGCACAACACAATTTGGTAAATTCCACAAAGTTTCTAAGTCATGAGAAATGTGCTTCCGATCACTTTCTGTTTGTGGTGATAAAAAGGAGGACATAAGGCAGGTCCAAAGAATATCGGCTGTTTCGTAAATGATGTTTGCAACATTTGAATATCCCATACGTCAGTTGCTGTTTCTCGAAAAGTATTCGAAGTTATAATATCGGTCGAAAATTACGAAAATAATTTCGCTTGATTTCGGGAACCTAGCTGTATTGCTAAAGAACTATACTCAAGATATTAATGTTTAGAACTGATTTCGGAATAATATTCTGTTTTGAATGACCAACAAATTAAGGAAGACTTCAGAAATGTTTCTGTTTTCTATTGTTTTCACAATTTCCTTCTAAAATTTTTAGACAAAGTGAGTTAGCAAAAATCCGATAGGAAAAAAGAATTATTAAGAAAATAGGGTTTCTTATGCTTAGTTTAACGGGTCTTTTTTCACTTCATAAGAATCTTATTCTGTGAAATAAATATTACAAGTAAATACATTTAATTATTCTTTTTTTTTTGAACAAATCATAATCAAGAAAAGACCAACTTAGTTGCTTTGTATATTAATTTGCCAAATACTTTCCGCATAAATGTGGGTTATTACTTATTATTAAACTTCTTCCCCCTTTCAATTTATTACTGTAAGTAGAAGTCTTACAGGAATTTTGTTAAAAAAACAAAAAAACATTTTCAGTTAAACCTTCACCTACTAAGTGATTAGTTTCAAGACTGGCACTCAAAAAAAGTTGCACCCAACTCAATAAATATAAATTGCCTTGGGTTGTACAAATTTATCAAAATTAATTGTATACATATTTTGTTCTCCTGATTGTTGCAATGGAAGTGTTTTTTTTTTCTTGATGCTATTAAACTTCCCACATGTATTTACAACATAACTGAAAACCATTCGTGCGGAAAGATCAACATAGTAAACTTTTTTAAGTTATGTAATCTAATTTTATGTTTTTTTTTTTTGTCTTGGGTCCACTAAATTATGTTCAATATCGAGAAATGGCAGTAAAGTAGTTTTAAGTTATGTTCAAATAATGTAGCATTGAAAAAGCTGGCTTGGCCAGTCACAGTCAATCAACCCACAGAGCAAAGGAATTCACTGACTTCACTAATAGAGCAGAGTAAAGTAAGGTGACGGAGAAATAGTGTGTGCTTCAGACACCAAATAATGTCATTCAAGTAATTATTTTAAAATAAAAAAAAAAACAAGTTTTATTTATTTTTTACTTTAACACTAAACTAGTTGTTTGTTTCCCTGTCATGGTATGGTCTTATGCCGAAAATACTTTGGATTTTCGTGGAAATTTAGAGGAATTAAAGTTCATACTAAGTTATGGGAGTTCAATTTTTCATTTTATTTCTGGTCCATTGGAGTACTACAGGTTATTCAACCAAGTGGCTTTATTAGTTTTGGACATTTCAAGATTCAACTTGTATGTCTTTCCCATTACCGCGAAAGCTTTAAAACGGCCTCATTTGTGATTTTGAGCTTGGAATTAAGACTGAGGAAATAAGCATTTCTAAAACTCTGCATTTCAATTATTCCTATCATCCTTTCATCCACTTCAAATTTTACCTTAACTTATTCTCCATATTTTAAGTATGTTTCTAAGATATTGAGAAGAAAAAGGGAAAGTTTGTTTGTCATAGTTTAAAAAAAAAAGCGAAGTTGTTCTTGCTTCCGGCCCGTGTTCGTCTGGTTTTTCTTTAAGGTCAATGAATTTATTATTATTGCTGTTGAATCGAAAACTTTGAAAATTTTAAAATTGAGTTCAATAATTTATTTATTTGCTACCACCTCTCAAACATATTTCAATTGTATGTCAAAACAAAGAAGACTTTTTTTTCCTTGTATCATTATTTGCTTTCATTTATGGCGCCACAAATCGAAAAGACATTAAATATATGTAAATATATATTTAAAAAAAAACACAATTAAATATTATGAAATTCGAAAACAAGTTTTTTTTCTTTAAATTACTCTATCCCCGAAAAAGATGTGTAAACACTTTAGAAGATTATTTTTAAATTGGGAATCCCAATGGAAAATATTATTTTTTTTTTTGACAAAATGAGGCTGCATATAGTTTGAGTTTGATTGGCCTTATCATTGTTTTGTTTAGTTTTTATATAGATTTAGTTGTTCTGAGGAGATAACCTAATTTTCGAAACTACGTATGTATCTATTTCACCATAATTGAAAATGCAATAGATTTACATTCATCAAGCTTTGATCTTATAAAAACTGTCTTATGCATAAAATGTTCCTTTATAGCCAATTAATTGAACTTATTCTGAAGTCTAGTTCTCAAACTTAAAAAGGTGTCTTAACATGTCTAAAGTTTGAACGCAGTGCAAGCTTTTCCTTCGAAAATGATTTTCGATTCATATGCTTACCGCATGCTAAAAATCTAAGTGTCACCAGTATATGCTCGCGTACTGGTATGGCTTCCCTTAATTTGGCATTTTTTTTAAATTATGGGTCCAACGTTTTGTATCACTAACTCACAAACAGCATACATTTCGAAACTGTTGAGGATCTTCAATTTGAAGCTCTCTTGAAAAAGCAGACCCCGTACCGAATTGATTACGACGATCTACCCACGGTTTGGCCCAACAATTATGAGTCAGTTGAATTAAATACCGTATCGAAATTATTGCACAGTACAAATGCATATTCCACTGATATTTTCGAATTGCTGAAACCACTCAAAATATAAAACAAAAATGCATTTATCGCTCTATATACGGAACAATGATATACCCTTGGTTAATGATAGAGCAAAGTGGGTGACCTCGTCGTAGAAGGTCACCAGAAGTGATTAAAGCAATTGTAGAAAGAATTCGAGGAAATTCCCTCCATAAATAGAAATCGATGGCTCGAGAAATGAAAACAAAAACCACAAGAAAGATGTCAGAAGCTTAGCGCTTACTGCTGGACAACACCTGGCTGAGGCTTTGATGAGAGCAACAGGATTAAAGGTGTTGCTTCAAAAACTCGCAAACGGAGGATGAACAATTTTTTACAGTGGTACAGAAATTTAGTCGCCATAACGATAGGATTTATGCCCATAGCTCCAAGGAACCTGCTGAAAAGGTTGGCAAAGTTCAAAATAGCCATCATCCAGTTTTAGTGATCGTTTGGTGGGGAGTTTCTTATGACATAGTTACAAATTGATTTTTTAGAGAAAGTTGATAAGCCTTTAAGTAACAAGACTGCGCCCGTTCACAAGGCAAAAACCACGCAACTTTTATCTTAAGGACAATTTGTAGCAAAAGTGACAACTGTTAAAAGGAAGAACTCTGAAAAAAAGAATTGTCAAAAAAACACCCATTACATTAAGCTATTTTGTAGTTTTAAGACAATGACGCTCTACTTTTGCAAATTCATGATTTTAACAAACGGGGAAATAATATTCGATAAAGGATATTTTTATCTGAACTTTGGTTTTTTATTTCATACCTAATATGTAATTTTTAACGCCCGCCCTTGAAATAATTTACTGTAACAACAAAAACTGCTCTAATTATTAAATAGTTGTACTCATCAATCAATAAATAAAATCGCATAAATTAAAGAAAAAAAAAACAAATTCAAGACCAAAAATTGTCTTTAGAAAAAATATAATTATTTGCTCTGTTTATGAACAAAAAAATCATTGTACAGACGACGGGTTGGGCAAATACAAGTCTTACAACTACTTTAAGTTTATTGATATCGTGATAAAATACCTAATTTGAATATTCCTATATTAGGTATGTCTCTTAAATGAATAATCATTTATATTATTGAATTGAATTTAAATTAAAATAACAACTACAAGGTTTCAACAAGTAAACAAAATATATATCTTTATTAACTTGTTTTTATATAAAATACAACAAATAAAAGAGAAAGAAACTAATGTAGTATATTATTCAAAACCACTTATTGTAAGTTTTAAATTGTATCATACCTTAATTCAATTTTTGTAAAGGAGGAGAAGAAGTCAAGTAATAAGGTTTTTTAATTATAATTTTCATTAAAATGTTTTGTTTATGTTTTCTTGTTTTATTTTTATAAAATAAAACACTTCACTTACAATATTAAAAATAAAACATTTAAAAGGGAAAAACACCTGAAAAAGGGTGCGGGTAGTTTATGCAAGATACAAAATTATCAAGTTAATAAAGATGATATTATGCATATTTTTATATAAAAAATAAGGTTTTTACTAAGAATTCAATTTTTTAAAAGCTAAGTAGAATATTTTAAGACCAAACGAACACGTGCACACTTTTCAAAAATGTTTATGAGATCAATATATGTCAAAGAAAAGTATTTTTCGTTCATCAGTTTAAAAAAAAGCATTTGTTTTAACTTTAAGACGAATTTTGCTAGCTTGATTTAAATCTAGATCTAATTATTTCTTTTCACATAAATCTCGCACTGAAAGCTATCTTCTTGAATTAACTGTACAAAGACTTAAGATACCAATTTAACTAATTCCTTTTTCAAGATCACACGATAAATAACTTGGTCTTAGGACAAGTTTTTCAGTGTTGAGTTAATTTCGAGATAAACCCAGAGCTAGTTAATCCTGAATTGAGGAATTTAGTTTTAACTTATGAAAAAGTGTCACTGAAAAGTTATCGCATCAGCTGTCAAAAAAACTACCGAAATCGATACATTTTGACATTTTAACTGACAGCCACCAGCCGTTTCTCTTAATCAATTTTTTTTTCTTAACTATTTAAAACGAATAAACAAATTTCGAACTCTTTCCCCAAATAAATTAAAGTCTTAATGTAATTAAAAATTATTCATTGTTCCAAAAAAAAAAAGAAATAAAAATAGATTTACCATAGCGATTTCAGTATCTGTCAAAAACTTCCGTATACTTTAACCAGTGTTGACTCACAAAATTTCAAGCGTTACTCAGAGTAAACTTTAAGATTATAAAAGACTTAAAAACAAGGTTCAAGAGTTAACTCGCGTTTAACTCCGAAAATAGGTTGATCTCGAATTGATTGAAAAAAACAATGTCCTAATTCACTCGTCTGATTTCCTTAAGACAAACATTTTATTGTATACTATTTATTTTTATTTTGTTCTATAAAAAGTCATTCTGTTTCAAAGACGTTAAAAAATCTCAGCAACAAAACTGAGTACAAATCAAATGAATACTTCCAAAAGAGTAGGAGATTCCCAATTGCAAAACAAAAACAATTTAAATATTGTCAATTCAAGAGGTTCAAAAAGTTGACGATTGTGGATCTGCTTCATGCATTCCACAAATATCGAATTTCGATCAAAAGTGAATTGAAATCACTTTTCAATTTCACGTGAAATGACATGTTCTTCAATTCGATGGATTTCGAAAACTTCAAAGTTTCTTCGAACTGTCAGAACTGAAAGATCACCCATTCTTATTTTGTTTCTGAAGTAAAATTTGTGCTGCTTTTAAGATGGATGCAATGTTATTGACAATTTTAAGTGAAAAAAGAAAGCAGAATTCAAGAGAAAAAATAAGAAGACGAATTGTGCGAGACAAATTAATTATATTGAATTTACCTGATAAAATGTAAGTGATTTAAAATTATGAAAAATTGTTTTGATAAATAAAGTAAATTCTTGATTTCCTCTTTTAGCTTTCATCGTAATTTTAGATTAAGCAAAGACGCTTTTTTATATGTTCTAAGGGAAATAGAATCTTTTATAAAACTTTCATCGATTCCTTCAATTCAAAAACTTGCTGCAACCCTCCGGTTTCTAGCACAAGGAAGCTATCAAAGATCAATTCACAGAAATAAAAAATGTGATTTGCATGCGTTCAAAAAATGGAATAGATCGAAATACAGAACATCCATTTGCATGTTCGAAAATCCAATTCACAATAACGAAATGTGGAACACCCAAATTCACTTTTGCAAAGTGTATTTACAAGTGAAATGCAGAACATGGGCATTAGTATGGACGCATTCACAAACATAGTGGTGGTCAAGGGATTCTGATTGGCTAAATCTAACTACAAAAGTAGTTGAAATGTCCCCTCCGACGTAGTGTACAAATTTCGGCTCGGTTAGTTCACACTGGTTTTGACGTTTCAGAATCAGCTGCTCGGTAAAGACACACGAATTAAAATTGAAATAAATCGTTCAGTAATTAAATACAAACATAAATCATTCAAATTTTTAAATTTGATTTTATTGAATTTAAAAACACAAAAGATAAGTTAAAGTTATCAAATCAAAAATATTTCTTATTTTATATATTTGCATTTGTCAATCTGACAGTTTCAGATTGACTAGTTTCTGTGTCAAACTGGTGCCTCTTAAAGATTTATGTCTGTCAAATCATATTCAAATTAATAATAATATAAGACGTCAATAAATGCATCTTGGGAAAGGAATTTCCCCAAAACGTCATTTATTTTGATGTTTACAAATGTGTAAACAAATGAATCACAAATGTCTTAAAGATTTATCGAAAGGTGCAACAAATATGGTAATTCATCCGATACCTATTTCACTACACCAACTATCTAACTCCCTGAGAAAAGGTGCATTCGAGATTAAAGCAAACTGAAATAAAAAAACTGCACATTTGAATTTTTAATGAAGCAGGTGTGTGACTGAATCTCAATTAAAAAAAAAATACAATATAATATAAGTTATAACAAGAAAGTCGTTACTTGGTATGCCGGCATTAATCTCCATGAGATTTAAGAATACTTAAATAATAATTAAAAACACGATAGGGTTGAAAATATGTATTAATTTAAAAAAAATTGTGTTGGTTTCCAACAACCAGGAAAAAAAACCTACATCATATCAAAATTGGAACGTGTAATATATTTTGTCTGTATTATTTCAAAATAAATCGGGGTCATTTTCCTTGGTGAAAGATTGATATACAGATTTTCTTTATTTTTCTGATTAAAAATGTATTGGTTTTTGATGATAACCTTTTTAACTTTTAATACAAATATACATACATACATAAGATTGAAGTAGAACACTAGTTTTTTTTCTTGTGGTGTTTTGTAAGATAGATTAAAAGCCCCTATGACAGACAGACTGTTGTAATGATTCACTTAATATGTATCACATAAAGTGTTGATGAAATTGATTTCCTGATACTAATCTTAATTTTTTTTTCTAATTTCAATGAAGAATTAATGAGAATTTCACATATGTTAGGCCTATTAAGTAACATATAGGGTAATGTCAGTTTGATAATGTTTTACACTTTTTATACTTAAGGGTTTCAAAAGTTTAAAGCCAAAATTGAATTAAAAACTTAAAATATTACTAAATCAGGGTAACTAATGGTCTTCCTTTTAGCTCATGATAAACAACTAACAACATTGCTTCTGTAGCTAACAGGGTTGACGAAAGCACAGTTTTGTCGGTTCCTCGTCGATCTTTGGAAATACGTATTCCACAAATGTCAATACAATGCAATACTTAACTTAGTTGTTAATGCTTTTAAAGCTCAATTAACATAAGAACTCAAGCCGGTCAATTATCACTGTATCTTCGTTGATTGCCCTGGTCCACAAAATTAGGTTTTTCTTGTGTCACACAAACAAAAAAATACTTATTAAAAGGATTAAGCTGCCTGAATTTGAATTTCGCCTTTTAATTTTTCTATCACATCAGGTTTTATATAATGTCCTATTTAAAAATGCCAAACAAAAAAAACTAAAAACGAGCTTTTTAAGTCTAAGTTGAAACTCAAAATATCCCTTTGTTTGATTGATAACAGGGAAAAGAACAAATTTTTCTTTTCTAGATACAATTTTAAATTATTTAAGTATCTTACTTTGTTTCTAAAAATTCTCATTGAATACTTTTATAGTTTTGAAAAATATGTTTTTACTGCTCAACATTATTTTTATATTTTAAAAACTTTATGAAACAGAATGGCTTAAACAGCAGATTCGTTATAAGAACAAAACTTACTTTCAAATCGTTTTGCCTTTTTCTGTTGAAAACCCTTTTAGCATAAATAGGTTAGCGCTTCTTTCAGATTCTTATAAGAAAGGTGACATCTAACGAGTCATGAAGATTTTTTATATGAAATAATATCAATATTTCAACTGAATAATAAAGAAAGGATTTTATTAAAAAAAAGCTGCTTCATTAATTCAGATTCAAAAATTCTTATGTACGTATTTTTTTTTGTGAATTAGAAAAAGCAATACCTCAAAAACCTTTCTAAAATACCGTGACAGTATGACTGTTAATTCAGATTTAAGTTAAGGCCATCAAAAAGAACTGCAAATGTGCAGGTAGAAAATCTTTTTTACCATTGTTATTTTGTGTGACCGGAAATGAAAGACCTAAGCACCATCTGCCCGATCCATAAAAAAGGTGACCGCCTTCTCTGCGCCGACTACAAAGGCATTAGCGTTTTAAACATCGCGTACAATATCTTGTCCACCGTATTATGTGAACCCCTGAAGCCATTTACTGATAAACTAAATGGCCCTTACCAGTGTGGCTTCAGGCCTGGAAAATCTACCATCCACCAAATTTTCACTCTACGCCAAATCTTTTAAAGACCCAAGAACATAACATCGAAACACACTATCTTTTCATTGATTTTAAAGCAGCTTATGACACCGTGTAGACATGAACGAACTATACCGTGCCATGTTGAGTTTTGGCATCCCTACCAAACTGATACGACTTATCAGGACATTATGGGAAGAACCAAACGAGCACTGGCGGGTGCCTTCTCTAATATCGAGTCTGAGGCGAAGAAAATGGGTCTTGACATTAACGAGGACAAAACGAAGTATTTACTGTCGTCAAATAGAATCGATTCACACCGTAGAGTTGGTCAAAACGTGGCAATTAACAGGTATTACTTCGGGGTGGTAAACAATTTTGCTTATCTGGGCACTGCTGTTAATTCTGCAAATGACATCAGCGCGGATATCAAACGTAGAATTACCCATGTTAATCGCTGTTTCTTTACCTTAAGCAAGCAGTTGAGAAATAAGGCCCTATCGCAAAATACCAAAGAGACACTGTACAAAACTTTAATCATCCCAGTCTTGCTGTATGACGCAGAAGCATGGACCCTCTCCCAGGCAGATGAAGGATTTCTTGTTATCTTCAAGAGGAAGATTCTGCGTATATTCTATGGTCCAGTTTGTGTCGACAGGCAAAGTAACATCTGGCGGAGAAGATTTAATCAGGAGTTATACGAGCTGTACAGTGACTTGCCACTGGTCAAAAAAATGCGTGTACAACGCTTAAGACGGCTAGGGCATGTAGACAAGCCTGAGGGAACAAGAAGCAGAGGCAGACCTCATCTCCTGTGGAGCGATCAAGTTGAGGCCGACACACGTCAAATTATTATTCGAAACTGCAGTCAGCAAGATGGAGATCGAGAAAGCTTGCGAAAGTTATTACTTGAGGCCCAAGAGCACAATGCGCCTTAGCGCCAACTAAAGTAAAGTGAAAGACAGCTACGTGCCAAATAACCAACAAGGTTATTCAGAATTTGTGTTTAGTTTTTAAAATATCAAAATAAAACTTCTTATTGGAAAAATACCTTCTCACCCAAAAAAGTTTATTTTTAAAGAGAAACAAAAAAACTTGATAATAAAGTATTGATGACCAATAACATTGACCTGCTTTGAAACTGCCGTTTTTAGGCTTACGAAGTATTTTTCATTAAATCCGAAAAGTTATTTATAATAGTGAACTTTTCTTAGTTACGAGGCTTCAATAAACAGCGAAAGTATGTTGTCGTACATGACAATATAATCAAAACACTTCTAACACGTAAATCATAATCTGTTTTGCTCCTATCCTGTTTCTAATATTTGTTAACTCCTTATTTGTACAGCCTTTTAAGGGAAAATTATCTGCTTTTGCGGATGATACTGCTCTCTTGTACTCAAATAATAATAACTTTGAAACTTTCGTCAGTATGAACTACGACTTAGATATTCTTCGACACTAGTCTGGGTCACAAAAATAAAGTATAAGTAGCAAGGCTAAATTCATGCTCTTTAATTTAAAGGGAATTTTTTCCGAAAGTTTCTTCCTGACTTATCATGCACCTACATAACTGTTCTGGTTTTGAAGTATGTTCACCTATGAATTGTCCAGGTTTTTGCCGTTGTGATGGTTGCTTCGACATTGAACGTGTTGATTACATTAAATATTTGGGAGTTTTACTCGATATGAAGCTTATTTGAGTTGAATATACGAACAAATTAAAAGTTTATCTTGATAAAGTTGTAAGACAGATCTGCCACCTAAGTCTATATTGCCCTCAAAAAATCATCGGCATAAGCATGATTTGCCTTTCCGAGAAGTTTTCCTTTGCTTATTCGTGAAATATGGAACTCTAGTCAATATTAAGGCTTCAGGCATTAAATCCCTGCAAATGTTCCGAATTTTGCAAAAAGCCTTGAAGCCCGTAAATCACACTGTCTTTCAAACTATGGTCTAGCCTCTTTTGAGTGTTGATCTTTTATAAATAAGTAATAGAAAAACTTTCAAGTCAAGTTATTTAGCAGAAATTGTATATTTAAATAAAAAAAAGAAACAATGGGAGTCAATGCATCAAAAGTACGTCAAATTTCTATATGAGATTAAGCCTTGAATAAATTGCATAGATTACAGATTTATTACATATCCATAACATGCAGTTTAACAGGTCATCCAAATCAGTCTTCTTATTAGCAACAAATATAATAATTTTAATATTTTATACAATCGTTAGATTGTTGACTTTGATATAAATAATATTAAATTACTTTAGCCTGATTAAAAAACATAACATCTGTATGCACAAATCTGCAACCCTCACACATACACATATATGTATATTGTCCTTACTCTCAATAATAACTTCTTATCAAGAAAGACATTTAATTCAGCTGAACAGAATAATAATTTTATTAAAACACCAACAAATCCACGTGAGACTTATCTCAATTCAGAAAGCTTTTTTTTTTGTTGTTACCAACTGCAGTTTGCCTCATAAATGTTCATATATCAGTAAGTTCAGATCTAGACATTTTAATCAACAATTATTGTATTATAAATATTTTGTTTTAATAAATTAAGTACAATGCTAATGTAAATAAATATATATTTATGTATATTTAATGCGGTAGTTTGAAAAAAAGTATTGAATAAAGAAATAAAATATACATTAAATCGTCAACAATACTGTCGCTAAAATATACAAAAAAAAAGTTTCGTCAATATTATCAGTAGTCACATATTGCAATCCCCCCCTTAACAATAAATATTATTTTCTTAAACAAATATTTAGTAAGTACTTCTGGTACAGATGTACATAGATATATATTCAAGTTTTGACTATTTAAATATTTTTACAAATGGGTTTTTACCATATTTTGAGATAAGAAAAGGAAAAATTATATTATTTATATTTTTTTTTGTTTCAATTGATTAACCCCATTTTTTTTTTATTTCTTTATAGAGCCATGGCCTGAAGTTAAATCATCATCTTCACAACAACAACTGATCGATTTTGAATCGTTCGAATCAGTTTTTCATCATCCATCTTTGGTAACAAAAGTACAAAATCCCTATGAAGGAGAAAACTGCAGCAAATCAATTTTTAATAGTGCAACTATATTAACCCAATTAACACCTCCACAATCCCCACCTCAGGCTGCACTAACACCACCACAATCTCCACCACAGGGACCCCAAGATGTAAAAGAGGTAATTGTTTTTTTTTTTTTTAATAATTTCACAAACTTTATCATCATTTTTGTTTTTAGTTCAAATTTAAATTTTAATTGGTGTTGGGTTCATCTCAAATGGGTTATAAATCAACTTCTCTTGCTTTGAATATTGTGCACAATTTTAAGGTCTAAATCTTTATTGATCTTTTTTCTGGTGTATATAATGCCATTGTATCAAATAACGAATCTCTATTAGTTCTTAAATGTTATGGAACTTGAACTTGGAAAAACTAAAACAGGATGACGAAACCCGAAACGTTTCGACGAGAACAGGCTAATATTAGAAAAATAGGATAGTTCCAAAAAGTGATGCTAGGTGCTTAACAACTGTCATGTTAAAGGTTTGGTTTAAATCCCTTAACTTACTACCCCAGGAGCCAGTTACATATATCTATCATTGGTTTTCATTACTGAAAAGAAACATTATAATTTGTTTGACAGGTCGTTTATAGCAATCATTAAAAATGTCTGTCATTGAAAAAAAAATTTCTGATTGAAATCCACCGAAAAATTTTTACTGACAGAAATCTGTCATTGGAATTGTGTGAACTTGGAACACAAATCAGTGGAACGATTCGTTTCACTTTTGGACATAAAAGTGTCAGCTGTTCATGAAAATAAATAAAGAGAAAAATACATTTTTAGAGATTAATAAATGCGCAATTACACTTTTTATTCTTGAAAAAAGTTCTTTGTGTGATTTCCGATGAATCGTATATAATTTTCATTTCTAATCGAAGGGAAACGCCTTCAAATTCGATTCACAAAATTTTCCGGTTTGAATTCAATGACAGCTATAACTGGCCCCTTAAAGTTTTTGCATGGAAAATGAATCTTCCGACAAATCCTTGTGTTCGAAAGTGTTAATTACTTTTTGCACAATTATCTTTGGTTTTCGTCCTGAAACCCTTTAAAAGGATTAACACGTTCATATAAAGTTAACAGTTCAGTCCATCGAAGAAATGATATTTCGATCGTAGCGTCTCTGAAATACCCGAACTTTTAGAAAGGAGTTAATTTTGAAGAAGAATTAAATATTAACTGATATCAAATAAGATTTTCATTTCTTGTCTTCCTTTTTATTTTCCAATTGTGCGATAGGAAATTTTTGAGAAATCGGATCGTAAACCAGAAAGTTTTTTTTTTATATTTCTAAAGCCCAGTTTTTCAGTGCTAAGTGACTTAAACCAGAGCAAATGCATCCTTAATTCAGATTTAATTCCCGAAAAAGTTTTTCAGTGGGGGTTTTATTTTAACCTTATGAGTCTTATGAGTGTTATTATACTTTGGTGTCACTGAAAAGTTATTGATTCAGTTGACAAAAAATATTGAAATCGAAAGATTTTGAAATTTTAATTGGCAGCCACCAGTCTTTTTTCTTTTTAATTTCATTTAACAAACGAAATTCAAACATTTTCTGCAAATTAAATAAAATGATTTGGTCGCAAACTTATAAGTCTTACTCTTTTCAAAGCAATTAAACTTAAAATTTCTTATAAATCTCCATCGCTCATGTCGGAGTCTGAATATACATAACAAACCATTATTCGTTTTTCTGCAAAAAGAAATTAAAGTAACTATTCCATTGCTATTTCAATACCTGTCAAAAATATCTTTATACTTTAACCAGAATTAACTCACCAAATTTGAAGGGTTAACTTAGAATTAACTCCAAAGATTATAATAAACTGAAAAACATATTCCAGGATTTTACAAATGTTTAACTCTGAAACTAGGATAACCTCGCACTGAAAAAATGGGCCTTACAATACATAAATCCCAGAGGATTCAGAGCAAGGAATCGAAAGCTTCACTATTAGCATCTTTAATGTCCTGAATCGATTGCTTGTCATTACATAAGCATATACTTTATGTTTCAAGGGGCCTAAACAAAATTAAAAATTGTTCACCTCGGTGATCCGTATTAACAAAAAAAAAAAAAAAACACGGTAAGAAAACTTTTTGGAAAACTACGAATTTATGCTTAACCACAATCATGCGTTCGGCTTCTTCAAGCTTCTTCTCTCTTTAGATCGTAAATATTGGGCAGGTTCAGCCAACATAAGAGACTTAAGTTGAAGTCAACTTCATTCTTTGAACGTAAATTTTGACCGATGCAAATAGTTAGCTTTTCAAGGGTCATGAATTTAAAATTCAGAACTTTACTTGGCAAATCTCTACTTTAAGTTTATTGTACAAAAAGTCCCAACAAAATTACTGTCTTCAAAACATTCCTCAGGCAAGCTACAAGTCCACCACGATTTGTATTTTTTTTTTTTTTGTAAAGAAATATTAGTTATTTCTTTTCCAAATTGACAAGGAATCCTTTTACAGAAAGCTTAAAGTTGTGCATAAAATAAATAAATTATATTGACTTGATAGTTAGGGAGATTTTTCTTTACTAACTTTCCAGTCAAATTTCCATTAAAGTTGCCTTAATTGGAAGATAATTTTTTGGCAGCTGGCCAATCAGATACTAGAAACTTTCCTAACTTTCAAGTCCCTTACGTCCTCTGAACCTGCTCACTGTAAATTCCAACTTAATAATAGAATAGATCTATTTTCTATTTTCTTGCGCTTTGACAGCTAACAGTTGTATTGTCATTGCGCAACTTCCAAAAACTGCCTTAAAATTAAGGCAATTTTATTGGAAAGTTAACTGGAAATTTAGCTGACAAAAGTCTTTGTTTTTTTAAAGACAATAATAGCCAGGTTCTTTGAACGTACATTTTGAACAAGGCACCTAGCTAGTTTTTCAAGTGACATACATTTTAAACTTTACTTCACTAACCTATACCCTCAGTTAATCCTACACAAATTATCAAAAACAGTATTTCCTACAAAACACTCCTCAGGCAAGCTTCAAGTCCTTCACGACTTGCATTTTGTATTGTTAAAAAATATTTCTTATTTATTTTCCAATTTTACAAGGATACCTTTTAAACAAAACGTTAAATGGGATCGTGCAAAAAATAAATAAATCATAGAGTAATAAAGTTCAGCTTTCAGTCGAATGAAAAAACATGATCAATTGTCATTTTGACATAAGTTGACTTAACTTGATAGTTAGAAAGATTTTTCTTGACTAACTTTCCAGTCAATTTTCCAATAAAGATGTCTTAGAAAAAACGCAGTTGACTGTAAATCCTTTATGTTATCTGAACCTGCCCATTGCAATTTGGTTTGTTAATTTAAGTAAACTTACCTTATGACACATGATATCGTAAAATACTGCAAAGTCAGTAAGAAGCCTGTCAAAAGCCCCACCGATCTAACGGTTGGTTGTGGTTTAGCCATTTCAGTTCAAAGTTTTCACCGTTTTAGTTATTCAATTAAGCAATATAAGCGTGTCCTTGAACGTGTATTGTTGCATTTTTAGCAATGTCATCTTAAGCAATGTTTTTACTTAAAAAAAAAAACGCTTAAAGATGACAACTGTCAAAATAGCAAAGATGTTTCAAATTCAACCTCTTGTTGAAAAACCTTCATTATTTCTAATCCAATAAGTTAATTTCAAATCCGAATTAGAATTTGTCAAGATGGTCATATAGTTTGTTCATTTGATGGCTCGTGTTGTTATTTCAGTTAATTAGTTTGTTAAGATGTATTTTTTCCCTCAACACCAAACTTCCATTGAAATATATAAAATACATATTTGACTTGATCTTTTTAGATTAAGAACTTTTGTTTGTTTTATTTTATCTAAAACATATGTGATGTTTTTTGAATGCAAATATGGAAATATAAATTCTATAAATAGAAAACAAAAGGCCTCAGCTATAAACCAATTTCACTAAGCTACACTTTAATCTACCATAGTAATAGAAATTTTATTCTTTTGTTTTATTTATTTTATAATGAAACATGTGTTTAAATTTTCCTTGGCGCCACCTTGAAAACGGTTAATGATATGTAGTTAAAGTTAAATTCTTCATATCTTAAATTAAACAAATTTCAAAATACAATAGTCAAAAGGTTTTAGCAAATTAAGAATACAAAAAAAAAGCCAGCCATGAGAGAATCTAATTTATTAGAAATCATAATAAACGTATGCCAATAGAAAATGTCATCCTGTGGTGTCCAATCCATTTGAGTGTTCAATATAAATACTTTGATTTTCTTTTCTAATTTTTTTCATTTGCTTTCTTTCTTTTTTTCTTCTTCCTATCCTTTGGTTTGTATGGAATACTTGTATTCTCAGATCTTCGATTACTTTTCATCACAACAGGTAACCGAACATCAACATCACCACCAACATCAACAGCAAGAGCACCAGCAAACAGCACATCATCTTATTCAGGCCCAGCCTCGTATTCAACCACTCGTCTATCAGAATATCCCTAATTCGATTTCAGTTCCAGTTCCAGTGTCAGATTTGGTTAATTCGCAGTTGCCAGTTGCCTTCACACCAAATCCATACAACAATGTCAATCAGGATATTGCCCAGAATTGTCAGATTGTCGATGAAATTGTTGAGACTCGTGCCAAGGAACTACCCGATTGGCAAGATGAAGAGAACACCGAATTCAATACATCATGTTTCTTGTCCTCATTGTCGCCGCCTTCCCAGTCGGTTGACGAAGATTGGGGTCGTTCGTCGCCATCATCATCAGATTCATCATATTCATCGGTGATTGGAGATTCCTCGTCCAGCGATGGATGTGGTGGAAAAATGCAAACGAGCAGCAGTCTCGCCAAAAAACGCACCCGACCCTACGGTCGTGGACCTGAGGATCGTAAAAATCGCAAAAAGGAACAAAACAAAAATGCCGCCACTCGTTATCGTCAAAAGAAAAAGCAAGAAATGGAAACAGTCCTTAGCGAGGAACAAGAATTGTCCAATCGCAATAAGGCTCTGTCCGCCACTCTTGCTGATCGCAAGCGTGAGGCTAAATACTTGAAGAAACTGATTATGGAATTTTACCAGAGTAAAAAGTTGTAATTAATGTTGTTGCTATTAATACAAAATAAAAATCTACATTCATTCAAAGGAAATTTAACAAAAACAACAAAATAGAAAATACAAAAAAGTAAAGTAAAATTTACAAATATAAAACACAAGTTTAAAAGTTATCTCAGTTTTAAATGTCTAAGTTTAATATTTCTGTTTGCATTTGTGCAAAATAAAAAAAAAAAACAAGAAAAAACAAATTTAAAATATTGCAATTTTTCTTTTTAATTAACTTTAATTTTAAGCAGCTTACAATTAGTTTGAGTTTCCTTTGTAACATTTGCGAAGTCTTATATCTTTGTTTTAGCCAAATTTCTATTTTTTAATGTAATTTAAACAATTTTATATTTTTTTTTATACAAACAAACAAAAGTTATTAATATTATCCATCTTATTATATGTATGTATCTTTAGTTCTCAAATAGAAAAAGAAGTATCTTAAATGTTTCTAAATGTTTGGTCTTAATAGAAATTTACTTTACATGTCTTTTTCAATTCAGACGACTTATCTTGTTTGTGTAGTAATTGAATTGCTAGGACCGAATATTTGACCACAAGAAAATCAAACATAAGATATAAAAAAAATAAAAACCCCTTCAAAATAATGATTTGTTATTTTGTGTATTTTAAGATGCTGTCTATTTGAGTTAAGAAAAAAATGTATGTTTATCTTACATGAAAAAATATATAAACCAAAAGGGTTACTATAACCGTGATGTGTTTTACTTACAAAATTTCAACATTTTTAACCGACCGCAAAAAAGTCAAGGTATTGTATATTTTGAATAGTTTTTTTGTACCCATATGGATACTAACTAATAACTAAAAGTAATCTGCTGCATTTCGCTTTACCCTTTGAAATAATGGTTTTCAGACTTGTTAAGATCACTTAACCCATAGAAAGATAACCTTATTTCATAGAACCATAAGAGTAACACACATAATTTATAAAGCAATTTAATGTAGTTATCTTTCTAACTTAATAGATGTAACGATTGCACCACGGAAACCGAAAGGATTTAAAAGTGTAACAGCGCCACCTGTAGGCAACACGCAGAGAAACGATCTTGGTTGCGTTGGAAAGAAGAAAAAATAGATTTTTTTGATATATTTTTTTAAGTTGAAAGCTTTTTTAGTTTTAAAAAGTGATCTTAATTTTTGATATACAAGTACGAAGGTGCAAAATTAAATTATTGAACAATTTAGTCAACATCGGAATTGCAGCGGAATATCATCGAATTTCAATCTTTAGGGCACTTGATTTTAAGTAGGCTCACAGAAAAGAAATTGTAGATGGAGATCGAGGGTTATTGTCATTTTTCAACCACGTCCGCAATGTTTTTTTTTTTCAGATAGTACAGGGGCCTGATAAGGTTCGCTGCGGATCGTTTTCAATTCAACCTTTCAAATTCGACTCGCGTCGTATTTCCTTATTAACGGATTCGCGGCGAAGCGAAAATAGTTTTTCCTATATTCTAGTGATTTGACACTTTTCTTCCTACACTCCAATGATTTGACAGTTTTTCACAAATTTTGTTTTGTTTTCATTGAATTTGTGAAATTTGCGGTGATTTTTTCAATAAACAATATTAAATTTTTTTCAATAAACAATATTAAATTTAATTTATTGTGGATTTTGGATAAATTATAAGAAAATTAATATGAAGCTAACTCGCATTTTTATATAATTACAACCAAGAAAGAATCCACGAAATCGAACAGTGAAAAATAATAAACACTCTCGCCTGGGAACCCGCAAACAAAAATTTTTGGCCAACAAACATACCCTTCACTTGGTCGAATTCAAAACGAAGAATCCGATAGCGAAAGCAATAATTGAAAAAAGGCAAACTCGCTAGTAAAACGATTCGCCGCTAATCGTAATACTCTGTAATACGTTTCGAAAGCCAATCTGATATTCGATTCGTTTATGAGTTCGTACTCTGTACTCTGTAGTTCTGTACTCTATGAGTTCGTACTCTGTTAAATGTTCGAATCGGACAAAACAATTATCTGGTACTTTTTCTATTTATAAAATAGATTTGCCGAGTCCCGAAGTATTTCTATTAAGATGTGTCAAAGCAAAAATCGAAACAAATCACAAACAAGACGAGGAATTTGAAATTAATTTTTAAAGAGAAAATATAAAATTCAATAAAAAGTTAATAAAATGGATTCGGTTGCGCTGTGGATAGATGAAAAGAATAGAGAAGAACGTCAAACGTCCCTTGGCTAAATCGGGATGAACACACATGAATTCCAGCATAATTTCAAATTGCTTTTGTTTGCACATTTTTCGCTGATGATTCCTTGTAATTAAATCTATTTGCTTAAATTTTGAATAAAATTAATATTGTCTTACCTACCTTCGAATTGCGATACCTCTTTTGGTGTAGAAACAAAATTTCCGTTTTCGAAAGATAATGAAATTCGGAAACTCATTGCCAGGTACGAAAAATCCGAATGCGGATTTGTCATTACGTAAGAACTAGATTTCTTATCTGCAATAGAAATAGAGAGTACAAAATATTCGTTTTCAAAAATATTTGCTTTCGAAACGCATTACAGAATAGGGCCCCAAGTTTTTTACGCCCCATATTAAAGCGTTTTCAAAATCCACGCATCGTACGATATGTACGAATCATTGTTTCTTTCTACGTCGAAAGCCCTCTGCTCAACCGTCCATATTTTTTAGTTTCAAACATTTGTTTTTGTCCATCTTTAAAAACGGCCAAGTTCGTTTCCCTTTTTTGCCTACAGGTGACGCTGTTATAATTTGTAATCCTTTCAGTTTTCGTGCCGTATATCGATTTTATGGTTAAAAGTTATTTCGATCAAAAATGCTTAGCAAGTAAATCCCGAACACCCTTACCAAGTGAATCTTTTTCTTTAAATTATTCTGCGGCATATTATTTTAAATTTATGAGTGAAATATGTTCAAATTGAAGCAAACAGTGTAACAACTAGATTACTATTTTTTTTAAAATATATCCGTTGACTCACTCCTTTCACAATAGAACAAGATTAATATACATATCTCCTGGATTTGTATTGTTTTAACTTCATTGTTCAACGCAAAGCCAAAAGTAACATACGATTTTTATAAAATTCAAACTTTATTTACGATCACCTAGACAGACACTTACAAGACGTGTGAAAGTCAAAGAAAATAGCTGAAACTGATTCGGAAGAAGAAAAGCGTTTAAAGGTTTTTTACGAAAGGAAGGCTAAAGTTCTATGATAATCTAAGCTAACGAAGACCGACAGTTTAGTGCATTATTTTCCCATAGCTCAAAACAAGAACACCACTCTCGTCCTTGTTAAACACAAACATATAAGACTTATTGAATATAGATTTATAAAATTAGAGTTATAAAAAAAAAGGCGAACAGAAAGTTTTTGTATACCAAAAAATGATATCAGTGTGCAATAGGGCCACATTTAAATTTAAAGATAGCTTGGCTACGTCTTCGCGAATTAAGTGAACGAGCTTTCATTAGCCACCATGGGCCACTAATGACGAATGACTGGAACAAAAAGCAACCTGTATGCTGACCCCTTTAAGTCCAGCTATTTACTAGCTATTACAAATATTTCCCTTAACATTAAAAAATAAAGATTCGCGGAAAAGTATATTCCTTCGACGGAAATGTCCTTTTACAATACTTTGATGTCACAACAGGCTGTTCGAGAGAAGATCAGAACTACGAAGACGACAACGACATTTCATTTTCTCAACATTTGTTGTGGGCTTCAATTAAAACAGTTGATAAGAATGATTTCTTCCATTTTATTTTCATCGAACCCAACTGGTAAGAACAAATTAAATCGAATCATTAAAACAATGACAACAATCATCCTAACAACAACCACCACTAATAATTTTCTAGCTTAAGCCATTATTCGATGACTGCTTGTTATTCACTTTAAAACCTAGTACGCAGCTGAAGTGAAACGAATTTTCTCGGCGGTCTCCAAGTGCAAGTGCAGAGCAAAATGAAAACGAAAAACACAGCGGAAAAATATTTGTGGAGAGTTCTGTCAGCTTCAGTTAACAGCCTATCTCCTGGGATTCTTCCTGTTATCGCGCGCCTTGATCTGAAACACCAACATCAGCCTCACTACCCGACTTAATCTTGTTCCTGCCTATGACGTGGTATCACATGCTATAACGTAAGGAACGCCACATTGCCCTGCAATAAAAAAAGCCTACATACGGAATTCTATTTATTAACATTTTATTGAGCAGTTAATACCTGTTTTTTTTTTTCATTTCTGCAGCTATATTATTCCTGAATTATTTTTGTGAAGCTTATGCTCCAACTTCCAAATAGCTTCACTGGCTTCGACCAACGAGGCCAGTTACTTTTTTACCTCCGAAGAGAAATCATTTTTTTTTCTTCAGCTTGGAAGTTGAAGTTCACTGCTCGTCTTCTGAGTTTCGGATTCAGAAATGTACTGTTGGAACACATTTCGTCGTTCAGCAGCGTACTGAAAATAGAAAAGCACAGCGAAATTTTTCGTTTATGATTTCGGCATGTCATTTTTGTATGGGAAATTTCTTTTCGCATCAGCAGAGTACTAGGCTTAAAATAAAATTAACGATTAAAAGTTTAAGGCCATCATTTCATTGGAGATCATTCTTTTCGTGACTTATTCTTTTTGCTTTTTTTAGTTCGAATCTTCTACGACTGGAGATCAGTGGCCCTAATCTGTACTTCGTTTCGAAATGGAATTTTCCTTCCGAATTTTCGAAAACTGAAATAATTAGTTTTTTTCCAGTGTCGAATTATTTCTTAAGAGATCTGTCAAATCGAGAAATCATAACAAAACAAACTTTGCAGTCAAGAGAAGATTTTCATTTTTAAACATAGAATTTATGCAAAACAAGCACATAACAAAATCACATAAGATCCATTCGAGGCTCCTATAAATGTCAAAAACGCATCCGTAGTAAGATTATTCTTTAACTTTTATCGGTAGTATTCATACTGCGGATATTGTTTTTGTTATTCGTGTAAAATCCTACTATACTTTCGATAGGTTTTCCAACAAAACGCGGGTAATATTATTATAAAAAATGGATCCAGTGGCTCTTAGAATGGTTCGGTGCTGAAAGCAATGAAGATCGAATCAAAAGAAAAACTATGCGGGAGAAATCAAACATTATGGAAATGTGTGATAAAAGTTAACATTTTATTATTGGAAAAATTATTATTGTTTTTTATTTTAGTTACTTTAATTAAAACTTTGGTCTTTTAAAGGACGCTTTTTTGGGCAGCGATGAGTCGTCGGCATTCAACTGGAATGCAAGCTCTGCCACAAGTAGTTTGGCGTTGAGAGTTTTTTAAATGACCCTTGGTCAAATCGGGGTTCGAGCACATATAATCAACCAAAATCTCTAATCGCTTTTGTTTGTGTGCTTGTTTGTATCCTTTAAATTAGATTTATTTTTTTAAAGATTTTTTAAGATTACAAAGCTAATTTTTAACATAAGGCCGCTATTCATTCTACGGCACATTATACTATTGCTTTGAAAATTAATTTTATATGTGCTTTCTAAAAGCGTGATATGGCCGTATTTACTTACGTATCCTGTCCATCAATGTACAGTGTACATCTAGCTTCTGTTAAGTATTAACTTCAACAACATAATATGAATCTATTTATAAAACTATTGAGAAGCGTAATTTGTTTTTGTTTATATTTTAAAGGCAGAAAACACAAATAAAAACTTTAATAAATCTACGGAACCAAAGTAATTAAATATACAATGTCATTATCCAATCTATTCAATTTACTTCAAACAACTTCCCTGTATTTACAATAATTAAGTTGAAGGTACACCAAACTCACATGTGTCCTTCCTTCTGTTGAGCCCATTCTTTCTCAAAAGTCAATATATATTAATCCGACTCCGTTGACGACGACGAACGTCGACGTTCGATAATAACGATGAATATTTTAACAATTTTAAAGTATAATTAAAAACAATGAGCTGCCGATAAACACATGTTTACCGTTAATGAGAATAAAGACGATAAGGATATGTTTATATTTTTGTATGTATAAAGGAAGAAGTCTATAGTTTTTGTACTTTAGGGGATTTAACATCTCAGCATGTAACTTTTTCTTCAATTCACTTTATGTTTTCCTTTTGGGTAAAGGAAACAACTAATTTCATGCAGATACTTCCTCTTTTGCATAAAGTTTGTAATTAAACAAATGAACTGCATCGATGTTAAGAAGTTAAGCCCTTAAAAGCTGAATGTTTTTAAACTTAAACGTCAATATATAAGAAATATGTGGGTACATAATTGGACCTTAGTTAAATGCATAGAAGCACCAATCACGTTCCTGAACCTAGGAGTTTTACCTTTTTAAAAGCTAGAAACTTTTTATTTTCGGGTTATTTATCTGTTGTTATTTTACTAGAAGGAAGACTTAATTAAGGGATTAGCCCACGATCATTTTTGGATTTATGCATCAATGGAAAGGTGGGTCGATGTTCTATTGAAAACCGCATCTTGTTTGAAGGCTTGATTGAGGAAATACACCAATCGAAAGATATATTGTGATGAGCTGGGTCGAAATCTTACTTTTTTACCAATGTTTCCGGATCCAGATGTACATATTGGGCGGTATCATAGCCATAAATTGACGAATGTTGGTTTATAAGTATATCGGTCAAAACACGGCCCCAGCGAATGTCATGATCTTAGTGGCCAGTTAATATCATCACGACGATAAATTACCCGACCAGGAAATGTCTCCATCATAGCGATATTTGGTCGAGTTGTGTGGCATGGGCCACCGTCTTGTTGAAACCACATATTCTCCAAGTCGTATTCTTCAATGGCAAGCAAAAAAAGTCGTTATCATTGAACCATAACGCTCCGAATTGACGGTGGCATCCGTTCTATTGTCTTTTTGAAAGAAGTAAGGTCTAATCACACCTCCGGGCAAAAGAGCGCAACAAGCAGTGACTTTTTGTGGACGCAATGGCCTGCCTCTCTTCAATTACTTGATGATTCTTAGAACCCCAAATAAGACAATTTTGTTTGCTAACCACTAAGTGAGAAACGTGCTGCGTGTCGCTGAAGAAAATTTTGTTCGAATAATTGCCGTCCATCACCTGTTGTTCAAGCCTCCAATCGACGTATCTACAACGACGTTGTGAATGATCAGCTGGCTTCAGTTGTTTTGTGAGCTGGACTTTCTATGGATGTAGGTGTAGATATAAATGCAAAATGTGCCGTAATACAGTCCTAATTTCTAAGAAAGTGCAGGAATCGACATATTCGGGTCTTCAGCAACACTTTGACTTACAGCAGCGATATTTTCATTTATACGATCGAAACGATCCAGTCTTTTCAATTTTTTTTCACAATTTTGACTATATAAATAAATGGCTATGGCCGAACCACCATTTTAGAAGTAGGTTTCAACAATTTGTATGCGTTGTGCGATAGTTAAGCGATCCGTTTTGGTAAATGTCACTTTCAACGGAAAAAATTGGTTTAAAAACTTATTTTGACAGATGGTGAATTCCGTAAATGGATAAAACGGTCAACGAAAAAAGGTCCTAATCTTGCACCACTTGAAACGGATACTAATAGAATGACAGCCTAGTAGATTATTATAATTCTCTTTATTGCGAATATTGTTAAAATTTAATGTATGGTAAAATGTTTTATTATTATTTTGTACTATGTGCAAATCCGGTGGGTATTGGCGCATTATCATCTTGGTAAACCCACGACAGAGGTCCAAGAAGGGTTATGAAAGTACAACTACGCATTCATTGTGGTTGGCACAAAATGTTCATTAGTTCTTGAAAAAACTAAAAAAACAAAATAATATGAGAGGTACATTTCTGGTGCTATACAAAAGTATATTTTTTTGTTTGAAAAAAGCGAAAATAAAAAACAAACATTTAGAGAAAATGTAATGCAAATTGTTTTTAAGAAAATTCTATTTTTTATTTTTGGCCTAAAAATATTGGTTGAAACTACTGTTGTTATTTTAAAAAAAAGATATCTTTTAGTTATGCCCAATATATAATGCGAGATGATATCGATCTTCTTCTATTAATTAAAAAGCTGACGCTGGTATTGCAGTTTCAGCGTTCATCCTACCGGAAAAGAATATTATATCAAGTGTTCGGCCTAAACGCCTTTTCATCCGTTGAACTAGCGCAATCCACATGATTTTAACCAAATTCAGGTTAAAGTCACCTGCGATCAAAATTTCATCTTCAGGTTCCAAAAGAATATGGTTACTCTCTATGCACCCATTCTATTTTCATATTAGATTTGACAGGGGGTATCAAAAAGCTCAACGTTTATGACAAAATAATTAAGTTGTGAGGAAGATTGTTTACATTTTTATCGACCATATTTGTCTTTGTCCTAGGTCCATTTACATTTTAATAATACATTAAGCAAAAAAACATCTAATTTGCACTAAACATCAATTATTTTTAATTATGGCCCCATTGTAGTTATCGATCATTAATCGAACCGAAGAGTTTCGATTGGTTTTGAAGTTTGGCATTGTGTAATGTAATCGATGGACCAATGTGCTATTGTGAATTAACTTACAAAAAAAAGTCTTCTATCAGTTGTACCAATTTTTTAATACAAAAATCTGGCTACTGCCGATGGGTTTTCTTGGAAATTTTCAACTATACTATTTAAAGAATGTCAAAAAAAACACGGGTATTGTCTTTATTGCAAATATTTCAGATTTGACAGTTCTTAATTGTTCTCTATTTATTCTTGAAATAGTAATTTGTTTTTTCTGTGTTTTATTAACTCGAATATTATTAAATTTGAATAATTATTTGCTTAAAATGTCTGGAATAAAATTATGGTTTAGCGATAGTGACACCGACAGGGAAAACGACGGCTCAACTTTCCATCACCGGTTTTTATATTTCATAGATACCTATGTATGTGCAAATAAATACCTAATAATTATATCAATTTAAGAGCGAGGAAACATTTATTTCTTTTTTAAATTAATTTTCAAAGTTCACTTTTTCACATATCAAAAAACCCACAAAAATGGTTTTTTGATATGTCTTTCCTCTTTTTTGTTAAGTGTTGCCATACTTAATTTTTGTTTGTTGAGGATTTCTTTGATCTTAGTCCTCAAATGCAAAAAGCACTACGCATATACCCAAACTTGCAACCACCCAAAATCCTATAGTGACTCCAAGCAAGGGGGTTTACACACCTAGGTGTTAGTTCTTCGTACTATCAATTCAAAAAAAAAAATTGTTTTAGGCTAAAAAAACGCAATACAAAAAAAGTTGGTTCCTTTCTTTTTATGAGTTAGAGATTTTTTTCTCGCCTTAATATTAAAAACATGTTCCATTGAGATCTTCGCCATTAAGCTCCAGGGAGAACATTTCCCACTTTTGGCGAGCTTGGGATTTCACACAGATGCTCTTGGCGATGTCGAAATTTGCCATCCACCTTCCGCACCAAAATTTCCAGTTCTTTTTCATTTGTTATCCATTTTGCCCTGCAAAGAACAAACATTTGTTTTTATACTGAAAAACTTTAAAAAATGTAAAAAAAAACTTACTTTTCAAGCAGATCGATCAGAAAGACAGAAAATGGCGATCGACGAAAATCGACCGAGTAACCGAAGCCTTTCGATTACAATCGACACTTGCAATATGAAATAATGTAATCGACAATTGAGAATCGAAAAAAAAGATCATCGATCAGATAATCGACACTCGCAATCGGGGTCTTAAGCAGCATTACTTGAGCGACGAATAATTTACAAAATGTGAGTTTATATACGTTTTAAGACATATTTCCACACAAATTCTTAACAAAACGATAGCAATATAGTTTCTATTAGATTAAGAATGTAAGTTTAAGAAAACAAATGTCATGTGAAAGAAATGTCAAAATCGACGAATATTCGTTCATTCGGTTGTGGTTGGTCGTGCTCATGTGAATAGTGCTTTATTTCTGCAAGCAATATTGTTTTCAAAAACGTTTGAATCTAATTCTATGTTTGTTTTATTTCTGTTGGGTGTTTATAAAGGGTGATTTTTAAAGCTATAGGAGAGTTTAAAAAAAAAGAAAATAAAATTAAGAAAAATGCATGAAATCTTTATTTGAATCGATAGTATGGTCCATATAATTTAATGATTGAAGATTATGCAAATGTTGACCTTGACTGCACCTCAAATGGTCCAACCGCTTAGTCCAATTTTGGCATACTCTTTCCAAAATTTCGGCCGGTATCTTACAAATAAATGCTTCAATGTTGTTTTCCAATGCGGCATGAGCTTTAACATAGCCCCACAAAAAAAATCTAAAGGCGTTAGATCGCACGATATAGGCGGCCAATTGACCAGTCCCGAACGTAAAATAAAATGTTCACCGAACTCGCCTCTAAGTTCATTGTAGCGCGTGCTGTCTGGCATGTGGCACCGTCTTGTTGAAGCCACATGTCATGCAAGTCAAGCTCTTGCATTTTGGGCAAACAAAAGTTGGATATCATCTCACGGTAGCGCTTACCATTCACAGTTACTTTGCGATTCACATCATCTTTGCAAAAGTGACTTTTCTGGATGCATTGACAGCTCTTGCAATGCTTCACTCCGAAATGGACAATTCTGCCTATTTACGTACCCATTGAGACAAAAATAAGCTTCGTCACTGAACACGCTGAAGCGCGCGATTAACTTTCTTAACAGAGCATGCATTTTGATATTAAAATGTAATAATTTGCAAACGTTGTACGTTTGTAAGACGATTCATGGTTAAATTATAGACCAAACTGAAGATGTTTGACAGTGAAACAAAACACGAAACCTGCGTCAGCTGTTTAAACTAGTGTAGCCAAAAAGATAATAGCTAAAAAATCACCCTTTATAATCAATATACTAAAATACATACACAAAAAAAAAACACTTAAAGATCTTCAGTGCAAAGAATTTTAATTAAAATGATTTTTAGGAACATTTTTTAAATGTATTTAATTAGTTAGCCAAAATTGTATATCCTTGTTCAATAAACGTTTTTTTTTTTTTAAATAGAACAAATTACTGAACAACAAAAAATATTCAGATTCCTTTGTTGAACTATTTACATACAAGAGATAACCTCGGTTATTGTAATTATTTGGAGGCCATTGAAAAATAAAGTTAAAAAAATATGTTTTCAAAAATAACAAAATCCAACCACGTTCTCGGATTGTTTTATCTTAAGATAAATTAAAGCTGGATTTTCAGAAGAACGAGTAAAATTACAATGTGTTTTCTGCTTTCATAAATAAACATAATTTATGTTATTCTAATGTCCTGTAACTTACCGTTAAATAAAAATAATTTATCCATTGATACCTTTAGAGCTTATTATCGTTTGATGATTATTCCAGGTGTCCGTGTCGTCGCGGTCCGTCGGTATTATGTATGTACATACTTTTTCGTCTTTGAAAACTTTTTTAATTTTTTTTTTGTTTAATAAATTTGAATGTATAATGTAATAGGAAAGTTTTTAAGGATAATTTGATTCCACTTCACTGACAAATCAAAGGTAAGTAACTGTATTTGTAAATTTTTATTAAAGTAAACTAAAGAATATTATGAAGTCATCGAAAAGTCGAAGGGATGTTCTTAAAAGTATTAAAAAGGTAGATAATGTAATAAAAATGCGCTGATATTTATTGGTTTATGAAGATGTTACTTGAATGTTAAGTAGGATTGGGATGAAAAAATGTTTTTTTAAGTTGTCTTACTTCTTATATTAAGGTGGCGATACAGTCCTGTGTGAACTAGATCCTCACACAACAAACTTCTCCATCTAGCTCGGTCCCTAGCTATATGTCTCCAGTTTCAAGCTCCAAGTTGGGTGAGGTTAATTTCCATTTGATCGCTCCACCTGATCCGCGGTCTTCCTCTACTGCACTGTTCTGTGGGTGTGGATTCGAAGACTTTCCAGGCCGGAGCATTGGTTTCCATGTGCTCTATGAAACCCATCCATTAGTCGTTGGACTTCTACCCTTCTGGCTAAGTCTACTTCGCTATACAGCCCGTACAGCTCGTCGTTCCATCTTCTCCTTCACTTCCTTTCTATGCCTACGCGACCGTAGATCACACGAAGAACTTTTCTCTCAAAACTACCCAAGATGCTTTCATCCTCTTTTGTCATAGTAAATGCTTCTGCACCGTACGGTGATAATGGGGAGGTTATGGAGTGACACTTCGGTCCCTCGAGAGAGGACATTGCTACTCGATTGGTTTCTTAGCCCTTAGCGACTTGTTCAGTCTCCTCGATGCATGTGCCATCTATGGATAATGGCAAGGGAGGTACATTACGCTTTAACGATGCAAGACAGCATTGGGTTTACGAAGCAATAAATTCCACGCGGTTTTTTAATCCCGATACAATGCTGTTTAGGTTAAAATTTAATAGCTTATCATGTTATGTCATTGCAGTTCCACATACGAAGAAGAGGGATGTGGATTTGAAAGCGAATATTAAAAGCTAAGATTACTATCGTCGGCGAAACAATGTATTGGATTAGAAGTTGCAGGGAGAAGATCATTAAAAAAAATGATAAAGAGTGTTGGAGATAGAACAGAGCCCTGGAGCACACCAGCATTTACTTTTTTGTTTTCAGACTTGAATGCATCCAAAACAACTTGTATTGAAGGAATCGAAAGGTAGTTACTAATCCAATGAAGGAGGGATTGATGAAAACCGAAAGCACGATAAGCTCGTTAAGAGAGCCTGATTACCGGATCCTATTAAATGCTTTTCAAATATCAAGTGCAATAATCTTCCTTTCTCCAAAGCGATGAACAGACTTGCTCCACTGTGTTCAGGGAGAGGACTTGAGAGCACTAGTCGATGATTGTCGGTCATTATAAGAAGCTTTCTATCTTCAAGATATTTCTTGAGCTGTTAATTAACCAGCGATTCAATTACCTTGGAAAGAAGGGACGTAAGTGCAATCGGTCGGTAATAAAAGGGTGGGAAAGTTTCACTTTTTTTGGGGATGGGCTGGGCAAATGCGGTTTTCCCTCCACTCGGAACGAGACCTGAGGAATAGGACAGATGAAAAAGCTTACGCAGTGGTTTTGACAGTGTTGAAGAACACCTCTTCAGAACAATAGCGGGGATACCATCCGGGCCATCGGATTTATGAATGTTAAGATCTTTTAGTACTCTCGCCACAGTACTAGTACAGTACAGCGAAAAAAGATTGACCCCCTAAAATCACTAAAGCGTTCGATGACTGCCTAGCAAAGTGCTTTCTCTAAAGAGCTAAAAAATTGATTGAACTTACTATTTTCCTGATACTTGCTTTGAGATTTCTTTGTCTCTCATACGGTTTGAATACTCATGTGTTTGCAATATTATTCTTTGTCATTTGGGATATTTGACTGTAAAACAAATTAATGAATGACGCTTACGATAATTTTTTTTTATCAATAAATTAATTTTTAAAGCGAATTGTTGAAAAGACAATGATGTAAATAGAAGCGCAAAAGCATAAACTATCGAAATGCAACATTGACTCAATTTTGTAAAAACTGACGCTTACGATAAAATGTCGGTTAAGTCTCTATATTTGTATAAACTTGCATAGAGAAGGGGCGTTGGTTGCTTTATTTTAACCAAAACCATTTTTCAAAAATGCACTGCTGTCCTCAGTTTGGAAATAGGTTTTCAATACTTCTACTAACCTGTTTTTTCTCAGAATTTTGAGCAGCAAATAGCTGTCAGTGTTAAAATAATCCATGACTAAAAAAGAAGCCACTTTATGAAACATCATTGAAACGTTTGGTTTATTTTTCAGAAGACAAATTTTTTCATGACATAACGGTTTTTACCTATTAAGTTTTTGCTTAGGTGCCACTTATTGCTATCATTTTTTTTTTCATAATTGAAAACAAACATTGGAATTTTTTTGACAGGTCGTTTAAAGCTATCATTAACATGTATGTCATTGAACAAAATTTCTTAAAAACCACCGTTTACTGACGGAAATATGTAATTGGAATTATGTGAAGTTAGAACAAAAATCAGTGGAATGATTCATTTCACTTTTGAACATAAGAAAAATCCATCAGTAAAATTTTAAACAGGAGGAATCTGAAATATTTTACTGATAAGCGTTTATAGCAACGAGTAAATTTACGTCATTAGATTTAATTTCACTTTGAGGCTCCGAGCTTTAGACCATTTTTTTTACTGTTGCTTTCATCAGTAACGTTTTTAATGATGTGATGGGAACAGTAAAAAATTGGAACACCAACAGTAAAACGAAATGGAATTGTTTTTGCCTTTTGGTAGTCAGCTGTTCAGTAAAATGAAATTTCATCATTAAAAAAATTAAAATGGATTTATAAATTAAATAAAACTTTGAATGCGTTGTTTCTTTTTGAAAAATATACTTGAATATAGGATTCATCTTATTGCATTAATCTTTTGCTAGAAATAAATCTGTAACATGTTCAAAAATTAAAAACTAAAATTTTACTGATGGATTTCACTGATAGCTATAAGCGGCCCCTAAAGTATCAGCGGTTCAGGAAAATGAATTTCCGTCCAGAAAATAGAAAAATACATTTTTAGAGAAAAATAGATGCGCAATTACACTTTTTTTTATAACAACCATTCTTTGTGTGATTTCCGATGGATCAGTATTTAATTTTCATTTCTAATCGAAGGTGTCAAATATCGATTCAAACATTTTTCCGGATCGATTTCAATGATAGCTATAACTGGGGCCTTACAAATCGATAGGTTTAGAACCCTAAAATGACCAAAGGTTCACTATGTTTATTTAATTTGTAATTAAATATGCAAACATGCAGAAAAACCGTTTTCACGGGTACTGGGTCTTGCGAGGAATTTACAAATCCTCCAAGAGTAATTCTTGTCATGAAAAAGTGCTTTCTCAAATTAGCCGTTCGGATTCGGCATCTAAACTGTAGGTCCCTTCCATCTCTGACAACATTACTCGACACAGGAATGGTTAAAAGTTTTAAGTCACTAGGCCCTGGTTCTTAATGGATTGTTGCGCCACTTAACTTTTTTTCTCTTAATATTTTGAATACTTACCTATTTAAGTATAAGCAAAAACCTCTTATAGACAATTGTTGGTTGCATTTGTAAAACCAGCTAGTACAAATAATAAGCTTTAAACCGTAGCGCAGTGGAGACTGCTTAGAAGAATATCCCATCGCAGAGATGTCAGGCTTCGTTGTATTCTTTGACTCGACACGAAGACGATGTGAACCTGTAAGAAAGGTCTACAACCCAACTACAACTAAAATTAAGGAATTGATCAAAATTTGTTCATTTATCCTAAAATAAATAAGCTATTCCCATCTATACTTTGATTTTTTGTTGTATGCTTGTATAAAATTAAATTACACTTAAAAAGCATCTTTTGCTTCACCTTTAGTTAAACTTAGGTTCATATTGATTTTCGAAATCAAAAGCTGCACCGTCCTAAAAACTCTAATCTGCTAAATATCTATTTTTTAATTTTTAAAGCCACAAAGGGCTTTAATTTCAAATTCGTTAACCCAGTAGTGACGAATAGGAGTTAGCCACAAAAAAGTTGTAAAGTTGTAGATGCCCTCCTTTATTTTACTTATATAAATATAAACTTCCTACGTTTCACTTTTCAATGACTACATCAATTGAGGTATTTATGTCTTTTCATCCGGTAACTTTAATCATATAAAAGAAAAATACTGCAAGAGGTACCTACTTTAACGAAGCTTTAGAAATCTATTGTGCCACAGTTCAGGGTATTAAATTATGGCAAAGGAGTTGAGAGTAGGAACAAACAAAAATCAATCTCAAGTCTTAAATTTTGTCACACGCAGCAGACATGAACGGCGGCGGGCGACGCAGTACCATGGCGGTGCGGTGGTGCCGGTGGCGACCGACGACGCCGGGCAGAAGTTGGCGACACGACAAGGACGAAGCGGATGCCATATAACCATTTACCATCTACCAGAAACAGGACGACACCGAGAACCCAGCATCATAAGCATTAAGCTACAGCAACACCGCACCGCACCGCAACGCATTGACAAGGACAACTCCCAAACGTAATTTGTGAATTCATTGAACTGAGTAAGTGTGAAAAATATCAATTTAGATAAAAACACAACCATACCATAAACACACAGATTTTCTATTATATTCTATTGCTTGCCTTGGCCTATGTTGTGGCACGAATTCTGATCCAAACTCTGGAGCTGAAGCTGGAATCCTGCTCCTAACGTACCATACACTGCATGCATACTGCTTTGAATCCAATCCGTTCAACTTGTATTAATATAAATTAACGAGGCGGAAAATTTAGTTTAATAGTGAGGGGAAATGTTGCACGTAGGCAGGACATCAGTCATATTAAAGCCGGAAAAAATCAAATGAAAAATCGAAAAGGATTTTATCAAATAAATAAAAGACGATGCGGATGTATGACCTGACCATTTGTCAGATGTGTGATTCGCAAAACAAAACGACCTTGTTAATTATTTCGTTAATTATATTCTTTGTCAGTTGCTGGTGGGAAATTTAAAAAAAGTGTGTTTTAAATTGAACTTGAACTTTATAAAACTAGAGAAATAAACATAAATACATTATTCTTTTTAATATGGCGATGCAAATTGATTAATTCTAAAATTAACAAACAAACACTCTTTACCTGAAAACAGAAACTTGTGAAAAAAAATGAGAAAAAATGAGAATTTGTATCCTGATATCTATTGGATGGCGTAAATTTTGACAGTTGACAGATTGGGATCTACAAGATTGATTTATTTTTGACATTTGATAACCCGATCAAAAATGTTTCAATAAATGGAATTTTCCATGGGTGCATTCTTCAGAAAATTGATTTGACTTGACGTATGGAACACGATTGGAGTTGTTTTTTTTTTTGTAATTGTATAAGTGTAACCTCGTGTATGTGCTAACGAGTGGCGTGTAATTGACAAGCTTAACATTTAGAAAAAATTGTACCAGAATTAGTGCCAGAAAAATCCATATCTGTAGATTTGATCTCAAATAAAAAATTAGTCAATTTATTATTTAGGACATTTATAGGTCATGATCAAAAATAAATTGATTTACTTTATCCACAGAAGATCCCATAAAAATCTTTTCGTGAGATCATGACATTTTTCTTAAAATTGATTTTTATTTAAAAAAAATAAAATTTTTTGTGACCAATAAAACACGATTAAAAATAGATTTTACGCTGTTATTGGCGCTCTTTTTTTACTTGAGAACAATACAAAATAGTTTGTTGTTGTAAATTTTTATTTAAAATTGTTCCCATATTTATTTAAACACTTTTTCGCAATCTGTAATTAAAAAAATAGATATTGTCTAAAAAATAAGACAGCTTTAAATAAAGAATATAAAAATGTTTAATGTTAAAAATGGAACACCCCATCATATTTTTTAAAAATAGGCAAATAGGAAGTGACATATTTTTAAATGTATTATATTTTTTCTAGGGTTAATTTATAAACATTCTCAAATTTCAGCTTTAAATGATTTTTCTTAGGTGGTGTGTTCATTGGACTTGTTTAAAATGACAGGATCTTTCATTTTTCCTTTCTGAAATTGCTACGTTTAAATCAACACGATTGATACAGTTAATGGCAAATATCGAACTGAGCTTACCATAATATATATATTTTATCTATAAAAGGTCAGTCGAATTTAATTTGGAAGTGGGCTACGATTTGGACAAAATTGTCAATAATTGTCAATGTTATGTCAAAGTTCTTCTTTCTCCTTGAACTGAATTTATAAATAAGTAAACTTTTCTGACTTTCAGAATACAAATTATTGTCCAATTTTTGTTTTTTTGTATGTTTATGTTTATTTGCTCTCTAAAGTAAATAAAATTCTAAATATCAATATCCTAAAGTAACAAGTTCTATATTTTTTGTTAGATGTCTTGTATTTAATCTGGCAATACTGTTTTTGGAGTTGGTCTTTTTGACAGCAGTCACTTGGTTTATGCTCAATATGGTTTACAATTTCATAACGAATAATATTTACTCCTGAAGAAAGTTTTCAAATCGTATATATTTGTTCAGAAATGAAATTTATAATTTTTGCTTTATTATAGATATTTATGTTCACATAAATAATCATCATTAATTATTATATAACTAATATTCAATTTGATCGATTCGCTAATTTATATTTTGCTTCGCATAAAACTTAATAACTTAACTTAAAACTTAAAATTATTCAATTGCCAAACATAGAATATTATACCCTATGTATTTACTTTCTTAAGCTAATCTCTTAATCTTCTAAGAAAACAAACAACTTAATCTTTTAATCTTCACACCTCATATGATTGCATGTAAGATGTTTTATGCTTAGACTTCTTATTTCAAGGTTAATTTTTTATACATAGAATTTGTATGGTTGGAAAAATTTATGATGCATCGAGTGCACTTGTTTCGCGATCGATCGGCCCTTTTTGCCAGCAACCACCAACGAGTTAACAGCTCATCTTTTCTACTTAAATTTTGCATAGTAGCTATTGAAAGTAAATTTTGGCTTGATCGATAATAGAAATAGTTTTGTTAAAGTACAATAAATTAAAGTTATTATAACGTTGATGAAATTTTGAGTTTTTCTATTATTGCTAATCAAAGTTGGTCCTTCGAGCCGGATTTTGTTATTTGGAATAATTTTGGAACATATTTGGAGCTGTTGGTGGTTGCTTGGAACTTGATTTTGGACACGACACGTAAGACTTATTGGTACCAGGTAAACTGTATCGTATACATCATAAAACAATTTTGCTTTGGTTTTGTGAATTCTGGTGTTGAGATTTTGCTGTTGCTGTCGCTGTTCCTGTTGCTGCTAGGGGTTTTGTTTGGAGGTGTTTTTTGGATCATACCTCGTTATTTTGGTGACCGATTAGTGAAAATTCGGTTTTTCGGGATAATCGCTAATAACACGTGTGCTGAACTTTGAACTTTGCTAAAATCATGAATACTTTGAAACAAGCTCGTGGACACTTCAAACGTGCTATTACTCGCGCGCATACGTTTATTATCGAGGCGAAAGTTGATGATATCGAAATTTTAAAAACGCGTTTGGAACGTTTGGAGGAATCATGGAAGTCTTTTTGTTTGAATCAAATCGAACTATTTCAATATTCCGAGGAAGAGGGTTACGTCGACCCTGAAATTGATTTTGAAACCACCGAAAATAAATATTTGGAAGCAAAAAGTGCCTTTTTGAAAGCTATCCAAAACAATACGCCTTCGCTTCCTCCAACGGTTTCAAATAGTAGCGCTAATAATAATGTCGACTCTTTGGTTGGACAAAATTGCTCATTTGCCCTTTCTGCGGCCAAGATTTGTTCGGAAATTGAACTACCGAAATTTAAGATACCGCCATTTAGTGGCGATTATCGACAATGGCCAGAATTTCGTGATATGTTTTTAGGGAGTATTGATTGCAAAAAACTCACTGGTGCTCAGAAGATGCGATATTTGAAATCCTTTTTAGAAAACGACGCCGCGAAACTTCTTAACGGTATTGAGATTTCGGACGCGAATTATGAACAAGCGTGGGAAAAACTGGAACACCGTTATGATAAACCGTTATACATTGTTAACAGTTATATCGAAAGTTTTTTAAAAATTTCCAACGTAGCGATCGCGGATAGTGGACACTTGCGTCGGTTAGTGGACAAGTCGGACGAGGTGATTCGTGGTTTAAAAGCGGTTAAGGCTGAAGGGAGAGATCCGTGGCTTACATACATTTTGCTCGAAAAACTAGACTTTGATACGCGAAAGGCTTGGTCTCTTCACACAAACCATTCGGAATCGGAAACTATAGATACGTTTCTTGAGTTTTTGGGGAAACGAAGCGATGCTTTGGAAGCATGTGCTAAGCCAAATGAATCGAAATCGTCGGGAAATAGACAGAAAACGCGCCCTTCGAATAATATAAAGAGTCTTGCGGTTGCCAAACAGTTATGTCCCATGTGTAAGGAAAATCACGTCCTTTCACAGTGTTCTAAATTTATTGAGTTGCCCATTTCGTCACGTCGTTCCTTTGCTCGAGACCAAAAGTTGTGTTACCGATGTTTAGGAACTAATCACTCGGCTTCGCGTTGTCGTTCGAAGAATCATTGTCCTCATTGTGGCGTTCGTCACCATGTTCTCGTGCACATGGATTCGTCATCATCGGTTGTTGAACCCGACAAATTGAATTTGAACGTCGGGAAAGCTTCAACATCTAATGCTGTTTCGATTGCTAGTCATCATTCTCATAATGAAGTTCGGCCATCTGGGATTTTGCCCACTGTTGTTGCGCAGGTCATGAATGCATCGGGACAATTTTACAAATGTCGCATGCTGCTAGACACTGGATCTCAAGCATCTTTTATTACGGAAAATTTAGTGAGGAAATTAGGTCTTAGCCGTCGCCATGCTCGTCTTCCTATATCAGGCATATCTTCGATAGAAGCTTGTGTTACTCAGGGTGTCGTTTCGCTCAATCTTAGATCTTGCGTTGATTTAAATGATGTGGAAGTTGACGCTTTCATTTTGAATCGCATAACTACGAATACCCCTTTGAAATCGTTTCGGATTGATCAATCATTGCTCTTGGGTGATTTAAAGTTGGCTGATCCAGGCTTTAACAAACCAGGTCCCATTGATATTTTGCTCGGATCTGATAAGGCTTGGAGTATTTTGCGTGAGGGTAGAAGAACGGACGAAGCTGGTAATTTGGTTGCTCATAATACACTTTTTGGATGGGTGATAACTGGTTGTACTCCCAACGAAGGTTTTGTTTCGCTACGAGTTGGAATTGATGAGGATGTTGATGTACTTTTAAGGTCCTTTTGGGAAGTTGAAGAGATTGATCCTAAATTGCATTCATCGGACTCAGGTGATTTCGTAGACACCCATTTTGTTAATACATTTTCGCGTGCGCCCGACAGCAAATACATTGTTGAACTTCCTTTTCGCCAAAAGGACATCGTTTTTAGTAACACCCTCTCCGGAGCTTTGTCCAGATTGTTCTCAATGGAACGCCGTTTTGCTCGTCAGCCAAATCTACAGTTTGAATATTGTTGTTTTATGAGGGCATATTTGCAATTAGGTCATATGGAGAAAATTCCGGAAGCTGAGATTGAACCATCTTCGGGGAAGGTTTATTATTTGCCGCATCATGCAGTGGTTACAAACAAGCTACGCGTTGTCTTTGATGGGTCTCATCGAGATGGAAAGGGTGTTAGTCTAAATGAGGTCCTCCATGTAGGGCCTCCTCTCCAGCGGAACCTCATCAACGTTTGCTTGCGGTTTAGGGTGCACAAATATGTTTTTGGAGCTGATATCGTAAAGATGTTCAGGCAAATTTGGATTGACCCAAATCATAGGGATTTTCAGCGTATTGTGTGGCGAGAGAATTCTACGGAACCAGTTAGTCATTACCGATTGCGTACCGTCACTTACGGTACTTCACCTGCTCCTTTTTTGGCAATGAGAGTTTTGAAACAGCTTGCCTTGGAATACAAGAAACAGTTTCCTATTGCTTCTCTCTCTATTTTGCATGATTGTTATGTTGATGACATCATGACCGGGGCAGAATCTGTTACTAAAATTTTGGAGCTTAAAAATGAGCTCGTTAATCTGTTGGCTTGTGGCGGCTTAGAGTTAAGCAAATGGAGTTCTAATTGTTGGCCAGTCTTAGAAGGAACTAGTTCGGAACCCACAATTTCTCTTGACCGTGACTCCTCTAATAATTGGACAAAGGTACTTGGATTAATTTGGAATCCTCATCGGGACATTTTATCTTACAAAATCTCTATGAATGATTCGTCGTCAACACCCACAAAGAGGAAACTGTTGTCAGAGATTTCCAAAATCTTTGATCCACTTGGCTTTCTGGCTCCTTCTACAATTTTGTTAAAAATGCTATTCCAGGAGTTATGGGCGCATTCAATGAAAATAGGATGGGATGATCCCCTTCCTACTGAGGTAGCCGAAAAATGGATTTTGTACCGAGAAGAATTGTTTTTGTTTGAAAAAATTGAGATTTTGCGAAGATGTACTTTCAGTGCTGGTGGCTTAGAATTGATAGGTTTTTCTGATGCGTCCGAGAAAGCATACTCAGCGGTGGTGTACGCTAGAAGTTTTTCTGAAGACGGCCAAATCGAAGTTCAACTTATTTCTGCGAAAACTCGGGTCGCTCCAATTAAACAACTTAGCATTCCCCGTCTTGAGCTATGTGGAGCTCTGCTTCTTAGTCGTTTGGTGCAACTTGTTCGGAATTCTTTAAATTGTAAAATTAGTCAAACCTTTGCCTTTTGTGATTCGCAAATCGTGCTAGCCTGGTTGTCCGCTCCACCTCGTCGTTGGAATACCTTTGTCGCTAATCGCACCTCAGAAATACTTGGTATTCTACCCCGCTCTAATTGGAACTATATTCGCTCTGAGGAAAATCCAGCGGATTGCGCATCGCGAGGGGTAATGCCAAGTAAATTACTCAATTTGGAAATTTGGTGGAAAGGGCCGAAATGGCTTTCAAAAAACTTTGAGTGTTGGGATATTGCTGCAGAGAGCGAAGAACTTAAAGAGGTACCGGAAAGTAGGAGGCAAATTGTAGTTGCCAATGTTTCGTGTGCCCATGAAGACTTCCTGGATAGGCTTTGTAAACGCATTTCTTCGTGGGATTGTGTAATTCGTATTGTAGCAGTATTTGTTCGCCGAGCTAAAAACGGAAAACTTCCGGTTGAAGAACGAGTTCGAGGATACCTTCGCTCCTCCGAATTGCTTTATGCGAAGCAAAAATGTTTGAAGTGGGCTCAGAAAGAGTTTGAACCAGATAAAGCGTCCCTAAAAGCAGAGAAATCTGTCTTGTATTCTTCCAAACTTTCTTCGTTGGCTCCTTTTGTTGACCATGATGGCCTACTTCGTGTTGGAGGTAGAATTTCGAAGGCTGTCAATGCTACTTTTAGCATGAAACATCCTGTGATATTGCCGAAAAATCATCAAATATCAAAACTTATTCTAACTAGCTTTCATTTAAGATTTCTGCATGCCGGTGTATCGGAGCTTTTCTCCATAGTTCGCCAGGAGTTTTGGATTTTGGGAAGTAGAAATCTCATAAGGAAGGTGGTTCATGATTGCATTGGCTGTTTCCGTCAACGCCAAGCCACATCACAGCAGCTGATGGGAGATCTACCTTCTTCTCGGCTTTCACCATCCTTCGCCTTTGACCAAACTGGATGTGACTATGCAGGGCCCATCACTCTTCGCTTAGCCAGAGGAAGAAATCCCAAATTTGTAAAGGGCTACTTCGCGATCTTTGTATGCATGACAACAAAGGCATTGCATTTGGAAGTGGTTAGCGATCTGTCCACGGATGCGTTCTTAGCGGCCTTGAGGAGATTCATCGCTAGAAGGGGGAAGTGTAGTATTATCTACTCGGACAACGGTACTAACTTCCGTGGAGCTGCAAGCAACCTATCGGATTGGTACAATTTGGTTCGGTCCGAAAACCATAATGCACAAATATCAAGGACGTTAGCAGCTGACAGCATAAGGTGGGAGTTTATTCCACCACACAGCCCGCATTTTGGAGGGCTTTGGGAAGCGGGCGTTAAAAGTGTTAAAACTCATCTTCGTCGTGTTATAGGGAACAATATTTTGACCTTTGAGGAAATGACAACTTTGCTCTCTCAAATTGAAGCCTTGTTAAATTCTAGGCCACTTTGTTCTATTTCCGATTCTGATTTGAACCCTCTAACTCCGTCTCATTTTCTTATAGGCCGACCGTACACAGCAATTCCGGAGCCAAACTACCTTGAAGTTCCAGAAAATCGACTTGGAAGATGGCAGCTAGCACAAAACATGCTGCAAGGATTTTGGCGGCGTTGGCACAGCGAATATCTCACATCATTGCAACAACGTCCAAAATGGCACAAGAAGACCAAAAACTTCGAAGTCGGTGACTTGGTTGTCGTCAAGGAACAAAATTTGCCTCCATCAAAATGGGCTTTAGGACGAATCGAAATTCTTCACCCAGGGGATGACGGCCTTGTAAGAGTGGTATCTCTTCGAACCAAAAATGGCATCTTTCAACGCCCAATAACAAAGCTGGCAATCTTACCATGTTCCTGAATTCCTTCAGGGGGGCCCGGCGTGTTCAGAAATGAAATTTATAATTTTTGCTTTATTATAGATATTTATGTTCACATAAATAATCATCATTAATTATTATATAACTAATATTCAATTTGATCGATTCGCTAATTTATATTTTGCTTCGCATAAAACTTAATAACTTAACTTAAAACTTAAAATTATTCAATTGCCAAACATAGAATATTATACCCTATGTATTTACTTTCTTAAGCTAATCTCTTAATCTTCTAAGAAAACAAACAACTTAATCTTTTAATCTTCACACCTCATATGATTGCATGTAAGATGTTTTATGCTTAGACTTCTTATTTCAAGGTTAATTTTTTATACATAGAATTTGTATGGTTGGAAAAATTTATGATGCATCGAGTGCACTTGTTTCGCGATCGATCGGCCCTTTTTGCCAGCAACCACCAACGAGTTAACAGCTCATCTTTTCTACTTAAATTTTGCATAGTAGCTATTGAAAGTAAATTTTGGCTTGATCGATAATAGAAATAGTTTTGTTAAAGTACAATAAATTAAAGTTATTATAACGTTGATGAAATTTTGAGTTTTTCTATTATTGCTAATCAATATTTATTACCAAAAGATAGCATCCAAATTCTGTTCCTCCAAATTGTTAGTTAACAATTTTGACGCAGACATATTTTTAAAGGGTGACATATTCATAGGTACGTTTGATTTTCACACGCGAAAACCGTAAAAAAATGTCTACTTTATCTGCATGCAAAAATAGCAAGAACATAAGTTCTATTTACTATCTCCCTCACCTAAAAAATAGTTTTTAAGGAAAATAATAATAAGCTATACTGAAGTAACTTTAACTGATAGTGCTGAAACTTAATTATTATTAATAATTTATCTAAGCATATTATTTCAGCTTTATGCACTTTTGTTATTTTTGTTTGGAAACTAACTATAACTTCTGACCTTTATAACAGGACTCAAAAGCAAAGATTAAAAAACACTCTTTTAAAATCGGAAAAACTTTCCGTCCTTCGAATTATTAATTTTCTTTTTCTATCATATTTTCGTGCGGTTTTAATAGCCCTTTTCTTTTATTCAAGAAATGAAATTAAAACTTTGATTGAAAGTCCCTATTCCAATGAATTTAAATGCAGACAGAAAACATGAAATAATGAGAGTTTATTTTTAAAAGTTTTTAGTTCTAATTTTCCATCCCTGACAACATTACAAGCACATAAGAATGGTTGACAGTTGAAAGTCACTAGGCCCTAGTTTTCAACGGACTCTTGTGCCACCATATTTTTTGTATTGTATAGTTCTAATTTTGGTGTTTGTTTAATAAAGTTTTTCATTTAATTTTTTATTTGTCATTAAAAATTGTGCTCTTTAAAATTTTATAAAATTGAGGGTTTAAAAAGTCGATTGTTGTATTTTCGTATGGTTTATTGCACTGTCTCTCTGAAACCACACATTATGGTTTACCACTGATGATTTTGTAATAAAATTTATCTTAAAGATTTGACAAGATTTGCTATAAAGTCGTTCATTCACAACACATCTAATATATGTATGTGTGATTTCTGCAGGTAACTGTTTACAAAACACAATTTTCATTTTAGGTATTTTGTGTCGTGTGTGTCCGGCATGTGTGTGTGTAAGCATTTTGACATTGACAGTTTGGGCATTGGTTAAAGGGTTGGTTCGTATAGAACTTTTACATGGAATAAAACAAATATTTATTCCATTATTATAATTTTTTTAATTCTCATGAAATTTACTTTATACTTTTGACATAATAATTTAAATAATATTTGTGGCATATGTATGCTGGCTTGGAAGTTTAATCTAGATATCCAATTGCTGATGATTTTTTCCAACATATCATCGGTAAACAAAATTTGCTTATGGAAATTCAGATAGAATCAACGGCAATCTTTCTTTTGGGGTCATTCATCGAATCTATGCCTTCCTGAGTGATTCTGAGGCTTCTTTATTGTTGAAATGCCAAACCATAAAATAAAAGTAAATCACATGACAGCTTAAAAAAATGGCTGCCAGTTAAAATAGTATTGCCAATTTATAGTTTTATATGTTACAAAAACACACATTTTCGTTCTTATCGTTACAAAAAAGGTTTTCTCAATACAAACAAAATGAAGTAGAATTAAACAAGCTGAGCGTTTTTATTTGAAAAACCAATATGTGATATTTAAAAATATGGAATATGACAACTTTTAAATGGCCGTCTTGGTTTCTTACAGTGGCACAGGACAAGTGGTCTAAAATGGTGACAGATTCGGGTGTTCTAATTCACATCTCTGCACAAATGTATCATGCACAATGAGAACCGTGTCGTTGTCGAATATTTTGCACGTGGTGCAGCCTGCAGTTTTCTTTTAATCTTGTCTAGGTGCGTATGGCTCAATAGTTTTCATTGCTTTGCAGCGTTTGACATTGTAACCAGCGTTATTCTCGAAAATGTACATACCTACCAATGATACAGCTGGCCCAAAATCCGCACTGACCAAAACAAGGTCTTAAAGGTAGTACAATTGTAATTAAAGACTTGAGATTGATAAATTCGCTGGCCCGGATAGTTTTTTTGTTGTCTGTCTTATCAAATGTGTACATTTGGCATTTATGAATCTCTTCTTTTTTGTGTTAGAAATTACCTTACTGAACGTTTAATTCAAGCAGTATTGGACGAGGTTCCATGCATATAATTGTTTGATCACTATTTTCATAAACAAAGCTCAAGCGAAATAACCAATTCCAATCCTCAAACAATTCAACCGTAAGATTTTTTCTTCTAGGAATGCTCATCACTCCTTAAACTCAATTTTAGACGAACCGTTAGGTACAGGCATTATTTCCTATGCCGAACTACACGAATGTGGAACGTGTTACTAGGCTCAATATCTCAATATTCAAATTCATAGGTATCTCCTTTCTTATCCTTCCCCCTCCCCTTCCTAATTGATCGCACTGGTTTTAATCATTTAAAAAAAAAAGATATCACAAAACGACAGAATTAAAAACCTTTTAAAACATAAAACGCAAGTACCCATGTAATACATTTTCAATCATAAAAAAATACAATAAGAGTCAATTTCCAAAGACGAAGAAATTGTTTTCCTTTTTCAAATTTCAAATAAGTTTGCCTATAACATTTGTTTCCTGTTTCCTTTATGGCTAATTCACAAATTTTATATCTTCAAACTTACACCACTTTACCGAAACCCTTTTTCATACCTTATCATCCTTACATCCGTATTTTTATTCAATTTTCAACAACTTAAATTCAATTACTTTGAGGGTTTATTTAGATTTTATATTGAGCCAAGTTAATATGAGTAGGTTAATATCTCAAATGCGTGGATAGTAGAAATCAAGGATTATTGCAACAAACAACCGAAATCACTTTTTTGAACGACGTCCATAAAATCCTTGAAATAATAGAAACAAAAAAATAACACTTTATGTAGGCGAAAATACTAAAAATTAACATTTAAATCCTTAAAGTAAATGAATACCTTTCCCTTTTATACAAACCTACACATGTAAGCATTACTATGTATATTTTTGCAGATGTAAACCACAAACGCGTTAATGCAATCCAATTTTGGTATCACTCTGGCGCCATTGTTGAAAAGTATATACTAGTAAATGTAAGTATACTCTTATAGTATAAACTTATTTTATATCTAAGGATGTATAATCATTGGATTATCTTCTTCTCCTCCCCGTCTACAACATCATCTTACTCTTCCTTTTTCATTTTCCGCAACACACACGCTTTCATTATTCAGTTAAAAGGGGGGAAAGGAGAACTTCCTACATATGGGGTATTTGAAAGAAAACATTATACTATATATTATTTTAGTTTGGACACGGAAAGCTTTTGATGTCATAAGAAGATGGACAAATGGAAGTGCATTACAGCGCAATTACAAGTCATAATGAACCCATTATTAAATTATTATCTATTTTTGTAAGTGTGATGAATTAAATTAATTTTAAGGGTTCTTTCCATAAAGTAAACATTTCAAGAACAAATATAAATTGTACTAATTTTTTTTCTAAAAGTTGTTTAAAATCACGACAAAAACGGCCATGCGCATTTATTCAAAACCTAGAGTATTTGAAATACCACCTTAAAAAGTCCAAGTCTTGTTACAGGCATCTTGATAAAAAAATGGCCGCTAAAACTTAAAAAAAAACTTAAATTGTTTAAGAATAAGTTGAATTGATCCAGTTTCAATCCTTAAATTTTTGTGCTTCAATCCTTAATAAAGGGACTTTTTAGTGGGTTTTAAGGAAGTACAAATGAAGCTTAGCTTTTTCATAATTTGTTCGTAGTGAAGACATTTATTTTTAAGTATCATTTTCCTTTTTTGAGAAAAATACTGTAAATGTTAATATGGTTCGCAGTTTTCTCAAACAATTTTTTGGAGTAAACAAATTATTTATGGCTGAAACACAAACGCGCTTCAGCTTATTCTCCGTCTGCGTTTCGTTTGGCCTACTTCGAGGTTGCTTTTAATGACACTTCGAATATGACATTTCTAAAATGGCACTTCTGTCATTAGCAGCTGTCATTTTTTCTCAAAATAAAAAAAATATATGAGTCTTGAAATCGCTTAGCGATGAAACGTTGGGTAAAAGATGAAATAAAGTTTTTTATTTGCATTTAAAATCAATTGACCAAAACAGCCTGCATTACCAAACATAAATCTACACATATTTAATAAAAAATTGGTCACATAAAACATGCAAATGTATTTTGTTTGTTGACTTTTTAACAGCAGTTGAGCTGTCAGACAAAGCAAATGTTCAGCAAATTTGAACTAGAGCTTCCGTTTGAAGTCGCATTGCGTAACATTTCGTTCTTTTCTTTATAGGCTTTTCAGTCCAAGACCCGGTTTTCGAGAAATTATAGGTTTTGGCCGAAAACCTATACCGAAAACTCAAGTCTTACCATACCTTTTTGATAAACCACAAGTTTTCGTAAACCACAAGTTTTATATTAAACCTCTCGAAAACTTGTAACAATTCAAAGTTGAACTAAACAAACAAACCTTTCGACACATTCAGCTCTCTAATTAACGTAACAAAACAGCTGATGGCTGCTGTCAAAACAAATATTTCATTTTGCAATAAATTTGGTCAGTAATATTATTTATACAATTTCCTTACAAAATAAGAATTATTTCTTTATGTTTTTTATTTACAGAATATGGAAGAGAAAAACAAAAAAAGGAAACTTTGGAGGAGCTGCGTGGCAACCGAAAAAATTGCGGGAAAATTTGCCAACGTCGAGAACAAAAGCCCCGGTGACTATTTGCGGCACTGGCGGTTCTTTTATGATCCTCCAGAATTTCAAACGCTCTTTGTTAAGCGAGGAACCGGAATTCACTATGGCTACTGGCCTGACGACCCCAAGGACGATTAAGACTTGCTCATATGTTCGATGCTTTCGCTTACTACCTGGAGAAAGACTTTCCGGTAACTTCGTTCAATCACAAGGATTTGGGAGATATGGGAAAAGCGATAGGTTCATTTGTGGAGGAGAATAAGTATGAAATAAAATCATCTCTGGTAGAGGCTATGTCGCATCGGGTTAGGAAAACTTGCGCCAAATTCCAAAATGTGAGAATCGTTGTTCTAGTAAATAAAACTACAAGAGTGGGGTATCGCAACTTGATGAAGATCCTCAGTATATTGTACAAACCAGGCGAGTTCTCAGAGGAAGAAGCCAAAGAGATAGTCATGGAGAAATTGCAGCCCATCATAAAAGCTTCAGTGATCGCTCTGGATGAGTGTGATTTTGGTACGAATCTGGAACTAGGAATTGATTTTTTCTGCTCTGGCCAACCAGAGCGGGCTTCTCAACCCCGCCTATAATTTGCTCGGATGACCACAATATATGACGATTCTGAAGGCACATTTGGCCAATAGAGCAATAGTCATAAGCTCAGTATTTTGGATTGAATTAGTTGTGAAAGAAGAAGAAAATGTTTTAAATAAAATTAATTTTTATTGTAACAGTTTAGTTTGTAGTTGATTCTATGATATATTGTCTAGACAATTAGATTCTCCATAGTGACCGGTTGAAGTGATCTCAGAGGACAGCTGCAGCCAAGCGATCTTGTAGTTCTATTTGGTTCATGTCATGAGTTGAAACTCTTTTTCTAGACGTGAGGTCGAAACTTCATTGACTGCGTTCAGTCTCGAGTTGGATAGGGTATCTTGGATAGGGGTATTTGTTGATACCTTGTTGAACGATTTGGATAGCTGTATTGAGATAGCTGTCAAAAAATAAAAACAACGTTCAGCTGTTCACAAAAAGCAGAGAAATATTTAAGCTTCGACGTAAAAATTGTGGACACTAGACTGAAGATAATATCTAGCAAATTGGTCATCTACAAATCAAGAACAAAATATGTCAATTTTGAAGTTTAAAAAAATAGATCATAACTTCTTTCTAAAATTCGGAGGCAAATAGCTTCTTCATAGTCTATTATGTACAAAACATCCTCAAATACAACTTCAACTAACATTTTGAATCTTTTTGGTTCAAATATAAAAAGCTGAAATCAGTTTTCAAGTTTCAGAAATTCAGCCATGTGTTGAATCATTTGTTCTGTCAGATACCTCTACATACACCAAAAATTCTTTGATATACCTTTGGATTCTTTTTTTGACATTTCAGCTGTTTTTGATCAGCTGTTATTTTACACATAAAACACTTACAAAAAGGTATCTGTCTGAGATTGAACACAGCCATTAACACAGCATGCATTGAATTCCTATGGCTGTATAAAGGACTAAACGTCAGGCGAAGCCGAAGCTGAAGCGTGTTTGGGTTTCAGCCATTAAACGCTATTTAGAAAGAACAATCCATAAGCATAAAATTGTGTTTTCTACTATTTGTTTTAAATAATACACTGCAGTAAAGTTTGTAAAAATATATGTACGTTCACATTAATATAAACAAACAATTGTAAATTTGTTCTCAGTTTTATTTTTTAAGCTTTGAACGAATTAAATTGATTTTAAGAATTATAAATAATTAATTATAAATAAATTGTATGTTTTTGTCGCTTTAAAGCTTCTTATTTTTCCGTTTTCCTATTATCATTTTTTCCGACTAAGTTATTATACTCTTTCTGATTTTATTTGTATGTTTATTTTGTTTTTAAAAATGTCTCCATATTTTGCAATCGCATACTCCGTTCAAGGGACATTCAAGGTAAATTTTCAGCGAAAAACAATGATAAGACACAAAAGCGTCAAAAATGCTCACCAGTTCGAAATGTTGTGCGCGTGTTTTTTTTTTTAAATTTAAATTTATTCAAACAAATATATTTTTTAGTCTGTTACAAAATTTGCAAAATTTAATGAACTCTTTTCTTTTTCAGATGAGTTCGAAAAAACAATTGCATTTAAAGGTCAAACATTTCTAAAAACATCCACTTGATGGTACTTCAACACAATTATAAGGAAGAACCAAAAATGCTTAAAAATTATGAAATGATAAATTAAAGTTATATATTAACTGAAAAATAAGTAATGTCGCATTGAAAATCACACGTCTAAAAAGACACCCGTTACATAAAATACTGCAGACTTAATCGCATTCCAAATGTAATTTCAGTCTGCTTTTTTGAATATAGTTATAAACTGCTTGGCTTTTGAGCATTTAAAAAGTAACATTCGTCAAGTTATAGCTGAGATACCGTCCAATAAGTGTCAAAAAACTGTCAAAAATTACCTCAAAAGAATAGATGCTGGCAACAATTCTCGTGGCGGTCATTTAAATGATGTAGTTGCAACGTTCAAACTTTATAATAAAAAGAAACATGATGAAAAAAAAATGACTTGTTTATTAACTTTTACTAATAAAACTGAACGATTAATTTAATTTAGAATTTGTGTCTTTCCAAGCTTCTGATTAGCAAACGTCAAAATGAATGTTCACTAACTTTAGACACTTGCGCTGATCAGGAGCATAGAACTGAGCTATCAACAACAGATTTGAGTTCCTTTATCTCAGATACATCTGAAAACTCAGGTTATGTTTCTGTTTTCATTCAAAGCTAACATGGAGCGCGCTCTATGAGCTCTGAATAAAATGACCGAGCTAATCGATTTAAAATCTGAGCGTTGTTGGCTTCATATTTATTTCGAGTGGTTGACGTTAACGTACGAAACAGATTGGGTGACCCAATGAAAACACGTTGTGTTGTTTTGACAGCTTAATTCAAATTACTATAGGTCTGTTTGATTTTTTGAACCAAGTGTGTACTAAAATATTTCAGAACATTTTAAAGAACTGGTAAAAGCTTTGCTCTATTTTTTGTTTGCGAGATTAACAAAATACTGAAAACTGTACTATTGGCGTCATAAAACTGTCAAAATAATTTACAAATAAAATAAAATAATAAGCCAGTTATTATCATTTTTTTACAAAAACTTTAGGTGTCGCCTTTAATTTCTGGGCGTTTGAATTTAATTTGATAGGTGAAATCTGTACAGATTTGAAACACTTTATTCGATTATAAAGAAACAAAAAAATTATCAACGTTTAATACACGTTATTTAAAAAAAACGTAACTATGAGAAAAAGAGGATTTTGAGTGAATAGATAAAATACCTTAAGCTGGAGAGAACACATGTCATCAGAACGAGCTCGAAGCATGTTATCGAACATGCCTATTATTGAAAATTGATGTCAACGGACCTGCCGCAGAGACATGCTTAAAATTGTGATTGATTATGGGCCGCTTCTGATAAGAGCGTGTTTAATTAATGGAGCTGTCAGCTGTATACGTTCCCGCAACGCATAAGACGCATTCTATGAACCGGTCGGTCACTTCAAAAAGATGAGAAATGTTTTGACAGCTCTCCAATCATAGACTAGAAACATGCCTTGCCCGTATGTCAAATACTATATATCATAATGTATTAAAATGTAATACAATGTCAAAAACGACTCTGAATGCTTCCATTTCCTAAAATTAAAGAACATTTTGTAGACCAGAAGAAATTCCAAATATCCAAAGAAAAACCTTAACAACTCTAAACTAATTGTTAGAGTTTTAATTACGATTGTATGCAATTTATAGGGATTCAATTCGGTTTTCTCATGATGTTGAATCCATAGAAATTCTGTTTCATTATCTATGTTATTATCCTACGACTTCAAATTGACATTTTTAACAAACCCACTTACACTGTATTGATGTATATTTGTTGTTAATCTTGTGTACAAACGATTTATCGATGAAAACGAGAGCTTCGCTATGATGCGATATAGGGTAGCAACCATAACAAAAAAAAATGGAAACAGTCCCCTTCTGCCGAGTCAATTCTTTAAACCATGTGGTAATTGCTTTCAAATGGGATTGACACTCACCACAGATGAGGCTCGTCATTCTCGTCGTCGTCGTCCTTATCGTCCTTATCATTGATGGTCGATCAGATGCGGTGCAGTGTTGTGTCGTCGCCTTGGAAAGGTCATTCGATGCGTATCGCCAATTTTAAATATTCAAAGTGGTTTCGAAAAGAATAAACACACTCTTCAATTTCGAAAAAAATAGAGACAATTTAAATCCTGCACCTAAGGCCTATTCCTTCCGTTTTCCACTTTCGTTACTAACTAAAAAATAGAGAGACTTGAAGTATATATGGAGCATCGCATTCAGATACATCCAAACACCCACTTATCTATCATGGACTTAAATTTATATAAAAATATACATGTGGAAAACCTTCCCAGCACTTCCCTTTTTCGTTAGCGTTAATTTCATGGCCCATTCTTCTGTTATCGACATAAAATCCTGTTTGTGTAAATAACCAACCATGTGGGTGGGGTGGGTGTAAATAGAATTTGATTAAAGGGTAACTTGTCACTGTGGCGCCACAAATTTCCATAAGCCAAAGCGAACTGGCTGACTTCAAAAAAAGAAAAATCCAACACACATATTCGTACTATATGTATATAGTATATAATATACTACCTCCTCTCCATCAGAACAAACTTGAATACATCCTTTTGGTATATTTTGGACCCAGGAAAAAAAGGACACAAATCTGAGCCTCGTACTCTCAAGTTGAAAACATGTATAGAGAAAGGATAATATGGGACCTTGATGCAAGACTGTATAACTTCATGGTGAAGTAAAAGTCGTCATCTAAAATCATCAAGGATGTTTACGTGCGGCAGCGGCAGCAGCGGTGGAACGTAAACGTATAGAATTTTCCAACGTCATAAGGGGCGGTGGCGACGAGCGACAAGAGCGAGGGGTCTATGATACAGAAGGATATAATAATTTTATTAGATGGAAAAGACTGAAATAATTATTGTTTACACAGCATTAAGATTAAGTAGATCATTTCAAATGCTAATTGCTATAAGCAAGAGGCTATACTACACAGCACAATACTGAGTTATTGTCGATTTTTTGTCTTTTACACTTTAAGAATTGAAAATCTTTCAAAATACAAAAAAGAAAAGGGTTTAGTTCTCGAGAAGTTAATTGTCTGGAATTTATAAATATAATGTGTTGCTCTTTGTCCTGTTTTTTTTTTCAAACAATATGATACTAAATATTTATCACTAAATAACAAAGATGTTAATTTTGTAATCTTTGTTATGGTTAAGACTTTTCTATTATACATTAAATTATAATGTTAAAAGCAGTGTGGAGTAATTAAAAAAGTTCGATAGAATTCCAAAGGACTTACCGATGGACATTGGTTTGAATGTTAGCACATTGCAATGAGTTTTATGCAGGTTATCATGCAGGTTTTAGAGCATTTTACATTCGTGCAGTTTAGCTATAAAGAAAATTCTATCATACAGGGTCCGCCAAAAAAAACCTCCCATATTTTTAGACGTTTATATTTAAAGCTATTTATAGATGAAATGGTATTCCGGGTATAGATAAATAGAGGTCTACGTGCCGTTTCTAATAATCATAATGGTGTGGAACGGTGAGCATCGCGCATTTGTCGTAGAGGAATATATCCATAATGGTGGTTCTGCGATTACTACTCAGCGAGCATTTCGCATTCGATTTCAACTTGGACGACATAATCCTGTTCTGAATAAAAAAACAATTCAAGTTTGGTTATCAAACTTTAGAGCAACGGGTTCTGCGCTAAAGAGAAAATCGTCTGGCCGACCTTTAACCGCTACAACGCCGGATAATGTGGCACGTGCAAGTGCGTCTATCCAACAATCTCCGAGGCGTTCAGCACTTAAACATGCAGCTGCCCTTGGATTGCCTGATAGGAGTGTAAGACGAATTTTGCACACACATCTTCATATGCATCCCTACAAAATGATGATCGCTACTGTCACATAATTGAGACCTTCATTCAACCAAACTTAAATCAGTTTACTAGGAACCATAAAAAAGTCTGCTTCCAACAAGATGGAGCCACAGCACACACTTCACGGCATTCACGAACCATTTTGAGAGAGATGTTTCCAGGGCATCTTATTTCTTTACGAGGAGACATTACGTGGCCACCAAGGTCCCCCGATTTATCACCTTGTGATTTTTTTCTTTGGGGACATTTAAAGGCCCAAATCTACATTCATGGCCCAACATCTCTGGAAGCACTTAAGGAGGCAATCACACAGGAAGTGGCAGCCCTTAACCACAAATGACTCGACGAGCAATGGAACGAAAAAAGGCACAATTTTTAACGGATATAATGTTTGAAACTAAGTAATTATTTTATTAAATGTACAATGGCATAGTTTTCAATAAAAGGTGTCTGTTAAATTGTTTATTTATTTGTCTTTGCCTTTTAAAATATGGGAGATCTTTTTGCCGGACCCTGTTCTATCACTATCAATAAACTTAATTTAATAATTATGATTTAAAATCATGAAAAATGAATTTAAAAAAAAACAGCATGGTGTTCAAATATGCGTTTCTCCCCGATGTAATGGTTGGGCTCATCATATATATTTGAACACTATGCTGGTTTATTTTTATTCATTTTTCATGATTTTAAATCATATTTATTAAATTAAACGGTGTTCAGGAAATACCAATTCGACTGTAAATAGTCAAACATTTCATCTTCAAATAAACTTAAACTTAATTAACTTAATTAACTTAAATCGGTATTGAATTCTGAACAGCAAATGTTGGGACATAGTCATTGTGATGATCGATAGTCCCAAAAACTAATCATCGTGTCCCAATAGCATTAACTTACAAATTATAATAAATTAATTAATAAATAAATTAGGTGGTGCAAGAGTCCGTTGAGAACTAGGGCCTATTGACTTACAACACTCAAACATTCCTGTGTGCGAGTACTTCAGGGATGGAGGGGACCTACAGTTTTAAGCCGAATCTGAACGGCTAATTTGAGAAAGCACTTTTCATGACAAGAATAACTGTGGGAGGATTTGTCAATTCCTCGTAAGATTCACAATACCCGTGAAAAAACTTAAAATGGTACAGGCAGTGATTAAATCCAAGACGTCTGGCATGACAGTCCAACGCACTTACCATACTACAGCTCACGAATTTCACTATCTTAAAATAAGGTCAATGAGTTGACTCAAAAATGTGTGTCAATGTGCTCGTCAATGCTTACTTTACTTTAGTTGGCTCTACAGCGCATTGTGCACCTGGGCCTCAAGTAATAACTTTCGCCAGCTTACTCGATCTTTAGCTTGCTGCCTCCAGTTTCGAATACCAAGTTGACGTGCGTCGGCCTCAACTTGATCACTCCACCAGAGATGAGGCCTGTCTCTGCGCTTCTTGTTCTCGCAGGCTTGGCGTTGAATACCTTACGGGGCTAGAGATTCGATGTTTATTCCCTCGACATGCCCTAGCCATCTTAAAGGCTCAACTATAATAGACTTAACCGAACTTAAGCCACCTTAAGGGAATGAACCAATACGCAGCCTTATATGTCACTAACCATAATAGAGTTCTGCTCAGTTTCGTTAAATTTCGCTAACTTTCTCGCAATTACGCAAGAGGCTCGAGCTTAAGCAAATGTCAAATTTGAAACGCGTTTGCTTAAATTGCTTGAATCCATTATGGTTACTTTTTGTTTTGACGATAACTATTCTGATAACTTTTCGTTCGGTTTTGACATTGGCTTACTTTCGGCGGTTAAGTCAATTGTAGTTGGGCTTTAAGCGTTGAACACACTTTTACTAGTGGCAAGTCGCTGTACAGCTCTCCCCCAAATGTTACTTTACCTGTCGGCACAAAACAGGACCATAAATCGTACGCAGAACCTTCCTCTTGAAATGTCAACATTATCAGTCCGTTCATCCGAAGCTATTACTTGTGTATTCATCACACTTTAAGGTTTCCTTTCATGGCCGGCTTGTGAGGCCTGCGCATGACTGAGATCTTTAGAGCTGGGTTCTTAAGAGCGATATCTGTTCTTTTGCTCCTACTTCGTGAGAAGGTAACTCAGTTGTCACAGCTCTGGATCCGATGGATCGAACGTTCGTCGTTAGTTCACCATTCGGCTATCCAGCGGGCAACACTAGAAGGTGACGATACGATCTTCCACCACGTCCATGCGTTGACAATATTTTTCATTGACAGATTATGAGGCTATTTTAATTGACATTTTAAGCACTTCTTCTATTGTTTTGAAATTGCTGTTTAATATCTGTTTCCTTATTTTACATAGAATAACGCATTTTCCAATAAAATGCATGATATTTACTCGTTGTTCAAAATTACAGAAGCTGCAATCGTTAGGAAAATCTTCAATTACTCAGTTCATTTTGGAAATAATTAAATCTATATAAACTGTGGTTAAAATGGCTTTAAATATACAGTCCAGTCTAAAATGATCATCGAACTTCCAAAAGATCATCTTTGCTTTCTCAGCTACTTGTAATTTCTTCCAATTTTGTATACCAGAAGTTTTATTTCATGCAGTCTTTCGTTTGGCATATCAAACACTTTTGCAATGTACTCTGTGTGATAACTTAAAGTTTTTGTAAAAAGAAGTGGCAGTCCTGTCGCAATTAGAATCATGTAGTTAGGGGTCTGATTATAAGCGAAAATAGTTCTTCCTATATTCCAGTGATTTGAAAATCTTTGTTTGGCTTTTTCTTCCTATAGTTTCAGTGATTTGACACTTAAGGTTTGACAGCTTTCCACAAATGTTGTTTAGGGCTCAATTTTCCATTACTGCAGCACAAATTTCGACACGATTTCGAAACAAAGCAAAGAGATTTGGACTAAGGTAGCACGCTTGTTTCAATCCCACTTCTGACAAAAACTACTTAGAAATACCGTTCCCATTCCAAACAACTCAAAACATTTCCACTGTAAATAATTTAAAGCACTCTTTTTCAAACTTTGCTATCATTCCAACATTGCACAACTTTGCTGGACAAAATTGTTAAAGATTGCTGAGTATCCACTTACAAATCCAGGTTATCAAATTAGCCACCTTGTAACTTTATCTATTCCGTCAGACTAGCTTTCGAAATTGTTGTGAAGATTTATATCTATGATGCATTAAGAAACGAGATTTTACTATATTTGTCAGTAGCTGATATGTTAACCTTCTTTGGAATTGAAAAAAGTAGCATTTTTTTACTGTCCCGGTATTTCTCCAGTATTCAAAATGGTATTAATGAAAGTTATTATTATGTTCAATTAGCTAATTTCTTCGTTGTTTAATAAAATCAAATGTTAATCCGTCTAGAACTGCAGCTTTACCGTCTTTAACTTTCATAAGCACTCTACGTAGTTTACTTCCTCACAGTTTATATAAGAATCCAATACATCGTTTAATAGTACCTTGCGGGTAGTTGACGATTTCTCCAAGAGTAATTCTTGTCATGAAAAGTGCTTTCTCAAATTAGCAGTTTGGATTCGGCTTAAAAACTGTAGGTGCCTTCCAACCCTGACAACATTACTCGCACCCATTAATGATTGAGAGTTCTAAGGCACTAGTTTTCAATGAACTGTTTCCCCACCTAATTTATTTTTAATACATCGTTCAAATAAAACCAACGCAAAATTTCTAAGAAGTCCAAAACTATCGAAAGGCTCCCAGAACTGAAGACTACGGATAAAAGAAAAAAGCGAATACATTATTTTCTTTCGACGTTTGAAATCGAAAACTGAGATTAATCAATTATGCCATCAGAACATCGAATAGCAAAGTTTTTCTCCACCACTATATAACGCTTAGCTTTCCGGAATGCTTTGGATTGTACAAATTGTTTTCACAAGAATTAATAAGATTTTCTGTTGTTGAACCAACAACTAAAAATTTTCGGATAAACTTTTTTTTCAAGTGTAGGTTTAGTTCGGTTCTTAAGAACACTCATAGGTTTTAACACTCACAACTTTAAATATCGGGGTTTCTTATAGGGACTGGACAACTGAAACTTAATTTGTGAATGCACCATTTTTCTAATCATCAAACTGTCATCATTTATTCATCAGTAAGCTCAAAATGTGTAGCATGGTAAAGTACACAAACGAGCAACGTCTTCAAGTTATACAAATTTCCTACTTCAATTCGGTGGCGATGACCACAACTCTTAAAGCGTTAACTCCAATTTCTGATCATAATTCTCGCCAAAGTTAAGTGCAAACATTTGAGTCTACGTATTTATTGTTTGATGTTCTCGTGTCAACTCCACGAGTGGCGTTCTTAAGGTTCACCTACTTTTGGAAAGGTTCACCTACTTTTAGCCTTTTCGTTCAGTGCTTTTAAGTGTTTGAATATGTGATTTCGTGGTTGAAAAATAATGGACGAAATATTCAGTAAGCGAACGGGAGGTTTTGTTCAACTTGTCCAACAAAATATTTAACAACTGAACACAACAGTTGAAAACAAACTTTGAAACGTCAAATAGTTGCACGTTTCTCCGTTAATACTAACAAAATTGTACGTACGACACTTTTTGACAGCTCTTCTCTTTCATCTGCCGCATACAGTTCCAGTTGCCTGTTGTGTTCATGGAGTCACAATTCTTAAGGTATGTTCTCTGACTAGGAAAGCTGTTAAGTTGTTATTGGAAAACCCTTTTTCGAGAATGTGAACACCCCATTTGACGAAAATTATCGTTGTTCAATGAGAAAAAAGTGATTTGGTGTTATACAATAACGAGCTAAAAGTAACAGGTTTTTGGCTGGTACCATTAAATCAAATTGTTGGATATTAGGAGACTTGCGGGATAGTCCTGCCCGTAGCGGAACGTCTGAAATGCCTAAAGAGTTTCCATGGGTAAAATAAATATATTTACTTGTGATCTAGATCTGTCAAAACCAAAAACTTCCCCTGTTTTTGTATTTCATGGATTTTTCAACAGATTAGCCACTCATACTTCTACAATTATAATTACCACGAAAAAATTAATTTTTGACAGAAATCTCAATTTACTCTTATAAAACTCCATAAATAAGTATTAGATTGTTAATATGAAGACAAATGAACTCCAAGTCTTTAGTCTTTAACTTAGGATTCATGTTAGGTTTTATGAATATGGATTTATTTAAAAGACTTTTTCCATTAACCTAAATCAGATGTTGTTTCATAACTTATAATATATTTGCACTTGACATAGAAACAACGCAAAACAAAAAAAACGGTCATCTGTTTTGAAGAAATATTACAACGAACTACCCTCAATTCAGACGAAAACCACTAAAACTCATTAAAATGTCCAATAAACTCGTCTAAGGAAAATATTTGTTTTCCAATAAATTTAAAATTCAACTAAATACCTTCACTTTGCTTTTTCCAATAAATGACGCCAGTTTTCTTTCATTTTCCTATAAGTTTTTTTTTTATCGACAAATGTCCCAAGTTCCAACTCAGCAGGAACATAAAAACAACGTTTAAAAATAAACATGAAAATCTCATCCCTTAAGGTTGAGGCTTATCATCAGACCCGGTTGTTGGGTTAAAGTAAGAAGAAAATCATCATTGAATCTGTAACTAGAGTACCTATGCATATAATTCTTTGAAAATAAGTTGTCAATCTTCTTAAAGCACCCTTCGTCGAAAGCACAATAATAAGACACACAATTGCTAATTTTATACTTCTCAAAAACTCGAGGCATCAGCAGCAGCAGCAGCGTCTACTTAGCCAGATGTAGCCTTGAGGTGTCAGTACGTAATGAAATTGAGGATCAACCCAATTGCTTTCTTCTTGATTCTCAAAGCAAAAAAAAAATGTAAAAGTCAAGAAATAGAAATAAAATTTAATTTACAAGCGATAATCCATGCCACAGCATTCATTCCCTTAACTGGAGGAGTGGAGCTCGAGCAGCGCCCAGACGCCAATATAACCATCTTTTATGTTCCATAGGTATTATATACCATTTACTCTTTTGACTCTATCTCTTGAAATGCTTCCCTGAAGCAACAGGAGCTTGGTAGCAGAAAAGCAGGGATATAAATCTGTAAGGAGCCGTTAAATTTTAATTGAGCATCACATAACAACCATCATGACCTAAATGACCATCATATCAGATGTCATTTGATATTCATGTGTCCTGTCTCCTGTGTTCGTAATAATTCTTTTATTTTTTATTCACATTATTATTTGCTGCTTGTGTTTTAATTGTAATCCTATGCTTAGTGCTGATAAATCAAAAATCAAATTATGTAATATAATGGTCTGGGTGATTTTGGTTGGTTATATGAAATTTAAACTACACGAGCTTACTACGAGACCGTAAGCAAGAAGACAAAGAGACCTAATGGGTATAGATATGTTTTAGTCTAGAAGTTTTATGCGGAAAGGATATAATAATGGCATACACTTTTAGAACTTAAAAGACCATGGGCAAATTTGTATGGGAGTTGAAGGTAAAGCCAACACATTTTTATGGCGACAAGTTCTCGTTTTTTTTTTAAGTTGTCAATTAGATTTTTCTAAAAAATCAACCAAAATCTTACCACAATATTTTTCATATGATATAATAAGTTAGATTTTTGTTATTATTTCCAGGATATTTTATTCTGAAACCCATTTTTTAGCGATTTGTATTTAAAAAATAAAAAAAACTGTCAGTATTTTAAAAATCTTACCAGTTGTTCAAAATAATATTTCTTAGAAGAAAAGGCCAATGCGCCAAATTTTGAAGAACATTTTAGAAAATAGCAATTTACTAAGCGGTTCCTAAATTTTAAACCTCTCTTTTCCTTTCACTTTAATAAAAAAAAAAACTGGCATCGGAACATGTATAAAAAAAGACGATTCGTAAGAACGAACAAGCTTAAACGGATTAAATATTTGAAAGTCCCAACTGTAAGCTGAACCATTTTATTCCATTCATTGCTCTTATAATATTAATTATACGGATGTCAAATTCTGTAAAGTCTGCATCAATCTGTAATTATCAGTAAAACTTAAATAACTTGACCTCGATATTCTTGAGAAATGGCCGACAGAAAAAGGTTTCCGAACCTAAAGATGGGAAAACGTATGCTAACACACACATTATTTTATTTGAATCACCAATTTTCTATAAGAAAGTAATAAAGTCCTTTAGGCGCCAGTAATTTTCTTGACAGGTCGTTTATAGCTATCATTGAAAGTTTCTGTCATTGAAAAAAATGTCCTGATTGAAATCCACCGAAAAACTTTTACTTACAGAAATCTGTCATTCAAATTGTGTGAAATCGGAACACATTCTTTTCACTTTTAAAAATAAGAGTATCAGCTGTTCAGGAAAATAAATGTCGGTCCGGAAAATATAAAAATACATTTTTAGAGAAAAATAAATGTGCAATTACACTTTTTTCCTCGACAACAAATTCCTTGGGTGATTTCCGATCGATCAGTATATAATTTTTATTTCTAATCGAAGGGAAACATAGTCAAATATCCATTCAAAAATTTTCCCGGATCGATTTCAATGATAGCTGTGTATAACTGGCCCCTTACAACGATTCAGTACTTGCGTTAGGTGTGTTCAATTATTAGGTTCGTTCAACCAGTAAAATTCCAGTGTAGTGCAGATTCATGAAACTGTCAGAACAAATTCAAACCAAAACGTCATACATGAGATTATAAAAATAGAAAACATATTAAAATTCGGCACAATTTAAATTGAAGAAATTATTGAATAAGTAAGGGGTGATTTTTTAGCTTTTATCTTTTTGGAAATACTGGTTAAAACAGTTGACGCACGTTTCGTGTTTTGTTTCACTGTCAAACATCTTCAGTTTGGTCTATAATATAACCATGAATCATCCAGCTGGTACAAGAATTGAAGCCGAACAACTTACTGCTACGTACAATTTTTGGTGATTGCCAATTCCGAAAATGAATGAGCTACCAATGCATGTAGAAAAAGTCACACTTTGGTGCGGTTTATGGGCTGGTGGCATCATTGGACCGTACTTCTTCAAAGATGATGCGAATCGTACGTAACTGTGAGTGGTGAGCGCTACCGTCAGATGATAACCAGCTTTTGTTTTGCCGAAATTGCAAGAGCTTGACTTGTATGACATGTCACCCTTTATTTCATTTTTTAATTTTTTTTTACTGTCCTCCCAATTTAATTTGGTGTTAGAAGAACACTTAATCAGATATTCCGTTTCAAACTAAGTTAGCACTAATACAAGGCTTTATTTAAAAATGTAAAGCAAAAATATTAAGCGCTTTACTCCCTACCAAAATATAATCCAATAATGACATCACAAAAATCTTGACAGTTTTCACCAACCTGCACTAGCTCAAAATGCAATGCAGAATTGCGCATACACGTATACACTTATAAGTGTACTTGTCAAATGTTCATTCACCTTTTCTAATACGTGATGCACCTTTTGAGAAAAAATGAGCTTGATGTACCAACTCATTCATTTAACTTAAATTAAACTGACGGAAAAATGTAGATCTATTTTTACTAATTTAATAATTCTAATCTCATCCAAATTCACTATTGGGCCCTAATCCGTATTTAGTTCCGAAAGTGCAGATTTCTGAAAACGAGTATTTTTTACTCTCTATTTCTAAAACGGAATGAAATCTATTACTTACGGATTATCAATTCCGAAAATGAAATTTTCATATCTGGCAACTCCTTTCCGAATGTCAAAAAAAAAATCAAAATACTGAACATTTATTTCTAAAAGAAATGTTATATCAGAATCGGAAAGTTTGAGGAAGAGCTTAAAGTGTAAGTTTTAAAAGAAATCGTAATAATTAAAAGGGCACCTATGGCACCGGATTTTGAGCATCTTGCATCAGGTACGAACTGCGAACTGTGGATGTACGCATATTTTGACTTTTCTTTCACATGAGCTTTATTTCTATTCGCAGACAGAACGTATTGTCAATTTATAATTACCCTTTACAACAAACAAAACAAGAGTGGCATATTTTTGAGGTTAAATTGAGCGCGAACAATTTATTCATTGTGGATGGTATGTGGAACGCGAATAAAGTTTGACAGTTTGTACCAACCACACTGCAATTCGTTACTACCAAATTGTTTTTACAAAATTGACTTGTTTTAGTGAACAAATGCAAATTTTACTATCCTTACATAAGTATCAATTGGTTTCTTATAATTTAAATGTGTTTTTGTTTGAAATTGGCTTATTGAAATGTGTAAAATCACGTTTGTTCGTCCATTCGTTCATTTGTTGTTCGCTCTCTTGTGCAAGGCCCTTTAATGTTAATCAGGTTTGTTTCATTTATTAAACTCTAGACCTTTTATGAAAACCCAGTTCAAAGCAGTTTATTTAACGAATGAATCTATTTTTTATCGATTTATGGTCCATAGTTCAAAAAATGTACAAGTTTCCGTAAGTATTGCATTCTTTAAATAATCTGATAAATGCAAGGTACTTATGTAGATTTTTGATATATTACATATACAAAAATTTAAATAATAAACATTTCAGTGAGCTAGTAACTTTAAAGATGACTTTTTGATTTGAAACGATTTTAATAATTAAAAAAAAATATACATTTTACACAAATTAAAATTATAAAATGGCTACTTTCAGCAGTTCGCTAAATCCACATGACTTATGACATTTCTCCATAGTAAGGTTTGTTTGTTTCGTTTTTTTTTTAACTTCCCATAGGAAGTTGTTGTAATGGGTCCGATTTGTCAAATTGAAAATTTTGACATTTCTTGACGTTTCAAGGTCCCTGGAGTCGATATAAAAGATTTTTAGAAAGATGTCTGTACGTGCGTGTGTACGTACGTTTGTACGTCCGTACGTCCGGGACGTTTTTTTCGTCCTCCATAGCCCAAGAACCAGAAGAGATATCGACTTCAAATAAATTTTGTTATACAGATAATAAGGCAGAAAGATGCAGAAAGGGCTCTCAACAAAATTGCGTGGGTGGTTTTTTTACCATAGCAGTTTGAAAAAAAGGTGAAAATTTTGGTTAACCCTAAATATCTTACGAACCAAAAACGCTAGAGACTTGAATTAAATTTTATATAATATATTGTAACGCGATAGCAAACAGGTATATTTTTTTTAAAAAAATCAATATAACAGTTTTTTTTATAAATCAATAAAACTGAAAAAAAAATTTGTCACCTCTAAAATTTTACGACTGAAATATGATTCATGTCTAAAACAATTTTGTGCAACGAAGAATAATGTTTTTGACATCTGATAAAATTTCGAGAAAAATCAAATTGTCGGTTTTTTTTATAAAAAATAAAAATCTAAAAAAAATATTACTCAAAGTTGGTAAAAATTGAATATCGATTCAAATATCTTTTCAAAAACTTGAAATTTGGGCTTCAATCTTATTTCATCTTGTAAGAAATATTGTTTTCAATATTTTGAAAAATGTTGAGAAAAATCGAATTGACAGTTTTTTTACAAAAAATAAAAACCTGAAAAAAATGTATACAAGTTGGTAAAAATTGATTTTCGACTCAAATATCTTTTCAAAACTTTAAGATATTGGCTTTAATTTACTTTTATCTTTCAAAAAATCTTGTTGTTAACAGTTAGTTAAAGTTTGAAAAAATCGAACTGACAGTTTTTTTTACAAAAAAAATAAAAACCTAAAAAAAAATTAACAAAAGTTGGTAAAAAATGATTTTCGACTCAAATATCTTTTAAAAACTTTGAGATAATAGCTTGTAATTAATTTTTTCTTATAAGAAATATTGTTTTCAATATTAGGACAAATTTTGAGAAAAATCGAATTGACATTTTTTTTACAAAAAATAAAAACCTAAAAAAAATGTATAAAAGTTGGTAAAAATTGATTTTCGACTCAAACATCTTTTCAAAAATTAAAAATATTGTCTGTAAACTTTTTTTATTTCACAGAAAATATTGTTTACGATATTCAATAATTTTTATGTAGAAATCCAACAGTCCGTTTTTCATAAAACATAAAATCTACAAAAAATAGTACGCAAATTTGGTGAAAATTGATACGAGTACAAATCGACAGACGGGATGGGAAGTTATCAGTGTGGGTCGCATCCCAGCCTCTTTTTTTATTAACAAATTGTCAATTTTTGCACATGTTCGGATTCGGATAGATCGCTTTTAATAATAGTTAACAATGAATTTAAATTTTGGAATAATTAGTAAATTGCTAAATATTTAAAAAGTGAATTTTTCTGCATGTTTTAACAATATTTTCTTAGAAGTTCTGCGTCCTTGAGGATTGAGTTAATGTTCACATTTTACGGAATTATTGACTTCGGAAAATATTTCATCATCCCAAAGTAATATGGATTATATTCGGTCCTTTATCTTAAATTCTAAATCGAAAACCCGACTCAGACTGGAGGTGTATTTGGGGAAGTCTTTTTCATAAACGATTGAAACCCACTTATTCATCAGCACCGCATTCATAAAGGTTTATGTTGGTAGATGAGAATTATTCTTTTTACTTTTTGTTTTTAGATTTGTTTTTTCTATTAATTTTTGTTTGTTTGTTTATTTCATCATGAGCTGACTCTTTTCAGCCACTTGTCGAAAACAATGATCGGTTTAATATGTTAGAACAGCAGCTATACGAATATACTAGGTAAAGAAGAAGCTGATGGAAGCATCATACAAACTATACTCTCCTTGTTCAAATCTCAATGGCAATCTCAAGAGGAATTCCGTTCTTATGCACTCAAATCTAAGGATGGCAGCCAATATTTACATAATCATTGCCTGAAAGTATAGATATTTATTATTATGGTAGCCAGAACCAGAAAACTCCCATCACCTTCTGCTGGATGGCCTCAAGCCTCAAGCTCCAAGGACCAAGCCCCCAGTTCCAAGTTCCAAGCTTCAACTACTTACTCTTACTCCCACATTATAAAAGCTATGGCATTTATTGACTTCAGCTGTAGCTGTTGAATCTTTAAATCATTTTATCTGTCATTGCACGTTTATAAGGATTTACATTTTGTTTTGGTCTTGGTTTTGAATTTTTTTTATTTGTGTCTTTCTCTGTGATGTAAGAACAACTACTTAATTATTTTTATTTTGTTTTTTGTTTTTTTGGTTTTCATTTTATTTTGAGATTGTAAAATGGATTTGATCAAAAGCAGATGTGGTTCGAATAATATAATGTCTAGTGCAGGTTTGGATTGTGCATTAAGTTGTTTCATGTTTTTGTGTATGTTTCTTTTTCAATGTCAGTTAAGGTAGGTAAGGAACTCACTCCCTGTATCTGGACTTATTTTTAAGACAACCCCCTAGGTTATTTGTTTTAAAAGATGATTTTTTTAAAGAGCCGGAGGAGTTTCAAACATCAATCCGATGAATGGGTGGCGGATGTATATGGTAGCATTTAGTTCTCAAATTAGCTTTGGCAAAAATACTCATCCGAACAGCTCATTTGAGAAAGTACTTTTCTTGACAAGAATTATAGGCTTTTCACCAAGTCCAAAATCCGGTTTTCGCGAAATTATAAATTTGGCCGAAAACCTATATTGAAAACATACATTTTTGGTAAACCACAAGTTTCAAGTAGCAATTCAAAGTTGAACTAAACAAACAAACCTTTCGAAACATTCAGCGCTCAAATTAATGTAAACAAAACAGCTGATGGCTGCTGTCAAAACAAATTTTTCATTTTGAAATAAGTAATATTATTTATACAATTTCCTTCAAAATAAGAATTATTGCATTTGTTTTTATTTACAGAATAAAGTCGCAGCAGGCTAGGAAAATTTGTGCCAAAAACATTCCACAATGTGGGAATCGTTGATCCAGTGAATTAAACCACAACAGTGAGCTATCGCAACTTGATGAACAGCCTGCCAACATCAAGAAGATTCTCATTCATTGTACAAACCAGGCGAGTCCCCAAAGGAAGAAGCCAAAGAGATAGTCATGTAAAAAAAAATTTTGACAGTCGGTGTTAAACAAATTTAAATGTCAAATGAAAGCGTGTAAATGTCCGGTGTGATCGATTTTCGGTTTTCGAAAACTTTTTGGCGAAAACCCGGCTTTGGATTTGGTGTGAAAAGGCTATTAGTCTTGGAGGATTTAACTCAAGACCTCTTGCTTTACAGTTCTATGCACAAACATAGCTATTAATTAAAGGTCTGTTTGCGTTGGATAACGTAGAATTTTCTGTAAATTTGACATAAAATTATTTTGACGTTTATGATGTTCATGTTTATGGTAGTGTCAATCAATTTGTTCTGTTATCATGTTTTAACGAGTACCATAGAGTACAGCCAAACAAACGCTTACAGAAGCATTCAAATTGTGTGGTTTCTAGACATGGATAGATTTCTAGACATGGCTATTAAAGGATAATCATTGGATTATTTTTTTAAAAAGTTGGTTATAGCTTTTATTTCAAATATCTGAATCAAGCGTTTAATGATCATTAGAGTTGATCATTCACAGTAAAACTGACAGGTTGCCGAAAGAAAAGCAACCCTTTCTGATGGCAGCATTGTTTCGAAATGTGAAATCAACAATCAGCTGTTTATTCGAAACCATTTCATTATTGGATTAAATAATGCATTTTTTAGTAGACAAAATTTACATAGGATCAGATTCATTTTGACAACAAAAAATCAAATTTGACTCTATTAATCATTTTGAATCCCGAAACAAAATATTCAATGTTGAAACTGGCCTTTTAGTCAAATGTCATGTAAAATGAAACAGTTTTCTATTAGAATCCATGTTCGTTAAGAACGAATGAGGTTAAAATTGAAGAACATATACCATTTTTTTTTAAACAAACATACCTAAGGTTTAATATCTAGTTAAGGGTGTCAATTCATTTTACTAGTAACCATTAAAGGTGCTAAAGCAGCTATAAGAGTTTATAAAAATAAAATATTCATACCTCTATGAAAATAAAACATTGCAATGCCAACATAGACATAAAAATTGTGTGATTCAAAAACGGATACAAAAAATGCCCTTCAATTCTATGCTAAATCACATGTTTATTGAAGCTTGTCATTTGTGGGTGGCACTGGCCCTGGATGGCGCTAAGTGCGTGGAATGTCAAACCTACACAATTCTGGATGCAACCACAATTGATGGTTATAAAGGGAAACATTTTTGAAAATTCAATTGTCGTGAGTTTGTCAGAGAAAAGGTACTTAGTAATGTAAGCCCTTGAGTTTGATGTGTGTAACGTATGCCAAATGGGGTTCTATATTTATTGCCCAAGTTGCATACATATGCAGAATGAAAGTTTAGTTCGCGTAAGGGTTACATTCATTCATACATTGTGTTGTGTTTGAGAAATGTAAAAACATAGATGTGGAGGCTAATTGGACATCCCTTGTCTTTGTTATGCTTGTGACGATGATGATGATGATGCCTTAAAACACTCAATGGATGTTTTGTTATGTCATATGAAAATACAGGCTGTGCATATGTATGATGATAGGGTATGAAATATTGAGATATTGTCACGTTCTGGTTGTTGGTACAATAAAAGATTCAAGTTTAAATTTGTATCGCAGAAGCAGAAGCAGAACAAATGGATGACAGTTGGATGGATGCGTAAATACCTAACATGAAGCAAAAGGGTTAAAGGTTTTTTTTTGTAAAAAGTTTTTTTCAAGGTAAGGATATATCCCATCAGAATTGATTGCCTGATTGTCGGAATGCAGAATTAGCACAGACATGGGGATGCATTTACTAAACGCATCATTTCTACATTTGAGAAAAGTTGAATTACAAATATATAAATGATGCAAGATGCACACACTTGTTGACTGACAAGGGCTTGATCGTGATTTATTCTCCACAGAGTTATTGTTATTTTTAGATTCATAAAGGTTGCTTTATTAGGATACAAAACTTTACTTACATCTGTACATCGGTTGTTATATTTTATGGATAGCTTTGAACTACTTGAATATTAAAAACTACTTTTAAGACATCATTTATTGAAGTCAAGGGGTTTAAAAACATAACTTCTCAGTAAAGAAATGTCATCGTCAAAACGTCAATGCTTCTTTTGTTGAAAAAAAAAGTTTAATATTTTTCTTTGCTACGCGTAAAATTTTAATTTTTACAAAAAGCACCCAAAAAAGATAATAGTTTTTTAAACCTAGATTAAAAAACTGTAGATGTAGTTCAAGTGGAAGTGATTCCGATGAAGAGGCACCTGAAGAAGCCACCATCCATCTGAAGCCAGTTATACAGACCAAGAAAATTCAGTGGCCAAAACTCTAGCTGTGTGTGCATCACCTGATGTCATACCTCTCGCAGCCGTAGCCGTTCCCGATGTAGTTGATCCTTCCTTTAAAGGAGTTTTTTACAATCCGAGGTATGAAGAACTCTACACACCTGTGCAAGGACCCGAGAAACCTAACCAAACGAACCAAGAACGCGCCGCCAAAAATACACTCGCTGGTTTTCTAGAAAAGGCGAACATAAATGCCCTTCATTTTGAGAACCAGCGATGCACATTCCATACCTATGGATACGCTAGGATCAGTCTACTGATGAGACGGCCGATGGCCAGAGTTATGTTAGGGACCTGCAGGGCGCTCACAACACTGACGGCAAGACTGTCTTTGAGTCACCTAAGGAGAAGCGAAAATAAGAGAAGAATGATTGTCCAGAGCATGTTGAAGGATTCGTTGGTACATGGGGTAGTTATAAAAATGAACAAACCGAGAAAAAATCTGAGTTGGACGAGATCTTGGCAAAGAGAAACAAGCGTGGACGGATTCCGGAAGACAAACCACTCGAAGAGGAGTCTATTTTACACATCAAAGACGCTCTTGATTATCAAGGATGATCGTATCTTCAAGCTCCACACGATGCCGGAGTTAATTTACGATCAAATGTTCCTCCCACAAAATACACAAAGAACACATCCACACATGGCAGGGATATAACAAGGGCATATCATCGATTAGATGATTCACAAAAACTGGAGAACGTCGTTGCATTCCTACCTACTTCGGTCACAGAAAAGCCATTAAGGATGTAGGCTGAAACAATAAGGGAACTCATTTCCTTTTGGCCCCATACGACAGGTACATCAAACTCTGGGACGCAGAGACTGGAGATGTTCTGTCGCGTTTCACAGCTATAAAAATGCCTTTCTGTGTGAAATTCCATCCCTATAATGGGAAGCAGCACTTTTTTCGTAGCTGGAACCTCAGATAAGAAGATTTGTTCAGACAATCGAAGTGGTGACATTTCCAAGGAATACGAACGTCATTTGGGAGCCGTAAACACAGTCACATTTGTGGATGAGAATCGTCGCTTCGTCACAACATCCGATGACAAGAGTACGCGCATCTGGGAATGGGACATCCCAGTAGACATGAAATATATCGCCGATCCTACAATGCACTTCATGCCTGCCGGAACCTTAGCTCCCAATGGCAAATGGTTGGCCAGAGTTTGGAGAGCAAAATTGTAATATTCTCGGGGCTCCATCGATTCAAAATGAATCGAAAGAAGTCTTTCTCCGGGCACAGGCTTTCGGGTTATGCCTGTAATTTGGACTTCTACCCGGACATGAGTTTTCTTATATCGGGCGATGGTGATGGAAAGTGTTACATTTGGGACTGTAAGACAACAAAAATGTACACAAAATGCCAAGCACACGAAGGAGTGTGTATAAGTACGATTTGGCATCCACATAAACCGATTAAAGTGGTAACGGCCGGATATGATGGGTTGCTTAAGTTTTGGGATTAAAATAAGTTTATCATTTCATTGCAATACACTGCTTATAGAATCTCATGAACAATTTTCTAAAAATGTATCCCTTCACTTCATCTGTTACTCAGTTTCGGATTCTGTAATGGAAATTATTTACAGCGATAATAAATATATAAATCGGTATTAAAAGATTCAAGCTTATTAATTACATACAAATACTTGTAACTTAAATATGTAAGTAAAAGAAAAAAGTTAAAGCTTAATTCATTCTCTTGTTTCAAGCCAGCTGTAATTTGAAGTGTCAAAATACCCGTGTTTTTTATAAAAATCCAACCGTAGTACAGTAGAAAATTAAATTAACAGTAAATACAACATCCGCAGTAGAATCACTGCCCATAAAAGGTAAAATGAAATTCTGTTGCAAAAAGCAATACCCGTGTTTTGTTGGAAAATCTGGAAAAATTATAGTAGAATTTTACACCGATAACAAAAACAATATCCGCAGTATGAATACTGCCGATAAAAATTGAAGTAGAATCTTACTACGGATGGGTTTTTGACATTTATACGAACCTCAAATATATTTTATGTGATTTCGTTCTCAAATGTTGGTACGATTGATATTGCATTCGTATATCGATGGAAGTGTTTGTTGAGTTGTTGTGCATTTGGAATCATGTGTTTTCCATTGGCCAAAAAAAATCAATCGGTTACTGTTGACATTATTTAGTTTTGTTAATGAAAATAGACTAACTGGGCTTATTTTGCAAGAATAGGAAAGAAAATTAGGTTTTGCTTTGTTTCCACTAAAGGTTTATCCCAGTTTAGAGTAAATAAATCTTTTTGTGTGTTTACACCGCACAAGAAGATTTAAAAATGAATAAGTTTGACAGCACTTTCTAAAATCGAAATTGTGTTTCGATGTTTTTTATGAAGTGCAAGTGAGAAAGTTTGATTCATGATAAACATTAAAGAACTCAATAGTTCAGCAACATAATATATAAGAATATATGAATACGCTACCTACTCCATGTGGATTTTTTTTTAATTGATTAAAACATGATTTTTGTACACAAACATGCAAATAAAGAGACTATAATGCATTATCTTCACAAATTTTGAATCAACTGAATCAACTCCGATCCCTAACCGGAATCGAGTGAAATCAAGCTCATTTCAACTCGATTCAGTAATATAAAGAAATGAGACGAGCTTCAAGCTAGCTTTAATACCACATGTTAATGTATTAGTCTACGAACAAACCCCCTTCTTTAAGGGTTTATTTTATGTCAAAGTTGCAATTGTTAATTGAACTATTTTTATAGAATCTCAATTCCCAGATTTGTTCTTACCATTTCTTCTTGAAAATTGTCAATTTTATTAGTTTTAGTTAGTTTTTTTTTTGCTGAACTAATTTAAACTTTTGATTTTCACAAAACTTTTTTCTATTTTTTTGTTTTTTTTTTTTTAATTTTTTTTCTGACAGATCTTCTTTCAGTTGTACACATTTTTAAATACAAAAATCTACTATACTATTTATAGAATACCAACAAAACACTACTAATTTTATTTTTATAAGAGTATCAATAGAGATTTTCGAGGTTTTTATTCTTAGAGGTTCGTATGTTTGGCACTTGATGGTTGTGATCGTAGAGTAGTGTCCAACATACAAAATACAATCAAGCCACTGAAGACGAACTTATGTATTTCAACAGAACTTATTTTTAATTTATATCAACCAACTTTTGGTAATTTAGTTACTTGTGTGTTTTTTCCAATCCAATATACATGCTTTCGATTTCTTATCAGGCCTATAATATTTTGTGGACTGTTGCAACACTACCTTTCAGAACAATATCTTTTCAAATCTTTCGAAAAAGATACAAATAAAACTTTTTAACTTTGCTTAGCAAAAAAACAATATTTGAGTTCTAATTTGAGTTTATTTCGTTAAGCTGACTCTTAAGGATTTCTTCGACGATAGGGCCAACTGTTGCACCTAAAAACACATACAAAAAGATACCGTGTTTATGTGAAACAAAACCCGAATTTTAGAGACATTTAAAATTATCAGCTTTCAAAAATTCAAAAATCGTTAATTTATTTAAGTTAATTATTATTTTCATTGTCCAAGAAAAAGATCAGAATTATTACTTAGAAACTTGACAACTAAAAACTATCACTGTGAACCTTCAAAACATTAAATAAAAACAAACAAATTGCAAATATTACATATGATTGTTGTTTTTTACCAACGAAAGTTCTTAAACAATGACGGCAATTGCCCTTAGTGGATTTATTAGAAACCCGAATTATATTTAACTTTTTTTGTGCATCATTGTGATGTCTAATTGACGTATGTATCTCGTTTCCATGTAATGGCTGAAACACAAACACTTCGTCTGCGTTACATTGGGAGTGCTTCGAGGTTGCTTTGAATGACACTTCCAATATGACAGTTCTAAAATAGCACTTCTGTCAATGGCAGCTTTTATTAGGTCCGTTCGCGTACCCTCCTAAAACAGTCCAATTTTACGAAAAAATACAAAATTTACTCAAATCCTGTTCGCGTACTCAAAAATGTCGTAGTTTTTCGTAAAAGAGAGCGTAAAATATTCCCCCAACCTACGAATTTTAGCCCAAGAAATTTCTTTGAGCTGATTTATAAAAATTGTCATATTTGATAGGAATTCAAATAATTTAATTCAATTCTTATGGCTGAACTCGTAAACGTCAGGCGAAGCCGAAGCTGAAGCGTGTTTGTGTTTCAGCCATTAAAGAGAGAGAGAGAGAGCGAGATAAAACTACGAGAAGTCAAAACGAGTCTGCTCAAAAGTGCCAAAGAAGCAATTACGTAAGCTGGTTGTTAATCAATTTTTGTAATTCTACATCTTAGAATTCTGCGCTTCAAAATTCATTATTCCAACATTCTGATTATCAAAAAAAGCGCACACTTTCTTACATTTTTAAAAAATATTGCAATTCGTTAAAACCGTCAAAATCAATTGAATTTGTTAAGTTTTTTTAAATATAATTTCTCAACATTCTCAAAAACCACACTCATTGAATGTTTCACTTTAGCTGAACAAATACTCACCTTTATTTTGAACAGAAATTTTCATTGATGTTTGCTCTTGACTCAAAAATGTGTTGCATACTAATTTTTTTGTATAATTTTTTAAAGAAAATTCTCAGAAATGTTTAAAGGGAAGAAGAATTTTCGGCATACGCATATTTTAAAATTCTATTCGCATATTAAGTCATCTTATATTCAATTTTGTTTCAATTGAAGTGTCAACAGTTTCGATCCGAGCTTAAGTAAATATCAATTCATATACATAACTCGAAAATCCCATGTGAGCTAGATAAATGTGAGAAAAATGTTATTTACAAATAGAATGAACTGCTTTTGAATGTTAATATGGCCAATAAGGTTCTAAATGCCCCAGGTTATATTATTTAAGCTTAACAATTTGACTTTCCTTTCCGAAAAAAAGATTTTTTCTAAATCAAAGTAAAAAAAAAAAAAACAAATACAGAAAAACTCAGACATTAAAGACATTTTATTAGATTACCCTATAAAAGTGAAATGATTCTTTTTGAAAGTTTTACATATGTGCAACGTTTAACTACCTTAACCTCATTTTTATCCTTGGGAAAAAATCATAACCGGTTTTATGTAAGAAAAGTTTCTCATATTTTTTAAAAAACACTTTTCAAAACCTTCAGTTCCTTATGGATACAAAATATGGTTTATCTACCCTATATACATGATTTTATGAATAAAATTATCTCTTAACCTAGAAAAAAATATCCAGAACAACATAATGTGTCACGCAGCATGTTCGGGCTTCTGACAAAATGACATCCGCTCACAGAGTCATTTATTATAATTCGCTCTAGCATTTACAAGACCATCTCCGCATTAGTATAGGAGGAAGGTATAGCATCTAGCTCGGTTATTTTTTCAGTGTTGAAATTTCGACCTTCCTGTGCTAATGTTTTGACTTGAGTGTTGAAAGTCGCCATGTCTCAAACTCGCACAGCACACATATTATTTTGGATGCTGTGTTGATGTCCTTGTGCAGATTTTGTTTTTTGTATTTGTAAACCTCCCGCAGTGCCAAGGGAACATCCTTGCATGCCCCTTCTCCTTATACAAATGGGGGATGATTATTATCCTGGAGTAGCATCATTGTTGTCTCCTCATTTTCATCATCAACATCGCTTTCGTTGGGTGTTGTATTCTGCTGCGCTGGGCTGGGCTGGACTGTTCTGGTTGAACTTAATTCAATCAATAACAATCATTGGGAGCTGAGCGGATCGGAGCGTATACAGAGGTGAGAGGTTTGTTTTACGTAAGACGCGTTAGATAAATCTTTTCCAAACCTGAATGTTGCGATTTCGTGATGTGCATTGTTTATAATATTCTTCGTTCGTCTAAAAATAAAGTTTCAAAGTAATAAATGAAGCGATGTTATGCTAATTTTAATATTTATCGATAGAAGATTGAGATGTTGGAAGGACCTGGCCGGGCGTAAGGATGATAGGTTGTAGGATAGACTTTGGTATAGAAGATTGTAATCGGAGTAAACAGAAGTTAGATAAGGAGGTTAAATATAATTTCATGTTAAATGCAGATACAAATTTAGGAATTATTTTCGGAGAATATTTACAGCAAAAGATGAACCTGGAAGCATGAAGTTTGAGAATTTTAGTGTTTAAGACAAAGGTTTAAATTTGTCAACCTCTTATGGCTGAATCACAAACACGTTTTAGCTTCGGCTTCGTCTGCGTTACGGTGGGCCTGCTTCGAGGTTGCTTTGAATGACATTTCTATCATTTTCTTGTGTGAAGGCTCCATGCTTACTAACCCTTAACTGTTAGAAATATGTGCCCATATGAATGAATTCCAAGTATTTTGTTAACAAAAAATGCTCAAACCCTCATGCATCACTTGTTGAGGAACACGAGTATACGCAAGCCGAATTTAATCTGCAGTTTTTAAATATACATACGCATATATTTTTTAAAATCAATTTTTATGACTTTAAAATGTCAGCCACCTTAGGAAACGTAAACTAATTCACAGAACCAATTTGAAAATACTATAACAATTCGATTCCATTGGTGAGCCATTTTTAAAATATAAGGGCTAATACTTGACACAATTCAACTCAAAATATAAAAAAAGAACACAAATTTAAATATCTATGAAGGTTGAAAAATAAGTTGCTCGCAATTTTTACAACCTTGTTAAAGTTTTATCTACTGCCGGCGTAAAGTTTTTCCGACTTTACAACGTCTTTAAAACTGAAAAGTTTATTTATGTATGTACATATGAAAAATACATGACTTTGAAACAGAATAAGCTACAATGTGTTCATAAGATTTTCAAAGCTAACATATCGGCGTTTTCGGTCGTTTGATCGGTCCAGGCTTCCCTCTTTGCCTGGTTGTGTTGGTATCTACATTTTTTTCAGTGATGGATACTTTTAGTTGCCTTAGAAGTATCTATAAACGTTACAAAATATCTTCATTTTTTAAACGTTGTAGTCTTTAAATTATATTACATATGTATACTGAGTACTTTTGGGAACGATCCCAGTTCTCGGATTTTGTTAGTTTATTTTACTTATCCAATTCTTGTTTTGCAAATTACAACATTCAACAAATTAAAATAAATAATTTTGCAAATCAGCTGTGTTTATTTACATTTATAATGACCAGAGTTTTAGATTCGTCTTTTTTTAATACAAAATTTGACATAAACAGAGCGTAACTAAAATGAATTTGAAAACATTTACAGTCTTATTAAATACAATTCGCTAAACAGATGAATAGTTACACAGTGCATAAGGATTTATGTAGGCTCTAATAACGTTGCGAAAATTCCCATTTATAAAAAATTCTGCTATAAATTTCAGCTATACAATGCTTATGTCAAAAAAAGTACCAAAATGGAGCAATCTATTCCATTTATTTATTTATCAACTCAGCTGTTTGCCATAACAAATAAAATATAAAACATGTATTGTGCTTTTGTTGTGTTTGAATCGAATAAAAATGGAAACTAAAACTAGACTGTCTCGTACCACAAATTGGGATAAAAACATTTGAATGAAATCAATAAAACTTGTAGATACTCATACTCCTTCGACAACTTATAGAACATAAAATTCATATAGTTGAAAATGAAAATGTTGACACCAACACATCGCGTATGAAAAGAGACACCTGGCGTCAAATGGATATCTATGGGGATGTGGCCTCCTGCTGAGGTCCGAACGGACAATTCCAATTATTTTTATGATATTCTCTTTCGAAAATCTATATTTTTTTTATGTAGGCCCTATACAGCGTTTTTAAAATAAGACTGTTAATAAATAAGTCCGGTATTACACAGCGCATGTATTTAATGCGCATTAATCGGCTGTTTTGTTTTGAAATGTCATTCGGAGATGCGCGTATTATTACACGAAGACATTTCGGATGTTTAAGTCCGTGCATTATTTTGACAGATATCTTCATTTCTACTTTCGTTGCTCGTTTGGTGTATCCTACATACGGTTGCCACATTGGTCATCTGTGACCAAATTTGGTCATTATTTTTTCACTTGGTCAGATGGCCATTTTTAATTCCATTTGTTGATATTTTTCGAAAACGAAAAAAGATGTTCGACAATTTGAGTAACGAAAACGTTCTTTTAACATACTCATTTGGCTAAACTCATTTAACCAACTTTGTGTGGATAATAACTTTATTAAAAATATAAACTCTTGATCTGAATCGGACTTAGGGTACAGAGAGAATTATCTTCGCATCACACAAGCCGTGCAAAGTCTCAAAATCAAACTTTACTACTTTTAATAAAACTATTGTAAGAACAAACGCTTTACATTTGTAATTAGAAATTTTAAAACGACTGCTAGTTTTTTGTTGGATTTCGAAATATCAATATCATCTTTAAGTGATTGTTTTTTAACTTGGTTCAAGGTGAATGAATGGAGTGGACGATGCCAATATTTTGATTTTTGAGTAGAAGTCAGTTTTTTTTTAATTTTTTGGAATTAAGTTTGATTAAAAAAATTAATGAATAGATTTTATTTTAATAAAGTGCTGGACATAGAGCTTCAAAATAACAAAATAGTCTTAGTGTCTTATGAACTATAGATTTGTGTTTTTGCGTTTACATTTTTTAAGCTTAAAAACTTTGCTGCAATTTAACACCGTTAGATTTTTTGTGGGCCTATGGAAAATTCCGTGTTTGCGGAAATAATATCTGAACTCTCTGACGACATTTTACTCAAGTTACATCTAAGATATCGCCTGTGATAAACAAAAAAGTGTTTAAATGGTAAAGTGCATTTATTAATCTTGACTTCCGAAACCGCAAAATAAAATGACACTGTATTTGTTTAAGACTGCCGTATGTCTCACATATTATTCCATTCTAAGGCGTCAATCGTCTATGGTTGGCTATCCCCACAAACAAAAGTCACATAACGCCACGATTTCCAAACAGAGAAAGATTTCGTGTATGTCCTTATGGCCGCAGCAGAAAAGATCAACTCCTAGTTCCGGATTTCTAGAAAAAATACACTCATGCAGAGCGATCACTGAAGCTTTTATGATGGGCTACAATTTCTCCATGACTATCTCCATGACTTTCCTTTGAGAACTTGCCTGAATTGTCTAAAGCACTGAGGATCTTCTTGATGTTGGCAGGCTGTTCATTAACTTGCGATATCCCACTGTTGTGGTTTCATTTTCTGCGCTGCCCGCTGCGACTTAGCCTCCACCAGAAATGTTTGATCATACTTATTCTGCTCCACAAATGAACTTATCGCCTATCTCGTATCTCCCAAATCCTTGTGATTGAACGGAGTTAATGGAAGGTCTCTCTCCAGGTAGTAAGAGAAAGCGTCAATCATATTTGTGGCGACGATTTCGAAGACTAATTCCTTGGAAACGTCATAACGAACTATGAGCATGTCTTCCTCGTCCTTGGGGTTCCTCGCTTAACAAAGAGCGTTTGAGACTCTGAATGATCATAAAAGAACCGCCATTGCCACAAATAGTCACCGGGGCTTTTATTCTTGACGTGACAGCTGTCAAAAAGACCATCTCCAAAAAAAGTATTGTCAAATTCTGAACTTAGTAGAAAGTGAATATTAAGGGTAGTTCTGTTTTATCAATTCTAATTTGTTGCTCGAAATTCTTAAACATTTCTACACGAAGAAATTGATCTACTAATAATGCAAACTTCAAAAATGTTCGCCTTCAAAAATTTTGAAATATAAACTTTTTTCAAAGTTCTCACCAGATTTAACACGTAGTTGTGTATGTATGCATAATAACTACACGTAAACATGACTCACTGAACTTTAAGAATTCTACTTCCAAGATTAAGGATAAAAAACAGTAATATTCAACATCCATCATATGTATGTACATCTTCGACCTTCAACAGAACCATCAACAAAATTCTCAACCTCTTGCCCTATAATTTTACCACAAAGCACAGCACTTCCAATTTCACCCACTCTCAACTCAATAACGTAGCCTCTCGTTACCATCACTCAAAACCAAGAAGTTCACTCAATTCTAGATAGTGTTAAAATACCACCGGCATTTGAAACAAATTCAAAAAAGCAACAAATTCTTGTTCGAAAATTATCTCAAAACCTGCGCATTTGAACCTTCAAGCCAAGGGAATCAATTTGCGCTCGCTTTTAGGTACAACCCTCCAAGCAAAAGAATCCAACAACTACCCTTAGCTTTTTGTTGTTGTTGTTGCGGCGTGAAGCGGCGCAGCGCGGCGTGTTGACTTGTTGATTGTGCAATGCCAAAACAATTCCACAAGTGGTAGCGGCAACATCTCAATATAGCGGTATGATGTTACCAAGGTGGTGGAGGAAACAATTGAGTTCCTCCTTTCCGTTTAGTTATCAAACATCTGTTGCGGAAATCGGTCGTAGTCAACAAGTAGTGTGTACCACTAACCAACAGCCATCATCAACCATTTGACTGACTTTTGGTTCTTATTTTAAAGAAGTGTTAAATAAAACATGTGTGAATGAATTTCCTGTTTCCGGTTAATAAAAAAATGTCTAAACTGAAATTTAATAAATAAAATTAAGAAAGAAAAACAAGAAAAAAAAAACAAGGTCGAGATTGTTTAAAGATTTTTCAATAAGTGTCAAACAGGACTACAATTGAGGTGTCCTTTGAATTAAGTTTGTGATACTGTAGTATTTCTGTTGGCGTGTTTTTCCTAAATCAGCTAAAGCCAGACAGTTTTTTTTTTAAAGTTGTGGGTTTCAATCTCATAAAAGTTCAACAACCGATTTTAACTACTTTTTCCAAGTAAGTACAAGCATAGTCGTATATTCAAGCACCCGCTTAAGAACATGGATAATAAATCATTGAATAACCAGCAACTTATGCCACCATATCGTCCTGGACAAAGTTCATTGTTGCCACATTGGGGAATAGCTTCAAATTAAAAAAAAAAACTTTAAGGAGTTTATTCTTAAGAGAGTTAAAAAATAATTGTATGGAAGTATGGACATGGAAAATAAACATGTTGTAGACTTTCTTATATTGGAGAGGAGTTAAAAAAAAAACATGAAATATTCCGTCGCTGAAGCACACAAACTAACTCCATCTATACTTCATTTTGTTAAGGTTTGTGATTCTCCCGATAAATTTCTTTGCATATAAGCGTTTGTTTGGAGCCGTAGGATAACCATCGCCTGCTCCAAGAATATACAACAAGATTTTTTTAAAACCCCTTATCTTTTTCCGTCCGCAGATTTTCTAAATCTTTTTGATACTATACAAAATTTGAAGTCAATATCTTTCATGGTCTTCATAATACTTTAGTCAAACCTCATTCCTTATCAGTTTTTAGTTGTTTTGTTGTTTTCGTGTTTTGTAAAAAAACAGTTGTCAATATGATGTTTTTTAAAAACACCGACAATTTTTATCACTTTTAACAGCACTTTTGAATGTTTTTTTTTGTGGAAAAAAACACGGATTAGATTTTTCTTAAAGAGAACATTATTCTTCGTTAACAACAAAATTGTACATAAAATGCAATATGTAACTTTGAAGCCAATACCTTCACTTATGCTCAAAATATCCGAATCAAACATCGGTTTTACTAATTTTGCGTGGTATTTGTTTTCAGGTTTTTATTTTTTTTTTATAGAATCCATTAATTCAATTTTTCTCGAAATTTCAGCAGATGTTAAAAAATTTGTCTGGAGGTAATATCATTTTTTGTTCGTTAAATATTGGAGATGAAAATATTGTTTTTTTCAGTTTCTTAGAGCTACAAAAAAAAACATTTAGTTGAATTTTATTTCAAAATTATACTTATTTGGTATCAGGTCTCATTTTATATTAAACAATTTAATTAAAGTCGCTCACTTTATTGGTTCGTGAGATATTTGGGGTCAACCAAAATATTCACTTTTTTTAAAGTTCTTAGCAAATACATTTTTTGTTTAAAGTCGTTTGCACGCTCACACAGCCATCTCTCTGAATATCTTTGTTTTAGGTTCTCGGGACCTTCGGACTGATTGTTCTGAATTTAATTTAACTAACGGAATGTTAGCAAGTTTTTTAATTAGTTTGACTTCCAATTGATAAAAAAAATGTCGAATAGAAAACAAACAACATTTTTCTTGTATTACGTAAAAACTCCTTCTATTTATTTTCCATGACGTCAAAAATTAAAAATTCTAAATCATTGTAATTTTACCAAAAACGTTCGTACTGATTTTAATTTATTTCTTAAATTTTTTTAAATGTTCACGAAATTATTTGCAGATTTATCAGATTTTTTAATTAAGTAGCAATAATAAATCACTTTTATTTTGAATTGAAACCATTTTTATTTATTATTTCTTAAAACTATCTTAAAGCTTGAAAAAAATTCATAAAACTAGCCTAATTATTCATAACTTAAAACTAACTTACTGGTCCCAAACGGACACTATTAGTTAAACTTAAACACTTAATACTAATGACTTTCGGCCCTAAGATCTATTTAACTTCAATTCAATTGTATTTATTTTTTTACTCATTAGAACATTTAAAAAAATTAATATCCATATCCGTCTTTATTTTTTACTTAAAAACGACTTAAAATTTAAAATTAGGTCCTTAAATAAAACTTAAAACTAACTTAAAGTACCTATTCAACCTATAAACTACTTAAAACTAGAACAATCACAGCAGCAAATTTAACTACATATCTAACATTTTTGATTTTCATATTTTGTTTTTTGTTTTTTATTTTTTGATATTTTTTTTCATTCCATGTTTATTAAATTATTTTTTTATATTTTTGTATTTTTTTTGTTTTGTATTGTTTTTTTTTTTTCTTTTTGTGCCACCATGCCTATTCTACTTATAACTAAACCCTAAAACTATAAAACAAGTATGTTAGCTGGCGGCCAAGGCTTACCCACTATCAAGTGCCGATTGAAGCCACCTATACTGGTTCTCCTGCTTCATCCCATCCGTTCGGTCCCGTTCGGACACAGCCCTTCTGGACCGAAGGAGCTCTGCTCCGCCTTGTGCCGTGACATCCCGAAGAGTTGCCTATCCACGGTTCGTCGTCTGATGTGGTAGATTAGCGGAAGTGCCAATTTATACTGTATCAGACCGCATCTGTCGGGTGGAATGAAGCCGCTCAAGCGTGCACTATCAAAGTACTCGTCGTTCGGATAGAACGCCACGGAAATTAAATTGCTCTTGCAATGTGAGCTCGAACGAGTTTTATCACGAAATTGTCAATTTTGTTGATTCGAGCCCCGTTTTATACGACCTCGTTGGAGTAGTAATGCACATAAGAAGATTCGGCTGTTCGATGTAAGCCGGTACAGCATCGTAAACACTGCCGCTCGAACACCCGAAACTTCTTAATCTGGGAAGGGATAACGTTGAACCACACAAAACAACCATAAACGATCATCGGCCGTAGCAAATTACCTTTAGCAAATTACCGTTTCGTCAGAGCGAAGGCTTCTCTAGCCCTGGTCAGAGCAGCATTTATATGTCTGTCGAAATATAAATACTGATCTAACCAGATACCGAGGTAATTCACTACACTTTTGCTCGCTAATCGCTGTTGTGAATATCAACGAGGACCATCTTGCGCCAATTCTTGCACGTATCCCTCGTGGCCCTAGCCAATGGTGTCCGGAACAGAATTGTCTCTGACTTCTGAACATTTATTTTCAGTTTCCAGTCGTCACAATATACCTTTCGGGCCGTTCTGTACGCAATAAGATCGTCGGCGTTCGCAATGACCTTTGTAAAACTGCATTTATATCGCTGGTGTCAATGCTGAAGAAAGTCGGTGAATTTAACGTTCCCTATTGAAGACCACTTTTGATTAAATATATTTTGGAAGAAGTTATATTGCCACTTTTGACAACGAACAGTTCAACGCACTAACCATGATGCCATGGGTACCGTTTTTGATAGTATTAGCCGTTCTGAAAAAATAATACATACCTGTAAGGATGTTTAAACCTCACACTAAACAATGTTCAACTTCAACTTTAACTATTTGCTTAGATTTTAAAATTACTCTTTATCAACATTATTTTTATTTCTTGTAATATATTTCAAAAATTGAACAAAGTAGAACTATTGTTAAGGCGAAGAATTCGTTAACAAGATCAGGGCCTGATTATGAGGTTCGCGGGTGATCGTTTTCAATTTAACCTTTTAAATTCGACTCGCGTCGTATTTCCTTATTAACGAAGCGAAAATAATTCTTTCTATATTTCAGTGATTTGACACTTTTGGTTTGACTTTTTTTTTGACAGCTTTCCACAAGTTTTATTTTGTTTTGATTGAATTTGTGAAATTTGCGGTGATTTATTTAATAAACCTAGTATGATAGGGTTAAAAGAACAAAATGGGCAGGTTCAGCCAACATAGGGAACTTCATTTGCACTCAACTTCATTCTTTGAACGTAATTTTTGACCAAGGCAACTAGTTAGTTTTTCAAGCGTCATGAATTTCAAATTCAGAACTTTACTTCGCAAACCTCTACTTTAACTTTATAGTACAAAAAGTACCAACAAAATTAATGTCTACAAAACACTCCTCAGGCAAGTTACAAGTCCACCGCGATTTGTATTTTGTATTGTAAAGAAATATTAGTTATTACTTTTCCAAATTAAGAAGGAACCCTTTTACAGAAAGCACTAAATAAAGTTGTGCCGAAAATAAATAAATCATACAGTAATAAAGTTCAGCTTTCAGTTGAATCAAAAAATTATTATTATCAACTGTCATTTTGATAGAAAAAGACTTGACTTGATTGTTAGGGAGATTTTTTTTGACTAACTTTTAAGTCAACTTTCTTAATTGGAAGGTAATTTTTTGGCAGCTGGCCAATCAGATACTAGAAACTTGTCTAACTTTCAAGTCCCTTATGTCATCTGAACCTGCTCAATGTATGCATACTTTCTTCCAGCTTTCAACATTTTTTCGAGGGGGTCCTAGGCTATTTAAAACTTTTGAGATATTATCCCACAGTTTACTTATGTATTTTAGCCGGTTATTCACTACCGACGAAAGCTTCCATTGTAATGCCCTTATTTTTCTTCATAATGTATGTAGACTTGTTTTCTTTTTTGTATCGTTCCTTGAATGAATTTTAAAATGTTATATATTTTTGTGGATTGTAGATAAATTGTAAGAAAATTAAAATATAGCTAACTCACATTTTTATATAATTACAATCAAGAAAGAATCCACGAAATCGAACAGTGAGTAATAATAAACACTAATTCGCCTATGAGTCTGCCAAAAAAAAGCTGTCAACTCGCCAACAAACATTATGACATTTCAAATTTGCCGTTGAATTCGTTAATTGGTCGAATTCAAAACGAAGAAAGCGAAAACGAAAGCAATAATTTTAAAATGGTAAACCCGTTAATCAGGCCCAAGAACTTACTTCCAAACCTTTTGCCCTTTTCTGTTGAAAACCGTTTTAGAACAAATGGTTTAGCGTTTCTCACAGATTTTTCTAAGATTTTTTGAAAATTGTGTTTAATACCATATGTAAATATTAAATAGCTTCCTATATGTAATTTGTTTTTTTTTTTTTAACTTTAAAAAGTATTATCTCAAAAACCTTACGTAAAAGAGTTAGTTTTTAATCGGATTTGAATTAAGGCCATCAAAATTTACTCCGTGATTAGTTCTATGTAGAAAATCAGAGGACTAAAAATAGTGCACAGTTCGCCTTATAACAGGAGTGTTATCCGAACATTTTTACTTTGGGCGCCAGTTATAGCTATCATTGAAGTCGATCCCGAAAAATGTTTGAATCGATATTAAACTGTGTTTTGATTAGAAATGAAAATTATATACTGATCTATCGGAAATCACACAAAGAATTTTTTTGAGGAAAAAAAGTGTAATTGTGCATTTATTTTTCTTTAAAAATGTATTTTTCTATTTTCCGTACGGTAATTCATTTTCCTGAACAGCTGATACTTTTATGTCCAAAAGTGAAACGCTTCGTTCCACTGATTTTTGTTCCAATTTTACACAATTCCAATGACAGATTTTTGTCAATAAAAATTTGTCGGTGGATTTCAATCAGGAATTTTTTTTCAATCACAGTAGTTTTGAATGATAGCTATAAACGACGTGTCTAATGAATTCCAATGTTTGTTTTCGATGATGAAAACCAATGATAGCTATAACTGGCGCCTTACTGATATTTTTATTTTACTGTATTTTTTTCTATTATTAGGATTCGGCCAGGTGCATCCCAGCCCGTGCGTCTACTTTAATTCAAGATAGAGTCTTATTAAAAAAATCTATTTTAAACGGATGAACCGATTAGCTTGAAGTAAAACAAAAAAATTATATAATTTTAGAAAAAAAATCTTGTATTATTTCTGGAACGAATTTGTAAAAAAAATTAATTTAATTCGTTACCTACAGAAAATAAAATAATTTTTTTTTAGACTTTAGTTCCACAAAACATCAGACTATTTAGAAGTTCTTTAATCTATGGAGAGATTTCACGATTGTCACAACAGTACTAAAATATGGTTGTTCAGTTTTATTCTCAATAATATTTTTGTGCTATTTCTATCACTACGCTTCGCAAACAGATGACAAGAGAGGATTAGAAAAACTTATAAAAAAGAGCTTAACACACTATATAAAAAAAAAACAAAGTTTACTAATGAAAACATGAAAGTGTCAACAATTAATATTGTTATACGAAAAGTGTACAATAGCAGCTATATACTTTCCTCTAAGGAACTTTCCAACTGAAAAAGACAATGTAGAACTGCTAAATTTGTTAAAGCATAACTTTCTTATTGATGAAGACTTCAATACTAAAGATATGCAATGGAGATCTAGCCTTATATTGTAATTTTATCGCCGAAAAAAGAGGAAATAATATAGAAATGAAATTCAAAGCTCGTGAATAAAATAACAAATTGGAACTATTCAAACATAAATTGGAACCTTAAACCTTAAATCAGCAATGCAAACAATTAAACAAATTGATCATGATGTAGAATAATTTATTACTTATGAGAAATATAGGCTTCAGAAGATATTACACCAAATATTTCGAACTCGGGAGACACAAATAAAAAAGTCTAGTAATAAAGAAGAATTCTAAAAAGATTTCGAAATGATCAGACAGTCTTAATGTCTTAATAACGAACTAAAACAGAATCAGTGATTTCGAAAATTAATTAATAGCTTCATGAAAAGTCTGACTAGAGAGTCTTCTACCGAATACTATAGAAAGCATCAAAGGTCTAAAAAGATAAAAAGATCCCATACACAAAAACCCTTAAAAAAATCTGGAGGTGGTAAATGGATCGGAAACCTGAAACAAAAAGCTGATCTCTTTGCTGAACAGCTCTCGAATTATTTTTTTAAAACATTTTTAGCCAATGCAGCTAAGAATCTCTTACAGTTTGTTAATAGGAACGAACTAAAAAAAAGAATCAGTGCCTTCTAAAACTAATTTCTTAATAGTTTCATGAAAAGTCTGACTAGAGAGTCATCTAAGGAATGCTAATTATAGAAAGCATCAAAGGTTTAAAAAGACACATACGAGTACACAAAAAACCTTACTGAAATCTGCAGGTGGTTAATGGATCGACAAATTGAAACAAAAAGCTGATCTTTTTGCTGAACTTCTCTCGAATTCTTTTTTTACCATTTCAGCCAATTTAGCTGAGGATGTCTTACAATTTGTTGTTAGGAACGACAAATGCTCAAGGAAATAAGAATCATGTGTCAACATAACATAATAAAAATCACTTTAAAAAAATGCCTTCAATAGGTGTAAAAAAAACTCCAATTAATAATAATTAACGCATGTATTTTAGTAAGATATGAAAAATTATGCAAAAGTCATTGCTATAATAAAACAAGTTAATTCACCAATAGGAGTCAAAACTGCTACTAAAAAGGCTCAGAAAAATAATAAAAGAAAGAAGAATAATTCAGTAGAAATAAACATTCCAAAATAGACCAAGTAAATCCAATTTAAGATGCGATGGGAACGGCACATTTTCAAAAGATGCCTTAGTCTGTGATACGGTTTGACTAGTAAGACTTCATTACTACGAAATACTGACTTAACGAACGGACTCCGCATATTTTTGGTCGCACCTTACTCTTAAGCATCTTGCACATGAGCTACGAACTGCGAACTGTGGATGTTCGCATATTTTGACTTTTCTTTTCTTTCACATGAGTTTTATTTCTATTCGTATACATACTCAGTACAGCCACGAATTGTTAATTTATAATTACCCTTTTCAACAAACAAAACAAAAGGGGTATAATTTTGAGGTTAAGTTGATCGCGAACAATTTATTTGTTGCAGTGTGGATGGTATGTGGAACGCGAATAGAGTTTGACAGTTCGTAGCAACCCCACTGTTACTACCAAATTGATTTTACAAAATTGTCTTGTTTTAGAGAACAAAATGCAAATTTGTACATTAGTGTCAATTGGTTTCTTATAATTTAAATGTGTTTTTGCTTGAAATTGACTTTTTGAAATGTTTAAAATCACGTTTGTTCGTTCATTCGTTGTTCGCTTTCATGTGCAATGCCCTTAAATACGATCAAAAATACTCGCAAGTAAAGAAAATTTGGAGCCGATGTACCACAAGGAAGTGTAAAGAACCAATCCAGTAACCTTTTATATACAAGAAATATTCCAGCTTAAAGGGAAGAGTTCATAAAATATTCTGTTTACTAGAAAAGAAGTCTGAACCATCTATTCAGAAAAAAATTAAAAAAGATTAAGAGATCTTTTGGTTGCGTGATGTTTAAGGCGTTGGACTGCAATACCAAACACTATCTCCGACAACTAAGATTTTTTTCAAGTTTACTGCTGGTTGCGGCAAATTGACATATACCTCTAAGAGTTATTTGGATACTGCATTAAATGGTTCAAAGTTGTAAGGCACTAGGCACTGGTCCTTATAAACTAAAGGGCCTCCAATATTGTTTTATAACTTGCACTTGAAAATGATTTATTTATTGTTTTTTTTTCAATTCCAAGTTCTGCAAAAGTAAGTTGTTATTTCTTTGAAAATTTTCTTTAAAAAAAAAGATGAATAAACCACGTGGCTGGACCACAAATAACTTTCTTATAATAAAGACATAGAATTTCTTGGACTTTCAGCAGTTTAATGTCAACATGACCCGTGTTTTGTTGGAAAATCTAACAATAGTATAGTAGGATTTTACACGAATAACAAAAACAATATCCGCAGTATGAATACTACCGATAAAAGTTAAAGTAGAATCTTACTACAGATGGGGTTTTGATATTTATACTTGTCTCGCATGGATCTTATGTGATTTTGTTCTCAAATGTTGGTACGATTGATATTGCATTCGTATCTCGATGTGTTTGTTGAGTATGGAAACATGTGTTTTCCATTGTCAAACAAATCAATATTTTACTGTTGATATTATTCAGTTTTGTTATCCGAACCCCGACCGGAATCGAATCAAATCAAGCTCATTTCACTCGATTTACTTATATAAGGAATTCTTTAAGCTCGCTTCAATACCACAAGTTAGTGTAGTAGTCTACTAACAAACCCCCTTCTTAAAGTTTTTATTTTATGTCAAAGCTCCAATTGTTAAATGAATTTTTTTTATAGAATCTTAATTTCCAGATGTTTTCTTACTCTTTCTTCTTGAAAATTTTCCATTTTATTAGTTTTAGTTAGCTTTTTTTGCTGAATTTAATTTTAATTTTCACAAAACTTTCTTCTTCTTTTTGTTTTTTTTTTATTATTATCATTATTCTCACAGATCTCCTTTCAGTTGTACCAATTTATAAATACAAAAATCTGTCTACTGCCGATGCGGTTTTCTAGGAAATTTTCTACTATACTATTTTTGGAATGCCAAAAAAACACCGGTATTAAATAACTTTCAATTCCTTATTATTTTAGCAACCAATTGCCACAATTGCTCTGATTGAAGATAATTTGAATTGAGGCGTAGGGCTGTCACGCCAGTGGTCTTGTGCTCAATTCTTGCCTAAAAACGATTTTTTTTCGTATATAAACTGCCTTTTGTGAGGAACTAACAAATCCCCCAAGAGTAATTCTTATCATGAAAAGTACTTTCTTAAAAAACCGTTCAGATTCGGTATAAAAAGTGTAGGTCCCCTCTATCCCTGACATAGCTCGCACACATAGATAATTGAGAATTGTAAACTACTAGGGACTGGTTCTCTATTGACTGTTTCGCAACTTTTTTTTAAATTACTTTTGATCCCAAATTTATATAATTTTAAAATCAGCAAATATCTCTATACAAGTTATATTATTGTTCCTAATTCTGATAACACTAGAACTATTTATAGATTATGGTTATGGTTAATTAGCCTAGTTTTATGAATTTTTGTCTAGCTTTAAGATAGGTTTAAGATTGAAGTAATAAAAATGAATTTAAAAGGATAAAAAACCTTTTTATAGGTGGCATGATGGTAAGTGCGTTGAACTGTCATGCCAGAGGTCTTGGGTTCGATCCCTGCCTATAGCACCAGAGGTTTTTTCAAGGGTACGTACTGCCTCCTGACAAGGAATTTGCAAATCCTGCAAGAGTTATTCTTATCATGATTCGGATTCGGCTTAAGACTGTAGGTTCCATCCCTGACAGTACTCGCACACAGGAATGGTTGACAGTTGTAAGTCACTAGGCCCTAGTTCTGCAAGGACTGTTGTGCCACCGAATTTATTTATAGATAACTTCTTTGAAAAAAAAATTGTATCACTCCAATCTCAAATAATTATAAAATAAATTTAAAAATAGAAAAACCAAAGCTGGCAACATTATTTTGAATGCGTTTCTTTTTTCGTTTACCTTTTTATTTTTAATCGAAACAAAAAAAGGACAACGCAACGGCGGCGCGGCGTGGCGGAAAATATTATGAGGGAAGCATCAGCAAAACAATCACCACCCCCATACATTTCTTCTTTGTAGTTTTGTTCCACTTCCAATACACAATGTTTGCTATATAGTTCTGGTGGTTAAACTTATACACATAGAGCACAATGTTCCAGGGACAAAATGCAGGGGATAAACTGGGAACGGGTTCACTTCAAGTCGGTCGCCGTTACTTAACCCTCATATCTTTACTTTTGTGGCTCATTTAAAAGTCTGAATAGATGAAAGTTATGTGTTGGCGCTTTGCCTCTTCAACTTGCACCATCTCCCACTGAATTCGTTCTAACGTCCGTCGCGTTGGACGGTCGCTTGTCGTCGTCGTCGTCGACGCTGGTATATATCGTCATCAACATCGTGGCTTTTGTGGCATAGAATTGTTACAGAAAAGGTTATAAGGTTACATTAAAAAAATAACTAAAAACAAAACGAAACGAAAGTATAAAACATCTTGTACTGCTTGACATCATGGCGATGGCCATCACATTAAAATGACTTGGGGCCATTGTAAAACAATATGAACTATTCCGATACCACCCTCAAGCCCCCACATGTATCTGGAGGGAGGCTATTATTATTGCGAGCTAAAATACATATAAAAACTGAAACTTGTGAAAAAGTGCGTTCAAAAGTATGTACAAGCACTCGTGCTGCAAAAGGAAAGAAATCCTTTTCCTTGTGATAATGCGGTGATGATGGTGATATTGGAACGTTTTTCCCTCGAATACTGTAGGAATATCGCTGTACCTAGTCTAAGGAGGACAATGTACGTAATAGTGCAATGTCAAATTCGTGGCTACATTGATGATGTTTTGTGGCTTCAGATGTATAGAGTTTTTGAGATGAGACTAAAACACGAGAATGTTTAATGTTGATCTATCGGTAAAATGTCAATAGCTTTTGTATTATACGACCACAACTTATAGTTTTGGTTTACTTGATGAAAAAAACTTTTTCAATATAATTTTCGTTCTTATTATACGCATTTTTAGTTTTTTAATATCTTTTTCCATTTAGAACTTGTCAATTTGTATACCATAACTTTGAACACATCCTTAAACCAACTGTCAAATTATATTTAACTCCAGGATGTCAACAATAATTTCAATTTCCAATCAACATTTTGAAACGTTGACAATAATAACATTGAAAAACTAAATAATTGACATCGCCAGGTAGACATGGTCAAATGACTTCAAAATCTGCACCAAACTGTAGCTCTATGTAGTTGCATTTGTGTTTTGACATTAACGGGTGGGTTTTTTGAAAGCCAGAAGTGACAGTTTTATTTTGTATGTTTCGTGTAGCCTAACGAGACTTCCGTCATGATTTTTCGCCCAAAAAAACGTTTGTCAAATTCAAGCTGGACCCTATTTCATAAAATTTGATAGCTGACAACTCTACAAAATGTCACACTTGTCTTAAAAATTTGTATTTTATTAATTATCGACACAATTGTTGGAAACATTTTGTCATTTTCATACTTATCTATGTAGACCCTCTGACAAATTCGACGTGACAGTTAAATTATATAATCTTCAAATGTGTTATGATTAAAAAACGATAAAATATGGAACGAAACCTTTTCAATTTTTTTTAATTTTCATCGTTTCTCCACCGATTTTGTGGATGATAGAAGTGACAGAACGCTGGCGCTCTTTTAATTTTAAAATATCACAGTTTGCAAAATCGTGTTTTATTATTGAAAACTGTTTATGAGAACGCTGCTTCATTTTCAGTTGTTGTATTAATTCTTATCAAAGGACCATCTACAATTCGGAAATAATATTTTCTGGTCAGCGAATTACTTCTCAAAAGACTTGTTCCACCATTAAATTGATAACACATCTGACACAGCGATGACTTGATGATTTCGAAACAGCCTGTCCATCGGCAACTACATGGTACTGGGTTCCACTTTCAAGCCATTGTAAGTGTAATGCACATTGGAGTTGGAGAGTAATTTTATTGCGAGGCTGTTTTACCGACACTAAGTGTTTTTTTAATTGTAGGCCATTTAAAGATTCGAAATCATTATTTATTCCTTGTTTCAAATTCCGAGGGCACGGGCGAAGTATTACACGAAGACCCAACTGAGAATATTGTCATCACTTTCACTTAAAAAATATATTGTTTATTGTTTTAAGCCTTTTCACCGTCAATATTTGATTTACTTTTTCATTTTACAAAAGAATTGCCAGTACCAATTCTTCTTAAATTTCCTGACAACTGTGGAAAAATACTTGACAATTGATTATTATGACATTTCCCTACAATTCAATAGGGTTTTTCAGTAAGGTTCGGTAGATGTCGTGTCGTCTAGGTCCATATGGTTCAATTTGGGTCATAACAAATAAGTTATCATCGTTATGTAGCGCTCGCTGTTGCCAGTGACCACTTCAATAACGTCGTTTTCAAAAAAGTACGAACCGCCGGCCCAAAATCCACACCAAATGGTAACTTTTATAAGGATGCATTATCACCTGGTGAACCTCGCGTGGGTTGGGTCGTACGATATACGGCAAAATTTGCCAAGTTGAAGTCTGCAAAAGTCCGTGTTCCTGTGCAAGGCCTGCTGAACACTTTCACGGACCGCAGCGATGTTCTCGGCCGATATTTCGTTCCTTGAACGTACGGGTATTTGCTGATTGTTTACTGAACCGATCGTCTCACATTTGGCCACCAAACGTTAAAGAGCCGAATGTGAAGGGCTACCAAGTCTACCATAAAATGGGCGCAATGCTCGCAACGTTAGCGTTAACGAACATTCATTTTGATAATTAAGTTTTATCATTTGAACGTGCTGTTCAATCGTGTGATTTGCATTGATGATTTGACATAAGCAACTGAATATGAAGCAAAAGATTTGACAGATGTAACTAAAACAAAATATCCGCCACGAGGTCCCACAATCTACCCGCGAAAAAAAAAACAGAAAATTGTCAAATTGCTTATGGAACAGATTATGACAATTGTCAAATTGTAAATTAACAAATTGTCACCTTTTCCAGTTGTAATACATATCAGGGGTATGGTTTACCACTGGCGTATGGATTATGATCACTCCAAATACTACTACTTTGCTTTAATTATTCAACAAACAACAACTCAGCTTCATCACTGAACAAAATTTTCTTGTGAAAATCAATATAAGTGGCCATCTTGTTTTTGGGCCATTCAACGAACTTGCGACGCGCTTGATGGTTAATGGATGGCTTCCATTCTTCCACAAGTTGGATTATGTAAGCCTTTAAACTTAAACCTTCCATAGAATAAAAAGGCACAGTTCCAATTATTGTACGTGGTCACTGATGAATCCATTCGGGTCTGCTTTTTTACCCCGCTACAGAGCAGTGATATCGTCTTGTACACCGACCATCCCTGAGGATGTTAATTCTCCACTAGAGTATACGTGGTGCTCAAATTACGGACTCTTATGGGCGACGCAGATAAATTTGCACAAATTTTGCGAAATTTTTCAAGAGTAATTCTATTTATTATGAAATGGGAAATGAAACTGAGTATAAATCAAGTGACAGCTGTCAAAAAAAGTATTGTCAGATTGAAAAACACACGTATACAAAATAACTGTTATACAATGAGCCATTTTTAGTTTTAAGACATCACTCTCATGTTTTGAAACATTCAAAACCCTCTACTTTTGAAAATTCATGCTGTTGTTGCGCCGCGCCTTCCCAAATAATAAATATTGTAAGCTGGTGGGTATTCAAATACAATTTTATTTCTAAATAATTACAACTTAATTTTTGATTTCAACTAACCTCAAAAAATATACTCACAATTTGGCAAGACTATGTAATGCGTGCAACAAGATGAATTGCAAAATGAAAATTAAAATGTTGTAAAATGCGGTTTTGGAAATGCAAAATAATTTGATTCTGACTGAACGTGCTCTTTCTAAAGGAAAGAGACGACTATATATAATAAATGAAAAAATTGAAAAAAATGTGTTCAGCTTCCTGAAGACACCATCAACAGAACTGTGTGACTCGATGACACATGCTTTAAGCATACCGGGAGCGGTATTTGAAAAATCTTCACCGAATTTTGAAAGGAAAAAGAACAAGTTTTTGTTTAGAAAAATATTTGGCAATTTTGTTGGACGATATTTTTACTTGAATATTTTTATCTTTGATTGCATATGCTCGTATACAATTAAAACCAGACGTCTAAAAAAAATACCCGTTAGATATACAGTGGGTCACAGCTTATTTGACCCACACCACATATATACTTTTAATCAAATATGGCTCCTTAACAATATAAGTTATTTGGAAAGTACAAACATAGAATGGTTTATTAAGTTATTATTATTATTATTATTTAAAAAAAATAGCCTAAATTATTAACATACCAGTGGCAGTGGTCAAAGCAATTTGTATTTGAGAATCGAATTGAAAATAAAGGAAGAAAACCTCTGAACAAAATATTTAGTGCATCGGATGAACGATATATTGTGCGAAGAGTTAAACAAAATCCAAAACTATCGGCACCAAAACTGGCTATGAGATGGTGAATATCCATGGAAAACCTTGTTGCCCCGAAACCATTCGCCGTGTCCTTAGAAATAATGATTTGCACGGAAGAATAGCACGCAAGAAACCTTTTATCAATACAAAAAAAAAATTGACTTAGCCGTTTTCATTTTGCAAAGGAGCATATAGCAAAGGATTCCACGTTCTGGAAGAGCTATATATTTTCGGATAAATCCAAATTTAAAATATTTGGAACCGATGTGCGGTCTTATGTGTGGCGAAAACCGAACACAGAGCTCCAAGATAAAAACTTAAGAGCAACAGTGAAGAATGGAGGAGGTCTGCAGCTGGAGTCGGAAAGTTGGATAAATTAGTGTACCTCAATATTCTCAAAAATAATTTGCATCAAAGCGCAGAAAAACTAGGCATAAAGGATACATTTCGATTTTATCAAGACAATGAACCAAAACATACATCGGGCATTGTTCAAAATTGGATAATTTAAAGGTAACTGCCCTCACTTCATGAAACCGCCGGCACAGAGTCCAGATTTGAATGTCATCGAAAACCTTTGGTCAATTTTGGACACAAAAATAAGCGAGCGCCAAATTTCTAACAAAGATGACCTAAAGATGGCTTTAGTTGAAGAATGGGCAAGAATACCTGTGGAAACGACAACAAAACTGGTGGATTCTTATCGAAATCCGCTCGAGGCACTCATAAATCAAAAGGGAAGACATACCAAATAATAAAGTTATGCAAACGTGTCTATTTGTTAATAAAGAGTTATAATTTTACTCGATTTTTAAAATAGGTCAAATAAGATGTAACCTAAAATATTGATTTTAATTTGAATTTGTTATTGTTTGTCTAGTTTTAATTAAAAATAAATAAATGAAGTTGTTATGTTTTAGTTAAAAATTTAATTAACATTTCCGGGGTTTTATTTTGTTGATTACTTGCTTCGTTAAAGAGATATTCTCATTTAAAGTTGTGAGTAAAGGGTGGGTCAAAAAAGCTGTGACCCACTGTATTTATTCTAAAGATGGCCGACGATACAGCAGGCATGTTCACTAAGGCGTACAGTTACTTATTTTTACTAAGTTTTTAATAAAATGTTCGCTATTTTTGTTTCGATAAGAAATTCAAAGTTTTGTTTTGCGATTTTGATCAAATTGTGTAATCGGATACGTTGTCATCCGATTTGACAGAATTTTCCAATTCAACCGAATGTTTCATTTAATTAGAGTGATTTTTAGATCAGAGTTTCCGTTTAATCTCCATATTTCGAAAGCATATCTTTTTAGAAAATTTAATTAAAGTAAAAATTTACTTTATACATTCTACGAATTTTTGTCTTATAATTTTTCTCTGGCCGAAAAGAGTACAATACAAATTTACACGTAGAGTCTTAATAGAGTAGAGATGCATGTTTTGAACTTCATTATCCATTTTACTCGTTAGCAGATAACAAACAAATCCTTAATCCATAACCACAAGTAACATTTTATAAACCAAACCTAATCAAATTTATATTCCGTCACATAACTGGTGTATGGTAATTATGGCATTTATCAACCAAAGCCGCTCCGCCGCTAGCCGATGTCATCGAATCGACTACGGACGTTAGATCTAATTTATTAAGGATTAGGATATGTAGCAATTTAATTGAGAAAAAGCAGGTTCAATTGCTAAAAACTTAATTTAATTTTGTCCCGAAAGGAAATTCGCATTCGAAAATACAAATCAAAACAATGATGGGTTGACAAAAATCCGTATAATTTTGAATTGACGTCAAGCATTATATTCGCGAGAACGATGATAATGAACGGTTTCCATTTTGTTTTTCTAAATATCGAATATCACGAGGACTTATCATGATGACGGTACGCTATTTATACCAACATTCATGGGTAAAGGTGATATAGCCACATAACGCTTTATCTTTAGGCCTCAATAATATCCAAAAATGATATCTCCCTTCGATAAAAGATAATAATCATTCTACAATCGATTATTATTATGAGCGTTTTCACATTTTCATTTAATCAACTTGATTTAAGTTCAATTTTTGATATGCGAGTGTGTGGATTGTAGTGTAGGAAAAATAAACCTAATGCACGTTATGAGGGATTTGAATTCCTGTCATCTTATCTCTGTAATTATTGGATATATCGTATGAACGTGGCAAAGAGTTTAACATTTTTACGTACATATAGATTATTTTCATTTGGTCATAGATAGCGTGCTTATATACAGTTTATATTTAAATATCCTTATCCAATGACGAACTTATTATTGGCGATAGTGATAAGAAATTGGAAAGAATATACATACAATTAAAATGTTACAAAACTTTATAAGGTTCACGGCTCTTTTTCCAATCCATACTTAATATTATAAATGGGAAAGTCAGTTTGTTTGTTTGTATGTTTGTTTGTTTGTTTGCTTGTTTGTCCGTCCTTCACGTCGCAACGGAGCTATATTTTGACATAATTTTTTGTGTGGAGCTAGTTACGAGACTGGAGAGTGTTTTAAGCTGCTTTTTACCACGGTAAGATATCTCATTCGAAGCTTATTCCCAGGTAACACTCATAATTGTATATTCGATGTCTCTTATTTTAGAATATTACTCTTAATTAGTAGCATATCGTAAGGTGTTGTCTACTTTTGTACTCATCCTTGCCGATCATTGGTTGTTTTACTTTAATTTGGTGGGTTGGGTACAGACTACCTCCCTAAATAATTTCCTAATAAAAATAGAAGATGGGCGGTTAAGAACTGATGATGAGTACTAACGGAAGATTTTAGTAATTTAGATCCAAGGTTAGGCAAGGATAAAGCGGTCGTCCGCGATGGAGTAGGACACACTTAGGTTAGTTTAATGGTCCATTGTGATACCACGGGAATCTTAACGTTTTCTTCTAAACTCAATGAAACCAGTTTGAGTCCTTTACGAATCGTTTTAGACTGATTATGTTAATATTATATGTAATGGCTTAAAACGTTAAATGTAGAAGAATTCTCCTAGGTAGTTTTTGCAGTTTTGAGCAAAAATACTCCATTTACCATTGTATTTTTGGTTTTGAGCAAGAGCAGACCGTGTATACAGAGGAGATGAAGAACATACTAATTTACTATTTTGGAAATAAAGTTGCACGCTTTGCAAACGCTGTTCATAATTTTGGGTGTATTCATAAACGTCAGCCTAACTAAGAACTGCATTATCTGCATACATAAAGTCAGATTTTCGGTCGAACTAACCTAGTCAAACTGCAGTACCTATACCGTTCATAAACGTCAGACTGTCGTCAGCGTCGCATTAGGCAGTTAGTGCACCTAAATTTGTTTGGCTGCAGAAAGTCCGGGAATTATTTAAATAATGTTTACAAAAAGAAGAAGGACGAAGCGGCACTGACTCGTTTGCAATGCATTTTTTGACAATATGCGATAATTTTTTAAGCTTAAAAATTGTTTCGTTATAATTTTCTTTCTATTTTTTCTTTGCAAGATATTTATACCAATTATAATTTTCTTTTCTTTTTCAGTGATCAAATCAAAATTCAAGTTCGACAAAATTTGTTTGGCAGCCATTTTTCTCTGACGTTTATGAACTCTGTTTACATACAAATCGGAATAAGTCAGAGCTTTTTGTTTACTGCAGACATTCTGCAAGTGCGTTCACAAATGCATCAGAAAAGAAAGGCGATTGTACTAGCCGAGATTTTCTGCGTCTTTGAATACATCCTTTTTCTATTTATTATGAAATGGAAAACAAACTGAGCATAAATCAAGTGACACCTTTAAAAAAAGTATTGTCAGATTCACACGTCTCAAAAAAACGCGCGTTACAAATTGCTTTAAAGTGTTTTACTGGATGGTTTTTAATGATGTCAAATATAGTATTGTGCTTCTTTATTTTTATTTTTACTTTACTTTACTTTTCTTTTCTTTACTTTACTTTGATTTTCCCAATATTGCGTTCAAATGCTAAAAATTAAATGTCTTTTTTCGAATCTTAAGTCAAAGCTTCAGGTCTACATATTTTTAGGAAATTAGCCCTCCTAGCATCAAAAATCAACATAAATAATATTTTTATCACTCAACTTGACAAATGTTTCTTTTGATTTAATAGCTGCGTTTAATCTCATGTTGGATATGATATCTTGGATAGGTGGATTTTTGGATACCTTGTTGAACGATTGGGATAGCTGTATTGAGACAGCTGTCAGATAATAAAAACAACTTTCAGCTGTTCACAAAAAGCAGAGAAACATTTAAGCTTCGAAGTCAAAATTGTTGTAAGATAAAACATTCAATTTATAATTCAACTGATTCTTCGGATGATGATAAATTGATAGGTGCGTAACAATTTAATAAATAAGTCAATTTTAAAGTTTAAAAAAATAGATCATAATTACCTTCTAAAATTCAGTGGCAAATAGCTTTTTTACCGTCTATTATGTACAAAACAACCTCAAATACAACTTCAACTAACATTTTGTATCATTTTGTTTACCAACAAATACAAAAAGCTGAAATCAATTTTCAAGTTTCTTGAAATTCAACCATGTGTTGAATCAGCTGTTCTGTCAGATACCTACATACCCCAGAAATTCTTGGATAAATTTGGATTCCTTTTTTCACATCTCAGTTTTTTTTCATCAGCTGTTTCAGGATATCAGGATACCCCATCTGTCTGAGATTGAACGCAGCCAATAAATCTGCTCTTAAAAAGAATTATCTTCTTTAAAGGTGCCTAAGTGACATGTTCGTACAGTTGAAAATAATGTCATCAGGTAGGTTTCTGGTGTGTTTTTTTGTTGTTTGTTCTGATTCCATTTTGTTTCATGGCCCATCCTTATGGTATTTAACCAAATAATATATAAATAATTGACAGCTACACCAACACTAGTTCTTGCCGAGACTTAAAACACGCAAAACATAGGGTTTTTCAACAAAAGGTTTCATTGATAATATTTGCTATTTCGGCATCTCTTACTTTTGAAATTATTAAAGGTGTCACCCTTTAACATTTTTAAGTAAAAATATATAGATTTTAACACTTTAAAAACACACTACAAAAATGATAAACATCTTGTGATTAAAACCACAAACTCGCGTGAGGCCGGTAAGGCTTTTGACAGCAGGCTTCTTACAGACTTCACGATATCATTTGTCATAAAGCGCGACCTAGGAATTTGCAAATCATAGTTTAGCTTCAAACCTCAGGTGTTAAAAAGAAAGTTTACTTACATTTTTAAATTAATTTATTTATTTAATTTATAATTTTTGATAAATTTAAAAACATAAGAAAAGACACTGCTGATATATAAAGATTCTAAAATGAAACAAACAAAATAATTGCAATGACAATATCGTTGTCAGCTGTCAAAGCGTCACCTAAAATTTAAATACATCTATTGGAGCGTTGCAGTCAGACTTACGATATTTACGATATCAGACATAGTGTCTATTCCATTTGTCAAAGTCAGTGCGGCGAACTCGTGGTTGTGGTATAGTGTGTTATTGCCCTCAGATGTTTTAAGAAAGACGTAAATAAGTGCGAAAGAGAAAGTAGGTGAAATAGAAATACTTTAAAAAGTCTCAACCCGCAGAGTTGTGGGTTCAGGATTGTCTTGGATGGTTTTTGACGTTTCTTTTTCTCGCCTTTCCTTGAATCTTGGCGTTGCTTTATTATTGTTTCTAATTTTACCGAGTAAACAAGAAATATTCCACCGGACAAATTCAAGTGGAGCAAAGACCTTATAACCGAATTAAATGAAGGAATGATTGAAAGAGTCTAGCTTGGTAGTTTAAGCTTTGGGACAAAGTGATAGCCAACTTTTCTGTCTTTCAATTGTAATTTTTTAATGTCGTTTTGAATGAACGACAAAAATAGGTTAAAAGTTCCTTCATTCATCCTTATATAATTTAAAAACGATATTTTATCATTTGATTTTAGTTCTTTTGTCAATAAAATAAGGGATTATCTCCAGATTTCAATAAAATGCTTTTTTTTCTTTTGCTTTTGAATTTCAAAGCATCCTAACAAAGGTCTAACCTATCTAACATCATTTCGGAATTATTATCCGTCATATCTTTTCATGATGTCAATAATCATTGCTATAGTAAAAAGTGGAGCTTTCTTTAATTATTTTCACGCTTTGACTTAGTGGATGAGAACAAACTACGAAAAAGAACTGTCAAAAACACGCAACCGAAAAACATCCGAGTGTAATAATGCGAGACTGACGGGATGAGTGCTCAAAAGAAAATATGTGAAACACGCAGCATACTGAAAGTTCTGAGCACTTAGCTATTTAAATTAAACCCGTCATTGGAAAACCCTTTATATAAATCCAAATCAATTTACAATTGTGTTCCGTTGCCATACAAAAATATTTGTACTTATGGAACACCCTATATGACATTTAATTTTAATACAAACATTTAAATAGTGACATTGTTAAGCTAATGCCACAATATTCATTTTCGACAACACAAGAATACAAGTAAAAACATTTCTTGCAAATGGAAATATTAAACTTAATGAGGAACAATATCTTGAAAAATGTATGTTTTTCATACAGTATACTTCCTTGACAAGAGTGACCCCTCATCTCTTTTATTTTAATGAAAATGTTTTAATTTTGATTTCGAACTTCTATATTTCTTGACACATAAACGATAATGAAAACAAAACCAATGCCAGTTAACTTTTAAAACTTAACAACGGGATATCTAAATACATGTACAAACGCTACCAACGTAATGTAAATAAAATGTCAACTCGAACAAATGTCAAAAGGACGACTTTAATTACCGTTTTTTCCACTTCATTTCCACCCTAACCCAAGGTTCCAATACTACAAACATTACAATACACATACATACATACAGTAAAGACTCGGCTGTCAACTATTGGGAAGTCCGCCGGCGACACGGTAGACTGTTGCGCCAATAATGACGAGGTGATGATGTAGGTGGTAATAAAGTGATTTTCATGTCAACTTCAATCCCTTTGCCCCTATCCTTATTATACAACATTTAATTTAGAATATATCCGCATTCTGCGTTCGTATGTATAAGTAGTGACATATACATCCATATACACAGTTTTGGCTATAAAACTTCATCACACATTTTAAGAGCGCAAAGCGAGTATTTTGTGTGACTTCATATAAAGTGACACAAGGGTTTCCCTGTTATCTTTATCCCTTAATTAACAACTTCAAAAAAAAATAGAAAATAGAAGAAAATAATAATGGAAAAGGAGACGATCTAAAGCCTGTTTGACTTATAATTTATTTTGCCATAGCGTTAGCGGGAGAACGCGAGTGGTGCGGTATACGGTGGAGGCGATATGTCCCATACATGCTCATATATATTGATTGATAAACACTATACTTACATAAAGCGGATCAATTTTTGTTTTGTTTTATAAAATATGTTGTGTGCATAGCTGTCGACAAGAGTTTATCAAACCAACGAACGCAACTGATGACAACAACGCCGCCAACGCCACCGCCACCGCCGCCGCGCCAAGCTGGCCGTCCTGCACAGGGATGGAAGAAATTTAAGTAATGTAGATAGGGGGTTGATTTATATAGAATGGGGGACTTTCGAGTTCTACTTAAATAAAATTTTAGAAAAATCTACGGGATATGTGGGTGGGGCTGTTTTATAGAACAATATACTCTACGGGACGCCCTCTAGTTACTCTATAAGTTAAGTAGATTCAACTTTACCTACTAATGTTAACGTGTTAAAAATACATACAAATGTATGTATGTATGTAGGTTTGTCAACAGAAAACAATACTAGGTTAAAAACAAGTTATAAAGTTCAGACCGGAAATCCATCATCGATTGGTGCAGTTTATATTTTAATTAAGACCCCATATGGAGAGATGTGAGCAAATAATTAGTGTTTCATTACCATTTCAACATCAATTGTTAAAATAAATTAAATTAAAAATGACCCTTTTCAATGTTTTAAATATGTAGATATTTTTAAACAACACAAATTAGTTATTATTAAAAAAACAACAATTTCTACATGATTAAATAATCAAGAAGAAAATATCAAGCTTATCCAAGGAGTTTGAAATTTGTTGATATACAATTTATTTATATGGTATGACACTTGTCAAAATTTAAAACCAATCAAACGCCATTAGGAAATAAGAACAAAAAACACTTAAGTCATATTATCGTTATTATTAAAAAATTATATTTTTGAGCAGTTTTAGAGCAATTTGACAAATCTCTTGCGAAAACATGAGAATGTCAAATCTGACGATATACATACAGTGAATCAAAAAAGTAGGTAAGCAGCTTTAAACTCAAAGATTAGTGACTGCAAATAATCTATTTCGAAATTGGAAAATAAATAAAGATATAGTTTTTGTTTTTCGTACGTATATTACGAACCAAAATATAGAATTTCAAATACAAAATTAACTTAACTTAAGAAATATTCCGCTAAAACTAAAAAGAATAACAAATTAATATAACAAAAGTAAGTAATACCTTCTTCGTTGGATTATAGAAATTACCTTTCTAACCGTTCAATACAAGTTGTATTAGATGGTTTCAAGTCTGAAATTCATAAAATAAATGCTGGTGTCCCCCAGGGCTCAGTTTTGTCTCCGACTCTCTTCCTTTTATTCATAAATGATCTCTTGTCTGTCACTTCTAATCCATTAAACTCAGCTTTTCATATTCGTTTCTAGATTCACATCCTTGTCCTTCGGGTATGGAACTTCAACAGCAGCGTATGATAAGCTCATTAAATTCTGATCTTGACAGCATTGTCCAATGGCGAATCAAAAACCGCGTAGAATTGAATGCTTCGAAAACTCAATGCTGTCTCCTGTCTATAATTTACAAAGCTTTCATCCGTCCAAAGCTTGAATATAATTCGCATATCAGAGCAGTTACCCCTAAAACAAGTTTAAATCTCTTGGATAGAATTAAAAAAGGGCTTAAAAATGATAGGCGACAGAACTTTAATCGAAACAATAACATCGCTAGAACACCGCCGCAATGTTTCATGCCTTTCGTTGTTTTATCGATATTTTTACAAATAATGTTCTGTCGAATTAGGCAGCTGCATTCCACCGCTTAAACTATTCATCCGTAATACTCGCACTTCTAGGAATGCTCATCAGTTTACCCTTGAGCTCAATTTCGGATGTACTGTCAATGTGGAATGTGGAATGCTTTGGCCTACTCTATCCTCCCTATTTTCCTAACGCTCGCACTGTGTTTAAATATAAACATATAAAGGGTAGGTACTAATAACCTCTTGAGTGCTTGTTAATTATAAAAAAAAGTAAGCAATTCAATGAAAGGTTAAATTAATAAAAGATTTTGCATCGTTTTCATCCATTTAGTACTTCGTTGGGACTTAATAACTGCATTGGCATTGAGTAAATCAAATTTAAAGTTATGTTTTGGCCAATTTTAGACCATTCCTCTTGAAGAACACACTTTAGATGATCTTTATTCAAATCTCGTGTTTTATAACTTGAGATCGAGATGATCCCATAAATGCTCTATGACATTCAAATCGGGGGACTGAGGTGGTGTCTTAAGCTGGGTTTGAACGTTTTATAGTAGCCACTCTTTAACAATAGTTAAGGTATGTTTAGGATCATTGTCTTGCTGGAAGACGTATCCAACCTATTCATCAAAGAATCTATGAACACTAACTTACCGACGCCAGATGCTTCCATACAACCCCACAACATAACGTATTTTTACTGTTATCTTTGTGGCACTTATTTTCGGGTTTCTTTTCACTTTCAATTTTTCGGCATTCCTGTTGAGTAAATTTCCGGGGTCGTTGAGAGCGAGGTAATTTTTCAAACTTCGAGTGGTGTTAAGTTTAGTTAATATTTTGTGGATGGTAGATGGACTTCTTTTTACAATTTTACCAATCCCGCGTTCCGGTTTGTTTTCCAAATAGTGTCCAATTATCACTTGTTTTAAATCAAGGCTTAGTTCATTACCTCTTGGAGCCATTTCTTTTAATTAATCTATTAATAATTGTAACTGAAAAAAATATTTAAAAAAGAGGTGAGGAACTAAAAACACAACAAAAAATAACGAAGTAAACTGCACCAATAAATAATTAACCTTATAACGCTGTTGGTGTTTACTTACTGTTGTGACGTAGAAAACACGAATGAAAAACAAAAAGTTATCTTCTGCAGATAAATTAAATGAAAAACGGTAAATTTTGCCTCTCATGTAATGTGCATCATAATCACATCATTCAGAATGCACTTTTTCTCATATTTTTAACGGAATTATATTTCACCACTATTTATTTATCCACTATTTAAACCGTCAAACATAAACAAAATTGTGTTCAAAGTGACATGTGTAAATGTAAAATGACAGATTAGACGAAATCTTGTATTTTCAGATTTTTTTAGTACTTTTTAACATTTTGCAAAATGTTTTTGGGCTTTAAGATTTTTTTTCATATCAATAAATAAATAAAGCAATAAATATCATACATACATACTTTTAAAGTAATCTTTAGCTATTAAGTTTCCTCGTGTAAATAGTTCAATAATTTTTGTATAGGATTACACGAGAAGACGTTAAAAAATAAAACGAAACGTATTTTGTCCGTGTCATCTAACGAACCTTCATGAGATACTGAGGACACAAATAATATTATAAATATGTTATGAAATTATTTGAGCTAAGGACTTCTGGTCTTTGTGGGGAGTAAGTTTAAAAAATAAATTTAAACAATTAAAACTCATCTTACTAAATTAAGACTTGTAAATCTTGTTTATGTAGTCTTAGAAATGTACTTTACCAAATTTTAACTGAAAGCGAAATTAGATTTTACCAAATTTATAGCAAGCGAAATGATATTTACACAACTCCTTACAGTGGAAATGATAACTGTCTTAGCAAATAACTTTTATTCATTATGAAAGGACAAAATAAAGTGAGCATAATTTCAAGTCACAGCTGTCAAAAAAACCAAGTCAGTAAGTAGTATTGCCAGATTGAAAACCACACGTCTGATAAGTCACACTTTATTATTTTACTTTATTACAATTAATTAGTTTCCGAAGATTCGCTTTAATTTTAAAATAGTTATCATTTAATAGCAATAATTTCCTTATAACAGTTACTTCATATTATATCGATACTTCCACCACTAAACTTGTCGGGAATTACGACCGAAAATTGTTGTTATCGTTTTTAAAGTTATGGTTACACCCTCCGAATTCCGATAGAAATTTTGTATACATAACTTGCAGACGTTGCTCGTCTGTGAACTTTATTATGGCACAAATGTTGTTACTGAATAAATTGACAATGACAGAGTTCGATGATAGATGAAAGAGTGCGTTCACAAATTCAATACAAAGTTGTCAAGTGCCTTTTATAGAACTCTATATAACGAAAATATAATTATCTTTTGATTTCTTACTATGAATTTTCTAATTTTTATAATGAAATCGTTAGACTTTAAATTTGTTTACAAGTTAACAATAAGATTTAAAAATAGAACATAATTTGGTTGGCATCTGTCTGCTTGTTTCTATTTTTATATTATATTAAAAAAACAACATCCAATAAAGTTCCTTAATACTAATACAATTTGTCCATTTCTCGGTCTTTCATTTCTTCAGATTTAAAATGGATAAATAAACACTTGACAGACATACAAATCAACACAAAGACCTCAACCAATTGACCCAAATAAGCTCCTCAATTGATTGACCATTCAATTTCCAAACTTCCTAAAAAACACAGAAAAAATATTTTGTTGTGTTTTTTTATTTTGCAAATCAAAACAAAAATATCAACACAACAATGGACACGAAACGAATTAGTGAACTTCTCGCAGTTCAGGATTTCACAATTCAAACATTGGACTTTTCCGAAAATACATCAATACAATCAGGCGAACAGGAGAGAATCTCTCGTCCTGTGCGACGAGCAAGTCGTCGAACTTCTCAAGCCAACAATAACCCAAATAGCATCAACCCCATTATAAGCAGCAGCAACTATGATCCCGAAATGACCGATTCCAGCTGTCAGAGTGATGATACTAGCGGTGGTGGGGGAAGTAGCAATGGTGGTAGTGTTCGGCCATCCAGCAGGGGTCGTAATTCAAACTCAGCCCAAAATCGACGGCGGAAGGGGGCACTCAATGCAAAGGAAAGAAATTTGAGGCGTTTGGAGTCAAACGAGAGGGAACGAATGCGGATGCACAGCTTGAACGATGCATTCCAGGTAAGAGATTCAATTCATTTTGATTTTCGTAAACTATATTTTTTGTGTGATATTGAATTTCTTTTGTATGCAAACAACCTCAGTCCTTACGCGAAGTTATTCCCCACGTGAAAAAGGAACGACGTCTGTCCAAGATTGAGACACTCACTTTGGCTAAGAACTACATAACCGCTCTTACCGATGTCATCCTTTTGATGCGCGGCGAAGAGATACCCACCGGCAGTGATGGGGGCGATCTAACTGCAGAGCACTTCGACTGCAGCATCCTCGCAGATAATCCGAGCATCATCCAGACCCAACAACAACAGCAGCCGATGACTGTCATCAACAACATCAACATCATGGCTGACAGCACAGCAACGGTATTCAATGAGACAAATGGCAACTATGGTCAACCATTCCGGGAGTTCATATAAATCTGTTGCGAAAATTGAAAAACCCCCCTTACTCGGAGGTCCGTTTCGGCTTCCGCGTCCGAGTCAACAAATTGGGGAAAACGCCTACACCCTAGACAAACCCTCATCAACAGTACGTATATATAATTTTCCGAGAGCAATGTAAACAAAATCCCTATAATGCAGACTATGGATAGGTTAGGTACCCTACATAGTCGTTGCGTGTGTAAGTCTTAAGAATTCTAATCATTACTGTTATTATTATTAAGGATAAGTGACAATTCTTTTCATTGGCATCGAGAATGAAGTGGCGGCAGTGGTAGGTAGTAGTTGATTAAAATAATACTAAGTGGATGGCTTCATATAAAACAAAAACAAGACAATTTTCAGACACAAGAAAATTTAAAACCATAAGAAAAACAAAAAACATTTGTGATTTAATGGTATACTTAGAGTAAAAATACGTATGGGTGGCTCTTTTTATATGAAAACAAATTCTGTTAAGTTTAAAAAAAAAAGTCAGTTTACTTGTTTGTGTGTTTGTCCGTCCTTCACGTCGCAACGGAGCGATATTATGACAAGATTTTTTGTGTGGATGTAGTTTTGACGCTGCAGAGTGTTTTAAGCTTTCCAACGCAGTAAGATATCTCATACACAGCTAATTTGAACAGATCCGCCGGTTACACTTATGATTAGATTTTCAATATATATTTTTCTATTACACTAATACGTAGCATATTATAAGGTGCTGACTGCATTTGGACCTATCATTTTTGCCCATCATTGGACGTTTCTTATACATTAACACTATTAAAAATAGGAGAATGGAGAACCGATGCCGAGAGGTATGTGACACTAAGGGAAGATTTTCATAATTTGGTACAAAGTAAAGTGTTAGCCCTGATTTACAAAATAGCATACATGGCGATCGATTTCTGCAAATAACAATGAATCGATATCGTTTTGAAAATAAATTCAAACATATTGGAATTCAAACATAATGTAGATGTGAGGGAGTTTTCGTCAACATACTCAGATCCCAAAAATATGTGGAAATATTAAATCATAATTCAAGAACACTGTAGTACCCGTGGCATGATGGTTAGTGCGTTGGACTGTCATGCAAGGGGTCTTGGGTTCAATCCCTGCCTGTGCCACCTTAATTTAAAAAAAAAAATTAATTTTCGCGGGTACTACCTCTTGCGAGGAACTGACAATTCCTTCAAGAGTAATTCTTGTCATGAAAAAGTGCTTTCTCAAACTAGCCGTTCGGATTCGGCATAAAATTGTAGGTCCCCTCCATTCCTGACAACATTACTCGCACACAGGAATGGTTGAGAGTTGTAAGTCACTAGGCCCTGGTTCACAACGGACTGTTGCGCCACCCCATTTTATTTTGATTTGAATTCAAGAACACTACCCATAACAATGGCACTTCTAAATCTTTAATGGCTGAATCACAAACACGCTTCAGCTTTAGCTTTACGAGTTCAGCCATAAAAATTCAATCCATGCTATCACAATGGAGCTTCGACATTACGTTTCGTTTGACAATCGTATCGTAATGTTACGTAATGTGACTCCAAACGGAAGCTCTAATTCAATTTTCTGAACATTTGCTTTGTCTGACAGCTCTTTGCTCTTTGGAGGGATGTAATAACAAAAATGTCATTCAAAGCAAAGCGAAGCTAAAGCGTGTTTGGGATTCAGGAGTGCCAAACCGACTGCTCAATTTAATTTTTTGTAACAAACAAACAATTAACAAACTTTAACTCAAAAATGAACTTACCTATTTTCTTTACTTTGTAGATTTCAAGAAATTGAAAAGACCTACATAGTAATTTAAAGTTTGGCTTCTATTCGACCTGTCAAAACAACGCAACGTATGTATTGAAAAACATAGTATAAATTATACATTCAAAATTATGCATTACAAAAATAAAAATTGTTTTAGCAAAAAGAAATTTGAAAATTAAAAATGTTTTTGAAAGTTAAGTTTCAGCAAACAAATCGTATTTGGTTATATACATACGTTTAATTTTAGACAGTGTAACTTGTCTACGACAAGAAACTATAACTTTATTTCTTTTAAAAACCAATATTTCTTGTTTTACGAACTTCTATAGGAAGCGTATTAAAAAGTTTGCAGAAAGCAATGGAATTTGTAGATACCTTGTTGAATGAGTTGCTGTCACAATGTCACAAAATAAAAACAACTTTCAGCTGTTTGCAAAAAGCAGAGAAACATTTAAGCTTCGAAGTCAAAATCGTTGTAAGATAAAACATTCAACTGATTCGTCGGACCTAGCAAATTGGTCATTTACAAAACTAGAGCAAAATATGTCAATTTTGAAGTTTAAAAAATAGATCATAATTACCTTCTGGAATTCGGTGGCAAATAGCTTCGTCATCGTCTATTATGTAGAGAACATCCCCAAATACAATTTCAACCATAGACACACCATATAAAGACCGGAATCTTTCGTACGTTTTACCCTCCAACACCCATTTGTTTACATTGTTGTATTTGTAATTTTGACATTACGTCCATTTTGAAATGCGAAATCCAAAAACAATTCGGTGCATTAACTTGTTTTGACAGATTTTTTTTTTATTAAATTGCTGTGGTGAGAATTTTAGATTTGATTTTAGCTGTCAAATGAAGCATTTGTTGTTTTGTTTATTTGTTTAAAAATGCATGATCTAAATGAAGATTCCGAATGGAATGATGTATATGGCGTCTCTATGATTTCAACTAACATTTTGTATCTTTTTGTTTACCAACAAATACAAAAATCTGAAATCAATTTTCAAGTTTCTTGAAATTCAACCAGGTGTTGAATCAGCTGTTCTTTCAGATACCTAATACCCCAGAAATTCTTGGATCTCTTTGGATTCCTTTTTTGACATTTCAGCTGTTTTTGATCAGCTGATATTTTTCACGTAAAATACTACATAAAGGTAAGGTATCCGGATACCCTATCTGTCTAAAATTGAACGCATCCATTGGGTCACCCCAATCCGTTTCATATGTCAATGTGAATGGATCTGTTTATTTCAAATACTAGAATCAGGATCGATTTAGTGGACATGATAAAAATGATGTAGAGTGGGATTTACAGGATAAAATAATTTTTTTTGGTATATCAAATCGTATTGATAATACCTATGAACGTTGCATCGAAAATTATGGCACATTTAATTTGATATAAATGTTGTAGTCACGGTAATTTATTTGCGATTAAAGAAAGAACTTATGCAGGTAAAACCATGTTCGTCAGCTATTTTTGACATTTTAAGCGTTTAACCCCATATGAACATGATTCTTTATAAGACTTAACAGTTTTTTACGTGGAATTATCAAGCTTTTATTTGTTAATACGAATCCATTAATAACGCCTTGAGTTTATAATTTTCATAACACAAAAAATAAAATAAAATCCTTTATGATGTTAGTAATCAAAAAGGGAACGCTTCGGTTATGGGTAAGGCTAGATTATATTACTACACATTTATCAAATCGACACGACAACGCTCGATGGATATCAATACCAGAACTTAACTAGGTATACTAAATCCAAGAGTTGATTATATGATGATGATGATGGTGATGGGTGGATGCTGATGGTTTCTTCTTGTACACCGAACCAACTCTATGTACTTCATTAAATCCATAATAGAGGCTAAACTCAGCTGTGCACTTTATTGGATCTAGTGTTGCTTACATATATTTAAGTTAGACCGGGTGGCCAGTATGGCGGCGCGTCATTGTGAACTGTGACGAAGGAATGATAGAACGACAGTCGACACAAAGTTTGTTTGTATGGTGTGTGTTGTGTATATAAAAATCCTGACAGGAGGTAATTTGTGGGGCGCCAAATGACATTATTTCCTTTTGGCCAGGCGATAATTAGATAAAAATACATGAGAACAATTTTACTTAAATACAGAGAATCAATAATTGTTGAAATTTTACTGTGTTGTTCATGTAATTGAAATTATATTGGAGGATTCTCATAAGAATTGGGTAGATATAATATGTGCAAACATTTTACTGACAAGGATATGTAATATTATTTTTTATTTTGTTCTTATACTGTATTAATTACAAAATTAATCAATTTTATTAGGATAGAATAATTATTTTTATATGATAATAAATAGAGAATTTTATTGTATTGGCTTCCTTATTTTTATATTCCTCATAATATCTTCCTTGATAAATAATTACCAAAATTATTTATCTTATCAATATAAGACCTAGGTGCCAGTAATTTTAGTTGTAATTGGAACTCGTCATCCACTTTTTTATCAATTCGGAAGAATTTAGAAAACCCAGTTACCGTTTATATTGACACCTACAGTTATATGAATTTATCAAATGTCAAAAAAGATCTTTACTTTGACAATTTATCATTCTATCTCGCTACCGCTCATTTTTAAGATTTTTTTTTGATTTTTGCCTCACTTTCTAAGATTGTCATTTTTCCTACACAAATTGTTTGAGTGTCAAATAGTTTCAATTGGTAACAATTTGCAACTCATCTCTCGAGCTGAGTTGAACTGTCAAAGTGAATTATTTATTTACAAACAAGTAATTGTTTCTTTTCTTTGGATTGGAAAAAAACAATGAATTAAAAAGTCATTCGTCACTTAAAACATTCCCCAAATAGCTATTTTTATAAACAAAAACAACTAAACATTTAATCCAGAAAATATTTAATTATGTATCTTATTAGTTTTTATTTCTAGAGCAAGTTTAGAACAACTTCAATTTTCCTTTCATTATTTATTTTGCGACTTTAAGTTCTAAAAATATTTTCTTTTCAATCATGATATTGGTAGATAGACAGGTCATTTTATAACAATTTTCGTTCTTTAGTGATTCTAACAAATTCAAACAGTTTAAAACAATGACATTTGACACAACACATTTTTTGACATAACGACAATAGTAAACTATTTTTTCAAAAAAGAACAGACCTAATTATTTGAAATGTCAGATATGCAGAAGTCATATATAAGACCTCTTAAGTCCTTTGGGGACCCTTTAAAGGGCATAGGCCCTCTACTGCCCCTATGCGTTATCGTGTACGGTTTCTGGAGATGTGTTTCAGCTCCCTCCAACTCTTTCCTAGTGACGCTGATTCCGCCTCGACTGTCCTGCGCCATGTGCTTCTCGGTCGTCTAGCTCTTCTTCCTTCTTGTGTGAGTGGATTCCACTGCATTGTTTGGCCTGCAATGCAGTCGTTACCTTTTGCCACTTACGTCTTCGCATTATAGATTCTATATGTTCCTGATCTGTACTTCTATGAAGGACCTCATTTGAAATACGGTTTGGCTAGAAAATCCTTACGATGTTACGATGACAAATATTTACAAAGGTTTGCAGCTTTCTTGTTATGGCTGAAGTAACATTCCAAGTGCTGCACCCATAAAGAAGCAAAGATTCGAGATTTGTTCGGAAAAGCCGTAGCTTTGTTCTTAAGCTGATAGAGTTATTCCTCCAAATTTTTAACAGCATACCGAAAGCCGCTTTTGCTTTGCCGATGCGGTGGATGACGTCTTGTGCGGTTCCACCTTCGATGGAGACGATGCTTCCAAGGTATTGAAAGCTCTCAACTTTTTCCACCGGTTGCGAGAAAATATTTATTTGAGAGGATGGTCGGGTTCCGAGGCTAATAATTTTTGTTTTGCCGGAATTCATTTTTAGCCCCACAACTTCTGCTTCTCTCTCCATACCTGTTGTGATTCTATGATCCTATGAGAGAGTAAGCAAACATCATCCGCGTAATCCAAATGCTTTAAATAGGATGTCAAAGTCCATTGGATCCCTCCGCTACCTGGCAGAGCTGAGCGCAGTACATCGCTTATCACCAGCAAAAACAATATTGGCGACAGAAAACAGCCCTGTCTGACTCCGCTTTGGATCTCAAACCCATCTGACAACCTACCATCGTGCAGAATGTGACACTTGGATCCATCATATGCTGCTTTAATAATAGCAATAAGTTTTTCTGGGATGCCTCTCCTATGCAAAGCTAACCAGATATATTCCCTGTTAACGCTATCAAAGGCCTTCTCCAAGTCGATGAACAGCAGGTGTAGTGGCGATCGATATTCAACGCACTGTTCAATAATGATCCGCAGGGTGTTAATATGATCAATACAGGAGGATCCAGCGCGGAATCCTGCTTGTTCGGCATCGAGTGTGGCCTCAAGGTGTTCTTTGATGCGTTCCAGTATAACTTTTGCTACTATTTTGGTATCGGCTGGTAGAAGGCAAATTTCTCCCCAGTTTTCACACTTTGTAAGATCTCCTTTTTTTGTGATCTTGACGATAGTTCCCTTCCTCCACTCATGGGGGTAGCTTTCGGTAATCCAGGCTTTTTTTATGATCGGATAAAGCAGTTCGCTTGATGAAGTTGGCGCTGCTGGTAAAAGCTCTGCTAGAATTCCTTTTTTTGTGATCTTGACGATAGTTCCCTTCCTCCACTCATGGGGGTAGCTTTCGGTAATCCAGGCTTTTTTTATGATCGGATAAAGCAGTTCGCTTGATGAAGTTGGCGCTGCTGGTAAAAGCTCTGCTAGAATTCCACTTTGTTGTTCTTAAGTGCTTTTACTGCGGCAACGATCTCATTTTTACTGGGAGGTGCGGTGTTGATTAGGGGATTAATTTCTTCAGGTGCTTCAGAAGGTATCGGCTGCACGTTGTTTGCAAACACTGGGTTTAAAACCGAGGAAAAGGTTTCTTTCCACCTTCTGACTTGCTCATCCACCGTATCGTCTACTTTTTTTACCGCATGTTGCTTTGAGCTGTGTGTACCGGTCAGTTCTTTGGTTATCTTGTAAACGGTCCTGCTGTCGCACCTGTTTGCAGCATCTTCTGCTTCTTGCGCCAATGCGTTGATGTAGTTACGCTTATCGCGGCGCACACTGCGGTGAACCTCTCTCTTTTTCATGCGATACGAGGACTCCAGCTCGTTTCTTTCTTCCTCTTGTGCAGCAGTTATTCGAACCCTTAACTGTTGACCCTTGCAAAAGATTCTTCTGAATTGTGTTACTTCCCTTCCGACCAACTATTCTGTCAGCACCTGAAATGAAAACATTTTTCACAGCATTCCAATGGTGTTTGATGTCGTCATGCACTGTGCTGCTGATTGTTTTCATTTCGTGTGACAGGTCTGGCGATGTTGAATTTGGGGCCTCGTGTTGTTCCGTTGGATCTTCGAACTGTAGTTGTACGTAATCTAAGGGTAGCTATCATTAAGTGGTGGTCACGGGCAAGTCCCATATCGGCGCCTCTTCTGTTTCGTACATCCAAGATACTGCTTCTAAAGCGTCGACTAATCGCAAAGTGGTCAATTTGGTTGGCAGACGCTTGCCTGTCCGTCGCCACCCACCTAATTTTATGACAAACTTTGTGCTCAAACATAGTGCCACCAATCACAAGGCAACTGGCGTTGCAGAAGTCAATGAACCTCTCACCATTATCATTGCTGACTCCGTGAGCACCCTTTACATGCCTTAGCCCGTTGTTGTTACTGCCAACCTTAGCATTGAGGTCTCCCATAACCAAAATTATGTCTCCGCGGGAAGTGTTGTTGTAGGCGGATCCTAGTTGACTATAAAAGCATTCTTTCTCTTCATCAGACGCAAGCTCCATCGGTGCGTAACACTGTATAATGGTGACGGGTCGTACTCTTCTCTGAAACCCAGCTTTGATAAGACTTTCCCCAAGGGGTTCCCACGAAATAAGGCTTCTGGTTGCCGTTTTTTGTAAGGAGTAACCCAACTCAAGCTTCTGAAGGGTTTCCTGGGTCATGACCAAGGTAGAGCATTACAGTGTTAGTGTTACGTGTCATATGGATGCAGCATTTTACATGTTTTCCGCGGTTAAATTCAAACTTCCCTCAAAAATAATTTTTTTCGTTATAGTATTAGTGCAAATTTGTGTACGTGTTAATGAGTGCGGTAGAGTTGTCAAATTTCCAGATAAAAATTTTTAGAACTGTGTTATTATTAGTGCATAGAGGAGTAAATCCACCTAATACTCCAGATCTGCAGATTTAACTTAAAATCAAAACTAAATCAATTTACTTTGCCCCATGGAATATGGAGAACATTTCTGTTTTGACAGACCTAGATAAAAAGGAATCATTTGGTGAATTTAGCTTCACTCAAATATTAAAATATAGCAAGATGATAAAAACAAGTAATAGTCTTTCAGACACAAGACAAATTAAGTTGTTATTTTCCTCTTTTACCAAAACACCATTTTCCTTCTTCATGATTTTAAAGTACGAAAATTATTTACATATTGTTCCTATCCAACAAACTGTCACATATTAATAAAAATTTAATTTTTAAAAGCTTAATTACAAATTATCAAAATGCCCACTTAAAAAGAGCCACCCCATAGACATCTAGCGAAAATGTAAATATTTATTAAGTGTTTTTAAGTGTCTAATTTATATCACATAAATAAATAAAATTTACGTAGGCCTTCATCTGTGAATGTGAAAGTTAATAAATTAAAAAAAAAAACATTATTTTATTAACTAAGATGTTACATAGTACAAAATTAAAATGTTATAATTAAGAAAAACATACAAGAAATAACTAAAAATTTACATTTTGTTTTTGTATATTTCTTTAAAGTAGGAACATAACGTCAAAAAAATGTCAATGGTTTTATTTCATAATCTCTTCTTTTATTTATGTAAATAATGAAATAAAACGATAAATTAAATTAATACTTTGTTAAAATGAATAACGGCATTGATTACAGAATCCGTTAAGTAGACTGCGGAGGGAGTCAAACGTAAATTTTGACATTTTTATCATATTAAATACTTTAGACTACGGAGGGAGTCAAAAGTTAATTTTGACATTTCTATCATATTGGAAATGTCAAAAACTTGCTCCAAATCCATTCGCAATTCTTTCGTTGGATTCTGTAATCGGCATAAATATTTTGTTCATCTAATTCGCCTTAAATTGTTTTGTTTTATATAAATGTCAAAATATTATAAATATAGTATACACTATATAAAAAAAGCATGAATATAATCTATGTACTTACTTCAAAAACACTTACAAGCAATCAAAATAAAAATTGCTTGACTACTATTATAATCTTAAAAGGAATGTTAAACAAATTAAATAACAGTTTTAAGTGAGTAAAAATAAATAAACAGAAAAAAAGAACATGGCTAACTAAAATAAAGTCAAAACTTTACCAAGAAACGAAAATCAATTATGTACTTAATAATATAACAAAATTATGATGTTAAAAATAAAGATGAAGAACAAAAATAAATGTTTTAATTTATTTGTATTTAATTTCTGTATAAGTGGCGGATATACCAAGAAATAAATTAATATCAAATTATTGAAAAATTAAAAATTATAAAACAAAATAGTTATAAATTATTATTATATCTATGCGTAGACTCCTAAGATATATAAGATTAAAAATGATAAAATACATCGATTGCTTAGACAAAAATAAAACTATAACCATATTAAAAAAAAAAAACAAAAAAAAAAACAATAAATCAATTTAATGCAATTATGTTAGAAAGAAAAAAATGGAATTTGTACAATATATAGATACTGTCATTAATTTTAATTGCTGTAAATATAATTCAGTTGATAATAAATGTGCGTCGTATTTTAAATTTTAATTTAAAAGATCAGTAAGTTATTTCTTTACTATTGTATGTTTTTTTCTTAAAATTTTGTACAGAAAAGTCTTTTGCATGTCCAGATCCTGAGTTTTCATTACCTTGCAGTTATTAACCCTGAGGCTTTACAAGAGTAAAATCCAACCCAGCTTCTCTTCCGCAATCTCATCCGCAATCCTTTGGTTTTTTTTACTGGGCATATAATGTCTTGCCATGAGCAACTTTAAATGTCACATTTGACATTAGAAACGGTTCATCTGTTCTTTACTTTTTTTTATTTACCCTAGTGTCGGTAGTTATTGGTTTTGGGTGATTCAATTTCTCGAAGTAAGGGAACTTCATGATTTGGAGGCGCACCTAATCAAGGGCTTACTATTGGAGGACGGTGCAGACTGTAAGAATTTTCGTAGGATGTCGGCCGATAGCTTTAAAGCTGTTCTGTGCCTAGTAAAGATAACTTTGAGTTAATGATTTTAGGCACTCGACGACAATTTAAATGAAATGAAATTTTAATTTCAAAAAGACTGGAAAATGAACACTCACCACTACATACAACACAAACGTCAAATTTGATGACAGGATTTTGATCCCCTCGAAAAATACAAACTGCAATGACATTGTGTCAGATTGTACTACAAAAACAAATTATGGAATTCTTGTCTAAAATGACAGTTCCACAATTTGGATTTCAAAAACAAAACATTCAATTTAGATATATTTCTCTATGGTGGCTGAAGCGTTGATGTTCATTCGCTCTACATGACTTAACCATCAACTTCTGTTCTTTTGACCAAATCGGTGTCGCTGTAAAGCGTTTTATGTTCCCATCCTATCCATCTATGCACAGAACCAAAAATGACTCAAGAAATTTTTTTCGAAACATCCTAAGACGTGCTCATCTTGCCTTGAAAAGTTCCAAGATTAGGCGCTATTGATGAAAACTGCGATGATGAGTGTCTTATGGATAGTTACTTTAAATGCTCTTCAAAGGACGTTACTACTCAATTGCCACCTAAGGGCCGGTTATTGCTATCCGTAAAATGTATGTTTTTAGTTTTTGAATATGTTTAAGATTTATTCCTAGAAAAGGTTGATTTAAGAAGTTGAATCCTATATTCAAGTATTTTTTTCAAAATGATACAATGCATTTAGTTTTATTTATAAATTCATTTTAGTTTTTGTAATGGCAAATTTTCATTTTACTGAACAGCTAACTGCCAAAAGCTAAGGCGACAGTTATAGCTATCATTGAAATCGATCCGGAAAATTTTTTGAATCGACATTTGATGGTGTTTCCCTTTGATTAGAAATGAAAATTATGTACCGGTCTATCGGAAATCACACAAAGAATTTTTTTCTGAGAAAAGAAGTTTAGTTGCACATTTATTTTTCTCGAAAAATGTATTTTTCTATTTTCCGGACGGAAATTCATTTTTCTGAACAGCTGATACGTTTATGTTCAAAAATGAAACGAATCGTTTCACCGATTTGTATTCCAATTTCACACAATTCCAATGACGGATTTCTGTCAGTAAAAATTTTTCGGTGGCTTTCAATCAATAAAAATTTGTCAATGGCAGAAATTTTTAATGATAGTATGGATTATGGTCTTGTATCAAACTTGACCAACACCCATTCAATAAAATTTAAATTAAAAAATTAAAAGACGAAAGCGTATTAGAAAACTAAAACAAATTATTTATTAATTTTAGAAAACACAAGATTATTCTATGAAAATCTAAGAACGAATCACAAAAGTAAAATCCTCAATAATAAAATGAAATTTCAAAGGTTACTACGATCGTTAATTTAAATAGAGTGATTCGAATACATTGCTTTGAAACTGAGTGAAATGAAAATTTTAAATAGTTAAATAAATGAATGATAATGTTAATATATGTATAGCTGCTACATACACTCCCCCTCCAGAATGATCGTTAGATGAAGTCGGTGTATTTTTTTGGAAAATGCACATGTCTTCCGATACGACTTGTGCATGGGTTTTGATTTTGACCTCCGACTGATGACTTAGTGTCTTTTTGCATGATCGAAGATTTTTGTTGAGGAAAATTAACTTTTGATGATGAAGATAACTTTGGTATAGCTTGTTCGTCTTGTTTGGATAAGTGAGCTGCCTTTAGTCTATCTATGCTGATTTTCACCACCCTCTTGCCCATTTCAACATCAAAATTTTTATCATTGCGATTTATGACTCTGAAAGGACCATCGTAAGGTGTCTTTAAAGGTGGTTTGACTGTATCATCTCTAACAAAAACATGGGTACAAGATTTGAGATCATGTTGAATGAAGGAGTTTTTCGAAGAATGACTAGAAGCTGGAACAGGTTTAATATTTTGAATTGCTTTTCGGAGATTCTGAACAAAGTCGCTTTCAATGTATTCATCTGTCGGATTATTGAAGAATTCTCCTGGTAATGCGAGTGTTTCGCCATAAACCATTTCAGCAGGTGTTGCTTTCAGGTCTTCTTTGAAAGTTGTTCGAAGTCCGAGAAGTACGATAGGTAAGATTTCAGTCCAATTGCTGTCTGTGTGGCATTTAATAGCAGTTTTCAAAGTTCGATGCATGCGCTCAATCATACCATTTGCTTGCGGGTGGTATGCGGTTGTTCGAAAATGCTTTGCGCCTATTAAAATTGACAATTCTTTAAATAACTTAGACTCAAATTGCTTACCCTGATCGGTTGTAATTGCTTGAGGTACACCAAAATAAGCTATCCATCCACTAACAAGAGCTCTTGCAACAGTTTCTGCTGCTATGTCTGGGATCGGAATTGCTGCTGGCCATCTTGAATATCGGTCGATACATGTCAAACAGTATTTGCATTCTCTTGACAATGGTAATGGCCCGATGAGATCAATATTGATGTGCTTGAATCTACGACTTGGTACTTTGAATTCTTCTAACGCTGCTCGATTGTGTTGATTTATCTTGGCTTTTTGACAGTTAACGCATTTTTCTACCATCTGCTTGATATCACTTTTCATATTTGGCCATACAAATCGTTCGGTCATCAATTTGACCGTGGATCTTATGCCTGGATGAGCGATGTTATGGGTCGAGTCGAATGCTTGTTTGCGGTAGTTTTTAGTAATATATGGACGAACACGAGACGTTGAAACATCGCATAATAGTGTAACATTTGTACCAGGTATTTCGATTCGTTTAAGTTGCAATGAAGTGTCATCTTTCAAACTTGCGAGGTCTTCGTCGATTTTTTGATCATCAGCTAATTTTTCAAAATCAATTTGTTCGCCATTGAAAATCGATTCGACTCGAGATAGCAAATCAGCTACAATATTATCTTTGCCTTTAATATGACGAAAATCTGTGGTGAAAAGGCTGATGTAATTCAATTGATTGATTCGCTGAGGAATTTTGACATCTGGTTTTTGTGTAAAGGCAAAAGTTAACGGTTTGTGGTCTGTTAAGATTGTACAACTTCTGCCTTCAATAAGATGATGGAAATATTGGACAGCTTTGTACGCTGCAAGTAACTCTCTATCGTATGTGCTTTTGACTTTTTGGGACTCAGTCATTTTCTTCGAATAGAATCCTAATGGTCTAAGTTCATCATTTACCAGCTCGTGAATTGCAGCACCAATGCAATAATTACTTGCATCGACATGAAGCACTAGTTTTGCGTTTGGGCTAGGATGGGCTAAGAGAACTGCGTTTGCCAAATCATGTTTGCATTTTTCGAATGCTTGTTCAGCTTCTGCGTTCCATTGAATGACGGATTTGTCGTTTTTCTTGTTGCCCTTAATGAGTTTTTGCAATTTTCCCTGAACAAAAGCTGCATGTGGAAGAGATCTACGATAGAAATTCAACATTGCGATAAATCGTTTGAGTTCAAAAGCTAAAGTAGGTTTTTTGAACGATGACAAAGCTTCGATTTTTTCTTTTGTAGGGGCAATACCATCTTTTGAGACTCTATGTCCCAAAAAGTTTACTTCAGATTGGGCGAATTTGCATTTTGATATATTAATTCTCAAATTATTTTCGCGTAAACGCTGGAGAACAATACGAATATGTTCCAAATGGTATTCTGGAGTCGATGAAGCGATGCAAATGTCATCAATGTAGACAATTACGAAATCTAAGTCTTGAAAAATTTGATTCATGAATCTTTGAAAGGTTTGACTAGCGTTACGTAGTCCAAAAACCATGACATTAAATTCAAACAGACCAAATGGGGTTGTAATGGCCGTTTTTTCGCGATCTTCTTTGGCGATTGGTATCTGATTATATGCACGTTCCAAATCGATTATTGAAAAAATGGACTTGCCGCACATTTTATGGGTGTAATCCTGAATATGTGGAATAGGATACCGGTCAGGTACGGTAACTGCATTAAGGCGGCGATAATCACCACATGGTCGCCATTTACCCTTTTCTTTTTTGGGAGCCATGTGAAGGGGTGTAGCCCATTGACTACTACTTGGTTGGCAGATGTTTTGTTTCAACATGTAATCGAATTCCGCTTTCGCTATTTTGTACATTTCAGGATTTAATCGGCGAGGTTTCGAAAAAATTGGTGGACCTGTTGTTATTATGTGATGCCTTACTGTTGTTTCTGACGGAGAAATTGATGCTTTGAATGGTTGTGTTAACTCTTTGTATTGTTCTAACAACGACTTGATATTTCGTGGCAAATTTTGTGCAAAGGTAAAAATTTGTTCGATTTTTTTATTACATGCAATTGCACTTACCCCAAGTCTTGTTGTTGTGTCGATGAGCTTTTTTCTTCGTAGATCAACAAGCAGTCCAAATTCGTGAATGAAATCTGCTCCGATTATTGGTCGAGTGACATCCGCAACAATAAACATCCAATCCATTTTTCTTCTAAGTCCGAAGTCGATTTGAATGATTTTTGTCCCGTAAGTTTTGATTGGAGTTCCATTGGCAGCAAATAAGGAATATCTGTTGTCTGGTTTGTCATGTTTGGTGGGAGGTAAGACGGAAAAGTCTGCACCTGTATCTACGAGATATCCTTGGTTTGTTTTTCGATCTCGGATAAATAAGCGACGGCTTTCATTTGTGTCAGCTCTGTGCAGTGTCGCTTCCGATGACAGAGCCTCCTTTAGTTTTCCGAGAGGTCGAATTTTTTGAATTGGCAAGGTTCAACGCATTTTTTTGCATCCTTGCCGAACCTGAAATGATAGCGACAAAGTGGAAGACGTGGTTTAGACTTACTGCGGCTTTTGCTTAAATCTCTCTTATGAGAGTCATGCTTTCTGCTTCCACCTGGTCTTGATGTTCTTAGTTCTTCGACTTGTTTTTGAAGCGCATCGATTCTTGATAAAATTTCAGATTGGCTTCCAACTGCTGATATGTTTGAGATGCTCTGCATTTCGGCCATCGTGTCAGCTTGCTTTGAAAGCGTCGTTAAGTCGCCTGAGCCAATGCAAATAACAGCTCTAATGTTGTCCGGAAGTCTTTCCAACCACAATGTTTTGAGCACCTCATCGGAAAGTTGGTTTTTCGCAAGTTCTTTCATTTTTTTCAGAAGCTTAGATGGATCCAAGTCACCAAGCTCAACACTGTTTATCAATTTACGCAACTTCTTTTGATCAGAGTCAGTAAATTCTGCTATTATCACTTTTTTCAGTTCTTCATATTTGTTTGTTTCTTGTGGATTTCTAAGTGTATCACTGACACGTGAAGAAACATTCTGATCTAATGAAGCAACGACGTAGTGATATTTTGTTATGTCGCATTTGATGTTAGCAATGTTGAACTGCGCCTCCATCTGAATAAAAAATAGGTCGGGTTGGTCTTGCAAAAATGGTGGTGGCTTGATAGAAACACGATGCAATTCGCCGCTAAGGTTTTGTCTATCCTGGTGTTCATCTGGCATTTTCAATTATTTTCTGTAGAACTTTCGAGAAATTTGACAATCTTTTTTTTTGCTATGCGTACTTTTTCTCAACGTAGGGGTCACCAATATGGATTATGGTCTTGTATCAAACTTGACCAACACCCATTCAATAAAATTTAAATTAAAAAATTAAAAGACGAAAGCGTATTAGAAAACTAAAACAAATTATTTATTAATTTTAGAAAACACAAGATTATTCTATGAAAATCTAAGAACGAATCACAAAAGTAAAATCCTCAATAATAAAATGAAATTTCAAAGGTTACTACGATCGTTAATTTAAATAGAGTGATTCGAATACATTGCTTTGAAACTGAGTGAAATGAAAATTTTAAATAGTTAAATAAATGAATGATAATGTTAATATATGTATAGCTGCTACAATAGCTATAAACGACCTGTCAAAAAAATTCCAATGTTTTTTTCAATGATGAAAACCAATGATAGTTATAACTGGCGCCTAAAAACCAATTCCATTTCGTTTAACCGTTGGCGTTCCAATTTTGTACTGTTCCGATCACATCATTCAAAATTTTACTGATAATGCAACAGTAAAAAATTGTCTGAGGCGCGAAGATCGATGTTATGATCGAAAGAAAACTACAATTCAAAGACGTACATTTACTGATTGCTATTAACACTCATCAGTAAAGTATTTCAGACTCCTCCTGTTTTAAATTTTGCTGATAGACTTTACTGATTGCTAGAACCGGCCTCTAAGTTCAAAGAATCAGCGACTTTTTTCTCCGTTTAACTTCAGCCCTAGTGTCGTTGTCTGAATTTATAGCAGTATCTAGGTAGACAAAGTCTTTAACTACTTCAAAGTTTTAGCTGTCCATGGTGATGTCTTGTCCAACACGTCGTCGTTCAACGCGCTATATTGATATATTTAAAGCCATGATATTGACAGCTTTAGAGCCATGCTTTCTGACTTTTTCGTTGACAATTGAAAAAAACATGATGTGCAGCAGTTATGGTTTCAGAATAACGGTTCAACATGTCATAAAGCTTGTGCCAAAATCGATTTATTGAAGCCAACGTTTTACAACTGCATAATTCTACGACTACATTAAGTCACTAGTCTTCTCAAATGAGCCCGAAACGATTTACCAATTGCAGGACAGCATTCGCTTTGTAACTGCCAATATGCGCCCACAAATGTTGGTTTAAGTCATCAAAAATTTGACCTCCATAATATATTATTAGATGAAATATTAAACCGTGACGCGCGTCTACTGTGTTCAGCCAGTAGCAAATTAAAGTTTGTTCGAGAAAAAGAACGCATTGCTGTCAGCAGCTGTCAAAATTACAAAGCGAAAACAAAAACAAGATTATTTTTCATAAACAACACGTTTCTCCTCCATTTGGGAGATAAAAATTCTAGTTTAAAAAACAATTCTTTTGATTATTGGTAAAATTATAAAAGTTTAAATATGTTCAAGCACCTCAAGACGGTCCATAACTTTATTTCACACTTAAAAATTTCAACTCGGCCAGCCCATAAAAACGTAAATGTCAATCCGATAAAAAAGATTCTCATAGCCAATCGCGGCGAAATCGCTTGCCGAGTGATAAGAACAGCCAAACGACTTGGCATTCGATCTGTTGCTGTATATTCCGATGCTGATAAGAACTCATTGCACACCCTTATGGCCGATGAGGCCTATCGTGTTGGGCCGGCCGCATCTTCTGAATCATATTTGAAGAGTTCTGTGATTCTGGACATTGCCAAGCAGACCAAATGCCAAGGAATCCATCCGGGCTATGGATTTCTTTCGGAGAACTATGAGTTCTCTGAACAGTGTCAACGTGAGGGAGTTATATTTATTGGTCCACCAGGATCGGCAATTCGTGATATGGGCATCAAAAGTACCTCCAAGTCAATAATGGCAGCTGCAGGAGTACCAATTATCAATGGTTATCATGGAGAGGATCAAAGTGATGAGAAACTAATCGCGGAAGCAGACAAAATTGGTTTTCCCTTGATGATTAAAGCAATTCGCGGAGGAGGTGGTAAAGGAATGAGAATTGCCGAGAGCAAAGAAAAATTCCTAGAAGCACTCAATTCAGCCAGGACAGAATCTGAGAAATCCTTTGGAGATAGTTCGGTTCTTTTAGAACGCTATGTCCGTTCACCACGTCATGTTGAGGTTCAGGTCTTTGCCGATCAGTATGGTGACGCGGTCTACCTCTTTGAGCGAGACTGTTCCGTCCAAAGGAGACATCAGAAAATCATCGAAGAAGCCCCAGCGCCTGGCTTATCTGAAGAACTCAGACGAAACCTTGGTGAAGCTGGTGTACGAGCTGCCAAAGCCGTGGGTTACGTTGGAGCCGGAACTGTTGAGTTTATCCTGGACAAAGTTGACCATTCGTTTCATTTTATGGAAATGAATACTCGCTTGCAGGTGGAACACCCCATCACTGAAATGATAACCAAAACAGATTTGGTTGAATGGCAAATTCGGATAGCTTCCGGTGAACCACTTCCACTAACTCAAGAACAAATCGTCAGGAATGGTCATGCGTTTGAGGCCAGAATCTATGCCGAAAATCCGAGAAATGGCTTCCTCCCTGGAGCCGGAGTTCTCCGACACCTATCAACACCAAAACCCGAAGAGAATGTTCGCATTGAAACTGGGGTGAGACAGGGTGATGAAGTTTCCGTCCACTATGATCCGATGATAGCTAAACTAGTTGTGTGGGGAAAAGATCGGACACATGCTCTCGACTTGCTCATAGCTAAGTTAGGAGAGTACCAAATTGCGGGTCTAGACACGAATGTTAACTTCTTGATTGACCTCGCCTCCCATGCCCAATTCAGAGCTGGTGACGTTCATACGGGCTTTATTGATGAACACTTCAATTCTTTGTTCCCTCCAATCGAAGTCACTGAAGAATTGGCTATCAAAGCAGCAGCAACTCTATTCTTGAATGAAGATAACGCTATCAGAAAAAATTCCATTTTGGAATCTGAGACAAAGAGTGATCCTTTCTTAAGCGCCAAGCGCTTCCGGGTGAACCATGACTTCGTCAGAGAGTACTTCTTAGAATTGAATGGCAATATGTTCAAGGTGGAACTTAAGAGCAATTCCGACGAATACCAAATGCGAATGAATGGAGGAGCTTGGAGGAAAGTCAACGTCTTGCTTGTATATTGTGGCAAAAAGTGCACCATTCAACTGGACATTGACGACAACATCTCGATATTTAGTGCAGCCCTTTACAATGGTAATTTGGATGTTTTTGTTGACAAAGGGAGATTCAGCTTCAATATAAGACAACCAAAATTCTTGACATCAAATGAGGAACTTAGTGGTGGAGGAAGTGAAAATTCGGTAGCATCACCAATGCCCGGAGTGCTTGAGAAGCTTTTGGTGGAACCTGGTGATTTTGTAAAGAAAGGCGACAATTTGGCGATAATAATTGCTATGAAGATGGAACATGTACTGAAAGCACCAAGGGATGGTGTTGTTAAGAGCGTTAGTGCTAAACAAGGTGATAATGTCTTAAAAGGCAAACCAATCATAAAATTGGATTTGGATGAATAATCTCAAAAAAGGACAAAAAGACACAATTTAATTCCCCAACGAACGAAAATGTTGGCCAAATTTGCATTTATTTTTCTATATACACGTTGTTAAATTTTTATATATGTGGGTTGTTTAGTTTTTAAGAAATTTTTATATATGTATACTCTACCGGCCGTAGGCTTTTTTTTATTTTAAAAATACAAATTTTACAAATGGACGAAGAATACATGGAAACGTATATTTATTTGTTTTAGTTTGTTTTTATTAATTTATAGATGTGGGTTATGGATGTCCTTGAAAGAATAGTGCAAAGCTTTCACGTCAACTCTCAAGATACTATCTTTCAAAGGTTTGTCCAATTATTGGCATATTCTGATGACATTGACATAATCGGAAGAACTCAGCGTGATGTCAATGGGGATTTTGTGAGTATTGCAACAGAGGCGGCAAAAATGTACATGATGTCATCAAGAAAGGACACCGACGTCTTGGTCAAAACGTCACCATCGGAAGACGTAACTTTGAGATAATTAAGGACTTTGTCAACCAAGGCTCCGCTATGAAACACAGAAATTTAAACTACTGTGAATAGTGGGCTGCGTTGATGGTACACATATTCCTATTTTAAGACCAAAAGAAAACGAGCACTATTATATAATCTATATCTATTTCAACCGAAAAGGCTTCCATTGCTTGATTCAACCGAAAGGGGTTCCATTGCTTGAATGCAATGGTGGTAATATTATGAATTCTATTTCACTTACTAAATGTACATATCAATTTGTCTAGATTTTCAATCATGTAAGCGACGTGAGAACTCATAAAAAAAGAAACAATCGAGGACACTCGATTGAACCAAAATGTGTGCTGCCAATGCTCGATTGTATCGACTAAACTCGGTTGTATCAAGTTACGTGCTGGCACCCCAGAAAACGACATTCGCGCTGAGATCAAATGAAGAATTACTCTTGCGAACCGCTGTTTCTTTGGGCTAAGAAAGCAATTGAGTAGTAAAGCCTTTTCTTGGGCAACTAAAGTATCGCTATATAAGACCCTAATCATCCCCTTCCTGCTTGGACTAGGACAAAAGCATATTGGGTCGTTTCGAGAGAAAAGTTCTTCGCATCTAGGGTCGATATATCGATGCAGATTTAGCCAAAAGGATAAAAGTCCAACGCCTAGGTCACGTAAAGCGCAACGAATACTCCGGCCCGGAAATTCTTCGAAGCTTGTGCAGTAAAGAAAGGCTGCAGATCATGTGGAGCGCACAAATTAACCTCACCCAACTTGGAGTGTCCAACTAGAGACATCTAGCTAGTTTCCTGTATCGCAACAATTGGTCGATATGTTAGTGTTAGTGCCGGTTTTATAACGAAGCCATGATTATTTTAATGAACTATAACGGACACTTGCTAAGAACAAAAAAAATAATTAAAGAAATGGAGAATCAGGGGTAATTTCAGAAGCTTGAGAAGTCGTAGTTGTCTAAAAAATAAAAATGACATTCTTAATGAAATTGGAAAGGAAGTTCCTCCACATTTCTTATGTTCACATCCTCTACATAAAACAGAGGAACTGAAATCCATTGTGGATCCAAGGTTAACCATCTGAAATTGTTGCATTTTGTATTTGTATTTCATTTATTTCTAAAATCGCTTGCAAGGTAGGACATGAGTCTATAAAGTGTTGCATGCCTTTACATTAATTTCAGAATTGGAATACAAATTATATACCTAAGACTTCTATTTACATATTTATATAAAGAAAAGGAAAGTTAACACCTATTATTTGCCAAATAGTTGAAAAGTAAAAAATTTAAGTCGACTTATGCTTCTTATTCTTCTCATAGCCGATGGACAGAGTTCCAAAGGCGTACAATATAAATACAAAATTGACGCTCAGTATTTAGAAATCGGGGTAGTATTAAAGCAAATGACTTAGTTGAATGAGGGAAATTCAGCTTACCGTATAGATAATCAGGGTTGTTGTGTTTTCATGCAGGTTTTCATGCAGGTAACTCAGAGAGCGAAAGCTTATTAAGCTGTCTAGGCTACAACCAGAAATTCGTACTCCAAAAATGGATATGTGATCATAACGACGTAGATTATAAATATAGCAGGCAATATTGTTGTAAGCAACATTCAATTTGCGACTACTCACACAGTCTAGTTTACAAAAGATTTCACACCCATACAGCACAATTGATAGTATAAGGGCCTTAGCAAGTAGCAGTTTAGTTTTGATCCGGATGAGATTTCGAATGACTTGAAGAAGCGGAGACTTTACTTTACTATTAAGGTGGTCATCCCAAGTTAGAGTTCGATTGAATACCACTCCTAGGTTTCTTGTAGTGCTAACATATTCAATGGTTTCGTCGTCAAGTTTCAACATGTTTAAACCCGCGATAGATCAAAGTTTTTGCGATAGATGCGGAATGATGTTGATTTGACAGAGTAAGGCGGAGATCGTTCTTTTTTGACCACTGTGAAATGCGGAGCAGATCCTCGTTCATCAAAGCTACGGCATCATTCTTAGCCCCAAAAGGTCGACTTATCCGGACCTGCACATCATCAGCATAAAGATAAATTAAACAATGTTTAGCAACTTGTGGTAACTCATTTATGTAAAGTGAGAAGAGGATTGATCCAAGGATAGATCCCTGTGGCACTTCACTCAAAACATTGAGAAATATGGGCGAGTATCGATTGGCCACTACGCATTGTTGCCTTCCGCTGAAATACGAAAGAACAAGCTTACAGGACTCTAAAGAAACCCCAAAGTTAATTCGTAGCTTTCTACAAGGAATTGAGTGGTTGTACTATGTACCAATAAGTGATAATGTGTTTTATCATAGATGTTAAAAAGCTTAAATAAAACTGAAATTGTTTCTAATGGCGAAGATACTTAGGTTAAATGTTTTTGGATATTTTTTCGAAGCCATATAATGCATTAAGGACATAGAATTCTTTCCAGATTTGTATTATTTGTGTCTCTATTAATTCATTAACATGACCAAGCAAATGAAGAGTGAGGGCATTTCAGGGTTAGAAAAACGTTACAATTTAACTCGTTTGCAATCAAAAAACTCAACAGAAAATTTAATTTTTAATACGTTGACAAATTTTATTTTTTGGTTCTTTGAAAATAAAATTTCATTTCACTAACAAATTAAGACCCTCGTTAGATCCGTTCGCTTACTCTCGCTTACTTCTAAAATGCGTAAAAAGAGATATTTTAAAGAGTGGGGGTAAAATTCTCTCACAAAAAGACAAAACTACAAAAAAGTAAGCGAACGGGAAGCAACAAATTTTTCCCACAAAAAAAAAATAAAATTTGAAACATCATCGTTTCATTTCGTGTTTAGAATTTATTTATTGTTTTGTAAATGGATAAATAAGGACAATATGAACTTCAAGCAACATTATGCTGTTCTATTGTTTTTCTTTTTACAGGAAAAACTTGATTAAATTAATACTTGAAAATTGCAATCTTGTTGCTGTTCTTTGGAAAAAGAATTTTTAATTTTATAAGTGACAGCAAAAGCGAGCAATTTATTTGAAGTTCTATCAAATTTGACCCTTTTCACAAATCAGACCAAAGAAATTTCTTGGGCTAAAATTCGTAGGTTGGGGAAATATTTTACTCTCTCGTGAGCGCTCTCTTTTACGAAAAACTACGAAATTTTTTTAGTTCGCGAACAGGATTTAGATAAATTTCGTAAAATTAGACCGTTTTAGGAAGGTAGGCAAGCTTAAAAACTTGCGAATTCGATAGCTTTGTATCATAACTATTATAAGTATCGATTAGCTTAAATCAAATTCGCTTCAAATGTTGAAACGTTAATTCGCTAATTTAACGGCTAAAAACGTCAAATATAAAATAATGTTGGCACCATTGATTTTTGAAGTGAATGGCTTTAACATTCGAACTTAGGCAAACGTTCGCTTCGATACTCATAATGAGAGCTTACCTTTTTTGGAAACTCAACTCAACTTATTAAAGAATTTACGAACCGATCATAAATTAAAATAAAAGATAAATTGCAATTTGTATGTTATTTTTGATAAAAATAAAAAAATGTTCAACTTAAGTAGTAACAAATTATTTATTGATATTTTTTGAAAGTTCCCTCCAGATTTTTGTAATAATGACCGGAAGTTCACTTAAATGACATTCCACAGATACTTGAGTTAATGGAACTGCAAGACGTATCCGAAAGTTCTCCAGTACTCTAAAATATTGGGTGCATGCGGAACTCTTACCATAGAGATAGCTTATATTTTCAAGGTACCATTACTCTCTTTATGTAGAAAGCGTGCCAACCATAGAAAGATTTCAGTTTTCTGATGATAATAATAATTGAAACAATAGCATAAAAATCAACAAACTCAGCCAAACACATCATAAGAATAATGTGTTATTATTTCTGATATTTCCACAATTGTTCGTAAGAGAATGGAATTTTATTTTTCCGATCTCTTACGAAAGATTTGTTGCGCGAAAGAACTGAAACTTTCAGAAAACGATCTGTACAAGTATTACATTTTTTTTTCGGATTTTGCGAAGATCGGGAAAGTGTGAGAAGCATTGATATGATTTTTTATCAAATATTTTAACAATTTTTTTTTTCTGACATTTGTACATTGTTGGAGTATAGTTAGAGAAAGGATAGGATGTCCTCACAAGAGCTTCGAAAACAGCCTCAAAAAGTGTTAAAAGCTCCGTCTATGACTAGAACCATTTTTGTGACGAATAAAAGGCCTAGCCTTCTAATCGTAAGAAGTTGTCAATTAATTTTTAAAGTGATCAGTACAAAGGACGTTATTGGACAACTAAAAGACAAAAAATTCATTTCAATTCTATACATTGCGCGGTTTGAGAAATCAGTCTAGCCCTGATATTGGGATCAAAAATTTAGAAGATCTTAATTATAAATAAGTCAACATTTTTTTCAATAAAATAATAAAATAAATAATTATAGAACGTTTTCCGTTAGTGGTGTATATTTACTTAAATGTAAAATATTTTAAAAGTAGGTAACAATACGACAAAATATTGTATGTAATGTTATTAATAAATTAATAATGCTTTGCATTCAATTTTTGTTTCTTTTTTTTGTTTTTTGTTTGTTTCTTTTTTTCGTTATTCGCAATAAATAAGTTTCTACAGCTTAGTTCAACTATGTGTTCACAATTGGATACTATGTATTATTATTATTATTATTTTGTATTGTATGTACTCTAAAATGTTTAATAATAATATTATTATGTTTGTTTATTTGTGTTTGCATTGTTAGTTAATATTTTTTGTTTGTTTTATATTCTTAAATAATTCTAACGATACATCATAACGTCTGTACTTTGATACATACACATGTATGCATCACAAAATAATCGTTTGGCATGTTCTGGTAACATTTTATCATTTGATGATGTCTCATTAACAGCTCGAGCTCCATCTTCTGATAGCCATTGTGGCAAATCGGGAACGGATATCATTTCGGGGATATTATATCCATTTTGTTCACCTGTTTTTTTATTTGTATAAAATCAATCAATTGAAATAAAATTAACTCTACAAGGAGAAAAGAAAATTTACCTTTTCGATCTGCCATAGAATCAAAGAAACACCATGGTGCATCTAATCCTGAGCCAGCCTTAACAAAAGCTACATAATGGGAAGTTTCAATGCAAACAACTGCAAAAAGTTCCATAAATAATCGTGGCACATTTAAATGTTCAACCATTATTTTGAAATCATGGGGAACTGAGATCTCCTTGGGTGTATGATTTGCTCTAAAGAGAAAAACACATCAGTTCAATTAGTTAAACAAAATGTTTGTTATATTATTTTATTTTTTCTTACCTCTTTGCATGGGAATGAACAGTCTCAAGGCATTTACGGCAAAATGCGGTACTCTCTAATCCAACGCCACATTGTAAAATACCAAAACATTCTTTACACTCGTACTCGGCTAATTTTCCACAAACAGAACATTGACGAGGTGCTGTTAATCAGAAAAATGTATAATATATTTTGTAAGCATAGAAATGATCTTGAAACTTACAGTCTTCAATAATATCCGTAACATCAAGTACTTGTGATGGAAGTATTCTTGGATACATTTTGAAGTTCTTTCCGAAACGTGGCATTTGAATGATAAGGCATGATGGTACTTCTTTCAATTTAATATCAGATGAAAGGAAGCTCTGTTCGAATAATTGTTGAACTGAAGGAAACGAAAGACGTTCATCTTTTTCAACAAAAAGTTGATAATAGAAAGCGTCTTGACCTGAGCTTAACTAAAAAATAAATAAAAGTAAGTTGTGTATCAATTTTAAAAGTGTATAACAAAAATGTATCTAAATTCTATAACAAAAAAACGAAAGAGAAGAGTAATTAAAGCTTGCGTCGCCTTCGGTATCGGACCTAAATATCAAACTAGGAATTTTTAAGCCTTCGGAAGAAGGCATGAAGGCATCCTTAAATTTTCCCCATAAATTAAAAATTTTAAGAAGACATCTCCAACTCAAATCTTCACTGAGTTTCCACTTTAAAGTATTCCTTAGTGAACCCTGGTAAGCAAAGAAGATCGTACAAATCGTGCTTCATCGAAATTGCATTGAGTCGGGAACGGAAAAGACCAGCAATGAGGGCAAGACCAAGTATATGCTGTCATCAAATAAGGACATTGAACGACGATGTCTCGGACAAAACGCCACCATTGTCAGCTAAAACTTTGAGATACATGTAGTTAAGAACTTTTTCTAACTAGGTACCGCTATAAATTCAGGCAGCGACAACAGTGTTGAAGTCAAACGGAGAATTAACCTTGCAAATTGCTTCTTCTTTAAACTTAGAAGGCAATTGAGTAGTAAAGTCCTTTTTCAAGCATAAAGGGTCACTCATCATCCCGGTGAGGCTTGGACCTTGTCAAGGCAAGAAGAGAACATCTTAGGATACTTCTAGAGAAAAATTCTTCGGGTGATTATTGGTCCCGTCCCATAGATGAATAGTGGAAGAGAAGATACAACGATACTGATCTTGTCGAAAGAATAAAAGTCCAGCGATTTAGATGGCAGGGTCATGTAGAGCGAATGGAAATAAACGCTTTAGCCCGGAAGATCTCCGAATTCGATCTCCAGGGACGGCGGCGCAACAGAGGAAGACCGCGACTCAGGTGGTGTACGTAGGTGGGAGAGTACCGCAACTAACTTGGAGGTCGAAACTGGAGACATATAGCTAGGGACTGATTTGGCTGGATACACATGTTGGTTGAGACCTAGATCCATCCCGGATTGTAGCGCCACCTTAAGTAAGAAAGGCACCTTAACGATTGCTGTTTTTTTTCAAATCAAATTTCTTCACTCCTCGTATAGCTTTATGTTTTTTTTTTTATGCGTTGTTAAATTATATTATTTCTCTTACGAATGTTAGTTGGATTTGTTTAAATTGTAATAAAGTTTTTATATGAACAGCATTAAATTAGAACCAAATCCTATATTCGAGAATTTTTAAACAACTAAAAAAAAAACTAAATCTTACCTTGAGAAAAGGTTCAGCCCGCATGATTTGCGCCAGCAAACTATTTAAAAACTCTTCAGGATCTTTTTCTTCGCTTGTTAATCCACTAACAGAACTAAGCTTGTCAAGTAATTGCCTTAGTTTCATAACACGATCTGCTCGAACGAACATATTCTTTCTTAAAGGATTCACAATCTCTTCTCGAAGAACTTTTTGTACTTCTTCATAGTGTGATATGTCCTAGACAAAAATAAAATAAACAATCCCGATTAAATTATTAACCCTTTTAAGAACATTAATTTATAATCATCATACTTCTGGTTCCGGTGGTCTAAAGAGTAACGAATCAAATACACTTGTAAATGTAAACATTGAAAATAGTGTTGCATCCAAGTAACAAGAATTGTGATGACCTTGAATTCCTTTAAATTTACCGCACATCTCTTCCAATTCATCCAAATTGTATATTTCTAAAAATTAAATTGATGATATTATTTTATTTTAAAGCGACAAGTTCAAAGTTTAAACTTACTTAGAGGTGAAACGGCTCCAGGGACCGATGGACATTCCACTTGACCAAACATTTTCGAGTCTAATGTCTTTGCAGCCGATTTGGCAGCTCCCTGTGGAGTGTCGATCTCAACAAATCGCCTATCTTTTGCCACTTGATTTGGCAGTAGAAACAGTGCTCGCCCTTCTTGGCATTTAAACAGTCTAATAGAGGATTTGGTTTAGATTAAATACTTTGAGAAGTGAATTTTATTATTTACCTGGCTCCATTGTAAACCCCATCGGTTAGTGGCAAACGTTTGTCTTCCTGCTCATCCTCGAGCTCAACTCCTACCATAACAGTCTTTGTACTCGGTGGACATCCAATCCATCGTATAACTCCGTATAGATCCTCACTTGTTTCAGTTGACACCTCAACCATTGATCCAACTCCCAAATTGGTCCCAGGGACATCGTGCATAGGCGAAGCTTGTATAAACTCCTCTTCAGGTGAGGCAAGAGCAATGTTTTGCTGTTGCAGAGCTGCTGGAAGTGTGTTGACATTATCGTACAATGGTTCAATTGTGTTTCTCAATTCTGTGAATAAAAACAAATTCAATTTGTAAATCTTTTAGAGAAAAATAAAATTGCTGAAGAAATGAGTAAAACGAAAAAAAGAAGCAACCTCCGTATCCACCATTGGAAGATACATCATCGTTGTCATATGAAAATAACTCGAGAACCGTGAGAGGAATATCATTTGTGTATTGGTGAAACCATTCCGTTGTTGTTTCCATTGCTATAATTGATGCGTTAATATTTTTATAGACTAATTCAAAACTGATGTCATAAAGGCCAAAAGCCAGACACAATTGCCAATAAGTGATTTAATGCGCGACTGGATGATTTTGTTCTTTTTTTTGTATTTAAAGCTTCCGCGATTGTTCAAAACGGCTTACTTGAAGAATCAATAACGACCAACTACTAGCTAAATAGTAAACGCCGAAACGTCTTTTCCCTTTTTCCCACCCATAATGTGTCAACTGCACATGTAGAACTTAGCTATTTTCAGAGTTTATGTTATGGGGAGAGAACCCAAAAATAGATCGACGACGCGCAAGTAAAGACTCTCACTACTTGTTGTATCGGAAAACGTTGGCATGTTTGCTAACATTTTTTCCTCATGCAAAAAGCGAGAGAAATGATAAACATATGTATACGCTAGCGGCTAGAGAATAGGTTAGGTTAGGTAGGTGGGCCAAAGAGACAGCCTAAGTAATTTTTTTTTTTCAAAAAAGACAGAATAAAATGCCATGGGTCAGTACAACACCTCTAATCTGGATTCTCACCTACCTACGATATTTTATTTCAAATTGTTTAGCAAGACTTGGAGTAACATCAATATTCGGCACAGGCATACCTATGCTTTGGGGATAATAAGTGTTGAGAGATAAATATTTTCCAGCATTTTTGCTTGATGGTTTTTCCTTTTTTTTTTGTTTAGAATGAGGAAAATTTGAAATTGTTTATTAAATGTTTACTCAAAAAACGACTGAAAAATTTTAAATACTCGGTGATTTGTTTTAACAGAGTGACTTTTTATATTTACTTTCTTAATTTTGTAAAAGAGAATTGGGGTATTGTTTTTAAGCAGATAAACGAAGAATGTTGAAGTTGCATTTAATAGCTCAAAAATAGGCTAAGTGGCGAAATAATAGACATAATTTAAAGACTGTATAAAAATCGTTTGATCAGTAGATTCACTGTAGATCAAGCACTTTTATGTTTCAAAAAATATATCTGAGTCGAATCAAAAGCTAATTAATTTAGAATACTATAGCCTTCAAAAACAATAACGCAGCTTTAAAACTATTCAAAAGACCACATATCCACATTTTGCCTTGACCAATCTTTACTTTAAGTTTGTTTTTGAGTGCAAGCCAATTTGGGTAAAGTTTTAACCACAACCAACACATTATATGTACTGGGTAGTATAAGACACACAACCGTTTTACTGTCAGACCTACTATAAGGTGCTGTTGCACGATAAGCTGAAATATAGCGCTGTTTGTTTTGAGAGACGCCTTTTTTCGCATAGATCATGTGTGTTTGGATTTCGAATTAGGGAGAAGAAATTCTATTAGATTAAACGTCGACTTAAAGAGATCGGCCACATCGTTCGAATGGTTAAGCTAAGAGAATATTTGAACCGAAACCGCTAGTTCTTGTATGGATTAGACTAAATCGGGATCTTAGAGGATAAAAAGACAATAGTGTCCCTGGCAGAATCTCCTGGTAGAGTAATTGTTACAATACATTTTACCACAGCAAAAACTTCTCTTCGGTCGTTTACCTAGCCTGTAATTGTGTTCGAGTTTTTGATACGTGAGGAATTCCCGGCAGAAGAGCCATAGAAGTAAGGAGTCGGTGGACTCTTACTTACCCCGAAAACAACTCGATAAATAAAAATTCTTTATTTTTTAAAACATTTAACGTAACGTAAAGTGATTTTTTTAATTTTAACTAACTTAAATTTTTGAATGTTTTTAATGCTTTTAAGATTAAACACTAAGATTTTTTTAGTAACACTCCTCTCTGTATTTCCGAAAGTAGTTTTATTGGGTTCAGTTTTTAATAGAAGTGACGTATTTTGTGACAAGACAAGACCGGAATGTGACTGACTTAGTTGATTTTAGGCAAGCTTGAATTACATGGATTTTTAATAAGTAACTGTCAAAGCCAAAGTTATGATAATGATTTGAATATGAAAGGAAGAAAGTCGGGTGTTCAAAATCGGATTCGAACCCTGGAGCCAAGAACATTTTTAGTTCCATGATGCTGCTCGGTGCAGAATCGTTAGGAAATAAAATTTTTGATTTACCATTTATTTGCTGCCTGCAAATTTAGTTTGATGTTTTAGAAAATATAGTAAATATTTGCTAATTCCGTCCGTTATACAAAAAACATTTTAATTTGAATGCGTTCCGATGAAAAATGTTCATTTAACTGAGCGTATTGCTAGTTCCCTAGAAATACTAAATATGTTTCCTAAAGCTTTATCATTCCAACTTAACGGAGAAAAAGACTTTATGCTGATGAATATCCTGAATCTATATTAGACCCGAAACAAAGATTTTTTTTCAAAATTCTTAATGAAGCCATTCAATCAATTACAGAAAGGTTTGAACAGCTTGATACATATGTATAACATCAATTTTTCATTTTGATATAACGATCGTTTAAAAAATAAAAATGTAAGTGCTTTATGCCTTAATTTGCAGAATGTTATAACATTAGGTAGTTTTAAGGATTTAGATGGAAAAGAATTGTTTCAAGAGTTAACCGTAATATCCCCGCTTGTTACACCACAAATCTCAAGTTAAGATGTGTTAAATTTTATTTTTAGTTCAAACATTGAAGATTTTGCTCCGAATTTAGTAATTGCTCTCCAAATCCCTAATACAATGCCGGTAACGGTAGCTTCAGGAAAACGTAGTTTTTCTAAACTTAAAATTATTAAAAATTATCATGACTCAAGAGAGATTAGTAGGCTTATCTATAATGTCCATTGAAAAGGAATTATTAAATTCTCTCTTCCAAGTTTAAACGTTTCCCCTCTGCTCATTTCATCGCTGCGTTTTTGTTTATGATTTAGGGCTACTTGGGATACCTCTATAACAAAAAACGCACTGAAAGTCTACCTCTTGGGTAATGTGAGAAAGGCTTATGCTAGTGTATTAGTTTATGTGTGAAAATATAAAAAATGGGGGCTTTCTACTAATCTTGAACAGGGCGCAAGATTGCCTGAGGCCGGCCCTGCTCAATGTCGATGATATAGATATGTTACCGAGGCCATGTCAAGAATTTGTGTAAATTACGGAAATATTTTCTTTTAGTAATACTCTTTAAATTCCTAAAGTTACTCTATTTACGTACATTTCAAAAAAATTTAACTACGAAATATGTATTGTAGTTAGTTCCCGGTCGATACAAAATTGAAATTTGTTTAGTTAGCGGCAAAAGAATCAGGGTATCAGAAAATTTATTTGAAGCCGCCGATAAAAACACAAAAAAAAAACAATTGGAACCAATGTTGCGGAAGAATCGGTTAGGAAAACAATTTGTAGTACATTATATACTAGCCCACAGTAAAACTGGAGAGATAGCATATGAAGATGACATTGGTTTAAAGTGTAGTGGATATCTTTAATTCATTAATCGATGATGATATTTGTTTGCATAATTGCGGGGATGTCAATAGAAGCTTAACCCTCTTCGGTTTACACTAATTTTTCAAATTTATATTTTAAAAATGTTTGCGATTCAACTATAGGAAACGCAAGGATTTCAAGATCGAGTGAAAGGAAATCTAAATTTAAAATGAAGTGAATTTTTTCTCAGCGGTCCACCATTCGATCGATTTCATAAATTCCAATTCTTTTCGAAACCACTTTAAGTGATACAATTTTGTCGATTATCAATATTTGCATTATTCATTATGTTTTTATTTTGTCTGTGATTTTAAAAGTAATTATAAAATAGTAGTGTTGATGCACATGACAGCTAACTGCAGATTTGCGGTTCTTTGCGGAAAGCAGATTCCATAATATGAGTATGGAAAAATAATTGAAGCTGCAAGTTCTTAAAAATCAAATGCTTCACATACAAAAGTAAAGGTTTATTTATTTTAAGTGAAACTACTGCTGTTTTTGAGCGATTCTCTTTTGTCGTATTCAAATTGCAACATAACTTAATTTAGGCAAATTACATTAACTTGGAATTCGCAAAAGTTAAAATAAAATTTTGAACTCGTAAATTCACTTCGTTTTAAGTTAAAAAAAATAAATAGACATCAAAAAAGGGGAATTTCAGAACTCCAATAATTAACATTCATATATTTTGAATCTATTTCAATTTCATTTTGAGTAAAAGTAAAATGTAAAACCTATCTAGCTGTATTTCAGCTTTTTTTAATTAAGCATTTCACAATAAATGTATCCTTTAAAAAGACATTAAACATATTTACGAAATAGTAAAAAAAAACACATTTGTTTTTATATACTTGCTCCCACTTTAAAATTATTGGACACGCTTTCCGTTGAAAGTTCTTCTGAGTGTAAGAAGATAAAAACTCGCTCATATAAACAAATATAAAAAATGCGTAACTAATAAGACACCCTTCATTGCAGCACGTTTCATTACAAACTGACTCATTTTATATTAGATTAGATAAGATTAGTCTTAATTTCTCAAGTACACTGTTTGTAAATAGGTTTCATTAGATATTAGTTCACTTTTCTTCATTAAAGATTCTACAACTATGACAACCAATGACTCAATTAATTGACATTAATATGAATTGCGTATTCATTTGAAGTGTTTTTGATAGAACAGAATTTTTATTACAAAATCTATTTTAGATTATAAATGAAAACAAACTCTTACTCACTTTTTTCCTTTTTAATTCCTTCGCTTCCGGTGGCCAGTGATGAAGCTGTTCCTGATACTGATGCTGACTGACTTGCCGGAATCGCTACCATATCTGAATGCGTCCAATTTGTATCGCCGCGATTCTTGCGATCCAAACTCTTAGTGCCAATCAAATGTGACACTGGATTCGCTGATTTACTCCTACTATCTATTTTCTGATTCATACTACTCACACTACTGTTGCTGCTACTGCTGACGTAAATGACATTGCTACCAGCTGTAGTCGTAGCTGTAGTATTACTGCCACCATTACTCATGTTTGGCGATTTGTTATGTTCTGATGTGTTGGTATTCAGAACCATTGCAGCGTCACCGGCATTATTTGGCCAATTGCCACCCAGAAGATCGGCCAAGTCAACTTCTTTTGTTTGTCTTGGGTTATCTACAACGATAACGTTTGCCTCGTTTTTCGTAGATTCCTTGATATCGGCCTTATCAATTACAATGATATCACGATCTTCTAGACTCATAATGGTAACTGGCTTAACAGCCACTTCAGTACTTGTTGGTATGATTTTCTTTTTTACCGTTGTTGTTGCTGCCCCACCTGGATTATTGACAGGCTGAGTTGTTTTACTGGATTTTAAAATACCCGGTGGAATGTTTTGCTCATACAGCTGGCGCTGTTCTAGATTTCTCTCGTAATTCTCAACATATTTATTATAATCCTCATTATCCAATGGAACCAAATCTTCTTGATTAGGCTTTTCTTTTTGATCGTGCTGCTGCTGCTGGGTTTGTGGTACGGGAAGTGAGATCGTGGCTTCGTCTTTGGTAAAATTATGTGCTATTGTAGGTTTATCTTTTCGTGGGTGTTTTGGATTTTGTGCTGTTGCTAGACTACGTCCGCCTCGGTCCATTGCAGTGTCAACTTCTTCGCAACCACTGCTACTGGCGTAATCATCAGCTCCACTCGGACTAGGCACGTAGAACTGTGTCTCTGATTGGGGGAAGAGTAGTGAATCCTTTTTGGTGGGTGACTTCTTATAGCTCTTTCGAGACGTGGATTGACGTGCTGTTAGGCCAATTGCCGAACGTGCTTTGTCAATTGTCCCACACAGAAGTTCTCGAGGGAAGGATTTTTTCTTAAAATCAATAGGCTCGATCCAGTCGGCTGAGACAATCAATGCTAATCGCGGATCGCATTGCATATAGTTGATGACATACGGAATTTCATATTCCTGTGGGGAATTGACATTCTCTGAACTCTGTGGGGATTATCAAACAAAAGTTATTAGTTTCATAATGTATAACAAAAATAACTTAAGTATATATTGAGTTTAAGCGTGTGAATCAGTCTCTAAAAGTTATGGTTTTTTAAGTAAGAGAGTTTAAACTTGTTTAGCCAATTTCGCTAGAACCTTGAGACTGATTTTTGTATTTGATGTACATTTATCTTTAGGTATGTAATGAGAACCCTAATATTGCAGACGACATAATGAGATAGTGTATTAGCTGTGAGTATGGTGCCAATGAGTTTTTTTTTTTTTTTGAACATCAAGATCTGGATAGCAAACAAATATGTATATCGCTTCTTTTTATGTTTTTGAAGCATTCACTAAACATAGATTTATGTATGTATTGTCAGAAATGATGCCGAAAAGAAATGAAAATTAAAGAAATAAAAACATTTAGAACCAAAACACCACAAAGTGCAACAAAATAGTGAAAAATAATTATTAAATGATAAAAAAATTGAATAATAATAATAAGACATAAGACAAACTAAACAAAAATAGCGCTATTTTCAATGCGGTTTTTCTTTTACCCTAATTTGCAGTCCGAAATAGTAGCCTGGGCCCATCTCCTGCACAAGGCCAATATAACGAACAATACATTCGTAGCGCATCGCATTTCCAAAAAGGGCACCGTTCACAGCCACCAATTCACCTTCTCGCAGATACAGAATATGCTTGCATTGTTCTGTACTCAAGAAGAATTGCAGGCGGCGTGCTGGATCGGATATAGCAATACCAAATGGCCAGATGTCCTGATGGATACGTTTCAAATGTGATGTCGGACACTCGTATAGATTCTCACTGATCGGATTATGATTGAAATAATCAAGAATCTGTATAGATGTTGTTTTGCTGTTACTGTTACTGTTGCTATTGCTATTATTGTTATTTAGAGTGTTGTTGTTGTGGCTGCTGCCTCCAGCACCTGTTGTTGTGTCGTAGACTTTGACCAGTGTTCCTGGTTCGATAGGGATTTTCTCACTTTCTTTTTCATCTTGAAGAGCGCAGAGATCAAGGCGTACATCCGTTCGTTTGGTTAGGACTGCATATTTTGTGTTAAACACTTCCATTTCTTTTTCTAGCTTTTGTGTGTTTTTATAATTTTTTTTTATTTGTATTTATATAGAAAAATGATAGGAAAATGAAACAAAGAAATAGAAGAACAATAAAAACCAAAGAAATAGAAAAATAAAATTATGTTTATATTTTTTGTTTTGTTTTTGTTTATAATACACTTCTCATTTGAATTCATATTTTCTATTTTTAATTGCTTTTATTGGTTTTGCGCCTCGACTCGAATAATTTGGCATTCATTTTTTTTCCTCTAAATTAAGAGAGGCTGCCGACTTTTAAAAACTATGTACTGTATTTATTTTGTATTTTATGTATAGATGAAGAAATGAAAATGAAATTTTAATTAATTTTGCATTCGATAAAAAGATCTTATTTAATTTTTGTTCAGATTTTAAAATACATAAAAAAGGACGAATCGAAGTGAATTGAAATATTGTTTATAACGACACTGGGTACACTGGAAACAAGTTAAAAAATAGATTTTATTGAGTTGAAAAAATAAAACTATTACCAACCTTTATAACATAATGTTAAACAAGCTGAACCAGTTGAAGAGCTTTAGAAAAAATAAATAATTTATGACGAAAATACAGATGATATCGAGTAAAGTCGAATGTGAAAAACGAGTACAATTATTTTCAGTGTTCCACATTTTTAAATAATTTAAAAAATATTTCCAATCATAAGTCAATAGGACCTTTTATGAGTCTTAAAAAAACAAATCAATCTCATTGAGTTGAATTTTGTCCTCTATTTTCGTTTATTATTTCATTTATAATAAAAGTGAAATGCGGAACCTGGCTGCTTGAATAAATATTTTGGCTTATCATTTTTAGCTAAACGCAAAATACACTTCCGAAGGAATGTTTCTTAAATTTTAGGGCATCTGGGACATCGAAGTGCATTCTTTTACATTTATTTTTAAATGCTTTAATCTTGCAAACAAAATACTCTGAAAAATTCTCGTTTTCAATCCATGGCTAAGCCGGAGAAAAAACTGAAACTTGGACTAACGTTTTTGTTAACTTTATGGTGAGGTTTTTAAATGCTTGTGCTGTCATTGGGTAGCGTAAAAATGAAATAATGAACAACTTTTCAGATTTTTAAGATTATTACCTTAGTCTGAGAAATTATGTCCTATGTTTTCTTTTGTATATTTTAAAAGAGTTATGAGAAGGTCAGATTCAAATTCAGGGCAACACAGTATTGTAAATTTAATTTGATGTATTTGTTTCATCATGAAAAATGTTCCTGTTAATCGAGCTTCTAGAATCGTATGATTTACACGCTATGGTGTTTTTTAAGGGACGTATTAAATCATTTATTTAAGCCCAGAATCAGATACTTAGAGCTAACTATAATAAAGAGACGTCGAAGGTTTTCGCATAGTCTTGTATGCCAGAATCAACCGAATTAGTTTCAAGGAATTCATTATCGCTAACGTGCTAGTGGAGGGCATATAAACGATGTTGAGTTTTACAAATATATTTGCTTTGATTATGCTTCAAATACAAAATTAAATACTCAACATATCTCAAATCGTTTGCGTTTGTATAAGAACTGTTCAAAATAAATAAACACTTCTACTCTACGTCTTTGACAACTTAAGCTATTATCACATATAGCTCTGATGGCTGAAAAAAATTGGGCTTATACAATTTAAATACACAGCAGGAATTTGATTTTAAAGAGCTAAGATATGTACTTATGTAAATACCGGTTTATTATAGAATTTTAGAAAAAAAACTTCTTGGCAAGAAAGTCCAATATTTGGCAAGTTTTTAAAACATCCATCCAATTCTAGCGTCAATTGCCAGTTACACTTAAAGATCAGGGCAGTCATTCCGTAATTTCCGAAACGATCGTCAAAACGATTATCATTAACGATATCGTCAATAATTTGCTTCACGTAACTTTATCACTATCATCTCGTTCGATCGTTTTAAGTATACGTTCGTTGAGAATACACTTATACTTTGACTGAAATGTCAAAATTAACTCAACGAAAGATAAGCTATAACTCCAGCCTATGAACTTGGTGGTAGCACACACAAGTTGTTGTTGTTTCATTCTAAATTTCCAATTGTAAATTCGGCAAGCAGCTGCCTTAAACTGCGAGTATAAAATTTCATACAAAAACCTCCTTAGAATTGTAAAAAATTAAAATCTTGACCCGTGTCAACTCTTTCGCCTCATCTCCCTCCTCATACGAATCCAATCGAAATCGTTGGCTTATGAAAAAGAGAGGAGATAATAGAAGGAACCTGAATAAAACAACAACAATTACTTGTGTGTGCTTAGAAAAATGCTAATCGGTTCAGTATAGTTCGATAGAACGGAAAAAAAACCTGTAATTGGCTTACAACTTTCATGTGGGTGCGGTGGCGTAGTGCGTAGTGAACTAGCTCCTCACACGCTAGATCGCTTGTTCAAGCCCAGCTCGGGCAAAAGGTCTTCAAAAATTAAATTGAATATAAAAAGCGATTAAGCACCACTAAAGGAGTCTGATGATCGGCTGGTCCCCGTGAAATAGCTATAACTTCAGCCTATGAACTTGGTGGTAGCACACACAAGTTGTTGTTGTTTCATTCTAAATTTTCAATAGAAAGATAATGAAAATTATATTAAACTTTGCTTTTCTCAATGGGAAATTTTGAAAATTTGCAAAAAATGTATTGTTAATAAACATGCCAACTATTTTGTGATGTTTATTGTTATTGTCACTTTTTGTGATTTCATTTGTTGCCGCCGAAGATAAAACTATAATATCAAAATGTTTGTTCAATGTCTGATATTTTTGTAAATCAGCTACAGTAATAAACAAAATTTTGTCCATTCCATTCTATTTTATCCAAAACATACGAGTGACTTGGCTTTAAAAATATTGTTTGTTTCCAAAACTACTTTAGATTAATGCTTTGTGCAGGAGCGATACTAAAATCGTTGCCTGTCGAAGATACCAATTTTCCTCCGCCCCAAAGTTTCAATAGTTACAGCAAATTTTAATATTGATTGTACATTATGTTTGCAGAACGACATCCGTCTGGCAAATTTATTGTTTATAATATCAGTATAAAGTCCTCTTTTGCAATTCCAAAACCACAATTGTTTTATTTATTTAACAACAATCAAGCGAGATTACTAATGCTTTGTATAAAAAAATTTTTACATATGGGTTTGAATACATAGAAGATCCCATTCATCTCTTAATTTTCTTCGTAACCGAATTCAGTGTATTTGTTTTTGAGTTTTTATTTTCATTTTGTAACAAAACTAAAATACACCGAAACTTTTTTGAACTCGGGAACTCATTGTTGGCTTCTGTGGCGACTTTGGAAAATTCTATACATTCATTCTAAAATTTATCTGTTGGCTAAGTTTTTAACAGCACTTTCACAGTTTCTGGTTCAATGCTGATTATCAAATTAAAATCAACTGAAATAACCATGGATTAAAAATGATCCGTTAATGACAAACTTAGAATAGGTCTTCTAATCTAGAAGTAATTCCAGTTTCAAACAACATTCTTATATTCATTTTTAATTACTTACTTATTGAAACCTGTTGTTTTTTTTTCGAACAAGAAGAGTATTTTTTTTTAAATTTTGTTCGATTAAAATGGGGAAAATAAGTAAATGGAAAAACTTGTTTCCTCTCTATAAGAACTAAGAAAGTGTTAAGACGAAAGGTATGTCGACACAATAATAGCGTTTGAAGATTCTTATCGTAATTGGTCTAATAAGAAGTAACAGAACCTTTTACTTTAAGCGATAAAAGCAACAAAAAAATACTTAAAAACAACAAGTTTCCATGCATGCAGATTTGTTTATTTTGTATTTTAATGTATAAGAACTCTGAAATGGTTAAATTAGTTAACACACACCCCTATTTTTAGTTAAAACTAACCTGTTCATATTACCAGTCAAATGATGAGATTTAAAGGTTGAGAAAGATGCAGGTAGTTTTTAACGTCGGGGAAAAGCATAATTAAAAATGAAACGTTGCTTCCTATTTTACTTAATTAAGTTTTTAATTCATTTACAATCGATCCCGAAACATTCTCATTTAGAAATCAATTTCAATTTAATTCAATTTTAATTTGGGTTTTATTAGGACTTTTTTAGTTGATTTAATTTTAATTAGAAATTAATTAGTATAGTTTGTATTTATTTTACTTGTTTTTTATCTTAAAATACTACGCGTAAGAATACAAAAAAAAACATCATGGAAAATAATACTTTCAGGGATTTTTCATTTTGAATTCAACAAATTAAATTGTTTGTTAATTTAATCTGAAAGAAAAAAGAGAAAGGATTAAATATTGCCGACAGCAAATGTTGAGTTTTTTTTTTGTAACAAAAATTGGTAAACGTAAGGTTTTGAAGATTTGCACCCTGATATGGAATATCAAAGTCTGACATGTTTTTGTCCCAACATTTGGAGGGTCGGAACTGTTGATGATATTTTTCACAACTATGGAAGATTGGTATAACCAAAAGTATGATACTCAAAAATATCAGAAAAAACCTCCAAAAATATAAGTGGCAGACGTCTTAACTTTCAGCTTTCCATCCATCAGATGGCCCTAAAAAACTTTGAAAAAATGACTTTTTGGAGATTTTGTACTACCAAAAGTGCTGTAGAAAAGGAAGGTATTCCAAAAATTCCAAGCAAATTACAGGTGGGTGTCCTCCAGAACAAAGAAACATTTTTGAAACATTAAGAAAAAAAGACATTTCAGATACAGAGACAGGTCTGGACGATAGTCTAACATTTTTAAAATGTTTTTCTGTTTCCCAAGTATTAACAGAAAAAGGTAGAAAGTGTGTCATTTGTTATTAATATAAATTCCAAAATGTCGCTAAAAGTGTGGGCCAACGAGAATGTTATTGATAAAAATGTATGAAACAAAAAAAGTCTTGTGCGATACGCTTGACTAAAATATTTAATGTTTTTTTAATTAAATCGCAAATATATCATAAATGTTTTTTTAAACAATGTTTCCTAAAATTATTCTTTAGTGTAGACAAACCTCTTAAAATAATAATTTAGGTGGTGCAACAGTGCGTTGAGAAGTTGAGCCTAGTAACTCACAACTCTAAACGATTCCTGTGTGCGAGTCATGTCTGTGATGAAGGAGACTTATAGTTTTATGCCGAATACGAACGGCTAATTTGAGAAAACACTTTTGAATGACAAGAGTTATAACTTTAGGTGGCACAGGCAAGACCTCAAGCATGACAGTCCTACGCACTAACCATCACTACCTCTAGATTACGAAAATGTGCCTAGTGTTTCATTTTACGGAAAACCTGAAAAGCTGCTATACAATAAATAACCCGGTACTTATTACCATATACACAACCATTTATCATTTTCAAAAAAAAACAAACCTTGTCCCTTAATATTTTGTGAGAAGTGTATTATAAATAACAATCGATCGACAAACAACAACAACAAGGCAACCATAAACCCGTAGACGGCTTTAAAAAAAATAAACTTTCATGGTTTTTCTCATATTGAAGCGAAGGGAAAGAAGAAATTTCCACTTGAAAACTTAAATCGATAATAAACTAACAAGAAAAAATTAAAATCAAAAAAACAATCGTCTGGAAATTCCTGTTTTGTTTTTTAATTTGTTTCAATCAACTTTTTGTTTTATTTTCTGTGGGAGAATCGCAAAAGCATGCAAGTTGTTGTTTTTCTATTTTTCTCAAAACTTACAGATGGAGGAAAATCAACCAAGTTGAATTTTCCGTTTTCGAATTAATTATTATTAATTTAAACTTTCTCTCTTTTTGTTCCGTGTGTGGATTTTCAAATTAAACAGAGAGACTTATATGAGTTTGTTTTGTTGTTTTCGTTTGAAATTCTTTTTCTTTTCACGGTTGTTTGTTTTATTAACTTATTTTTATTTTTTATTGTTCTTGCTATTGGTGCTTATCGAAGGTCTTTCGGTCGTGTGTTCATCAGAGACCTTTTTTCTATTATTTTGCTGCTGTTGAAAATTGCAAGCGATTGGTCATGTTTTTTTGGGGATTCGAATGCGAATTTTTGAACTATGTGGATACTTAAATCGATCACGAATGAGTCACTACACGTAACACCCGCACTTGAACTTTGTTTTTGAAATTGTTAAATAATTTTGTGTGGGCTTATTTTATATTTTGTTTTATGCACTAAGTTTGATTTTGAAACCACCAAACCAACACGCAGAACAGAAACAGAAGAAGAAACACAAACAACACAACAGATTCGTGTTTTGCTTGAAATCTTTTTTTTTTTATTGTAGGTTTCCTCTTTGGTTGACATTCTTGTGCAATGCAAAATGTTTTTCGATGTTTTTTCTTTTTATTCGTATGATGCAGCAATGCCAGATTAAAATAATTCAATATGTTTAAATGGATTTGTTCATGTGTTTTATTTTAGTGGATGCGAATCTTTACTTTTTGCAGTTTGCATATTAGTTATTTTACATGTATCTGGATTTGATTTCTGCAATTAGAAAGCTTGAAACATTTCCGAATTTTAACGAGTTTTTACTATATGAAGAATTATTATAAACTTTTAACTACAATTTTAATACAATGGAAAAACACTCTGTTCCTAATTATAATTTAGTACCAAACGTAAAAACTAATATTTTTGAAACAATAGGTATTGAATTAATATTGAATGATAATACTAAGTTTAAAATCATTTCTATTTATTTTCCCGGGGGTGCTTCTAATGCTCAAATGATAAGCTTTTTTAAGAGTGATCTTAGAAAGCTTATCACCATTAATGACAAATTTTTACTCGGGGGTGATTTCAACTGCCGGCATCGAAATTGGGGTTGCAAAAGAGCAAACAAGTGGGGAAATTTGCTACTGGATATCATTATGAGGTATCCAGTAAGCTTGCTCTATCCAAATGGGCCAACATACTTCCCAACCAACAAAAAGTCTTTGCCATCAACATTGGACATGATCATTACGAACTCTCCTGAAATCGTTACTCAGCCTGTGGAAATTAACGCTCTGAGTTCAGATCATATTCCAATAAACTGTGATATTCTCCTTAATAGTAAAATAAAAGATGTGCAATACCTAGATTTTAAAAACGCAAATTGGAATAGATATAGAACAAAAATCAAACAACACCTTAGAAATACACCCTGTGATATAGATAGTATAAGTAGTTCCCACCAAATTGATGAAAAAATAGATTTTTTTACAAATTCCTTACTGGAATGTGTTGAACAGTCAATTCCTAAAAAATCAAAAACTACGAGAACATCTGTTCTTCCACAGTACATTTTAAATTTAATTAAGCTAAGAAATAGATTTAGAAGTCAGTGGAAAATATATAGACAAGTTAGTGATTTTAATGAAATGAATATATACACAAAACAAATAGCCTTCGAAATTTCTAAGTTCAGAAACAAAACATGGAATGAAAAACTTTGCAATCTCGATCCAAATTCAAAACCATTTTGGAAAATTGCAAAAGTACTTAAAAATAAAAATAAATTTGTTCCTCACTTAGAACACAATAATACATTGCTAATTACTAGTGAAGAAAAGGCAGAAGTTTTCGCAGATTCTTTTGAAAACAATTTTAATAATCCGTTGATTAATGAACCCAGTTCAATTGATAACGAAGTATATGACACAATAAATGGCTTAAACCATACTAATGAATCCTTACCCACAGATTTCTTCGTTTCCAACGAAGACATAAAAGATATAATACGTAATATGCGTAATAATAAAGCACCAGGAATAGATTCTCTTAAAAATATTTACCTTAAAGAGCTACCAATCATTGGAATAACATTTGTATGCTTTATTATTAACGCTTGTATCAAGTTGCAATACTTTCCAAGTAAATGGAAAACCGCGAAGATCACACCGATTCTCAAACCAGGAAAACCACCAAATAACCCAAATAGTTATCGTCCAATAAGTCTGCTCAGTAACTTAAGCAAAATATATGAAAAGGTCATAAAAATTAAATTTCTGTATTTTCTTGACACCTCGAATGTCATACCAGACCAACAATTTGGTTTTAGACAGGGTCATAGCACCTCACACCAAGTCCTTAGAATTTGCAGACACATTAAAGAAAAAATGAGTGCAAAACAGTCTACAGGTCTTGTCCTTTTGGATGTTGAAAAGGCTTTTGATAGCATATGGCATGACGGGATACTTCATAAATTAAAGTTATTTGGTTGTCCTTTATATCTCGTAAAAATAATACAAAGTTTTCTCAGAAACAGACAATTTAAAGTAAATATGAATAACATACATTCATCATTAAAAAATATATCGTCGGGTGTACCCCAAGGATCAGTATTGGCTCCATTATTGTACATTACCTACGTTGCTGATTTTCCAGAAATTTGGAATTGCGAAATAGCAATGTTTGCCGATGACACCGCTATTTATAGCTCAAATAATTTTGGCCATGAAATTGAGAATGACTTGCAACATGGTTTAAACAAAATCTACGATTATTTTAAATCATGGAAAATTAAGCTTAATGCTGAAAAAACACAGGCCATATTTTTCACTAGAAAAAGAAAAGCCTGTGCCTTACCACTTGGTCAGCTTAAAATTAACAATTGTGATATCCCGTGGGTTAATTCTGTCAAGTATCTAGGTGTATACTTAGACAAGACATTAACTTTCCGTGACCATATCACAAAAACCCTAAACAAGATAAGTATTACTACTAAAATGCTTTACCCCCTTATATGTAGGAAATCACCCCTGAGTAAATCAAATAAGATAATCCTCTGTAAAGTAGTTTTTCAAGCTATAATTTTGTATGGATGTCCAGTGTGGGGAACTTGTGCAAAATCGCACATTCAAAAACTACAAATTTCACAAAGCAAAACTTTGAAAATGATGGCAAATCTACCTTGGTTTTTTTCCACTCAACTCTTACATAAACAAACCGGCGTATATCCAGTTGCAAGAAAAATTGAATTTCTCAACCAAAAATTTAATTTAAGATGTAGCGATTCTAAAAATGTATTAATACAAAATTTAATAAACCAATAAATGTATATAATTCATTTATTTATAAATATACATGTATATATGTTTTTGTTGTATTATTATTTTTTTTTTGTTTAAATTATTCATTATATATTTATTTATTTTCTTATATGTTAATTAATTTATTTATTTATATTGTCTATATATTTATTATTTATTCCCTGTTACAATTATTATTTAAAAACGCAAATATTATGCCCCATAGCCTGGCAATTCCTTTAGATCTTAAGTTTTATTTTTATTTAGTCATTTTTTCCCTTTTATATAAAACCCTGCATAAAACATATTAAATGAAGGTTTTAATCATAGTTTTCCTTCAAATGTAATTTCCAATTCAAAATATCTTTAAAATATTATAAAATTTTTCAGTTGTAAGATATAAATTAAATATCAAATCTCTGAGCAAGCTGCGTATTATAAAAACAAAAACAATTATTTGTAAAAAGCATTTATCTATGAAAATAAAATATCTATCTATCTATCTATCTAATTATATTCAACTTTTTTTCCTTTTAAAGATATATTTATTGCCCGACAATATTTTATGATTTTGCTCACTATTTTAAAGCTTTTGAAAGTTGTTTTGATTAATTTTATTACATAGAGGCTTCATGAAAAACTGTGCTATCATAAAGTTTGTAGTATAAAATTAAGGCAACTATCATTAATAATGTGTAATTCCCCTTATGTTTAGGTTTCAGAGTTTCGTAGCTAGATGTCGCACGCTGAGCGCGAAACTCTGAAACCTGAGACATAGAAGCGAGACAAAAGGTTGTTTGGCTCGCTCTCATAAAAATTTGTATTCTAACGTCTATTCTATTCAACGGACGCGCCCAAGCCAGTCGAATTAGATTTGTAGTCTTTAAATAAGAGTTATATTTTAATAAAGAAATTATATACCACAACGTCAGATGTGGGGTAATACACCAAAAGAAAACTAAATTATTGTGTATATTACCTCTTTTTGCGGATTTAAAGCCAGCTATGACAAAACTCAACAAAGCACAATTGGTTGAAGCACTTCAGAGCGCTGGAGTAGATGTGCCAGACACGGCTTCTCTAGCTCAACTTCGGGCATTGTATGAAAGTACAGTTACAGTGGCACCCCAACAACCTTCTGGTGAGTTAACTGAGAAAACTCCACCTTCTGCTGAGCTAACCGAGGAAACTCCACCTTCTGCATCTCCGAATGGAGAGAATACTTCCGAAACACTGGCCGCTTCTGATAACAGGCACAGTAATACAGCTTCTGATGTCCAAGACTTGGAAGAAGAACAAGAGCTGGCCAGACTTGAGCGTCGGAAAAAAATCCTTGAGCTAAGGAAAGAATTGGACCAGATGGAAGCGCCCACAACATCTTCGGTTGCACCATGGCGTGCAGTGGACTTCTCAGACATCGAAAATGCTGTTCCTGCATTCAACGGTGACGATCCATACAGCATCACTAAATGGATAGTTGACTACGAAGATGTGACCGACTCGCTGGGATGCGATGACCGATGCAAGTACTTGTCTGCACGCCGTCTCATGCAGGGAACTGCGAAAATGCTGTTACGCACGGTCTACGTTGACAACTGGGATTCTTTGAAGCAAATACTTATCAAAGAATTCGACCATAAGATGAGCAGACAGCAGGTCTATCGTCAACTGAGTGAGAGAGTACGTCGTCAGGGCGAGCCACTTCTTCGATATGTCATATGTATGCAAGAACTTGGGTCACATGCTGAAATCGATGAGGCAGAGTTGATCGAATTCATTATCGATGGTTTGAGGGATTCACCAGCAAATGTCTCTATTCTTTTTGCCGCCAAAACTATAGTAGAGCTCAAAAACCTCTTGCCACGATACGAAAAAAGAAGAGTTCCGAGGACTATGGTTGCTAGGGCAACAACTTCTGGAGGAAATATGGTTCCCTCAACTTCAGCATCAAACAACGAGCAGTCCAAGAGATGTTTTAATTGCTCAAAGTATGGGCACATCGCAGCAAAATGTCCAAAGGAGCAACGACCAGCTGGATCCTGTTTCAAATGTGCTGACGAGGGGCACACTTACAAAAACTGCCCTTATATTGTGAAGACCAGAGTTGGAGCCGTGAACCGGGATGCCCTACATGATGACACCAAGGAGCTGACTCAGAGTTTGGATGCTGTTCAGATGGTGAGTGTCGCCTTTATGACAAATAAGAATAAGTGCACAAAATTTATCGATTGTTGTTCTCTTTTGGATACCGGTAGTCCGATTAGTTTCATACGAAAGTCTGTTCTGCCTGAAGAAATTAACGTTCAAGAATCATTAACGTATTCAAGATTTAAAGGATTAGGAAACATTAAACTCTTTACGTACGGTACGATTAATTGTTATATTAATATAAAAGATAATTTAAATCTTGTTTCCCTTATGGTTATTCCAGATGAAGTAACTCCTATACCTTTACTTATTGGTCGTGATCTCCTTGAAATCTTTAATATAAAACTTAACATGAACTGTAATAAAGTTAATATAACTTCTGAGCAGTGTCAAAATGAAATTTGTTCGAATAAAGTTTTTCTTTCTAACCAATTGTATATGTGCACTTATTCTGATGAAAAAACCGAACCTTCAGAGTGTAGTCATTATAAGAACAACATAAATGATGTTTTTGGGAGCAGCGTATTAGCCGGTGAATTAAAGATACAACCTAAAGAACTTAGTGATTGCTTCAAAGACAAGTTGAATACATTTGATCATGATCGGATTAAGCTTAAAGACGATCTTGATGTGAAGAGAGAATACAATAATGTTGAGGTAGATAGTGATTTATTTGGCTGCCATGCTTTTGAGATTATATGGGATAGAAAAGATTATATAGATATTGATTCAAATCTTAGTTTAGACATTTCAAAAACTATTAAAAATATAGTATCTCAAAATTATTTGAATTTTGATAAAACTATGGTTTCACCAAAGGATTTTGAGATGCACATTAGACTTACATCTGATATTCCTGTTTGTTTTGCTCCGCGAAGGCTATCAGTCTCAGAAAAAGGTACTGTGAGTGAAATAATAAAAGACCTATTGGAAAAACGAATTATTCAGCCAAGTAGTTCTCCGTATGCTGCACCAATAGTTTTAGTTAAGAAAAAATCTGGTGAAACCAGAATGTGTATAGACTATCGAGCATTGAACAAACGTACAGTAAGAGATCCTCATCCAATACCGTTGATAGACGATTGCATTGAATACCTGGAGGGGAAGAAGGTTATGACCTTATTAGACCTTAAGAGTGGGTTTTACCAGGTAAAGGTAGCAGCAGATTCAACACAATTAACATCTTTCGTAACCCCGAACGGTCAATGGGAATTTCTTAAAATGCCTTTCGGCCTTAAGAATGCGCCCAGTGTTTTTCAGAGATTCATAATTCAAATTTTTCGTGAATTTATAGACAGAGGAGATATAGTTGTCTACCTAGATGATATATTAATTGCTAGTAAAACTATTACTGAACATTTTGAGATACTTACTAAAATTTTATGTTGTGTAGCGAAGAATGGGTTGGAGCTCAACTTGTCAAAATGTCGCTTTGCATATTCGAAACTTGATTACTTAGGGTTTAAAGTAACGGAACATGGCATCCAACCTAGTGATTCCCATATTCGAGCGATTGCTCAATATCCTGTGCCTAAAGACAGAAAGAAATTGCATTCATTTTTAGGACTTTGTTCATACTTTCGCAGGTTTGTCGAATCCTTTTCAAGAATAGCAAGACCTCTTTATAATTTATTAAAAGCTGAAACTCCTTTTAGATTTACTTCCGAATGCGAAGATGTTTTTCAGACTTTAAAGGAACGGTTAACATCTCCACCTGTATTGGCAATCTATAGTCCAAGGAAAGAAACAGAACTGCATTGCGATGCAAGTTCATTAGGGTATGGTGCAGTTCTACTCCAACGACAAGAAGATGATAAATTACATCCGGTAGCATTCTTCTCTAAAAGCACCACTGATCAAGAGGCCAAATACCATAGTTTTGAATTGGAAACTTTAGCCATAATTTCAGCTTTACGTCGGTTCCGTGTTTATTTGCAAGGTATTCCTTTTACAATCGTAACTGATTGCAGTTCTTTAACAATGACACTGAACAAAAAGAATGTTAATCATAGAATTGCTCGATGGGCCTTAGAGCTGGAGGATTATGATTATAAGGTCAAACATCGTAGTGGTGCCAATATGAATCATGTTGATGCCTTAAGCAGATGTAATGTTATATCCGTTATTGACTCTGAGGATGTTGATTTCCAACTCAGAGCAGCCCAAAATCGAGATGTAAAGATTTTGGAAATGAAAAACAAACTATATTTAAAAGATAATAATTCGTTTTTAGTTCAGGATGGTATTGTCTTCAAAAAAAATAAAAATGGTAAACTTCGATTCTATGTCCCATCTGAAATGGAAACTAATGTTATAAGAATGATCCATGAGAAAATTGGGCATTTAGGTGTAACAAAAAGCTCTGATCAAATTGGCCGTCACTATTGGTTTCCGAATGTTCAGGAAAAAGTTGAAAAATACATTAAAAATTGTATCCGTTGCATAATGCACTCAGCACCAGTTCGATCTAATATACGCAATTTGTTCAATATTCCTAAGGAGCCCATTCCATTCCATACAATACACTTGGATCATCTTGGTCCTCTCCCTTCAATAAAGTCAAAGAGAAAACATATATTAGTGGTAATAGATGCATTTACAAAGTTCACTAAATTATACCCAGTTGTATCTACAAGCTCAAAAGAAGTATGTGCAGCACTAAGAAAATATTTTGAGTATTACAGTAGGCCATCAAGAGTAATTACTGATAGGGGAACCTGCTTTACATCACTAGAGTTTAGTTCATTTGTTATAGACCAGAATATAGATCATGTTAAGGTGGCAGTTCATTCGCCACAGGCCAATGGTCAAGTAGAGCGAGTCAATAGGGTATTAACTGGCATGCTTGCTAAGCTTTCGGAACCAATCGAGCACTCAGATTGGGTTGTTACTTTAACACAAATAGAATTCGGACTAAATAACACTATACATCGCGCTATTCAAAATACACCAAGTCAATTGTTATTTGGTATTAACCAAAGGGGAGTAGTAATCGACAAATTAACAGAATTTCTTGATGATAAACAATTAAGTCAACTGGAAAGAAATCTTGAATTGTCAAGAGAAAAGGCTTCAGAAGCAATCACTAAGATTCAGGAATATAATATTAAATATTTTAATGAGCATAATAACCCGGCACGTATATACGATGAGGGTGATTATGTAGTAATAAAAAATGTAGATACAACAACCGGTGTAAATAAGAAATTGGTTCCAAAGTTCAGAGGCCCATACGTTGTTTACAAAATTCTACCTAATGATAGATACGTAATACGCGATATCGAAGGTTGTCAAATCACACAGCTGCCATATGATGGCATTGTCGAGTCTCGAAATATTCGACTTTGGAAGAATCGAGACTCTGAAGGTTCGGTTGATTAAGGGCGACACCTACCATCGCATGATTATAACTTAAGACTTGTTTGTTTAATTTAATCGTGGGCGATCAAATTGTCAGACTGGCCGAGTTGTAGTATAAAATTAAGGCAACTATCATTAATAATGTGTAATTCCCCTTATGTTTAGGTTTCAGAGTTTCGTAGCTAGATGTCGCACGCTGAGCGCGAAACTCTGAAACCTGAGACATAGAAGCGAGACAAAAGGTTGTTTGGCTCGCTCTCATAAAAATTTGTATTCTAACGTCTATTCTATTCAACGGACGCGCCCAAGCCAGTCGAATTAGATTTGTAGTCTTTAAATAAGAGTTATATTTTAATAAAGAAATTATATACCACAAGTTATAATTTTTTTATGGGAAGTAATATATAGTTACGACTCGTTTATCATCTCAAACTTTTTTTTTACATATATTTCATCCTTCTACTTTAGTGCATTATGAAGAAGTTAATACATGTACATCTTTTTAGTGCATTATGAAGAAGTTAATACATGTACATCTTTTTAATAAAATTGTCAGATAGAACTCCACAACTTATTCCTGAGCCAATTTCTTTAACACTCTGTATTGGTAATTTCGTCAAACAAAAACAAAAAATTTCCAAAACTTTTTGCAGAAAACTCAGTTTTGACTAATTTCTAACTGCAGGCCTTAAATCGGTATACTTGACACCAACGTGAAGTTGGCTACTAACAGTCCATATCAATGAATTTCCCATTTGTTTTTGGAATGAGTTTTTCACCATGAACCATGTTTCATTTATTATCACATTTCAACGCAAAAACTCGGGTTTATTCGGCTAGAATGGATTTTAATACTGCTCACTGCTCATAATCATAACACTGTTGTTGTTTTTGGTTGATTGTAAGCTCGTGCTGCACCCCACCTTAAACAGAGCTTCTGCAGTACCCAAAAATTCATGAAGCGATCTATTTCTTTGATATTTTTAAAGTCTAAGCTTTCTCTATCAACTTAACGGTCATACAAAATTCGTTTGTAGAAATTTTTAACGCTTTCGTTCATGACAGTTTAGAAAAAAAAAACTTCAATGGTAACAAAGGGTGTTTTCGTAGACCCGTGGTTATCAAAATATATAATTTAATATTATGAGCAAGAATTCGGATTTATTATAAGGATGCGGATAAGGGTTTGTCATAATGTTTCTTAAATGATTTAAGGCAAGTGGCGACAGGGGTTTTCTCGAATAATTTCCAGCTGAAAATAATTTCCGACGACTTTTTGCAGCAATTGGGGCCGTTTGGCAGCAATTACACGCCCAATATACTCTTCCAATGCTTCGTCTCGGACTTATCTACATAGAAAAACGAATTCACATAATACTTACACAAAGTAGTCCAACGGCCACTCTACACGATTTGAAAACATTGTTCAGGAGCAGGCCTATTTATTATGATATGATAAACCGAACTCAGTATAAATCAAGTGACATCCGTTACCTCTTCCGTAAGGTGTAGTCCAGCTTCATTTCAATCTAGTGTGTACATCATGCATGATTCTGTGTTTTTGGCACCACTTTAAATTATTCTATGTTTTTCTTCCGTATTCTTTCTTTTCTTGTCATTGTCGATTTTCTTGTTATCATTTCATTTTTCGTTGGACTTTGGACAAATTTATGATTTTTCTTATTTACAAAACTAAAGCCATGAATTTTTTACAAAAAGGATTAAATAAATAAATAGACGTTCAAAATTAACAGACACATATTTATGAATCATACTTAAATAGAATTACACCATGCCTCTTAAGGGAATTAAGGTTCTCGAGTTCTGTGGTCTCGCTCCGGGACCGTTTTGTGGAAAGGTTCTTTCGGACTTTGGTGCATCCGTGACTGTAATAGACAAAGTAATTAAGAATCCATTAACATGGTTTCGAATCAAATAAATCTCGCAAAGTATATTATTTCAGGTTTTGGAGAATCCTTTGAATGTTTTAAGTCAAGGAAAACGATTACTCCCGGTAAATCTGAAAGAACCCCATGGTCAGAATATTATTCGAAAATTATGTAAGTCTTATGATGTCCTATTAGAACCCTTTAGACCAGGTGTCATGGAAAAATTAAACCTCGGTCCAGAAATCCTATGCAAAGATAATCCCAAGTTAATTTATGCTCGACTTACTGGATTCGGTCAAAATGGACCTTTATCAAAAAGTGCCGGACATGATATAAATTATGTTGCAATCTCTGGAGTATTGTCTTTGCTGGGTAGGAACAAAGAAAAACCAACTCCACCCATAAATATAGTCGCCGATTTTGCTGGAGGTGGCTTCCTATGTGCAATGGGCATTTGTATGGCCTTACTTGAACGCCATCGATCGGGAAAAGGTCAAATTATTGATAGTTCAATGACTGAAGGTGCTGCTTATGTTTCTAGTTGGATAACGATGTCACAAAACAAACCAATTTGGTCGGGTGGGGAACGTGGCACGAGTCTCCTTGATACCGGGGCGTTTTTCTATGACACCTATGAGACAAAGGACGGCAAGTTTATGGCCGTTGGTGCACTGGAAGAGAAGTTCTTTAGGAATTTTGTCAATAAACTTGGTCTGTCGCACATCAATCAATCCATGCCCAATGAAGAGGGAAAGCAACTTGTCACCCGAGCATTTTTAACAAAAACTCAACAAGAATGGACAGAGATCTTCACAGATGTCGATGCTTGTGTACAGCCCGTTCTAGATTGGAATAACGTTATGAATCATGACCACCATGTGACTCGCAAATCATTTATGCAAACTTCTGAAGGCCAAATTATTCCCAGTCCTGCTCCGAAACTGAGTAGAACTCCTGGTGAAATAAAACTAGACAAAGATAGAAGTCCCTTTGACGAAGCTTGTGAAATTTTAGCTGAAATCGGACATAGTTCTGAGGATGTAAAAAAACTTATTGCAAATGGAATTTTACAAATTCCATTAAATGCTAAGTTATAAGATTAAGGACAAAGGTAATAGAAAGGTGACGAGCTTTAATAACAAAAATAAAGTATTTTGGTAATTATTTTTAAAATACTCGTATTTCTAAAATCGTCGACAATATCTAAGAATGATAAGTATGTTTTGAAGCTTTGTTGGAGTTAATTTTAAGGGTTATTTACTTAATTCGACCATTAGGAACTTAGTTGTATAAAAATTTTCCTACGGAATCAGTTGTCATAAAGAAAATAAGATCATAAATATTTGACTGGCATTGTATTGAATATTTGCCTGAGGGAAATTTATTTAGAGGGAGATTCAAGATCTTCTTCTTCGTTTCCGGCTGCTTGTAGCAGCACTTTAACTCCTCCTGGAGCATAGGGCCGCAACCAGTTCCTTCCATCTCTCTCTATTCCTAGCACGATACCTCAGCTGGGACCACGTCTCCAAGTTTTGGGACCGAGCTTTCTTCATGACAAATGATTTCCATGTTTCTCTTTTGGTCTTCAAGGCCGCCTTTTACCTTGAGAATTCCATTGAAGGCACTGCTTTGCTATTTTGTCGTCCGGCTTCCTCAATGTATGGCTTCGCAGATAGTTCATCTGGGCGACCTTTTCTACTGCCACTTGTCTCACAATAACCTGTTGTTGTTGGTTTCGGCTGTTGTGCATTAACTTAGACTTACTGGCATTAATCCTTAAGCCAGCCACCTCCCCATTTTGTTGAAGAGTGTGGCACATTTGCCTGTGGTCTCCATTTCTGTTTGCCATTAAGCATATGTCGTCAGCATAGTCCAAATGGCTTAATATTTCCTTCAGGCGCCATTGGATACCCAGTCTCTCGTGTTGACCCCCCGTAGCAGTCATAACATCATCAAAAGCAAGCAAGAACAGAATCGGTGGCAATACATCACCCTGTCTCACTCCCTGTCGCACTTCAAATGCATCGGAAAGCTGTCCATTGTGCAAAACGAAACAACTTGCGTTGTTGTAAGACTCTTACTATAGCAACAATTTTTTCAGGAATGCCTCTAGCAACAAGCGATCTCCAGATAACATCACGACTAACGCGATCGAAAGCATTTTCAAAATCGACGAACATGAGGTAAAGCGGCAATTGGTACTCCGACGACTGTTGACGAATAATTCGCAAGGTGTTAATGTGGTCGGCTCATGATCGACCACTGCGAAATCCCGCTTGATGCCTCTTGAGCGTAGACTCGATCTTAGATTATATCCTCTCGAGGATGGACAGAATGGTGATTTCACGCCAGTTATTACTGTTCTTAAGATTCAAGATACTAGAAATTATTTTTGATGGAAAAGAAATTCTTCTAAAGATTCCCGATATAACCCACAGACTCTGGAAAGTTCCACTTAAAACGGTCGAAGAAATTCGGAACGTAAGATAAAATTAAAAGCATAATTTATAGTTTAAAAATATATTTAAAATATATTATTCGGTAGGCAGATATTTGCTTTTTACAATTTGTTTTCTTAAAAGGAATTTTTTAATTTATTAAATTTTCTCACTCGCATTTGAAACCCTTAGTTTGTTCTGCCAATTCCTTGCATCTATCACAAAGTTCCGCTCGCGTTTGCACAACATCGTCGTTTTTTATTGCTTCTAAAACATCGGCGATTACAGCTAAATCATATCGCACATGGAAGTCACTTAGTGTAAATGTATCAAAAAGTATATTTTTCTCTATGTTATTATTGTTGTGGTTGTGGTAGGATTGATGCAAACGCTTCGCGATGATATGCTCTAAAATATTCAAAAAATCCGAATAATTTATGCCGAAGCTGGCACGCAACATGGTCTGGCAATGTTCTTCGAAATTGTCCATTTGACGACAGTCTTCGATTTCGTGTATAACTCGTTGCATGCATTGGGCGAGATTGCGCCAAATTGTTGGTGCATTGCATGCATTGAACCAATTGTGATTTATCGAAATGGTATCGGTTAGATTCCACACTTGATGATACCATCCGGACGGTACAAAAATAGATTCATTCTCTGTTTGTATAATTGTAAAAAATTTCACATTCTTCTCGTTGAGTTGGTCTTCTGTGATGCGGAACGGAAGATTGCCCAGAGAGTCGGTTAGTTTTTGTTCTTCTTGTGGTGGCAGAAGGAGCCACTTTTTGCGGCCGGCAATATTTGTTGACCAGCTGTAGGAGCCGAAAACATCCGCATGAAAGGGTGTCCTAGAGAGAGAAACCATAGATAAAATAGAACGGAGGTAAGTTTTGAGCAACAAAAGAGAGTGCATTTTATTGCAATGAATTTGTTATAATTTTAGATCAAAAAATGAGACGACAGTCAACTTTATGTTTAAATGTGCTGAAATAGTAAGTATATATTTCAAATAGGTACAACTCACCACGAATCCCTTGGACCCATATAAACAAATCTATAATCATCCAGCTTCCTATCGATGAGGTATTCATTTAACCAATCGGACGCGAAATACTTAGGAACTCTATAAAAATCATAGTCCGGCATAAGCTCCTTCAGGTGCCAATCCTTGAGGTAGAGGTTATGATTATTATCAAAGACAGACATCTGCCATTGGTCCAGGTAATCAAAGAATTTCATTTCACATTTCTCATGGCTATTGTAATATTCCTTGGAACAATTTGCCACTGGTACTAGGCAATTGCCAATTTTTTGTTTGAGGTATTTAAAATTTATTTCGGTGGTATCGTTGTTTGATGTGGTCGTCTGTATAGTCCATTGGCGGCGACATTCCCATTCGTTTGATACGGATGTTAAAATCACTGGCCAATTGGCATTCATGTAATTCCAATAGAAATCATTGTATGTTAAATCAGTTTGTTTGATTCTGGGAATTAGATTTTCATTGATTTGTGATTGATTTAATGGTGATTTTAATTTTAAATCCAAAAGAAATGTTGACATAACTTGCTCCCCGACGACCACATAAAAAAATATTTTGTAATTTGTTCTTTTCGTTTATTTTTCACTGACAGTTGAAGTTTTGATTTTGACAAAATGAAAAGAACAAAAAAAATTAATGGAAGGTATGTTCCACTGAAGTTAAAACAAACAATTGTTTCTCTTTCTTAGATCTGTTTCCTTACTTCAAATCGGATGTTAAAAATTGCTTGAGAGATTCATTTGTAACTTTCTTACAAAATAAACATTTTCAATTTTGTAAGAGCTTTCATAATTTTGTGAAATTTGATTATTTTAAGTCCTTTTAACCAATGAACAAATGGTGGTTGCCGTTACAGAGTCATTGTTCAATATTTAAGCCTTGGTTTAATAATTTACATTTGCAGATTTAGAAAAGTTAAACCGATGCCGATGTGCGTAATCGAAATATAAGTTTAGCACGCAAATTGGAGCAAAATATTGTACACAAAAAAATTTATCGGACTAATTTTGTCTTATATTTTTTCAGCAGTTAGGGCAGTGGGTAGCCTAAGATAAAATGTATGTATGTAGTTTGCGTTTTTTTCTCTAAACATCAGGTGAAACCTAAGCTTAATTTTGACAGAAGAACATTGCGTAGAATTGCAGTTGTTCTTCTGAAAACTATCCTCCAAGTTCCAAACTGAGGGATTTTACTTCACGATCATCGCCAAATTCTTTTTTTTTGGTTCCGAAAGGCTTTTTCAAAAAATAAGCCCTTAATTTAAATTTAATTTAAGCATGGCTCCAAATAAACACACAAAATACAATTTATTTCATGACAGAACGTTTTTAGTAGTAAAAATACAGCTGAACTCCAACTCAATCGAAAAAGAAAACTTTTGAGACTATTTTTTTTTTTTTTAAATGTGGAAGCCAAATTTAAGCTCAAGCTGTGTTCCATTACTTAACTGTCACTTATAATTTATATTAATGGAACAGCCTCTATTTCGTCGGTTCTTTTCATACGATAAATGAAAACATTTTTTTCAATCGAAGATTAAGAGTTCATATGAATTTAATATTTAAACTCTGACAAAAACTCCTACCAAAAAACGTAGAAAAAATCAAAGTTACTAAAAATGAAAAGTTATTTAAATAGTGCAAGTTCAACATAATTATTTTTGTTTTTAAATTAAAAATATAACAATTTTATGTTGGCAATGTTGCAAGGTTTCAAAACAAAAACAAAATTAAAGTCTCCAAAAAAAACTACTCAAACAGAACTACTCTAATTTATTTGTTGTCATCGATAAACCCGAACTGATAAGAATTTTAATTACAATTAGTTTGACCCATACAACTTTTTATCCTTCTTGTCCCAGCATATTAAAGTCTTATTTTGTTTTAAACATGCCAGGATATCTACCCGATTCTGATAGTGAGGATGAATTACCTCCAGGATGGGAAGAAAGAGCCACTGACGATGGTCATGTTTTCTATACAAAGTTCGATTTGCAAACGATGTCCTCTAGAATTTGTTTATTGTTAAAAATATGTTTTTCCTATTTTAGCCACCAAAACAAAGCAACGCAATGGGTTCATCCCAGAACTGGAAAATCAAAGCGTGTGTCTGGCGAACTGCCAATTGGATGGGAGAAGATACTCGATGAAAAAACCAATCGTCCAGCATTTCTGCAAAAGAGTACCAACCAGTTGACTTATACAGATCCACGTCTAGCGTTTGCTGCCGAAGTACCAACAATGAACATAGCCGAAGTACGTCAACGTTTCGATTCCAGTACAACTGCACTTCAAGTACTCCATGGGAAAGATCTTTCAGGCAAATTAGCCGTAATAACTGGATGCAATGTTGGCATTGGCCTAGAAACAGCAAGGTCATTGGCATTACATGGTTGTGAGGTGATCTTCGCGTGTAGAAATCAACAATCAACTGAGGAGGCAATACAAAAGATTGCCCACGAAAAATCAGCTGCCGGACGGAAATGTCGATTTATGCTTCTTAATTTGAGTTCATTGCAATCTGTAAAGAATTTCACTAAGGAACTAAAGCAAACTGTAAAGTAAGTTAGTTTAAAAAGAGAAATTTAATATTTTAAGTTTTATTGCCTGTCTTTTACCTCACTACTTACAGTCATGTTGATTATCTGATTTTGAATGCTGGTGTATTTGCACTTCCCTACTCGGTTACCGAAGATGGAATAGAAACTACATTTCAAGTTAGTCATTTATCACATTTTTACCTCACTATGGAACTAGAGTCATTGTTTGATCATAAAACTAGAGTTGTTGTTTTATCATCAGAGTCACACAGGTGAGTTGTTTTATAAGTTAAATTTAAAATTTGTTTAATATACTTACAAGCTTTAAACTTAAATAATGGTTTTTTGAATGACCTCGTAGATTAAAGGCAAAGTTATAACATACAAAATGGAAGATGTGTGGGATTACGACTTCGCTTGTCTATTTCTTTACAAAATGCTTGAATCAGAAAAATATAGAAACTTATTTTAAAGATAATTTTCGAATTTAATGTGAGACAACGAATTTGTTTGAATGTGTGCCCAGAAAACAAAAACAAAAGTACTAAATTAGTTGAACTAAGTAAGAATTATCTCACTTTACTGTGAACTCATGCTGCTTCAAGAAAACACACTAAACATACAATTCTACCATTTTCTTTCCTTAATTTCACCTTGGAAAGCACAGGGGATCCATGGAGATTCGAGTGAGATTTTCCAGCTTTAGTCAATAACAAACAAATGTCTGTCGACTAATACTCTCGTTATGAAGACAGTTTTAGATTTTATATTTTATTACTTTATAAACAAGAATTCTACCGGAGAGTGGAATTTTTTAATGCAAATTATTATTCTTAAATATACTTGATGGAAAAATGATTTTGTAACTGCGGGGAGAGTACGATAACTTTGGCGACAAAGTTTGATGACGGATTTGTATAGAACAGTTAAAAACAAGCATTTTTTACTATAGGAGGGGGGGTCTATCTACCCCTGTTTAGACGGTAGGGGCAATTTAAAAAAATTTGTATATTAAATGGAAAAAAAATAATTAAAAAATAACGGTAATACTTACAATTAAGTATTATATCTTCTTTTAAAGCCAACATTTTTGTCTATTAGCTTGTTTTTAAATCAAGTCAAAACTATGCATAGTTTTTGAAAAAAATAGTTTTAAAATTAAAATTTGTGCAAAAAAAGTAAAAAAAAGGGTTAAAGTGTAATTTTTCAATACTTCAAGATTAATTACTACAATTTTTATTTCAAAATTTATTGCTCTTATTTGTTTTTGATCAAAAACTGAAAACTAGATGATTTTATGTCTTTTAGTTTTTGAAAAAATTTCAATTAAATTACTTTTTCCTTGCTTAAGTATTAACGCAGTCTTATTTCGATAGTAATAATCGAATAAGAATTCAGATATATTCATCTTGAACGCACTCCAACTTGCACCCACCCCAAATCCTATAGTGTAGCCAAGCAGGGGGGTTGCAGGTGGGCAGCATGGCCCCCCTTAGGCATCTCACTGTTTGCATCGTAAAGTCAAGTAAAGCAATTCATTTAGCATAACCCAGAAAGCACCACGAGGAGGTAGAATTGCATTGAATTCCGTGTCCAAGTCAGTCTTTCAGTAAGCCAGGAGTTAGGTATGTATGTAAGTCTCGTCAGTTCATCGTCCGTACTAGTGTCACTGTGGAGTTCGTTAAGTTCGTCATTGATGGTCAAGAACCAAGATTGTTTTGGCGGTAACACATCTTTTAGGTGTTCACTGCGAACGTCGAGATGGTCGAAGTGCTTTAGTTGCAGACCCACACTTTCTTTTCCATCAATCAATCATCTTGCACCCACCGAACCCTGCTCCCTTCTTACCTTGCACGCACTTCTACTTGCACCCACCCCAAATCCTATAGTGTATCGAAGCAGGGGGTTGCAGATCCCACTGTTGCATACCACCAAACTCGCACCTACCATTTTTGCTATCAAAATAAGACCAGTCAAGAAAAAAATAATTAAATTAAAATAGAAGTTGTGGTTATTTTCAATTTTCTCAAAAACTGAAAGACATAAGATCATCTGGTTTTCAGTTTTTGATCAAAAACAAATAAGAGCAATAAATTCTGAAATAAAAACAGTGGTAAATTATCTTGAAGTATTGAAAAATTACAATTTGATCAAAAACAAATAAGAGCAATAAATTCTGAAATAAAAACAGTGGTAAATTATCTTGAAGTATTGAAAAATTACACTTTACTTTTTTTTACTTTTTTTTGCACAAATTTTGACTTTAAAACTGTTTTTTTTTTTCAAAAACTATGCATAGTTTTGACTTGATTTAAAAACAAGCTAATAGACAAAAATGTTGGCTTTAAAAAAAGGTATAAAGTTTAATTGTAAGTATTACCGTTATTTTTCAATAATTTTTTTTTCCATTTAATGTACATATTTTTTAAATTGCCCCTACCGCCTAAACGGGGGGAGATAGACCCCCCGCCCATAGTAAAAAATGCTTGTATTAAGCCCCTCTAACAAAAACCGTTATTATATCTTGTCGCCAAAGTTATCGTACTCGTGTCGTAACTGCTGAGACAAGCGGTTTTATTTATTCTTTTTAAATAGACTTTGAAATTAGTAAGGTTGGTAAAACAATTAAAGTATCATAATATAAATTCTGACTGTTGCAATTTTAATTCCTTAAATAATTTGAGATAAATAATAATAGCCAATAACAATGAAATAAAATGAGCACTTTAGTTTGTCAAGGATTTTATTATATCTAGCCCTTACTTGCTGTTGCTTTACAGGATCATAGTTCTGCGGGTTATTATGTATAGATTCGAAACCCTATAGTTGCGTTCAAGATCAAATGCTGCTGCATAAACCGAGGCCTTTCTCCCAAATTATTGTAAGCTCCAAAATAAAACGTATCGTTAACAACAAATCAAAAGTTTAAAATCGTAATCGTAAAATAAAATCGTAATCCTAAAGTCGTTTTTATGTTATATCATGATAAGTGACTTTTTTTGTTTGTTTATAACTTCACGTATTACAAACAAACTTCTAAAAAAATAAAAAATAAATTAAGTGGCACAACAGTCCGTTAAGAACTAGGGCCTAGTGACTTTCAACTCTTAACTATTCCTGTGTGCGAGGAAAGTTGTCAGGGATGAAGAAAAAGTGCTTTAATAATTTAGTATAATTTTCGAAAATGTGTCGATATGTCGAATTTGCTATTTTTAGCTCTCTGTGACGCATAGTTGTTAGATGTTGAAACAAAAATTTTCCCAATAAGCACCCATGAAACATATGTAATTTCAGCCTTGTGTTAGCGCCGCAATAAAGTTGTTGTAGTATTCCGAATTATTAAAATATTTTTTACAATAATTTTGCATCTCGAAAACTAAACGTTCGTCTACTGAACAGCTGAAAATTTTTTTTATTTTGTACAAGCTATTTCAATTAAGGTATGCTACTCTCTCAATGTGGTTTGTTAAAAATCACCTAAGCAGGATACCCTATCCTGCACGAGATTGATCGCCAATCAGGCAGATTTCAATCGGCTAGTCACCAAGCTCGCATATAAAGAAGAACCGGTTCAGGAAATTCTCTTTAGTGAATATTATTATATACGATAAAGTATCAGAATATGCTCACTTTGTAAAGATGGACGTCCGAAATCATTTGATGCGCAACTAAAAAAAAAGCCAATGATAGTGATGTTGATAAAATTGGTTAATTTAAATCAGTTTCTTTTAAATCACTCTATTCCAATTAAATTTAAAATATTTGAAAAATGATTTCATAAGGATTTCTATTATTTGAGTAAGATTTTACAGTTTTTATTGAAATTAATTTAAACTCAAAATGGTTTAGTGTGGAAAGCATTTTTTAGTACAATATAGTAAAATCTGTATATTTCTATAAACCAACAAAATCAAAAAGGTAATAATAAATACTTAAATAATTACCCACAAACAAAGTCATTATATCATTAACCCATTCAATCCCATAAGTTAAGTAGTTTGATTTTGATCTCTCATAGACCAAAAGAAAAATGTTAATTTGTCATCCCAACGACCCCAATGTCCAATTGTCGTTTATTTAAGCTTCAACCCTTTTGTCTGTCAACTATCAAATACTTTCTGTAAGTATGGCAGTGTTATAATTTTTGTATGCATTTTTTAAATTATCATAACTATGTACATACATATACAATTGATCTTATAGACCTATCGTCCTGACCTATACAAATTAATTTAAAATAATCGTGCATAGTCTCGTAGATAACCCACAGCCATCATAGTTGCCAATTTGCTGATTTCTGATTGTGACCAATTTTAGTTATTATTTTTTTACTATGTCACATTATAACATTATAATATATGTACATTCCATTGTCGTGTTTTATTGTACGGTGTAGACCATGAAAAAACAGTTTTGCATTCGTTTCTTCTATAATTTATTGACAAAGACTAAAAATCTTAAATTTGTTGTACTTAAGTTTTTATATAATCTCTAAGGTACAAAATATAGACGTAAATTATAACATATTTACTCCTGATCATGATCTTTTTAATATGTAGGTACATTACTTGGAAATAAATGTGAATGTACTTAAATTATTTGGTTATTTTCAACTGTATTTTTCAAGTAAAATATGAACAAAGAATACTTCGTAAGGTCGCAGCGCACTTGCACTCATTTCAACAACACTTTTAGACATATTCAAATCACTCAAAATAAGTGCTACGTCTTGTGAGGGGATTTATGTGAATACTTAAATTTTACTGGTTGAACTAATGAGTGCGACCTACATTTATTAGTATTAATTTATGTAACTATACGTATTCAATTGTGTATCGTTTGGTAATGACGGTACGGTACAGATTAAAACACATAGATGTTTTAAACTTTCTGAAATTAATTTGCATTTGAGAAAAACTAACTTTGTTTGCCATGTTTCATTCATTTATAATTTAAGGTCTAAATCCTGGATTATTTAAAAATCCAACGTTATAAACATCTAGGATAAAAATATGTTTACGAAACTAATTGCTTAAAAAAAGTTTAATAGATAAAATTGTATCCAATTTTCTCATAAACTTAAATTTATTTTTAAATTTTACTGCAAAAGTTATTGGATTTCTGGCTTTGAGAAAATTATATCACAATAATTCAGGTTCTGTCGCTGTTTTCCATTCTTTGATGTTGTATGTCAACTTAATCCCCCTCCCCCACTTCTGCCTAAAAGTTGGGAAATATAATCCCCAGCTTATACTATTTTTTTTTCTTTTGGTCCAACATTCCCACTCCAGAGTCATGGTACGCCTTATGAAAAATTGTCTATTTTTGTTATTATAGTCTTATTTCGTCAATTTTTTGTAAAAAAAAAATAGTATGCTAGCTTATTTTTGAACAACTGTATTTTGAAAACCTGTATCTAATTTATTTGCTTAAAAACTAAAAAAGCGTGAAACCTTCGCGGTTTTCCTAATTTTTGGACATCTTAAGTTCTTCGCTCTAGGTCGAAAAGGGTTAGCGGCCGGATTTAAATCTCATCTAATTTGTTTATCATATGAGCTAATAAATTGTATCAACTTCCCATAGGAAGTTATTGTTATAGGTCCGATTTGTCAAATTGAAAATTTTGACATTTCTCGACGTTTCAAGGTCCCTAGAGTCGAAATAAAAGATTTTTAGAAAGATGTCGTCTGTACGTTCGCGACGTTTTTTTTTCAACTTCCATAGCTCAAGAACCAGAAGAGATATCAACTTCAAATAAATTGTGTTATACAGATAATAAGACAGAAGGATGCAGAAAGGGCTATCAAGAAAATTGCATGGGCGGTTTTTTTTACCATAGCAGTTTAAAAAAAAGGTGACAATTTTGGTTAACCCTAAATATCTTACGAACCAAAAACACTAGAGACTTCAATTACATTTTATATAATATATTGTAACGTGATACCACACTAATATATTTTTTTGAAAAAATGCAAATAACGGTTTTTTTATAAATTAAAAAAAAAATTGTCATCTCGAACATTTTGAGAATACAAAATGATTTTATATCCAAAACAATTTTGTGCAACGAAAAATAACGTTTTTAACATTTGGTAAAATTTTGAGAAAAATCGAATTGACAGTTTTTTTATAAAAAATAAAAACCTAAAAAAAAAACATTACTCAAAGTTGGTAAAAATAGAATTTCGACTCAAATATCTTTTCATAAAATTGAGATTATGACTTTCAACTAATTTTATCTTAAAAGAAATATTGTTTCAAAATTTTCAAACAAATTTAGAAAAATCGAATTGGCAGTTTTTTTACAAAAAATAAAAACCAAAACAATAAAATAAATAAAAGTTGGTAAAAATTGATTTCGACTCAAATATCTTTTCAAAACTTTGAGATATCGACTTTAAACTTCTTTTATCTTTTAAAACATATTGTTGTCAACACTCAGCAAAATTTTTAGGTAAATCTATTTAATTACAAAAAATAAAAACCTAACAGAAAAACAATACTAAAACTTGGTAAAAATTTAAAGCTTTTAAAAATTAAAAATATTGTCTTCAACCTTGTTTTATTTCACAGAAAATATTGTTTTCGACGTTCGCAATTTTTTTTTTTAAATCCAAGAGTCCGTTTTTTCAAAAAAATATAAAATCTACAAAAAATAGTACGCACATTTTGTAAAAATTGATGTTCGGTTCTTGATATATCTCAAATTAATTTTATTCATCCAATTTGTAAAAATTTAAGAAATTGGTAAAAAAAATTTTCGACTAAAAATCTATTTAACAAAACTAGATTTTCAAACTAATCTATTTCTGTATATGAACAATTCAACTAACAACTTTTTTAACAAAACCCGAAAACCTACAAACCTTTTAAGCAAGACAAATCGACAGACAAGATGGGAAGGTATCAGTGTGGGTCGCATCCGAGTCTCTTTATTGATTACAAATACAGAGTGTCCCGTAAACGATAGTCTAAACTCAATACGGTAATAGATTATAGCTGACCTTTGATTTTTGCACTTCAATGATTGAAGTAGTATGCTGACAAAATTTGAATGACTTGATGTAGGTTTCTTCCGCAAAGATGATGAATTTGTCAAGGTATTATATTCAATGATAAGTCAATCGATACTAAATTGAGTCCGTCCAACTAAAAAAATGCATTATAGAAGCAAACGTTTTTAATGTTTTGAATAGTAGCAACTCAGGGACAACTTGGCAATAATATACTAGGTCATATTTTTAAGGTCTTAAGGGAACCATATCAATTTTTTTTTAATTTTATTTGAATAAACTTTTTGAAAAAGAAAATGTATGATTTGTTCATGTACTTATGTATACATATATATTTTATTAAAACATTTCTTACTGCGCTTTTCACGTTCTAAAATCAACCATCGTTTTTTTTTAAAACATACAGGGTGGAGTGATCTTATATAAAAAAAATAAGAATATGAAAAAAATACACTCTGCAAAAGTTGTATAGGGTTATTTTAATAACTTTAATTTTTGTTTTTAGCTTCCAAAATGACTGCTAGGGGTCGCGCATCGCAATTTTAATCGAACAAAAATTGACAAAATATTTGAAAAACATACCCCCAGCAAAAAATTTGGTTGATCATTTTATGAACAAAAAAAATTATTTTTAGTTTTGAAAACAAACGCTAGGGGTCGCGCATCGCAATTTAAAACTAAAAAAGAACATAAAGTCTAACAAAAACATACCTCGCGCAAGTTTTGCAAAAGTTTTGTTGGGTAGTTTTATTAGATTTTAGTTTTAGTTTTATTTTTTATTTTTGTTTTAAAAATTGCCGCAAGGGGTCGGGCAATCCCTTTAAATATTCACGTACTACTGGGTACTTTTTTTATTGTTTTAATTTAAAAAAAAGTCGTTTTCATCTTATTATATAAAAAAAAACATGATAGTATTTATATATATTTTGTTTTTTTAACTTTTATTTTTTCTATTTTTTTTTTGTTTCTAAATATGGCAGTTCTTTTCGAGACATCAAAGTGTTTTTAATAAGTCCATCTCTGTTTTTAAACCCACAAACAGTCTGGGAAGCCTCAGTCACCAACTTAACCGCTCTTTCAACTGCTTGGCTGTGGCATGAAAGCTGTTTTAATAGATTTGACTTACTGGTTTCATTTTGTTGCACAATGTCCCAAAGGTCTTCTTCAGTAAAACCCACTAGTGAAGGAGGTTCAGTTAAACGGTTTCTTTCAATTTGCCACCAATCTATCAACTCGTAGTATTCATCTGCTTCAAAACGTAACTTTGGAAGCTGAAATTGTCGGACAACTTCTTCATCATTATTGCAATTGGATGCTTCTCTTGCTTTAAGTATACGGCGAAGAGCTAGCTCTCGAATATTTTGGCGATCATCAAACAACATAGCTATTAAAATGTTTTCACTGTGCCCAAAATATCCTTTCCGAGCGAAGACAGCATGTACTACTTTTTTTAAATCATTTGGCAAATACCTTGCAAACTTATTTGCCTTAAAAAAGTGCTTGGCATCATATAGGAAGAAAGGCTAAGATTTTATCTCAAACCACATAACAGAATAAATTTTTGCAATATATTCGACTATCTGCTTCAATGGCTCTTCTGGAGATTCTTTTGACACATAAGTTCGAAGAATGCGGTTAGCTGTCCTAAGCCATCTTGAATGCACCATCGTTCCAGGATTTTTATCAAAAATTGATCCTTCACGGACACCGTTGCTGATAGCTTTACATATTTCATAAAAATATTTTTGATCCGAGTTCAGGCAAGACAATGGGAGATCAGGTAAGTTATTCTGAACTGCCTGATATTGAGCAACACATACATTTTGGCAGTTCTTTAGATCTTTTCCAATATCACCAGAGTAAGCTTTTGGTCCAGATGTTTTTCCATAAAGCTTCTCAAATAGATGTCTAAGAGGCAGTTCATTTGCGTGGAGCATACAAATAGACCATTGCAGGGGGAGTTCAATTTTTATCTCAATTTGCCGAATAATTCCACCTCTTAGCCCGGTATTTACATTGGTTCCGTCGCACCCAATAAGTTTAATATTGTGCATTGAGATACCAGTTTGTTCAAGAAACTGGATTATGGCATTTGTAACAGTTTCGGCTTTTCCATTTTCTGGTGAAATATGACCAAGGTACTTGGATTCTGGTTCTGCAATCAATACGATATGATCTTCAATAACATTACCACGAGGCGTTTTTGTTGAGTCCTTGCGACCATCAAAATAGATTCCTAAGGGTTCACGGATAGATGCGTTAATCAATTGCTTCCTTGATTTTGACCTTTCCCTCCTTACTTTGCTTTTTTCAGCAATATTTGATTGATCCATATCTTGGATAACACGGTAGTCTCTTAAAACTGCTGTTACCATTGTTGCTGTTGCTCTATCAGGCATTCTGAATCTGTCTTCTACCTTCGCAACATTAGAGAGACATTTTCGGTTGGTGTTGAAAAGAGCGTCATTGCATAACCGTGTTTTTTTTTTTTAGTGGCATTGAAATCACAACAGATTCGGCATCTGAAGAGTAGATTTCGGTATCCTCTGTTTCAGTGATGAATTGCGTCGGCTTGCTGGAAGAGCTTGAAGCTAAAGAACTCGTCAACTTTCTTGCAAGAGATTTTTGAAGCTTACTGGTTTCAATAACATCGACTGTGCCAATGGCCATTTTTATTTGAGTCCTTTGATCTTCAAGAAAGGAACGCTCTTTTACTGGAACTTTTTTTTCTTTTGAACAGGAGCGTGCTGCTCCGTCAATGCACTTACAAGCTGATATGTCAAAGAGTTTTTTACCATCGTTCTTAAAATCGCTTAACTGCAGCTCAAATGCACCTGACCTTCTGTTTTTTTGGTGTTTTAAGAAGTGCAGTCCTTTTCTCGTTTATTTTTTTAATTTTTTTCTCAACACTGAACTTACCGACCGTTGGAATTGAAGACTTAACGTAGATTTGCATGATTTTCGAAGCTGTGAGTGATATTCTCTTCATCAAGGATATTTCTTGTTCTTCAAGGAAGAAAATGTGACGACAAACATCTTCGTTAGTTGGCAACAGACGCTCGATAACATTTTCCCTGTTCCAAATATTTGGCAAACTTTTCTCTGTGAGCGAGTAATAGTATCTATTCTGACTTTAATTTCTAGAAAAAAATTCCAGTAAAATATTGTTTTTCGATTTTCAAGGCAATCGTACGACGTACATCTCAACAACTTCCTTTTTTTAAAACAATAATGTTTGTAGAAAATAATTAAAAGGAACACTTAAGTATTTGTAAATCAAACTTTCTTTTGTAATACACGAGTCACGAGTGAAAAGCAGTTAGGTTTATTTTGAATTATTAAAATGACATCTAATGCCGGGCAACTAAGTTCTTGGTTTTAAATTTTATTTCAAGCAACGGTGCAAGGAAACTAGGATTCTTTTTCAAATTAAATTTTGTAATACTGCTGAAGTGCAGAAATAAAATTAATAATAATAACGAAGGAAACATTTCAGAAACATTGATTATGAAGAACATTATACCAAAACCCATCAAATTCTATTATGAATTAAAATATAGGTACCTAATAAATAGAAAATTACTAAAAAGAAAATAGAATAACAAAGGTCTGTTTTATAAAAATAGGGCATTCTTAAACTCGTTTATACATTTCAAAGTTGTAGGAAACCCCATACACTAAATAAAAAAAAAAAAAAAACTTTTTTTTTTTAAATACATTTTTTTTTCTTTGCTTTGCGCGACCCCTAGTGGTGAAAATAAAAAAAAATAAAAATTCTTAAAATTGGTTTTATAACTGCATATAGCAACTTTTGCGGGGGGTATTTTTTAGAATTTCAAAGAAAAAAATGTTCACTCCACCCTTACAAAATTATGTTTAAGTTGTGTAAGTTAAGTTATATAGGATAGACAATAATTATTGTCATATTTGTACAATTGCCCTTTAGATCAGTCTACGAACAAAACCTTTGCTTATGAAGTTTCACTTTTTTGTTTTCTTTTTTTCCAAACCAAGGTTACACAACAAATAAAACGGTCGTTTCCCTGCAGCTAATGCGATCGTCTGTAATCTAATGTTGTACATGATTTGAAGCATGTGCGTTGTGCGTGCGACGCGACGTTCATATTCACGTGAACGTGATTGAAGTACTTTTTATTCTATTTGGGATAGATTATTATGAAATTTTTGAAAGGGCCAACGTCGAATGTAAACAAAAATGTATACCTTCTCCAATTGTAAACAATCAACCATGTGTTTGAAAATAGGTCAAATAAAAAAACACTATGTTCGTTGATACCATATGTCCATAGTTTACATTGCTTCGGGGAGTATTTCTCTAGGTTTGGCTTTGAATACCTATTTTATTATCTTATCGGAAATGATTATTTAGGGCGTACTTTAAACAACGTCTATGATTACATTTTTTTTTAATTTTAAAGGGATACCGGCTTTTTGGATTTTTTGGTTTTTGAATAAGTATGCCATATTTAATATGGTGAATGGTAAATAGCTTCCAGAATACCAGGCATTTGTCCACGATAACTAAGGAACCTACTTTTTTAGAATATATTTTTTAGTGACTTTTGGACATGAAGATGACAATCAACACTGCCGGAATTTGCTTGAAATATTTGTGGAAAAGTCTTTATAGGAGTTGCATCTGTAAAAAGATATTTAATGTACTCAATTACATTACTTTTCATGTTATGCCCTTGATTGCATGGACACATAAGAAAAGGCTTAGACATTGCAAAAAGTACCTAAAGGGTGTCCCAAAATTAACGCAAGATTTGTATTAAATAGAAAACGCCGTTTTTAGTCTTTTGATAGTTATATTTTTATTGACTCGTAAAGTACATAGGATAGGGTTATGTATGGAATAACACATCGGACAAATGGCCTCCACGGCTTTGCATGCACATGCGCGCTCTTTTGTTGAAATTTTCCATGACCATTCTGCATAAATGTGGCTGAATTTCGTTGATGCAGCGTTGAATCTCCTCCTTTAATGCACGGGTGGTTGTGGGCTTCTTGAAATAGACTTGTGATTTCAAATAACCCCATAAAAAAAAGGTGTTAAATCACACGATCTAGGAGGCCAATTTTGATCACCGAAACGAGAGAGTACACGACCTGGAAATTTCTCATGCAGTAATTGAATTGTTTCACGGGCTGTATGACATGTATCACCGTCTTGTTGAAACCACATATTGGACACATCAATATCATCCAATTTTGGCAGAAAGAACTGTGTAATCATGTCGCTATGTCGAGCACCAGTAACAGTCACTGCTTGAACAGCCCAATTATGCCTCCAGCCCAAAATATACACCATACAGTCACGCGTTGTGGATGCATTTGTTTTTCGACAATCACATGTGGGTTCTCCGAACCCCAAATGCGGCAATTTTGGCGATTGACAAAGCCATCAAGATGAAAATGTGCTTCATCGCTTAGGATGATTTACCTCGAAAAATCAGGGTCCATTTGTTGATGTTCAATAATCCATTCAACGAACTCTCTTCTCTGCCCATGGTCGTGTTAATTGAATTTTGTAAGCATGAAGACACAGATCTTTGGTGAGTATACGCTGTAGAGAGGTTCTTGAAATTTGCAATTCTTGTCCACGACGTCGAATTGAGGTTCCTGGATTGTCAGCAACACTCACACGCACTGCTTCGACATTCACTTTGAACGGCTTGTTTTTGGACGACCAGTGTGTTTCGCGTCTCCAACGGATCCAGTCTCATTGAATTTTTTAATTAATCTCTTCACAGTTGACGAAGTTAAAACACTATTCCGACCATATTTTGTATGAAATTTTCGAACTGCAGCCGCCAAGCTTTCACTATTTTTAAAATATTCTTTAATAATGAAGACACGTTGTTCTATCGTGTAACGCTCCATTTTTAATAACCCTATACTGTAAGCTGTCAAATTGCTTTTTTTCAGGGTTGCCAACACTTTACTGCACAAATGGCGGCAAATTCAAACATGCGTTAATTTTGGGACACCCTTTATTTAAGATCAAATCTTTAGATAATACAATTATATAATACAATTATATATATTATATATAAAAAAAATTCTAGACGAAAATTTGACAGCTGCACTGCACTCTTTAACACATCGGTTCACTAATACAATAACAAACAAAACAATTCCAATCGTGTTCCATGTGTCATAAAAAAAATCAATTTTTGACGGAAATCTGAATTTACCAAGAGGAAAACCGAGGTATCCTAATACCCTATGTGCCATTTATGACACTCAATAAACTAACTAGATGCCTTGTTCAAAATGTACGTTCAAAGAATGCAGTTTACTGCAAATAAAGTACCTTGCATAAATGTCATCATCATTAAACAATACCATCATAGCCTTTCACATAAAAGACATCTGAAATGAGCACGTTTTAAGTATACATATTATCTTTAATAATAATAAATATATAAAAAAAGAAAATATTATCTTGATTCTAGATACTCTAGGGTTAGTTCTAAATGTACTTAATTAAACCCATTCCAATTCAAATCTCTATTGGTACGCACAAGCCCCCATGTTAAGAAACAACGATCACTCATTCCCATATTAATAATGTTGACATAAATCAATCTCAATTCAAATCTAATCTTTAATGACTAAATATAGAATTCCAAATCCGTTGCATTAAGTCTTCAAGCAATCAAATATCATTGTTTACAAAATAGGCTCACTTTATCTTTGCACTGTACTGACAATACGGCTTCGAGTTGGTCGTCGTACATTACCACAAACAATGTTGTGATTGGAGGAGTTCAAAGATTATTATTGTGGACTTTGTCCAGCTCAGTTATTTGACGCAATATGTTTTGTTTGGTTTTTGATTTTCTTTTTTTTTCTTGTTTAGAAAAGATGTTTAAAGTGATACGTGATATTTTGCTGCGAATTAAGAACAAATAAAATACAATCGGTTGCGTGATGCGGAGCTGCGCTGCGGTTGAGACAGGTCAAGTAAAAACAAAAACCAGTCCCAGAGTAGATATACATTTATGGCATCTTTAAATTAAGTATATGTACGTACTATGAGTTTGCTGATAGATTAGAAGGTTATTTTATAGATTTGCGTTTGTGGCTTGGTGAAAATGGGTAACCGTAACAAAATTACAAGTAAAACATTTTTGTATTTATGTTACATTGGGAATCTATATTATTGTTTATTTTAAAAAAAAAGTAGTTATGTATTGAAAACCTATTTTAAAGTAATGTATTTTTATATGACCTTGAACATTGATAGAAAGCGTTATAACAACAAACTTAGTATATACAGTGGCTCTCACCTTAAATGATGCACTCAATTTTTTAAATTTATATTTTATTGAAAAATAGTTACCATGGCAAAGAAAACTATTTGTTTCATCATTTTTCAGGTAATTTTGAATATAATCTTATGAAAAAGAATTATTCCAAATTTACCATTGAAAATATAATGACATTTTATAGATTTAAAATTAACGCTTCAGCTTACTTGATGCAAATTTTAATAAGAAATAACAAGACAGTTTAAAGCATTTAACTTTGGTTGAAATAAGTTATTAATATTGATTTGGATATCCTTTTTGGCAATGATACAACCAGCTTCTTTATCTTAACGGGATTTATTTTTCCCACTTTAAAATCGCTTTTTTAGACCTTCTTTGGTATTGATTTGATGTTTCCTGATTTCACGCTCAAGTATTTTTGACTCAGTTTCAATAAAATTCAGGCATGGAGGACTGTTCTAAATCAGACTGAACGGTTGCAGATTTGTGTTTGGGATCGTTGTCTTGTTAAATCGGAAACTGTGCCTTATGTTTAACTTTTCCGTAGTTTGTATTAAATTCCATTATAAAATATTTAAATCCATATTTTTGTTTCCATGATAAAAACAAAGCTACTAACACCTGACGAAGACATAGAACTCAAAACAGCCATGCTTAACAATACCACATACATTGCCCAAAAGGCCAGAGATCTGTGTTCCATTTAGGTTAAATTTACTTTCCTTTGTGAAAATTACCGTATCCCAAAACTTTTCATCCTTGTTAATATGGTCTCGAGCATATTGCGTAAGACTTTTGAGAGCTGATGGATAGATAGATACATAATTTTGTTTTCAAAAAAAAATGTACCAAAAATGAGTATTGCTGGTTTAAAATTAATAACTTTAAGTTGCCTGTCAGGTTAAAAAGGAAATTTAAAAAATATATAAGCTTAGTAAGTAGATTAAGTTACTTATGTACATATGTTATGAAAACTCATTTATAATAAGATTGCGATATTTAATTGACGCTTTTAAAAAGTAATATAAGTTTGAGTAGCAGTAGCCATTAAGAATGTTGAGAATGAGAAATCATACCACTGCCAAGAAATTTTCTCCTGTACATTTTGAATACTGGTTCCAATAAAGTACATGGTATTTTCCGATTCATAATGTACATATTCCATCTGTATCGACTTGGAATGCTCTTCCATTGATATTAAGGAGCCCGCAGCTGATAATCTTGAATTTCAAATTTTCTCCTGTACATTTTGAATACTGGGCAGGTTCCAATAAACTACATGGTATTTTCCGATTCATCCATATTACATATAATGTACATATTCTATCTGTATCTCCATGGAATGTTCTTCCATTGATATTAAGGAGCCCGCAGCTGATAGTCTTGAATTGTTTCTTTTATATAAATATTTGTCTGCTTTTTAGCTAATTAAGGCGCTCTTAAGGTCGGACATTCTTTTACTTTTCTTACAAATCATCTGAATATATGTAATAATAATCAATTCAATTTTATGCTTTATAAAACAAAAACAACGATATGCTACATACGTATAGTCAAAAAAAATCCCGGTACAGCAGTCTAATTTTAGTGTTTTTTTTTGAAAAAAAAGGACTAGAAATAAATGTAAAAACCAAAGTGGTAACATTGAAAAAAAGTTAGTTTCCACCTTTACCTTTTTACCAAATTTTAAAAAATTATGATTTTCAAAAACTTGTTTTTAATATATTTTTAAAATAAATATTTTATCTCAGAATTAACAAAAAGAAAGCTGCTGTAAGGAGACTTTTAAGACTATGTGTATATTAGGGCGTTTCAAAAAAAATATTTTTTCTTGGAACCAGGCGCAAAAGTTTCGTTTACATGCCTTTGAAATTATGAGCCCTTAATATTAATATGTATTTGTAGTCCGCATCGCACTTTTCGATTTCCCATGAGAATAACACAGGAAAAATGTTTTTTTAACTTCCCATAGAAAGTTATTGTAATGGGTTCGATTTGTCAAATTGAAAATTTTGACATTTCTCGACGTTTCAAGGTCCCTAGAGTCGAAATAAAAGATTTTTAGAAAGATGTCTGTGCGTGCGTGTGTACGTACGTTTGTACGTCCGTACGTTCGCGACGTTTTTTTCGTCCTCCATAGTTCCAGAACCAGAAGAGATATCGACTTCAAATAAATTTTGATAATAAGGCGGAAAGATGCAAAAAGGGCTCTCAAGAAAATTGCGTGGGTGGTTTTTTTACCATAGCAGTTTGAAAAAGGTGAACATTTTGGTTAACCTTAAATATCTTACGAACCAAAAACGCTAAAAACTTGAATTAAATTTTATATAATATATTGTTACGTGATATCAAAGAAGTATATTTTTTGAAAAAAAATCCGTTTAACGTTTTTTTTTTTATAAATCAAAAAAACTGAAAAAAAAATTTGTCACCTCCAAAATTTTACTACTAAAATATGATTTCATCTCCAAAACAATTGTGTGCAATGAAGAATATTGTTTTTGGCATCTCATAAAATTTTGAGAAAAATCGAATTGACAGTTTTTGGTATAAAAAATAAAAATCTAAAAAAACATTACTCAAAGTTAGTAAAAATTGAATATCTTTTCAAAAACTTGAAATTTAGGCTTCAAACTTATTTAAACTTATAAGAAATATTGTTTTTAACATTTTTAAAAATCTTGAGAAAAATCGAATTGACAGTTTTTTTTACAAAAAATAAAAACCTAAACAAAAATGAATAAAAGTTGGTAAAAATTGATTTTGGACTCAAATATATTTTTAAAACTTTGAGATATTGGCTTTAATTTACTTTTATCTTTAAAAAATATTGTTGTCAACATTCAGTAACATTTTGAAAAAAATCTAATTGACAGTTTTTTGTACAAAAAATTAAAAACCTAAAAAAACATTAAACAAAAGTTGGTAAAAATTGATTTTCGACTCAAATATCTTTTCAAAAATTTGAAATATTTTCTTCAAACTTATTTTATTTCACAGAAAATATTGTTTTCGATATTCAGTAATTTTTTTTCATAAAAAATTATATCTACATAAAATAGTACGCAAATTTGGTAAAAATTGATACTAGTACATATAGACAAACTTTTAAGCAAGACAAATCGACAGACGGGATGGGAAGTTATCAGTGTGGGTCGCATCCCAGCCTCTTTTTCTTTTAATTTTTATAACTAACGAACGATAAACTGCATTGTAATACCCCTTATGCATTTTGTAGAGAATTGAACACTCTACAAAAAAGGTCTAAAAACACTTTTTGATAAATCAACTCAGTCAAAAGTTATTCAAGATCAAAGTTTAATTTTCCCTTAATTAAGGCGTTTTCTTTACAATACTCTTAAATTTATAAAATTACTAGTTTCAAACTAAAAGGTTATTTCTATGCTTTCAGAGTTAAAAAAAAAACTCTTATATTTTGCCCTCAAAGATTGCTGAAATTTTATTAATCAAACAGTTTTAAATAAATTGCGCTCAAAAACAGTTGAAATTTTTCACATGGCCAGAAAAGTTATCAGAGTTATTAAAAAGTGACATTGTAGAGCGTTCAATTCTCTACAAAATACTTAAGATAAGGGAAATCGAAAAGTGCGATGCGGACTACCTAAATATTAATATTAAGGGCTCATTTTTTCAGATGCCTATTTTGGCATGTAAACGAAACTTTTGAGCCTGGTCCCGAGAATTTTTTTTTTTTTTTTTGAAACGCCCTAGTGTATATATTATTTAAGTTGAGCGCAACATTTAAGCTGAGAGCAAATTTGATTTGGGTTTTACAGTTTTTTACTTCAGGATTTAAGTTTGAAATAATATTTGGTGACTATTTATGTTGCATAAAAATAATAACTTGTTGGTAACTTTTCACATGTTTTCTCTTAAAAATTTAAGATATTTATTTAAAAACACAGCATTATTAAACTGAGAGCCACTGTACATCACAAAAAAGTAAATTGTAATAAATCTGATACACATTCTAAAAATAATTACTGAAATGCGTTTTGCTTATTATCTAAAAAAAAATAGAATAACAAAATGTGAGTGGTAAGTTAGCTAAATATTTGATTGATTGGGAAGGGTTTTAAGATTATTTTAATTTATTTTCCCTTCAATCGCGGTTTTGACAGTTTGGTCAAAATAATGTTGATTTATCAAAAACTTATCTTTTATCATTCCATACAAAAATCAAATTTTTGTTTCAAGTTTAAGTTATTTTTTTTATAAAAATGGTTTTGGGATGTTATAACCCAGATTCTTAATATGGAACCGTCTAAAACGTTCCAGACATCGACAGTTTCCTCTCGAACATCAGCAAAGTTTTCAGTTGGGCTACTCTATCTAATTTGAAATTAAATCGACGACTAAACTTATTTGGGCTAAAAAAAAAATCGAAATTGCAGAAATGGTCCTAACCAGATGAGCAAATCGTGTTGAAGCATCTGCGTGTATACTTTACTATTTATTTAGAACTAGATCATATAACTCTATTACCTGGAACGTGATGTTAATTGCGTGGGACTGTCAGGTTTTGGGGCTGCTTTTTGCGAAGAATTCATCAAATCAATCAAAATCAAATCCCCCACAAAAATTGGGAAGTATTACAAATGAATATTTTCTTATTTCAACGTTCGATTTGTGTTGCATGATATAATAATAAACCATAATTAATCCATTTTAAGGTGTATTTTTTATTATACTTATTTGAGGGCCAAAGTTTTGCTGAAAACATGATACAATTTTCCTTAGTTTTTTGTGTTATATTGACACCAAGAGTCATTTTAAATAATATCTTCCGGTTTCTTCAGATTTCTTTGCTTCAGATTCAAACATCTCTCCAAGCAATCAACCATTTTTTTAATTGTTCAGGTACCTATTTCAGAATTTTTACCATTTATTAAACTATTTGATATGGGTACATTTAGCCAAAGAACAAAGCATATCCTCAGTAATTAAAATTATTATTTTTCTAACTATTGATAGTAACCTGAGCTGTATGCAATGCCTTGAATTATTAAAATAAAAAGAGAAACCGTTGCATTTAAATTAAAACTTATATCAATACTGAATAATTAATAAAGTCTTAGAACAATATTATTGTAATTTTTTTAATAAATACACAAATTGCAATATTTACTAAGGAAGTAAGAATTTGCAATAATCGACGGTCAAACACAAGGCCTCACCCAGAATCAGTGCGTTAGCAGTCAGCCAGACTGACACCATCAACAACCGGCTACATCGTCGCCGTCGTCGTTATTGGACATCGGGTGAAGCTGATTGTCTGAGCTTAGTCACGTACACCTTTTCTCTTCCTTTTATAACTGATTTCCTGCACCACACACAAAATAAACATACAATTTTTAAAACTTCCCCTTTTCTGTTTCATTTCCAGATTCTCTACCCTACCCGCAGATCATTTGACCGAACAACATCTATCACCGCCTCCGGCAAAGTTTTGGAGCATGATGGCATACAACAATGCCAAATTGTGTAACGTGCTCTTTTCCATGCATCTCGCTGAGGTATGTATTTATTCAATCTTTTCAATATGTTGTCTTGTCTTCCAAGATTATACGAACTGATTCTCTGTTTCTGCACACATAGAAATGGAAAAATCGAGGAATATCTGTATTTTCTTTGCATCCAGGGAATATGGTTTCAACCAAAATCAGCCGAAATTGGTGGTTCTATCGTTTGCTCTTTGCAATTGCCCGGCCATTTACTAAATCAGTGGTATGTTTAAGATACACTTGTGTTTGTTTTGTATGGAATTTTATCTTTTTGTAGCAACAAGCCGCAGCAACATCGGTCTACTGTGCAACGGCCACTGAACTCACCGGCCTTACTGGATTATATTTCAATAATTGTTTCTTTTGTGAACCAAGTAAATTGGCACAGAGTAAAAGTTTGGCAGAGCAATTGTGGCAATTAAGTGAGAATATGATTAAAAACATAACATCCTCCTCCTTCGAGCAACACTGATTGTAAGATAGTTTGATATCTGATAGGTCATCCATTCAATGATTGAAAGTTCATATACATTCAAAGCAATTTAATGGGTTCGATGTAATCATTATTATGCTTTAAATACACTTGCTTGTCTTCATCTTCATCATCATCATTATGATGTCTATTACAATATAATTAGTCAATTGATTAACTCATTTTGTTTGATAAGATGTATGTAAGATATTTTATCAATACGCAATATATAAATAATTAACATTTTGTCTAAAAAATAAGTTTGCTTTATATTAAGTGATTATTTAAAGTAATAAAGAATTTTATTCACAAATTTTACTAATAATACATATATTTTTTCATTGTATTAAATAAGTGAATTTTACAGAAACCAACTCCAAGTCTAAATTGATTTGTATGCTAATTCTTAGGGAATATCTAGACTTCAATGAAAGAGGACAGCAGCTGAGGTAGATATAAATTAGCCTAATGTCACTTCCCCTAGACCCAAGCTGCAATGCTACACATTCGCCAATTTGCAATGCATTGAAATCTCCTTAGAAAGATGATGTTTTTCTATTGTATTTTATACCTTAAATTTCAGAAGAAAAAGGAAACCAAACAAAAGGCTTCATTTATTTTTCCTCAGGTAAAATTTTCGAAACAATTTTGAATTGAAAACTATGATAAATTCTAGCCTCTCTTTAGAAATAATTTATAATAACAATAGGGAAGTTTAAAGAATTAAAAATAAAAAGTGCGGAAGAAACGTGTCAAGATTGCATACAATTTGATGGTAGAAAAACATATTGCATTATTTAACATGAGATATAAGAAAAATGAAGTACCCACTGTGTTGAATTTTATTAGTATTTTTAGATTTATAAAAAATTATAAATTAATTATAACACATAAAATATTTGTAGTCAAAACTTTAAGTTAATTTCTATAAGTGTTTTAATTTCCCATAGGAAGTAGACGATCCAATTTTTTGAATTGATGTTTAAAGGTCTCTATAATGTACTATGTGTGGACGTGTTCGTAAGTCCGTATGGTTGGGTCACCTTTTTTCTTCGGTCATATCTCAAGAACTAGCAATTAATAAAAAAAGTAAGAAATTTGGTTGACCCCAATTATCTCTCGAATAAATAATATATAAATAAAACATTTTTGTAATATTTGTCACATTGAATATTTGAAGAGCATATGGCAATATTACCTCCAAAATATTTGTATGAATCAAAAAATAACGTTTTGGACATCTGGTATAGTTCAAAAACAATCGAAGTGACATTTTTTTTACAAAAGTTAAATTATCACACAAAATTGGCAAACAACTGATTTTCAACTCAAATACAGCGTCCGGCAAAACGATATCCCATATTTTAAAAGGCAAAGACAAATAAATAAACAATTTAACAGACAATTTTTATTGAATTTTTTAAATTAAATACCATTTTACATTAAATAAAATAATTACTTAGTTTTAAACATTACCTTTAAATAGCTTTAAATATAAACGTCTAAAAATACGGGAAATTTTTTTGCTGGACCCTGTATATGGAGAATAGATTTGAGGTAATGACTTTGTAATTGATAAAAACTCGTTTTGCGGCTTTAACCTTATTTTGGGAACTTTAAACTTTTTTCTTACACAAAATGTTTTTATCAAGTGAAGTTATCAGTGCGGGTCGCATCATAGCCTCCTCTTTTAGTTTTCTAATTAAAATATTACTCACTAGCGGCCCGTCCCGGCTTTGCACGGGTAGATATAAATAGGTACAGATATTTAAGTTATAAGCATGATAATTAAAACGACCATGACTAAATAAATTAGAAAACATTTTTTTGTCCTGTCATTAATACTCTGCGCAGAGTATGTGTTGAAAGACATTTAATGGCTAATTCTTTTAAACCTTCGGTTGCTTTTAATAGGAATTTCTAAAAATTTCTGTAGTAATCTAGTACTAAATATAGCCTATGTTACTTAGTGATAATGTAGCTTTCTAATGAAAAAAGGATTTTTTAAAATCGCTTCAGTACGTTTGATTTTATTCGTCACATACAAAAATAGAAATTTTTCCTCTTTATAATATTAATAAAGTAAATAACATAGTTTTAATAGAAAAAAGTATACAATAGATTCGTTTCTTTTAATCAATAGTCAAGAAAAAAAAATATTTGATAGAAATGTTTTCTTTGCTTTTTGTTGTTTTTTTTATAGAAAACTTTATCTTTGTCAAATGTTTTTTTTTAATTAAATATGTATGTTTGTTAAAAATACTGCAAAACTTAAATACACAATAAACTCAAGAACATTTGTTGAAAAAAAAAGAAATTATTTAAACACAATTTAAAATATTTATGTTGAGATTTGTCATCGAAAAATGTATGTATTTGTTTTTTCTCAATTTTGTTTAACATTTATTTTATTTTCCTATAAAATGCTTTAAAGTTGTCAGGTTTTCCCTTGAAAAAATAAATCAATTTGATTTTTATTGAAATGTGTCAATTTATTTTATCTTTTTTCGTGTTTCATTGTAAAAACTAAAAGGATTTAATTTTTGATTTTAATTCTACAAATTGAGCACTGCTGGTAACAACAAGAATACAATTTCCGAATTTTAGAAATGATTCTTCTTCAAATATGGAACTCATGAATCGCGGCGCTCATTTTCTACTTGTGATATATGTAAAAGAACTATATAGCAAGTATTGCATTCGTTAAAAAATTCGAACTCTAGATTTTAATTAAAGATGACATTATGATGGTAGAGAATTCGAAAAAGCTGTCTCCTTCGATTCCATTCGTCTTTCTGTCTATCTACCTTCGCCCCTACAGCCTAAACCATTAGGTTAATTGAGTTCAAACTTGAAAATTCTTCTTCTTCTTTAAGACTAAAAATAACAGTAGTCCCAAAACAAACTTGTTGGTTAAAAAAATTCGAATTTTCTTAAAAAGAAACCGATAGACTTTTATAAAATTTCATCCAAAAAATTGTGACTATTAACTTGACTTCTTTCAACAATTAATAATATGTTTGTATTGCACCAGAAGGGTAACCCCAAACAACCATTATTTTGTTTTCAAATTTTCTAAAGAACTAATGAACCGAATTCAATTATTTCTTCGCGAATTTTCATGCTGTCTTAATATTATCTCATTATCAAACATTTAATCGTTTTTTTGTTTGTTTTAAAAAAAATATTTTTTTTTTTCAAAACTTGATATTTTGAAAACGGGTCAACATTTTTTTACGAAAATAAAATGTAAAACGTATATTAATAAGCTCTAAATAACAGCATACCAAAAATATATTTATAAAAAACATAAAAAAAAACGTTCTTATGATTTTCAAAACAAAATTGGAAGACAAACTTATGTATATTATTTAAATAAATCCTAAACAAATTATAGGCCATGTTTTTTTAACACACTCCTTGAATAAAGGAGCTAGTTCTTCCGATCCAATTTTGCTTTTTATTTGTTATCCCGCCTGTTTTGGATCAGCGCTCATTTTCTTCCTCCGAAGTGCAAATACACTGACACTAGTTCTACTGACATGTAATCAGCCCTATCATGAATTCCATCGTAATCGGAAAATTTTACGAATCCCGAAAACTTGTATCATGTTCATGAAATCCGTTCGTAGTGGAAAATCTCATACAATTTTGCATTACGAACGGATTTCATTATGTTCATACAGTTTTTCGGGATTCGTAAAAATATTCGATTACGATGGAATTCATGATAGGGCTGAATATAGCCTAAATAAACAAAAATCAATTTTTAATCGTGTTCCATTGGCCCCGAAAAGAAAATATTTTGTATGAAATTTAAATTGACAAACAAATTTTTTTTCCACAGACAATTCCGTCATGGACATTTCTGTAAATTTTCAAACTTACCCAAATATAATTTGCTTCCTCAAAAACTTTTTATTTAAAAAAAAAATATAAGTAGCTAGTTTTTTTTAACATTTTTAGAAAATATTATTTTTTTTGCAATAAGCATTTAAAGAATAATGGAAGTTTAAACAGTTCTGTAACGAGATTCGTATTCAAGACGTTAAATCAATTTAGTTTTGGTATTTTTTGTAAGAAAATTGTCAATTCAATTTTTTTTTAAATATCAAACATTTCGAAATCATGATATAGGATATTTTTTCGAAAATCTGTTTTCGTTTTAAAGGATCCTCTGTTCAAAAATGTGTGTGAACATCTATAAATGCACAAAATAAAATAGGAAGGTACCTATTTTTTGACATATACCATTACTGCCAATTGTAGTTTAAAATGTAAAAAGAGCCTACAATTTCCAGCAGTCTCGTTAAAAAAACAGTCTTTGGCGCAGTTATTTTGCATTTTCTTATATTGTTACGTTAAGTGCAATCTAATTAAAATCTCATGTAAAAAACAAGGCCAAACATTTTTAATGGATGCAGGTATAAATTGTTTATTCTTTAAATTACATTGTGGGAGAATTTTTGTCCAAATCGATGTTAGGGCAACCAATACAGAAGACAATTAAATCCGTATGTTCGACGTCTCCCCTTTTGTAGACGAGTTTCTATATCAAAGAGTATTTTTTTGTGAAAGATTCGACCTAATTAGTTTAATTTTGATTTGGGTCAATTTTTTAAAGCAATGAGTGGAGGAGTGAGTACATATGTTTACATACCTTTTTAGACATTTAAATTGTTTTTGAATTTGTCTAATTTAAGATAAACGGTAGGTCCTCACTTTGAAGAACATCTGGTCATATAATTTTAACAACTACTGACTTAGTGACTTATCAATAATTTAACCTTGAGGAAGCGGGCACCACATTATTCACCAAACAACGAAACTTGACAACCAATGGAATGGGTCATCATTTTCCAAACAGCAAAAGAAAAGCAAAATCATTAACTTTTTTTACATTACAATTAATTTTTATTATATTCTACCTCGAATTTACAAAACTATGTTAGATTGCGAAAGCAGTCTTAAACAAACAAAACAAAAAATAAGTTATTTTACATTTTCGCAAATCTATGATAAAGCATCTCTTAATAATTTCTTATGCTAGCTAATTGGTAGGTACTTATAATAAAGACACTAATAACAGGAACTTAAAACAAAATGTGAGACTAGAAATCCGAAACTCTTCCTTTTCTCTCCCAATCACCATAGCGGGTAGGTTCTGGTCCAGCAGGTCCACCAACTTCGCCAGTGTAGGGATTAGTGTTGTTTGGCCATGGCTTAAGTGGTTCCTTTTCTTGGTGTGGATGTTTGCCGACAATTTCATCCAATTTGCCAATTGGAGTTTTCTCACGCATTTTCTTTTGGAATTCGGTTAATCGAGCACTAACTTTTGGTTTTTCTGTGTTCTGTGGTCCGACGGATTTGGTTGAATAACAAGTTGCTATTTTTTTTTTGAGAAAGATGAACGAAAATTTTAAGGTTAGAAAAAGAAATTGTCAAAACACACAGCAACAAATAAAATCAAAGCAATTTCATCACAAATTTTCACTAAAGAATAATTATTGCAACTTTTGTTTCTTGTTATTTTACCTTGTTTAGCAATTTGTGTTAGAAGTTCACAGTGAGTTTTGGTGCATCTTACTACGAGGGAACTCATCTTGGGAATTTAAATTTTTATTTTGAATTAAAGTTAATTTCTCGCAAAAATAATTTTTCTTCACAAAATTAATTTTGTATAATCAGTTTTAAAGAGTGTCCTATTCGTTTGGAGTCGACGAACTAAATGATGAATTGTTTACGTTCGTACTTGGTTTTAAATACTGCGCCGAGTCGAGTCACAGTCAGTCTCGGCGTATGGTGATGGTGAATCGAATAAACACAACGAGAATGAGAAAACAACTGCGTCGCTATCGCTCTGTTGGTCTTGGACTCTTTGGTTGGTTGGCTTCTTCGATGTTTGGTGGCAATCGTGAGTCGCGAGACGTGCACGTGAATTGAATTTGTCGACGTCCTTTTAAGCACGTAAGCCGAGAACGAGTTGAATGAGATACTTTTCCAAAAACCAAAATGAAAAAAGATGATTGAGAAACTTCAAAATGACATCGATTTATGCAGGCAGGCAGGCGATGCTACAAACGTCACGTTTCAGCAGTGTGCTTTTCCAATAAGAATGACAAGACAGCTTTACAGCTTTTAGAAAATTATGTCAGTAATTACATGAACCATTAGTTAGAGATGTTGAAAATGAAGATGGCGTTATAGTGCACACATAGGGTGGTTTAAACAAAATTGGTGCAGTAATTTTACTGAAAGTTATGATACTATGGTATAAATTTGCCAAGAAGGTAATTTCGAGAGAATAATTTAAATCCGGAAATGAAAAAAAGGGGATTCCTTCCATAAATCAAGTTAGTGTTCATATTCGACTTATTCTGACGTTTCAAAACTTTATCTTAGTCTAGCATTAAATTAAACTTCAAATATACGGCGTTGGAATTTACAAATACAAAATGTGAAGTAAAAAAAACTGCCCGAGCTAATGTCACCGCAGCCACTTCGTACAGCTCCCGTCTAATTTCGTCAAAATAGTTCTATTTGTTTTATAAACAAAGGTCCAAAGTACATATAACTAATAAGTTCATTTATTTTACTAATGGAAAAAGGTCTGTTCAACAATTCTGTTTAAGAAATGGATCTGTTTGGAAAATTTCAATTAACTTGGTTGAAAAGCGAGATAAAATCATTGAATTGTATGGCATTTGAAGAATGGTACGCAGTTCGAGCTAAATTTAAGCTTTCATAAAATTTTCTATTTTTGTTTCATAGTGTATACTATTGAACTGTCAAAATTCGTTATACTGCTCGGAGTATTTGTTAGGACCTAAATTTTGACAGATTATTAGAGGTCGTTACTAAAAGGGGGAATTTTAGGTTTTAGGGATAAAAATGATATTGAATATAAAGGCAGTTACATACATATAATAATATATGCTAAAAGAATTAAAAAAAAAAAACATTAAATAGAGTTTTTTTTGTAAATAAGTCTACGTTTAATTGAGTTGGAAAACAACAGGGTTTTGATTTCTTACAAGATTCTGATATGAAATATGTTAAAATTTATTTAAAAAATGATACAGTTGCAAAACCAAACAAAATTGTTAACCAAGGAAAATAATTTAAATTGTTAAGACAAGATGAATTCAAATCGTATGCCTCGCTCAAGAACGGTTGGGATTGTTGCAGCTTTAGTATATGAATTGGCCAAAAAGTCTTAGTTTTTCGATCTTTTGAATAAAACATTCGACAAACAAGGAAAAAGTTAGAAGTTATAAAATTCAATTAATACAAGAACTCAAGCGTGTCGATCACCTGATGATCTGAGTGTATTAGTGCTTTAAAAATTAAAAACCAAGCCTTAATAACATATCTTTCTGAATTCATTCTTTATCACTTCGAATTCTCATTCCTTATGTTAATTCTATGCTACCTTTAACCCAGGTGATTTAAAGAAATTTGAGCTTCATTAAATTAGAAGAGCACTAAAACTAAAATGTTTGCACTCTAGTATGTAAACCTAGTGTAATGCACATTTTACAAAAACACGATTCAATATCAAATCAAACAGCACCAAACTTTGACATTTCTGATTTCATACTTTTTGACATCTGAAATTTTTCTCTCCTCGTTTTCTCACAAAGTACACTCCATTTTGCGGTGTTGTTCCACTTCGTTCGATTTTAAATCATAAAAACAAGTTAGTATAAGTTATTTAAAATTTTTAAGAATATTTAAAATTCATTAAAAACTAAAACGATTTGCTAATAAACATTACTTTACAAAAATTCATCTCCAAACTTAATCAAAAATAAGCAAACATTATTTAACCTAACCTCAAAGTGATGAAATTGCAATCAAATTCACGCAAAAAACTTGATTCTTTATGTAAATTGATGAAATAATTCAATTCGAATTTAATTTTAGATCACAATAATGGCTGCACAATTCTTCAATCGCATCGGCCAATTGGGCTTGGGAGTTGCAGTCGTCGGCGGAGTTGTCAATTCTGCATTATATAACGTCGACGGAGGTCACAGGGCAGTGATATTCGATCGGTTTACTGGAGTGAAACAAGAGGTTGTTGGCGAGGGTACACATTTCTTTATTCCATGGGTTCAACGTCCAATCATCTATGACATTCGTTCGCAACCCCGTAATGTACCTGTTGTGACTGGAAGTAAGGATTTGCAGAATGTCAGCATCACACTGCGTATTCTGTATAGGGCAATTCCCGACCAGTTGCCAAAGATTTACACAATTCTCGGTCAGGATTACGATGAGAGAGTTCTGCCCTCCATTGCTCCTGAAGTACTCAAATCAGTTGTCGCTCAATTCGATGCTGGAGAGCTTATTACACAGCGTGAGGTAAGTTTATTGATTTGTATGTTTTTGTTGAAATGACCTTTAGCTTCTTAAGGTTAAAAAACATTCAACTAATCTTGAGATTTATAAGCTAAAAGACATTATTTTCTAGATGGTATCACAGCGTGTGTCCGAGGAATTGACCACTCGTGCCAAACAATTCGGTTTCATCCTGGACGACATCTCCATCACACATTTGACATTCGGTCGGGAGTTCACATTGGCCGTCGAAATGAAACAAGTTGCCCAACAAGAAGCCGAAAAAGCTCGCTTCGTCGTCGAAAAGGCAGAACAACAAAAATTGGCTTCCATTATCTCGGCCGAGGGTGATGCCGCAGCTGCTGGTCTTTTAGCCAAGGCATTTGGAGAAGCCGGTGATGGTCTTGTTGAACTTCGTAGAATTGAAGCTGCTGAAGATATCGCTTATCAACTATCCAGATCCCGAGGAGTTGCATACTTGCCCTCTGGTCAGAATACGCTCCTCAATCTACCATCTTCTGTTGCTCAATAAGTCTGACTCTGATCTGGACGGTCTGAATGAGTTGCTTAGCATTTAACACCATTTCGCATACATTATTTTAATTTCTACTTATTTTTATTTTCTACACGAGTGTAAGAATAGTTCCAAGAAAAAAAAGATCGAAACAAAAGTTCAAAACAATCCGATTGAATGCAGAATATTGAAGTATGAAGTTTGACTGTGTCATAGTTCTGCAGTGCTTACCTTTTTGTCTCAAGAAGTCTGTTGAAAGAGGAAAAGATTTTTATTGTTTGATTTTTCTTTTACAACAGATTTTTTTGTAGATTTTTAGATTTTGAATGATTTGTTTGATTTTTTCCTTTTGTTTAGTTTATCGATAAAGACAAAATTTAAAATGTTTTCATTAAGGAAAAATACAACTGTGCATTATCTTTTCGATAATAAAATTATTAAAAACAAACGTTTTCATCTTTTTATATTTTTTAATTTGTTTTCTTTGTAATAAAACTCCCAAATCACGAAGGATTTCTAACTGAGAACTGATTCCGATTTTTTACTTTTGATAGCTACATTTTGTTTGGTCTTAAAACTATGATGTTCAATCTTCCTTGTTGAAGATGCTCCTAGCTCAAAGTCGAGTAGGTATTTATGTTATTGGATGAAATTCAAATCTTCGTACTGCGAAAAGAGTTCGTAGTTAAATCTTTTGCGAATTTCCTTTCGTTCAGCACTTTGCGTCCAATGACTGGAAGTATGAGGCTTTTTCAAATAAAAGTAGCAGAGAGCTTACCTTTTTTTGTTTTTTCAAGAAGCCACAAATGTGAAGAATATAAAATTTCCTTTTGATATATCTGGTGACAGGTAAAAAGCGGTTAAGTCAGATATGGTTTTTTTGAAAATCCAAATAATATGGACGTCCTTAATAACATTGTCTGATGACTTATCTCCTTGGAGCCATCTGTATTTTTCGTTACTTGTTAAAATGAAGTTTTATCTAAAGACTTAAGTCAAGAAAGACAAAATGTTATTTATTTAAATAAATAATTTTATTTAACATATAGAAAAACTTGTAAAAATCGAATAAACTTTTTAAACTTTTAAGTTTATATCATCGATCCAAAGATCGACATCGCCTCTTTCGAAGTATCCAAATTTTTGTTAAACAAAAACTGGTGAAACTTTATAAAGGAGTGAACACAAATCTCGTTTCATTTTAGCAGGTGTTGGATAGACTTCTTCATTATTTTTTTTAGTGACAAGTGTTAGCGTAGAGTTTTTCAATCATTGGGCGCATTCATAAATCTTTTATTTATTTATTTATTTATTTATTTAAATCTATCAAGTACATCAAAACTTTCTTAGATTGATAAAATAATACATATATATACATAGATAACAAATTAAGTTCAATAACAGCTAAAATATAAAACTTATAATGAATTTAATATTGTGGCTTTACAAAACTCTCTATTAATGTTAAAGTCGATTAAATGAAAATTTTGATTAAAATAAAAACAAGAATTGGTTATGGGGTTATTCTGGCCATAGTTGGTGTAATGTCTAGGGATGCTGAAGAATTCATTTTCTCTAGGTCTAAGGCAGCGTTGAGGTGCATAAAAACCAAAAGAAGAAAGCACAGTTGAACAGTCAATATGACCAGATATGACATCATGAGCAAACATAGTTAAATAGTACGATCTCCTTTTATCGAGGGGCTTTAAACCAATAAGTTGACATCTCGTTTCATACGAAGGCAAATCTAGTGGCTACGTAGTCAAAATTTAACTAGCTTTGTGAATTCAAAATTGCACTACAAGTTACTCAATTCGTAACTATCATATTAGTGACAAATGCAAACATGTAGACTAAGAAACTTTTTTGATTTGATAACTAACTTATTGAAGACACAGTTTGAATGGTTTATGTATGTTATTTGTATTTAAATACTGAACGATTTATTTCATTTGGCAGTTTCAGAAAACATAAGGGCCTTGAAAGTTAGGCAAGTTTCTAGTATCTGATTGGCCAGCTGCCAAAAATTACCTTCCAATTAAGGCAACTTTAATGGAAAGTTGACTGGAAAGTTAGTCAAGAAAAATATCCCTAACTATCAAGTCAAGTCTACTTCTATCAAAATGACAGTTGATTATGTTTTTTCATTCAATTGAAAGCTGAACTTTATTTATTTTCTGCATAACTTCATTTAATGCTTTTTGTAAAAGGGTTCCTTGTCAATTTGGAAAAGAAATAACTAATATTTGTTTACAATACAAAATACAAATCGTAGTGGACTTGTAGCTTACCTGAGGAGTGTTTTGAAGACAGAAATTTTGTTGGTACTTTTGTACTATGAACTTAAGGTAGAGATTTGCGAAGTAAAGTTCTGAATTTGAAATTCATGACGTTTGAAAAACTAACTAGTTGCCTTGGTCAAAATGCACGTTCAAAGAATGAAGTTGACTGCAAATGAAGTCCCTTATGTTGGCTGAACCTGCCCAATGGGAGCAAATGGGACTGGGAACTTTGAATTTATTGACACAATCATGCACAATTGAAAATTTCTTAAAATAAATATGCGTCAGTCTGCAGAACTCAATACATTTTCGCTTATTAATTTTAGAAATTAGAGGTTTTTGCCGAGCAACTCTGACGTTAAAATCATTTTTCCGAAGAACGCGATAAACAGTTTCGGTTAAAACTGGGATTCCAATAAGTGTCGCCTTTCGGCCGCCAAGTTTGGTACACTTGTTTTGGGGTTTACGTTGACTTTTCTTAAAATTACTCGTTCGTCGTCCTCTTCCAGGTTTGTTTAGGATCCCGCCTTCATACCTATATTTGTTAAGTATTTCTTAGACTGTTGAGTATGTTTAGCCGACGGTTTCACCAATTTCACATAAAGATTTATTATTTAAATGTAGTTTTAAAATTAATGGTAGCAATTTCGGTTTCTTTTCGTTTTTCTGCCATTTTCACAAAAAATGAAGAAGTGAAAAAATTACTTCAGCGACGAAGAATGGATTTTCAATTACAAAAAAAAAAGACACAACGGTACATTTTTTTAATAAGTGACTTAAGAAGCCATTTTTGAAACATTTTTTTTTTTAAGAATTTTTATTTTGCAGATAATTGTAGCTAATTTAATCTATGTGCCAGATAAAGCGATTAAAATTAATTTCAAATTGTACAAAGACACATTTTGTATAGTATTGAATAATTTTCAATGGTTTTCATGTAAAACATTTACAATTGTTTGATGATTTTACAAGACAAGGAACTTTGTTGAGCAATTTTTTAGATTCCCTGTTTTTCACAAATTGGTGGCCTTTACCTGAGAGGAAAATTTTTCTTGAAGGTACAACAACTTCGATTTGAGTAAAGTAAATTCAAAATGTAATGTTCCGTTCATACATCGAGGTTGAAAGATTTATGAAATCAACTTCATATACAGTACAGGACAAAATAAAGTACGCAAATTTTGAATTTTCATGATTAGGTATGCTATTTTCGCATATATGTATGTGCGAAGCCAAAAAATGTGTGGGAAAATTTTTATTGAATTTTTCTACATTCTTCAACCGCTTTAAATACTCTACGCACTTCAATTTTGTTATAATTCCAACAATAACAACAATTCAATTGCCTCAAAAAGTACCTTATAAATTTGCCGTTATGTTGAAAAACATGTTGGCACAGTCATCAACATTGTGAAAAGAGCGTGGGTGAAATAAATCGAAATGCCGAAAATTGCAATTCAAGTTGGAAATCTTGTTTTAGACAAAAAAGGAATTTCTAATAGGGAAACTGCTAAAAAAATATTTAATTAGTTAAGCCTCTGTAAGAAAGATTCAAACAAAATGTTCAAATACTCGGTTCGATAAATGATAAACTTGGTCGCGGTAGAAAGAGAAAGAATATCTTATGATGATCGCAAAATTATAAGGGAGAAAAAAAATCCAATTATTCCGAGTCGTTTTATTCAAGAAAAGACTGGAGTAAATGTTTCACAAAAAACAATTCGAAGGTGGTTAAAATAAGCAGGCCTCAAAAATAGTTTTGCTCAACGACGCCCTTTAATTCGAAAAGCGAACAAAGTTAAACGATTAGAGTTTACAAAAAACACATCAGTAAGCCGATTTTGTTTTGGAAGAAGTTTATTTTGAGTGACGGGAGCAAATTTGATCTTTTTGACATAAGCAGAGCTCACGTGTTTGGTGTAAGCCCGGCGAAAAGCTTAACGACAAAAATGTTCAAAAAACAGTTAAGCATGGAGAAGGGAGAATTGTGGCCTGGGGGTGTTTCGCATGGTCAAGAACGGGAAAATTGGTGCGAATGGAGAAAACAATGACAGCAGGAGGAGTCGTTGCTGATGGTGGATCTGGAAGATGAATTCGTCTACCAACAAGACAACGACCCTAAGCGTACGGCTAGGAAAACACAGGATTTCTTCCGTTCTTCCAAGATCAAACGGCTCGATTGGCCGGCACAATCACCAGATTTGAATCCAATCGAGAATTTGTGGTCTATTTTGGACTCCAACCTCGAAAAGGGGGAAGTTACGAATCGCGACAACTTATTTGACACCATGCGTACATCCTAGGAAAATATAGATCCCCAACATTTAACAAATTTCGTGGAAAACATGCCAAGGCGTCTAAAAGCTGTTATCGAGGCTAAAGGAGAGCATACGAAGTACTTAATAAGTTCAATTCCAATCTTTTATTGATTGCGTACTTTATTAATTTTGTCCTATACAAAAAATGAAATTTTGATTGTTTAAAATATCTGTATCTGAGTGAAATCGGCTAAGATGATGTTGATAAATGTTAATCATAATTATCGAATTTGATCTACGTAAGGTGATAGTAAAATTGATACCAAAAAAGCTGTCACGCCAAAAATGTGATAGTCATTTTTAAACAAATATGTTGATTCCGAATACAGCGAAGGCAACAATGAATTTTGATAAATTGAATCTTAAATTGTTCAATCAAATTGAATTGAGTTGAATCATCTTACACAGACAGAATGGTCGCATTCACAAAGCTAGTGGCTACGTAGTCAAGGGATTCTGATTGGCTAAACCTAACTACAAAAGTAGTTGAAATTTCCCCTCCGACGTAGTGTAAAAAATTTGTCTACAAAGTTAGTGGAGAATGATTTTGACGTTTCACAATCAGCTGCTCGGTAAAGTAACACGAATTCAAAATGAAATAAATCGTTCAATATTTAAATACAAATATAAATCATTCAAATTGTGTCTTAAATGTGATTTTATTGAATTTAAAAACACAAAAGATAAGTTAAAGTTATCAAATCAAAAATGTTTCTTATTTTGTATAGTATTTGTCAATAATATGACAGTTCCAGATTGACTAGTTTTGTAGTGTAGCATTCACAAAGCTAGTTGAATTTTGACTACGTAGCCACTAGCTTTGTGAATGCGACCAATGAAAACTATGGTCAATTTGACTATAAAAAAATGATAGTCTACTATCACCTTAGACGATTCCACCCCTGGTAGACTGTTATGTGACGAGAAATAGTTAATGGGCCTTATCGGGAATCTCCCGGGGAATTTTATTTCCCACGGAAAGTTTCATTCCCAAGAAACATTTCGAGTTATCGTGAATTTCCCTCGGAATAAATTTTTCCCAGGGAAATAACTACCAACATCGAAAAAACAATTTTTTTTTCGGAACTCAATTTCGAATTGTGTGCAGTGTTATCATAGGATCTTAATTAAAAAAAATTTAATTGTTAGTTGAAATTCCCTAAAATTCCCTGTACAATAAAACAATATCCCAAACAAATTTCCCCTATTATGAATTTGTAAAATCTTTTAAAACATCAACTTTGTTTCTTTATTCATTAAGAATATTTGGAACCATCATTTTACGTTTCTTTATTCAGCAGAATATTCCGGATAAATCATTTTGCGGTTTTTCTTTATTCGTTCCGGAATATTTAAAATGCATTCTTTTTTTTCATGTCAAGGAAGAATTATATGGTACTTTTGTTTCCTCAAAATTGGCATAAAATAGCATAAAATTGTCCTCTTTGACTCTTGAAGAATAAAAAGTCCCTCCATCTAAAAACACTGTTTTGACAGTTACATTTCTTGTTGTTTGAAATAATTTTTGTTTTGGTTAGATCGAATTTTAAATCTTTAAAATGCATAGCATAGGATTTGTATTAATGGCGGTGGAGGAGGAAGAAACAAAAAAAAGTGAAATCAGGTCTATAAGACGCGAATTAAGGGATAATTCCAACCCCTTGGAGCTACCACAAGAACTGTGAGTAAAATTTTTGTAAATTTTGTAAAAAAAATATTACTTTTTTCCAATCGGATACGGATTTGATTGGTGGACCAAGGCTATTGAGCTCAGTCTCCGTTTTCTTCCAAAACTTTGCCAAATCTTCTTTTTCTCTGTAGGTGGTAAATCCAGTCGCTATATCCGTATTCTTTTCGATAAAACTAACCAGAAGTTCTAATTGGTTTTGATTTGTTGAGTTCGTCCTATAATAAAATTAAAAAATTGTTTTTATTTATCAAAAAAGTTTCAAATGCACTTACATTGCTCCGTCTCGCCTTAATTTCTCCGCCAAAATAAATGCGGAAAAATTCCAGAGAAATCACATCAAATTTCCCATGCAAATATTGTTCACGATAGCAATAAATTCCGAGGGGAATTTCGAACATCATTCACGATACGAATTTTTCGAACGTGGGAAATATTTCCCGGGAAATCTCGTTCGCGATAGGGCCCAATAAGTTTTGATTTATTTAATAATTTTTCAGAAATTAATTTGTTCGATGTGATTTCTTGAATTTTTATTAAGAATTGAGTATTGGGTAAAAATTCATTGTTTCATTTTTTTTTGCTTTTTTAGAAAGTATTTATTTTTTCCAAAAATATGGACACTCACATTTTATTTAAAAATATCATTTAAGAATGATTTCTGACTAAGGGAAAAGTTTACTTTTTCTTGACCTAATACACACGCTTTACTTATACTTAAGCTAACTTACTCGTAACCCAAAAATTAGGTTTATCGCAATGTCTTGCCCCAATCAAATCACAAAGTTATGCCCTTAAAGCGAATCGAACGTTATACTAAAAGCGAATGTTTTTAAACTAACTCATTTCGTGAATACCATTTTAATATTCACTTCAAAAGCCAACTTTTTTGAAAACAGAGACGTTAACCCATTTTAACTTCGAAATTCACTCATCTTATTTTTACTTTATATTGGATTTTTCAAACGCTCGCTTTAAGTCGTTCGATTCGCTTCTCGTAATAAGGGTATAAAGTTTATAAAAAACAAAACTTTAATGGCTGATGAGAAAAAAAGTGGCTACCTTTTTATTTTAAACTTAAAAATAGGACCATGTAGAATTAGCTATTTGTGACTTACATGTAGAGCGAAAATCATGAAATTAAAATGACGGTGTTTAGAATATGCAAATACTTTTATTTATGTTTTTCTTTTCCATTTTTAATCTGTACCTTTTTCCATTATAAACGCCATAGAATTACTATTTTGTTTTTATTTAATAATTTAACGTTATTTTTTTAACTGGAATGTTCTTGGCCTTATTATTTTGTCTTTTTGTTTATTTTATATTCTGTTTGTTATGTTACAATAATAATAATAAATAATGGAATAATAATATGTCTTTAATAGGGTCACAAGTGCAATCAACAAAAATATAAATAAAACAACTAAATAACATAACAAAAGAAAAAAAAAAATAACTAAACGTGGTGCACTCTTTTTTCAATAATAAAAAATTATTTTAATCACTTAAAACAGAAAACTACACATCGTCTGCGTGTATACATGTATCACTTTGTCTTTTACAATTTTTAGAGATAACTTAATTAATGTGTAATAACTTATAAAACAAAAACAAAAATAATAATAATATGTTATAATAAATATCTATAAAGAAATAATAATTGTTCACGATGGTCATCAATAAAGTTTTTTTTTTTTTGGAGACTTAAAAACTATAACAAAAATTTAAATTCTTGTTTTTTATAAATTGAGATTAACACAATAGGACAATGTTTCCACTTTCATTGCCTGCGAGGAAGGTTCGGTTTAAGGGTAAAACGGCAAGGCTTGTAAGAACACCTCGCAGTGTTTCTGAACGAAGTTTCGTCACCGAACATGATGCGTCTCGATTTCCAATGTCAGAGTAGATACCAATGCGATTGGCGGTGGTGGCAAAAACTAATTCAGAGCCAATAGGCTGAAGGCAGTGGGCTGGTTCTGGTGGGGGTCTAAGGGAAGAAATACGAGACGTTAATAAGATAAACATTTCTAAGTTATTTCCTATACTCACTTAAGTTGATATTGAAGACTGCTGTCATTTACATTCCACACTGAAATACTATGATCCAAAGCCGAACTAATTAGTTGATTATCATTCGAAGCAGCCAACTGCAACATATCACACTCCATGGGGCGCCACGAAGATAACAGAATTCCAGTTCTGGCATCTAGAATCGAAATACCTCCCGAAGAAAGTCCAGCTGCTATCCAATTGCCAGATGGCGATGCGGCCAGGCATCGAACTGTGCTGCTCAGATTCGAGCTGAGACGCCATTCATTGACATACTGCATAGTTCGGGAGTCGATGATTTTTACCGACGACTCAGCCGTTCCGGCAATGATCAACGGACTGGGCGAGGGAAAACATCGCACTACCGTCACTGGGTTGTGTCTGGGGGAGTCTAGGATCCCAAGAGGGCGTCCGATAAAGGGATCCCACATATGCACACCCGAATCACAGGAAACAACAAATCTAGCCGATTCCAAGAAGGCCAACGAATGCACCGATTTCTTATGGCTGTTGTATGTGAATTGACAAGAGGACACTTTCTTACCGTCACCCTCACTGCGCAACGACCACAGTTTGACGGTTTTATCTTTGGACGCCGACATAAAACTATTCTCATTGTCTAGAGCCACAATAGCTCGAACAGAATTGGTATGTCCAGCAAAAGTCTGCAGCTTTATCTGCTTTAAACTCATATGTGAATCTTTGTCAGGACGGCTTATCTCATGGCGCCAATAGGCCAACCAGTTTCCCCGCAAATAACGCGTCTTTCCGATCTGATCGAACTTATAAGCCACCATATCGAGCACTTCCATGGGTCCCATTTCTTGTTTGGTGCTTGTGGGTACCACTTCAATCCTATTTCCTATCATTGTAGTGCCAAAGCTATTCGCCGGCAGCTGTTGCTGATCCTCTACCGAGCCTCTCCTTGACGATTCCGGTGTGTAGGGTAAGCTTCCGTCATCCGGCGCCGCCGAATGGTCAGGTTGCTCGAATTCGTGACAAAGTGTTAGAATGAATTCAAGATTGACCACAGTTTTAGTCATTATCGATTCGCCAAGGAAACGCAAAAATGCCAGGTACGAACAGTGAGCCAAACTCGGACTGAAGACATCACGAATTTCTTCGTTCTCTTTTTGATGATCCTGAAAATCGCCAGCGTCTTCGTTGCCACCGACCATGTAGTTTGGAGGTGATATGCCAAGATCATCGGAACTGTCGCGGAAGTTCTCCCCGATTCCGTAGGCTTTATCGAAGATAAGGAAGAACTTGCGAAGGGCTGGTATGCAGAGGTGTTCCTTGGACATATCAGGACCAATGCGAACAGATAGCACATAAATAGCATCGAGGAGTTTGCGGGCAAGTACACTGCGTCCAAGGAAACCACTCGGCATTAGACATCGAGTGGAGCCAAGGAGAATTATGCTTGGGATTATAATTGTGTCTAGAATTACATCCTAAAAAGAAGGTTAATTTATTATCAAATATGGGAACTCACTTAACAAAATATACCTTTAATCTTTCCATAATGGTGCTTTCAATCAAACACGGGATTAGATATTTCAGCAATTGCAGGGAGCTTATCAGTGCACCTTCCAAGCTGGGCGTGATTCTCTTCTGGCAGAGGGCAACCAGCTCTCCAATGTGTGGGAAGTATTGCAGCAAAATAAATTCTTCACCAAAGAGGGCTGAAATGGAAACACAAATTATAAGGAATCCTTCTCGTTTCTTCATGATTCTATACAAACCTGTTACAGCAGTCAAGCACTCGAGAACCCGTTCAGCATTTCTGTCTCCGACAACTTTAGCATCGGCTGTTGAGAAATAATTCAGATTACTGCACTCCTCGACATCATAGTTCTCCGGCAGGAGGTTCTCCTGACCCACATAGCACAGTGACAACATCTTCAACAAGTTCTTTGTCAGATAACGAGCCGTTAGAACAGGGCCCAATCGATGCGATAACCAAATCAAACTCTCCGAACTCATTTCCGATATGCGATTATTTTGCAACGACTTGGCTTCAGAAAGTTTTGAGATCACTGAAGCCTGTAACGAGTCATTTGGTTCACTCTTGTTGTTGCTCTTTGGTTGCTGCTGCTGTTGTTGAGCTTCATCGATCAAATCGAACGAGTCAACACTTTTCTTGCTTCCAATCACACAATCGATGGTATTCAGCTGATAGGTTCTCCTTAATGAACTGGGAATAGCAATGGTGGGCGACTTGGGACCCATGAGGCAAGAATCACCCATTTTTGATGGACTATCTGTTTGACTATTTATCGAAATCTTGTCATCGTCAAATGAGTTATTTGATAAGCGCTGACCATAGAAAATTTCATTGATGGCAATTTTTTCAGGCGTATAAATTCGGGTGTCTTCAGTGGCTTCCTCGGCGTTCAGAGGTCGAGTATCAAATGAATCCACTGACTTATTTTCCGGGTCCACCACATTGCTAGACTTATCCGAGTTGTCGTCGTCGAAACTGAAGACGTCTTCGATTTCTTGTTTAGTGGAAGCATCAAACGAGAGTGTTGCATCGGCTTCAGGAGAAATCAGCGTCAGAGAGTTCTCCGACTCATCATTGCAACAGAATTTAAAGTTCTTTCCACATCGATTCGTACGCAAATTGGAATTGCTGTGGTAGTGAAAACCAGAGCTATCCTCGGGCTCCTTATACCCACCGACGGCTTCAATCAGAGGTGCAATAAAATTGTCTAAGAAGCACTTTAGTCCGAATCTTACAATCAACCGCAAGAGAAAGCTGTGATGGTAGAGTTTGACTGATTTGCGACTTTTGAACGAGGAGCTTGTAGTGAAACGAATAGAGTTTATGCTTGCGTCCATAGGTTTTCGGGTGCCAAGTGCTCCTCGGTCGAACGATTCAGTGTCGTAGAGCTTCATAATGGGATCGAGTAAATACTTTTGCGTCTCTCTTATGCCCACCGCTGTTGCTACCAAATCGAATAAGTACCAGGCTGTCAGAATAGACGTCTCGTCATTCCGCAGCAAATCAATAATGTGTGGCAGAAGCAGCTCCACCGATCCGAATTGCTCATAGGCTACTGGCTCGAGAAGTTTCTCTATTTGGACACAGCACGCTTTGACCTTACATTCGGCGATTTTTCGAGTGAAAAGCACCCGTTTACGATCGATCTCTGTGTAGCGGGAGCAATCCTTTCCATCGCAATTGAAGTGTGTGCATAAATCGAGAAGCGTCGAATCGAACTCAAAGTTATGCAGAGTCCGCAACAGGGTGTAAATTGGGAAGTAGGTGTTCGGAAAAGGTATAAGACTATGCGCGAAAATAGGCTCAAGGAGCTGATGAGCAGTTGGAGGGGGCAGACCCTGATCTGTGACTATTCCCGCAGAATTGAGATTCAACAGTAACTGCACAACATAGCGCAGGCATTTGGGAATCTCTGTAGCATTTGATGTGGCCACCAATCGACATGCCTTGAGTCTATCTTCAAAGCTCGAATTCAAACCGATTAGAGGTCGCAGTTTATTCAACACAAACAACTCGACAATGAGACAACCAATGACTTGCAGATCTTTTTCGCGTTTCTCAAACAGAATTTGCTTCAGATTCCGTCTCGACCCAGTCTGGGGTACAATAAAACTCTTTGCTTTCGTCGTCCGACTATCCATCGACTTGGTTTGAGTTGTTTCAATTGGGCAGAAATTATCAGCAAACAGTTGATTTGTAAATGAGTTCTCCGACTCTTCAAAGAGCAAATCATTGTGTGCCATTTTTTCGGTTCGATTCTGAGTTGCCCTTTGGCCGAGGAAAGTTTTGGCGAAAAACATTTCCATGGTTTCCAAACTCTGCAAAAACGCATAGGGCTTGTAGTCTTTTGGTAAATCTATAATCTTTGGAGGTGGATAGAAATTTGACGACGCCGATTCAATTAATTGACTGTTGTTGTCTTCGATAATTGTATTTGTTTGTCGTGTGTTCTTCGGACTTAGCCTACCAAATCTCTGTGGAGTCGTCTGCAACATGGGAGAATCAACTTCTCTGGAGGGTGATTTGACATCTGGGGATGAAACATCATCTTGACTTTTGACAAGTCGACGATTGAGATCAGTTAGCCTTGGGGGGATTTTACTTAACCAAGGCGAAGGAAAACGTTTCGGTGGATGGGGTTGTGTGAAGAGTTGTACAATTCCTCGCTGGCATAGATTCTTATGATTATCAACCATACTGAGGCAGACATTCTTTGATTTTACAGCAGCTTTTCCAGTCAATTTGTATCTGAAATTATGTTTTAGTTAAATAAGGAAAGAAAAGAAAACAATGTACAAAGGTCAGATCATTCAGAACGTTAAGTATGAACCCTATCACTGATAACATTTTTCAAATTAAATCAACTTCCTCAAAAGCACACCCTGTAGTGGTCTAATGAAGTGAGAAGCTTTTGATCTCTTCTTAAGCTCTCATCTGGCTTATCAGCATCATCAAATAAAATCGAGAAAAACATAAACACAAGTAATTAGCTTCATGAATGCAAATGCAACGTTTCGCAATTAATTTATTATCTTAATTATTTGAAATACTATTTTAACAGGTGCTCTTTGTTTTGTCTTAACTTGAATAACTGATTAAATGTACGTTTTTTTCTAAAAAAATGTGATAAAGAAAAATGCTATCAGTGGGAAAAATACTCGCAGTTCAATGATTTTAGTTGTCTGAGAATTGTTTCTTTCTACAACCCTATTATTTTTCAAGAACCACAAACTCAATCAATGATTCATACTAAGAAACATTCGTAGGTAGAATAATGAACATGTGGGCGTATATTAAGTTCTTATCAACAATTTTTTCAATTTTTCTACTTTAGTTGAAGTGTTTTAAAATATAATCAGAATCAAAAACTCACCCAAAGTTCAAGTCGATCCACAACTGTAACCTCTCGCTTACATGTTGACTCTCGAGTGCTTCTCGGTGTTTTGCTATAAAATCCTCTGGACATGATGCCCACATTGGCAATTCAAGATCTGGCAGATCTTCATGTATACTCTTGAAGACCATCGGATCTGAATAGAATTCTGGTATACACTCATCGGGTGTCCATTCTTGCAGGCGCAAAATTGATACCGGATATTCAGCAGGCACCCAAATGGGTCGAACATGATGACAAAGTATATGCTGGGGTGTTCTCCTGGCCATGTAGACAAAGTAAGTAATTTCCGAGAGGAAATCTGACACATGATGGGGAACATCATGACTTGAGGTTGCTCCGTGTGATCTAAACATCAAATCCAAATGAATATCTCCCTTATTGAGGCGATATTTACTTTTTGATAAATCCCTCCAATTCGCTCCATTGCGATGGGCGAAATCTGTCACCCACGGCATAATGTGATGATATTCGGGATTCGAGACACTTCGACCTGCTGCATTATTCAATATTGTCAGATAGTCAAAGTTAGACAATTGACCATTACACCACATTTCACAATATTCCCGCAGCGTGAATTGTTCCAAGTCATAGGCAAATTTTAAGTCGAGTTTGGTACTCGAAGAATACTCATCATCATCGTCGTCATCGGCAGGATTGTCGGTCAATGGTGAAGCATCATCCAAGTCCTGTTGAATGATATTCGATTCAATTCTGGGAAGTATTTGCAACCATAGATTATCTTCCACCAGAATATCATGCAATCTCAAATCTCCAAGAAACAATCCCAATTTGGAGAGATACTTTGTTAGCTGAAGCAACTGATAGATGATGAATAGGGACTTGTTGTTGGATTTACTCAATATTGCCGGACTGTATGTTATGCAATCGTAGAGAGATGTCTCGATAGCCGTTGGATAGAATATGACAGCAATGTGTAGATTTGTTTCGATAGCGGCAAGCGCTGGAAGTACATTGGGATGGCAATCACCATTGCTAGGCAGAACACAGAGACTCGTCTCAATGTGGGCATGGGAATTACAATGTATTACTGAGCAATTGAAAATACGTTGGATTAGTTCTCGTAGAATTATGTCGTAGGGAATGAAGGAATGATCTAGGTTGTTTCTTCCTCCTCCACTACTGCCGCTGCCACCGCCAGTGCTTTGGTTGATTGGCTTTGAAAATTTCAAATGTGAAGCAGGATATTTTTTGTATGCACTTTCCCAGAGATTTTTGAAATTTGTATTTGTAACATAGCTTAGAGCCTGAAAGAAGACAAATTAATTGTTTAGGTTTCAAGATAGAGTCTAAGAGGCCTAAAGCTAACTTAAAATCATAATATTGAATTCCGTCATTGCAAATAGCCTTGATAAGAGAAACAAAACTATTGCTATTAGATTTGATTAAAATAGTACATATCTTTGTACTTCAATATTGTGAAATAGAACAAGTACAAACACATCACAACAACAAAACAATGATCAAATGTAATGCACAATGAGCTGCATACACAACTGAGAAGATTGCGATAAGAAATTCATTGAAGAATAGCTTGAATTTGATTGGTCATAGCTTGAATGATTTTGTTTGATAAGAAAACTTAAAGAGTAATTTCTCGAAGGCAAACAAAAACGTAACCGTTTGAGAAGAGTTTCTAAAAATGAATCAAATTTATTAACAACAACAAAAAACTATTTGAGATAAAGAACACATTACTAAGTCATTAACAGAATATTTAAATTTGAGAAGATAAGACAGTAGTGAGTTCAAAATAATTAAAGATTATAGCTTTAGACTTTAGGATTTTTAAGAATATACCTTCAGTTTGTTCTTTAAATAGTGAACACAATTGGAACAAAAAAATGTCTATTGATTCCTTGAATGTATATCAAGTTTGAAGCAACATTTTTACATAAGGCTACGACATAAATTCATCAAGGTCTCAATTCACCTAATGGGATTTTTTTAAAGTCTGCAATTTGTTCCAAAGCTGATTATTTTTTACTAAGTTTTTATGCTAAGACATGAACTAAATCCCAAGCATCTAACTCTCAGTAGACAACATTTAAAAGTGGGGCTTCATAATTAGAGAATTTATTCAGTTGGAACTTAGCTTGTTTTTAAAAAATAAAATCTTATAACGTAAAATCCAGACCGTAAAAAATAAGTTCATTTTAATTTTTTCGGACTTGAAGAGCTCGAAGGAAATAGCAAGCTACGAGATTTCCAGATGATAAAAAAATCTTTAACTTGTAGGGGAGATGCACCAGATGAGGATGATGGCCTACAAATTCCTATTTAAAGCATGTACTGAAATTCGTCCTTGGCAATTTTTAGTTTGAAATTGTTAAGGCGACGAGAAGAGGGCCGTTTGTCAGTAGGTGATAAACTACGGCATGTTTGAAGGGAAAGTGAAAATTTGAAGGTTTCATAAGGGAAGAAAATTCTTGCAAGATTGAATTATATTTTTCTTGTATTTAAAAAAACCGTGGACTTATTATGTTTTCTTTTCAAGGTGTTCCCTTAACCCTTGTGATTGTGAGTGGGTCAATGGGTCTACGGTTTTTATATCAATAAAAAAGCCAGTGAGGTTTCAATTTTATCAATCAACACGAAGTTAACAAAAAACCGTCGAAACTACGAACTAAAAAAAAAAAACAAAAGTAAATTTGACGACAAATATTTCCACTAAATACTCATTATGGAAAGCAACAAAGCGTCTAAAAAGATTCTCTTTTTTTATCTATCTGAATATGATTTTTACAATAGTATCTGCGAAGCCGAGGCAGATATATTATAAATCTAAGCAAATAAAAGTAAGCAAAGTTTACGATTTTATATACAATGCAATTTCAAAGTTCCAATTAAAAAAAATAAGTATCGATTATAATAAAATGTTAATCTGTACAGTTAATGCAATATTGAGCAGGTTCAGGCGACTTGAAAGTAAGGCAAGTTTCTAGTATCTGATTGGCCAGCTGCCAAAAAATTGCCTTCCAATTAAGGCAGCTTTATTGGAAAGTTGACTAAAAAATAAGTCAAGAAAAATCTCCCTAACTATTAAGTCAAGTGAACTTATGTCACATTGACAATTGATGAAATTTTTTAATTCAACTGAAAGCTGAACTTTATTACTCCATGCATTATTTATTCCCTGCCCAATTTTATTTAATCTTTTGCGTAAAAGTGTTCCTTGTCAAATTGGGAGATAAATAAGTAATATTTCTCTACAGTACAAAATACAAATCGTGATGGATTTGTAGCTTGCCTGAGAATGTTTTGTAGACAATGTTTTTGATAGTTTTTGTAAAACGAACTGAAGATAGGGGTTAGTTAAGTAAATTTCCAAATTTGAAGATTATGACAGTTGAAAAACTAACTAGTTGCCTTGGTCAAAATGTACGTTGACAGAATGCAGTTGACTGCAAATGAAGTCCCTAATGTTATCTGAACCTGCAAAATTTATCTTGGTAGTCCGTAGATTATATTTGGTACGGTGTGTTGAAGTTTACGTATAATTTGTTTTATAGCTGCATTTTGGAGTTTTTGAATTTTGATAATGTGAGTTTTGTCTGCACTACCCCAAGCAAGTATACCATATCGTAACCTAGATTAAATCAAGGAGTAATACACTTGTTTTTAAACATCGTGGTTAGTGTGGTATTTTAGATGAGATAGTGCAAACATCGCATTCTTTAGGTCCGTTCTCAATATGTCTATGCGTTTACCCTATAAAAAGTGACTTCCTATTAGTACTCTAAAATACTTGTAGTTGCATACTAATTCGATGCATTATTTTTGCGTTTTAGGGCATTCATCATTCTGTAAATAAATCTTTTTGTTTGTCGGTTTTAACTGTGGACTTCTGATATGCATCATTTTTGTTTTTGATGCATTCATTACCAAGCCGTCGTGTTGTGACACCTTCTAACTGCTATGTTGAATTCTTCTTGAATTATCTTTGTCGCCGTATCAAGAGAACTATGGCGAACAACAATAGCCGTATCATCAGCAAAAGCAATGAGAATACTCTGTTTGAAGAGTCGTAGCAATTCGTTAGTGTATAAGACAAACAATTTTGGACCCAGTTTAGATCCCTGCGGAACTCCATATCTCATCAATTTTCTCTTACTCACAGCATCTTTGAACACAAAATGTTCTGTCTGTTTTGCAGATGCCACAAATTCCAATTCTTCTTAGAGCTTTAATAGGATTTGAGTGATTTAAGGAGTCAAAGGCCTTACTGAAGTAAGAGATGTCTCTTATCTAGACACAAAACCCGTCAATAGAAATTCAAGATGGAAAATAAAAAAATCGGTAATAAACAAAAAAGCTGATCATTTTGCTGTGAATATCTAGCAAATGTCTTTAAACCATTCCCAGCCAATACGGATACAAAATTCTTAGAGTGAAACATATCTTAAAAATATCACCAGTGCCTGCAATAGCCTTTAAAACACTGCAATTTTAATTAAACACATATATTACACTTACCAAATCACTGACAAATTGCAGAAGTCATTGTAATGCATAAACAAGTTATACCACCAACACAATTAACATCGTAGGGACCAATATCGCTTGCATCAATCAAATCATGGTAAAATTTTGGAAAAACTGCTACATAAAAGACTCAGCAAAATATCAGAAGAAGACTCATTTAAAAATAAAAGCTACACAGCAGGGCAAGTACATGGAATTGCCTGGCTATATTCTTAAATGATGCTCAAGCCTATGGTAAGGTTTAGCACTTGGGATTTGAGTAGATAGATAGATAATTCGATTTATTAACATTCGTTTATATACATACATATGTACATTGCTTACAAAAATAATTTAGTAAAATCATTAAGGCTTGGCTATGCCGTCTGCCGATGGACTACTGTTTGAAAATTAACTGGGAACTGAAAATTGCCGATATGAGCACCTGTTTGTTCTCGTTATGAAAGTAGTTACGTTCGCATAAATTGTGATTTAGATGGTTCTACGCAGATCTATGCAACGAGGATGCAGCTTCATTAATATCGTCGGCTATCAGTTTTTCATCTAAATTTGCAATAAGATTCCGGAGGTCGTCATCGCAGTAATTACCATCTATCGAAATCTAGCTTCTTATACCACAGATTTTTCTTCTCAATTGTTTTCAATGCCAGAATTTTTGGGAGTCTTTCATCTGGCATATTAAACACTTTTTTGGTATAATCAACATGACATTTAATAGTTCTGATGAAAAGCGGTGATAATCCTGTCTCAATTGAGATCATATAGTTTGGGGTCTTTTTCGGTAAACGAATGAACCTCTGAAGTTTTTTCACTGTTTCAAACGTCTACCCTCCCCATACCTGTGCTGCATACATCATAATAGATTGACTCTTTTGAGAAGCATTTCTTCCGTTTTGCGGATATTGCACTTTTAGATTTAATCATCATTTTTTTAAGGTGTGTTTCCATATTAAGATTGCTTAATAGGCTTTAACAATCTCGATTGGTTCTCTGTCATAGTACCATTTCGGAATATCATCACCTTGGATTTGCTCAAATTGACTTTCAGATTCCATAACCGGCATTTTAGATTCGAGTATAAATCGAATAAGGACCTTCCCGGCGCACTACGAAATATTGAAATCTTTTGAAATTACTATACGACCACAAAAAATTTGAACTAAGGAAAATAGAGTTGTATCTTTTATATAGAAGGGATATTTCAGTAGATATCAACGCCATCATTGCTATGATACTACAATATTGATGCCAGATATTTCTGTTGTAAAGGCTACACAGAAATTGCGAAATGCAGTCGATAAAGTGTTTCGACACTAAAATGGCGTATCTAACTAAATGAAACCAAAATGACGCATATAAGTTTTACACCAAAAATATAAATAATGTTTCAATTTCTATAAATAGTACCTTCCTCCAAAAACCTTACAATAATTTTGGGTTTTAAAATAAAATTTTAAAAAAGAAGAGTTTACAGCCGAATTTTCTGGTCAATAGGAAAGAACTCCGACATAATTCAGAATCGAACTATTGTTATACAAGCAACTACTAGACCCGTTTGAACTTATGGCATCGAACTATGGAGGTCTATAAAATTAAAAAATTAAAAAAAGCCCTTCGTGGTATATATGTACATTAGAAAAAGCGATCTACGTCGTATCTTTGAAATTGAAACGGTTATTGAAGTGGGTAAGAAACAAACTGTACCAAAAAATCAGCCACTAGAAACTCCGAGACAATTTTCGGAGATAAAGAAGAGGAGATGGTCTAAAAGCTATGGGAAAGTAATTCTACTATTAACTTCTTCCAAATTTATTGAGTAATTATAAATTAAGGAATAGAAATAATTTGTCGATTTTTCATAGATTAGTTGTTACTGTTACTTACTGGTGATTTTAGTGCGGTAAGAGAGTCCCACTATTGGGTAGATTTAAATGAAACGAGTCCCAATTTTTTGGAGAATAAGTTCGTACGGTCACACTTTTTAACGTGCATATCGGTCTAAATTATGAATACGATTCTTTAAAAAAAATTACATTACATTACATTACATTACACACTACTCAGCACATAAATGTACAGGGTAGAGAACACAGCACCTTGAGCGACTAGACTTTGTAAGGTGATAACAACACAAGACATTAATACAAGACAGAAGGACAGAAGAGAAAGAAGAACAGATAGAAAGAACATATGACAACAGCACGCGGTATGTTTCGAGACTTTCCCCATCTGTCTACTAACCACGCTCACGCTCCCTGATGCTTGATTTTGGTGATCGATGGGAGACGAAGCTTTCTCAGTGACAAGGACGTTGCCTATTTTAAAAAAAATTAATTTAAAACCACTCCAAGATATTTGGGGGTGCCTTGTAAATAATATTTGAATAAATACAAATCACAAAATATAAAAAATAAACATTCTCTTTTCTTTATATAACTCATTGATTTTAGTACATTTTTACAATTTTTGTAGACTCCAGAATTTCGATAAAAATAAAATTGTTTAAATTTAAGAAATATCGCCTTTTAGGGAAAAATCACAAAACAGACTTTGGTATCGTTAAATAAAATTTCAAAAAGCTAGTTTGGTAGCAAATCAAAAAGGTGTCAATATCAATATGAAAAAAAAACTACATCTATTTATAATTTGAAACAGTCCAACCTAATACTCGTCCTTCTAGGAATGTCCATCAGTTAGAGATTCGTTCCTTACCCGTACTACGACAAAGTGGAATGACTTAACAGGTTCCATCTTTCCCTGATTACAATGTTCAAGAACTACATATTCGGAAAAAAATCTTTCTAGTCCTTCCTTATTTTTTCTTAAGCTCACTCTGTATCTCTGGCATATAAAGAGTGTTTTTTAGACCTGTGATCTTCAATATGGTAATAACATTAGGCGCATTCACAAAGCTAGTGACTACGTAGTCAAAATTCAACTAGCTTTGTGAATGCAAAATTGCACTACAAAGCTAGGCAATCCGGAACTGTCATATTAATGACAAATACAAATATGTATATAAAACAAGTAACATTTGTGTTTTCAAAACTTTTATTGTTTATTTTTCTTTTTTAATTCAATAATACCAAATAGAAGATATAATATGATTGTTTATATTTGTATTTAAATGTCGAAAGATTCATTAAATTTTGAATTCTTGTGTCCTTACCGAGCAGCTGGTTGTGAAACGTCAAAACCAGTGTGCCTAACTTTATACCCGAATTTTGTACACTACGTCGGAGGGAAAATTTCAGCTACTTTTGTAGTCAAATTTAGCCAATCAGAATCCCTTGGCTACGTAACGTAGCCACTAGCTTTGTGAATGCGACCAATACGACCATTTTCGCAGTTGATATTTTTGACAGCTGTCACTTGATTTATGCTTAATTCGGTTTGGTTTGCCATTTTTTGTGGGGTTTTTCGTAAATCTGAGGTAGATCTTCAGATTTGATCTTCAATCAAAAATAAATCAATTCATTTTGTCCCATGCAATGCAAAAACAGGAAATTCGTGTTTTGACAGATTTTGATCAATAATATTTTTATTTATTTTACCCCTGGAAAAATCCCATTACTTATAAACTATTTTGTATGTTTATTTTATTATGATCATAAACTATTCCTCAACGACATTTAGCAAATTTAAGATTTCATCAAGTCAATTACTCGTAGATCTCTCTTTTTAATTTGAGAACCCAGTCGATTAATAATACCAGAACATGTATTTCTGTTTTGATTTGATCTTTGACCCATTAACAATCAATTAAGTCTTCTCGGAACTATTAATTTATAAAGTGTTTCTATAGTTTTGTCTAGTTCAAGTTCAAAAAGAAAGTTAAGTTGATATAGCAACAAATATGTACGGATTTCCAAACAATAGACATTTTTTATTAAATAATGGATATAATTTTATTTCTCATATATTTCAATGAGATAAACAACAAAACAAACAATAGAATTTCATTGCATAATTTTATTAAAAAAAATAGCTAAGGTGTCTTTTCTATAGTATTTATACATTCATATGTATGTATGTAGCTAGTTATAAAATTTCAAGTTCAAGCTTACCTGAGAGTATGTCATTGGTAGGTCTCCCAAATCGTCCCCTGCACTAGCATCACGATACCTAGGCAATGGAAATACTTTATGGTTTTGTTTGCGATAAATTTGCACATGAACTTTTGTCCAAGGATGTTCTAGTTTAGTTGGATGTATTCGTCTATCGAGGCCCGGAAAGATGGGAAAATCTGTAAGTTTCTTTTTTTGTTCGAGACATTGGAGCCATCCCTTATCAACAATAACTACAAAACGATCTGGCAATGAAGTTTCACGTACATGTTGGGATGCGATACCCAACTCGACCCAAATTGAATCCATTCCCTTTGTTTTATTTCTATTATTCTTTTTATTTGATTTTGTTTTTTGTCAAACACAAAATTCACTGATTACTCTTTTTTCTGCATAATTATCAAATCAAAAGCCCAAATGGACAACAAGGTTATAAAGATCTTTTTTTCGTGTTTGTATTTTTCTTTGTTATTTTATTAAGCCTTCGTCATGGTTAAATGAATTTTGTTTTGTGGAAAATGGATTTTCTCTTTTTATTTCTATCTTAAATGAACACAAACATTGAAATTGAATGAAACACTGTAGAAGGTAATATTGAGTGGTTTTATTATTGAGCTGGTATTTTGGAGGAGTTTGTTTGATTTTGATAAATTGTTAAATCTTTTGCACGAGAGTTGTGTGTACCCATTTGTTTAGAAGTTGTTATAAAAATACGGAACAGAGAAAGAAAAAAACTGACGAGAAGTGATTTTATTTGAGACAGCTGTTTTTGATTTTGGCACATAGAATTGGCGGCTGTCATGAGTAATGACAGTTGGTTAAGGGTGAGTGAGCAGAACATGTAAAATGAACGTGTGCGGTGAAGCAATTGAATGTTTTTTTAAAATCGTATAGGGTAATGCGCCAGTTATAGCTATCATTGGTTTTATCATAAACATAGCGATCATTAGTTTTCATCATATAGCTATCATTGATTTTCATTATTGAAAACAATAAAAAATTCTTTCGTTGAAAAAAAAAATGGCTCAACTTTCCATTACCGCAGCACGAATTTCGACTCGAGGTTGTTTTTATTCGATAGATATGTGCAAATAAATATTATAGAGCGAGGAAACATTTATTTCTATTTTTAATTAATTTTTAAAGTTCACTTTTTTAAATACAAAACACTTAAAAATGGTTGATTTTGACATTTCTTCCCTGTTTTTTGTTCAGTGTTGCCATACTTGTTTTTTTTTCTTGGTAATTTCTTTTATTTTAGTGCTCAAATGGAAAAGTACTTTGCATATACCCAAACTCGCACCCACCCCAAATCCTATAGTGACCCCAAGCAGGGGGCTGAGGGGGGCAGCATGCCCCCCCTTACATACCTAGCTGTTAGTACGCCGTGCTATCAATTAAAAAAAACTTGTTTTAGGCTCATAAAATGCAATACAAAAAAAGTAGGGTTAAGTCCGAAAAAGAAAATATTTTTTTTTATGACTTAAATTTGTTTCCTCGCCCTAATATTTAAAACATGTTCTATTGAAACCCCTACCTAACTGTAAAAAAAAATCAGAAGGAAATTCGTGCTGCGGTAATGGAAAGTCGCCCCAAAAAAATTTCTGATTGAAATCCACCGACAAATTTTTACTGACAGAAAGCTGTCATTGTTGTTGTGTGAAATTGGAACACAAATCAGTGGAATGATTCGTTTCACTGTTGGACACAAAATTATCAGCTGTTCAGGAAAATAAATTTCCGTCTGGAAAATATAAAAATACGTTTTTGGAGAAAAATAAATGCGTAATTAAACTTTTTATTTAAAACGAAAATTCTTTGTGTGATTTTCGATCAATCAATATTCATATAATTTTCATTTCTTATCAGAGGGAAACACCGTCAAATATCGATTCATATCCGGACCGATTTCATTGATAGCTATAACTTGCCCCTAAAAAGGGTCAAAGCAGGATCAAAAATAAATAACAGTCTAAATAATTTCATGAATGTTGATAGGGAATTCCTACTAGTATCCGGACAGTGATAATATCCGTACACATTCGGCAACACTTTCACTTAAAGCAGCGTTATTTTTAGTGGTATGAGCGAAACGATGATGCACAGGCCTCACAATATCTGTAACCAATCCAGTCTATTCAAATTTTGTCACAATTTTGACAATTGCGCTTGGAATTTGTTTGATATGTACTTCAATTTTAGATCTGTTTCTAAAGCTTCAATAACATCTGTATTTTATCCTTCCCGATAGAATCAATCAGCAAATCCGTCAACTACATGGATGAGAACCAGCTCTAGTCTAGTGTTATTGCTTGCGTACTTGGACGATTATGTTAACCATAATCTTATCCTAAAGCACGATATTTGGCTGTGGCAGAATCACCATTTTTGTGGTAGGTTTCAACAATTTGTATGCGTTGTGCGATAGTTAAGCGATCCATTTTCGTAAATGTCAGACTTTCAACTGACAAATAAAAATGGGTTACTACTTAGTTTGACAGATGTCGAATTCCAACCCTATACTTTTGAAACCGCAAAATGCATAGCCCGTTATATGAATTCAATAAATAAAAACAATTGTAAATAGAACAAAAGCATAAAATATTTTGTACAAACAATTTAGGAAAGAAAACAATTTGAAAATATAAAATAAATTAGAATTTATAAGATCATTGTTAATATCATATCATAACCAAAATAGCTCACGAACCAATAACGCTACCGTATTGAATTAAAGTTTATATCATAAAATATACTGTATTGTGATAATAAACAAATATTTTTTGGAAAAAATCCAATTAGTTTTCTTTTTAAAAATTAAAAAAATTGACAACAAAAAAAATTTTCACCTCTTATATTTGATATAAAAAATGGTTATATCTCCGAAATAATTTTATGCAACGAAGAATACCATTTTTAACATCTGGTAAAATTAAAAAAGATCGGTTTTATAGTTTTTTTTTTATAAAATAATAAAAAATTATTTCTTTTAAGAATATTGTTTCCGACTTTCCGTAATTTTTTTTTAAAAAATCCAACAGTCATTTTTTTCATACAAAATTTAAATCTACAAAAAATAGTACGTAAATGATACTAAAATTAATTTTCGACTAAAAAATTTCGTTAACAGAAATAGATATTGAAATCAAACTATTTCATCATATTCAAAATATTGTTGGTAATTTTAAAATTGGTTTGAATAATTCAGCTGACAACTTTTTAACAAAACACGAAAGCCTTCAAACCATTTAAGCAAGACAAATCGACAGTTGGGACGGGAAGTTATGAAGTTTCAGTGTGGTTCGCATCCCAGCCTCTTTTTTGTTTAGGATCACAATATGTTAACATTATGTCAGGAGATCGAATATTATCGCTTAGTAAAATTTATATAAAAAACGCTACGGTTATGATAATCGACCTTGTTCCAAAATTCTGACATGTAAATTTTATCCGTAACTTTTGATCTAGAGATGTGATGATTTTGATATGTTGAGCCATCTGTCAATAAATTGTGAAATGAATGCATTCAACGTGTGCATTCAATGATCGTGCATTTGTTATGGGGTGCGTTCAATAAAATACATTTATGTACCGTGTATTTTATTTTTAAGAATAGAGACGAGTTTTTATTTAATTTCTTAAAAAAAGGGACCAATGGAATAAAAAATCATCATACGACCAAGTAAGAAAATTATGACCAAACTTAGTCGTAAACGACGAAACTGGCAACCTTGACTGTAACACATATCACACCTGGTTATTTTAAAGACCGATACGTTCAATGGTTAAGACTATATGACCTAGTTATATGTAGTATGTGTAAAAAGTTCAAGGAATTTTAACTGATCATCATTTTATGTATTGATATTGACCTCATCTTTAGATCTTAAGTATTATAATACATTTGAAACCTAAATACTTCCAAGTACAAGTGCTCGCATTTGGTTTTCAATTGATAATATCATCATGTTTACTCATTTAAGTATACTACGTGACATTGCCAACTGATCGAGTGCAACATTGAGTCCAATATAGTTATAATAGGGTTTGATAATGCTTTGACAAATCCAAATTAAATTAAATATAACGCATACGCCACCCCTACCCTCAAATAGTTACTCACGCAGTTTCTAGCATAATCAATTATTTCCGTTCCATAATTACACCTTTTATAGCGTTATCATCTAGCTAATAATTTGTCAATAATTTATCAGAATAAACAATTAAAGTCTTCATCTAACATACATTTCATAGAATAAAACCCTCAAAGACAATAATAATAATTGGTTTGAAGTTACTGACCTTTTCTTGAACCTAAAGTTAAATTTAAAGCGTGGTACAATTTGCACATATAAATAATACATTGATTTGAAGAAGGTAAAAACAATAAACTAAGTAAATTTGCAGTCATTTCAAGAAAGAATGTTAAGTTCAATTTAAATTATACTCAACTAAAAGTTCTCGACTTCCGAGTTCCAAGTTCCGAGTTCCTTAAAAATCAATCGAAGTCTGTACCTAAACGTGACACTTTTATTTAAATGAGTTTTGAAGAGCAATAAACTTGAACGAATATAAAATAATAAATCATAAAATTCAGAACGAATAGTGGAAGTATGCGCATTGAATATGAAACAGAATTAATAATAAATAACAATTGCATAGCTATAATATAAGTTCAGCTTGAAAAGGGCTTAACCACACTCCAAAACTCATTAGCCGTGTTTCTGGGGATTTCAAATATAAAACAGTGAGAAATTGCCAAAAAACGTTCATCATGGAAGTTGATACAGTTGAACATTATTTGTCAAAATAATTTGAAATAAAATTTTAAACAATTTATCGAAATTCAGACCATAAACATTTTTAGCTTAATAAAACGGACAATTTTAAAGAGGACGTGTTAAAAAAACACCAGGAATATTTTTTTATATTTATTTTTACTTGCGACATATAGAAACTATGTATATAAATGGCAAGTTTTGCATTCGTGCAAAATTTCGAATTTGAGATTTTAATCAAACATGATATTACGATGGTAGAGAAGTCGAAAGAATTCGGTCCCGCGATTCCGTCCGGTCTGTTTTGTCTGTCTGTCAATGCTTGATTCGTGTAAGGGATTTTTTTCATTTTTTTTAAGATCAAAACTAACATTAGCCCCCATACAATTTTTTTGGTCAAAAAACAATAATTCGAATTTTATAAAAAAAAGTGATAGATTTTTTGAAATTGTCTTTATTTATTTTTTAACTTGTCTTCTTTTAATAAGAAAAACATATTTTTGTGTTGCTCAGGAAAGGTACCGCTCATAGAACGGTTATTTTGTTTTTTTTATTTTCTCAGCAATTTTTTTTAATAAGTTCTTATATTGCGTTAACAATATTTGATTATCAAAAGTGCAATTTTGAATTGTTTGGATTTTTTAAAAATATTTATTTTTTTTTCAAAATTCTATATCTCAAAAACGGGTCAACATTTTTTTACAAAATTCAAATGTGAAGCGTATATTTACAATCACTAAACAATTGCATACCAAAAATATTTTTAGAACAAAATAAAAAAAAATGTGTTATATAAAAAATTAATTTAAAAAAAAACTCTCTAACGATTTTCAAAAAAAAAATTGAAAAATCAAGGGTTTTTTGATTTATAAAATGGCATTAAATTAATGCATTTGGTATACATTTATCTAATTTTATAACTATAACTATTGTAAATACCAATGATGGCCGTGTAGTGCCACTGCATCGCATTAACGAATATTTTATATTTAACCGACAATATATTTTAAAGTGTCTATCAAGAAGTATTATTTTTGTATCTATGATTTTAAATGTGATTGGATTGACGTAAGTACCTTCTACCTTCCAATAACATAATTTCATTATCATCATAAACATGTGTTTATCTATCTATCCTAACTACACAACCAATTGAAGATCAAATCAAATGGGGTGGCGCAACAGTCCGTTGTGAACCAGGGCCTAGTGACTTACAACTCTCAACCATTCCTGTGTGCGAGTACTGTTGTCAGGAATGGAAGGGACCTACAATTTAAGGCCGAATCCGAACAGCTAGTTTGAGAAAGCACTTTTTCATGACAAGGATTACTCTTGAAGGATTTGTCAAATCCTCGCAAGAGACAGTACCCGCGAAAATTAATTTTTTTTTGAATTAAGGTGGCACAGGCAGGGATTGAACCCTAGACCCCTTGCATGACAGTCCAACGCACTAACCATCATGCCACGGGTACTGCTACCAATTGGAGATCGCTTTATAAATTAAACATACATGTTCTGCCTCTTTCTTATCTTCAGATAATTTATTTTCCATCCTGGTTCTTCCAATATGAAATTAAAATAAACCTATCCAGAACGAACTAGTTGAATACACTTGTAAGTAGGCTTACAAGTATTTTTCATTTCCGGGATGAGTTGTCCTAGGATAAGTTGTGTCTTGGGATGAATCACAAGTTTTTTGACAAATCAAATGACATTTATGTGTTTGAAAACAAACTTATTTTACAGGTATATTTTTAAATCGTGTATAGGTACTTTTTTAAACAGACTCTTTGCATAAAGGAGCAAGTTCGTGCGACCCAGAGGTGCATTTTATTTTAAATTAAAGTTGAATGGAATAAGAACTAAAGGAAAAGGGTTCGTTCGTAGATTATGGTCTCACTATGTGTAGATCTTCGACTGCAACAGATGGCGCTAGATTTGTTCACACTAACTTTTTGCAAAATAACAAACAAATATTATTAAAAAAAAGTTAATAAATAAAGTGGCGCAACAATCCTAGGCCCGTTGAGAACTAGGGCCTAGTGACTAACAAGTCTCAACCATTCGTGTGTGCGAGTAATGCTATAAGGGATGGAGGGGACCTATAGTTTTACGCCGAATCTGAAGGGCTTATTTAAGAAAGCACTTTTCATGTCAAGAATTACTCAATTTGAATTGAATTACCATTTTCTCCATATTTTCCTCAACCGTGATCTTGCACACAAATACAAAACATGAGTGTTATAATTTTGAGGTTATGTTGCTCGTGAATTATTTATCCGTTGCATTGTGGATGGTATGTGGAACGCGAATAGAGCGTGACAGTTCGTACCAACCTCAGAGAAATTCGTTACTACCAAATTGTTTATACAAAATGTTCTTACTTTGGGATCGTAACGAAATCCCGCAAAACAAAATCCCGCGTAACGACATCCCGCCGATTAAATTTGATATTTTTTGTGTGACACACGCACAGAAAATGGTCGGGGTAACGAAATCCCGCCGATCGCCGCGGGATTTTTCTACTCCTTTTTGGCAGGATTTCTAGTACGGCATAAAAAAGTACTCTGGAAAAAATATTTTATGGAAAAGTAGTGAAAAATATTTTGTCTGAAAAAATATTTTTTCCTTCTTCTCGCTTATCGCTTGTTATTTTCTTTGAAAATTTATTTTGATGGATTGTGAGGCTATTCGTATGTAAAATTTGATTTTGAAACTTATTCCGGCTAAGATAGCCTCTTCAGGGTATTTGTGAAAAAATTGATTTTTAGCACGCTTAAAGTCGTATTTAAGCTAAAATCGTTTTTTTTTTGGAAAAAACGCTCCAAAAGTAGAAATCTTGTTTTCATCTCTTTGAATATTTTTTGAAGCCCTTAAAGTGCTATTCACATGAGCACGACCAACGAATGAACGAATATTCGTCGATTTTGACGTTTCTTTCACATGAGAGTTTTTTATTCGTCGCGAATGAAGCCACAGCCGAACACCATTCACCACCGAAACCAATATAAGAATGATTTTTTAGGTTAAGTACGCGCGATTATTTTATTCGTTGCGTGTGTGGATTATGTGGAACGCGAATAAAGTTTGAAAGTTTGTAGCAACTACAATATTTTTCGCGACGAATACATTTGTTTTCTTAAATTTAATAATATATTATATTGAAAAGTAAAAGTATGTATCATAAATCAAATAGAAACTATACTGCTATCGTTTTGTTAAGAATTTGTGTGGAAATATGTCTTCAAACGTATATAAACTCACATTTTGTAATTCATTCGTTGGTCGTGCTCATGTGAATACTACTTAAAAGAACTTTTAAAACGCTTAAACACCGTTTTAAGCTAGTAAATTTTCAAGCGCTTAAGAACATTCCCAGAATGAACGTTCTAAAACGTCTATGAATAGGCAGCGAACTCAACACGGAAGATTCACATATCGAATCAACCAAAACGCGAAAAAGCACTTCGAGCGCTGTCGCCACTAGAGCGCTGGTTGAACTACAAGTTCATATCTCTGTGTGCGGTGTTCACCTCACGGAGTTCTAAGAAGAACTGAAAATAATGCGAAATGATCACTACTTTTATACTCTTTTCAAAGGATGCATAGCAGTTTTATCAATTGGATTTGGATACGCCTCCTTCGTACTTGTTGATTCTCATAATTGAGAGTGAGGTAGGAAATTTTGCGAAAGCAATCATACAGGATTACAGTCAATTACTTTTGTCTAAAAAAGTTGTTGACATAGGCGCCTGCCTGGCGACTTTACATACCCTAAGCGGAGCAACGGAGTTGCGTGAGCGGGTGTGAACCCCGAAAAGTGGAGTTTAAATCCTGAGATCCCTCGAAGCGGGCCACCCACAGGTGCTTTTATTAAAAAAGTTGTTGATATAGGCGCCTTCCTGGCGACTTTACATACCCTAAGCGGAGCAACGGAGTTGCGTGAGCGGGTGTGAACCCCGAAAAGTGGAGTTTAAATCCTGAGATCCCGTGAAGGGGGCCACCCACAGGTGCTTTTATTAAAAAAAGTTGTTGATATAGGCATCTGCCTGGCGACTCTACATATCCTAAGCGGAGCAACGGAGTTGCGTGAGCGGTTGTGACGCCGAAAAAGGGAGTTTGTATCCTGAGATCCCGCGAAGCGGTACAACCACAGGTACTGTTTTCAAACAAAATGTGTTCACTTCGATTAGAGTTTATTAAAAAATAATACTAATGCAGGCAATTTCCAAGCAGATGTATCTCCTCATAAATAATTGGTCGTCCTGAAAAGGACGGATTGGTTCACTTTTATTTGGAAGGCCAGCTACCTTCTATGCCAAACTAAGATTTTGAGCAACATTTCTTAAATACTGGACTTTGTCGCCTGATGTCCTCCTGCTCAACACTCTCTGCAGCTTTTCGTTTCTCTTTACTGCCTTGGTTGTTGGTGGCTCTTTTCCCCGCCGAACTCTCTCAACTGACAGTTTTGCAACAATGCATTCTTTTGAGAGGTCCCAATCAACTTGTAGAGGCCTGCATGTCTTTGGCTTACTACGACCTTAAGCCGTCTATGCCATGCCTCGACACTGTTTTGGGTTCTAGGAAAACTAGTTTCACTAGCAGCACCCGTTGTCCAAAAGTCCGGACTGTATCGAGGTCTCGATGAGGAGCTCCCCAAGTAGTTTCTTTTGAACCACTTTGCCAGCGTCTTGCTATCGGCAAATTCCAACGCCCCGTATGCTGCCTCAAAATATTCAAGAACCTCGCCTGGGGGCACAAAAGCCAGTGCTTTTATCATCCGTATTTCCATGGCGGTTCACAAAATTTCACAATTGGAAACATATGACACAATCACATATTAACTCTACATACCTGAGCATTTCCGAAATCCATTTTCACAATACTTCACGTAGAATTTCACTGTTTTCACTATTTTTTCACTGTTTGTTTACGATTTTTCACTGATATTTAAAAAGGAACACGTTTAATTAATATTTAATAAATGATTAGTATATGGAACTGAGAACTAAAAAGTGCGAACCATGAAAAAAGGACGAATTATAGTCAAATTTTACACAAAATATCACTTTTGAAATTTGACATTTTAATTATTTACTACAACGCGCAACCAAATGACAAAAGAAAAAAATTAATGCCGTTTTGACAATTTGTTACGTATCAAAAATCAAAAATTAGACAAATTTATAAACTATTAACCTGTAATATGCATTAAAGGACGAAACAAATTTTGGTTTCAAATAAAAACATTGCACTGACTAATTTTAAATGAAATAATATACTTTATCCATTTGTTTTGGTCCTTAGAATTTTTGTGTAGCAAAACTATTCAACTAAGTATAAAAGGAAGGAACAAATTTACCGGAGCATTATATGAATAACTATAAAGGCAAAATTTTCACTTTTTAAAAGATTTTTTTTTTGAAATTAGTTTCACTCTTTACAATTTTTTGTAAGTCCTAAAAAGAACATTTTAACACTCCATTTCTTAAGTTCTGAAAAGCTTAAACGAAATTTTAAGCATTTTCTACCCAAACCCAATCGCCACGAAACGCTTAACACGGAACTCTAAAACGCTTAAACACCATTTTAAGCGTTTTCAACCCCAATCGCCACAAAATGCTTAAAATGAAATCGAAGCGAAAAAGAGAATTCCATCCCACGGAACTCTAAAACGCTTAAACACAATTTTAAGCGTTTTCAACCCCAATCGCCACAAAACGCTTAAAATGATTTCCAAGCGAAATAGAGAATTCCATTCCACGGAACTCTAAAACGCCATTTTAAGCGTCCTTGACCCATCCCCTAAGCATGCTAAAAATGTCCTTTACGCATCCAAGGAATCTTGCTATTCCTGAATGCAAAGAACATTCCAAGCAATGTTTTACTTACCATAAACCCCTCACTCCATGCCTACCTGTTCAGGGCATTCATTCCCAACCGCATTTGCATGAATCCCACCGTCTACTGAAGAATTGCCAAAAATATTCTTGTTTAAGTTCAATTTTGAAACGACAAATTTGTTTCCTTCGTTCCACAGATTCTCACGATTTGATACACCAAAACCAATACAGTGCTGTCTTTCAAACAATCTAAAAAGTATCCATGATTCTCATCGAAGAGTGTCTCCTTTCATATGAAAACAGCGGTGTCGAAATAATTTGAAAAGGAAGCGAAACGGCGGGATTTCGTTACGCGGGATTTCGTTATGCGGAATTCTGTTCTGCAGGATTTCGTTTTGCGGGATTTCGTTACGCGGGATTACGTGATGCGGGATTTCGTAGCCAACCCTCTTACTTTAGAGAAAAAAATGCAAATTTTATTATCTTTACAGTAGTGCCAGTTGGTTTCTTATAATTTAAATGTGTTTTTGTTTGAAATTGACTTTTTGAAATGTGTAAAACCATGTTTTTTCGTCCATTCGTTCAATCATTGTTCGCTCTCATGTTCAAGGCCTTTTAGTTATATAAAAGAATACAACAACGCGCAGAGATAACTGAGATCGAGAAGTAGGATTTGAATTGTCTTATCATATTTTTTAAGAATTTCCAAGATACTTTTTAGGATTTATTTTGAAAGGTTGTCATACTAAGGTTTTTAGGAAGTTGTCATAAAATTATAAAATATATATATATAAAATATAAAATATTCGTTGACATCAATTGAAAATAAATGATGTCGAAATATTAGAGTTCATTTTGATTTTTAAAATAACATTTTGTATGTTGGACATAGTCTACGAACACATCCATTTAGAGTTTAGGAGTTATAAAACTACCAACGCACGTCTAAAAATATTTCCAAATATATGTACGTGTTTAGGTTTAAAGATATTGGGACATATTCATAGATGTTTGCTAAACTCTTGCTAAGTTGTTATTAATCAAGTCCAGAGTTAAGGCTATTTATAAATATACTTAAACCTTAGTTTAGGGCTTAATCTGTGGTTTAACTATAAAAATAGCAATTTTTGTGTTTAAGTTGTTATTATCACAGCCAAATGTCATATTTGATTTTTGTTTGTGAATTGAAAAGCTAATTTTATATTAAATATCAAATAAAAATGTCGGTTAATACCGCAATTGAAGAAAATATGGATTTCTTAGAGGAGTTTAAGTCATTTGCTGTGCTGCAAAAAAAAAAGAAAAATATACAAAACACGGTTGAATTCATTTGAATTAAGCAACAAGAGTTTTTAGGTAACATATCGTTTGGATAAAGAAACAGTCACATTTTGTTAACATTATTATTATATTATACATCAAATTTGAGGAATGACAGCACAAAACAACAAGTTTGAAAATATAACACTGTTTTTCAGCTTTGACCTGTCATTTGAAGTATAATTGTAGTAGAATACAACCTTAATCTGGGGTTTTACTAAACACATCAGAAAAATTGACTATGAATAAGAGCTGTGTTTATTAAATCAACAAGCCTTAAACTATAGATCAAGAATACACCCCATTCTATTTCGATATTGAAAAAACGATTATTTTTAATGAAAATACAATAATAATTTATTTAATTGCATTCAATCACAAAATCCATTCCAAAAATAATACGATCAGAACACTGAATTTTAAAAAATGTTAATGCGTCTTTTTATTAATGGCGTAGTTTTTACTTGTCAAATGTTAAAAGATGACACCTTCATAAGTGGATTCTCGATTTGACTCTTGTAGAAGAAGGACGTGTTTAGTAGCAGCTCTTTTAAAGTGAACAACAAACAAAAAGTGAAATTGGAAAATCTGACCATGGAGGCGGGCAAACCTCCATATAGTGTTCCCCCTGACAAAACTTTATCAAAGTGTTAAAAAAACAAAAAAATTACGAGTTTACCCTCATCATTATTAAATAGTGAAGATAAAAAACAGATTCTAACAAATTTAGAATGGTGGTCGATGCCAATTGCTGGCGCTTCCCCTTCAAGCGCATTTCCAACCTCTGAAAATGAAATGGAGACAGACGCAAGCGCGTCAGTTATTGGTGCAAGTGAGAGAGCCAGTCATTTCGATGACAAGGTTCTACTTCCTGAAAACAGCGTAGTAATCGGTAGTGCCGTTACTACAAATACTAATGCAGCGGACGGATCGTCTGCAGCAACAGATGTAGATACAGTATCTACTCTAAGAAGCATTCTTGTGAATAGTAAAGATACATTCACTAATATTTTGGCACGAAAAAGACGCCAATACTCATCAGTTAACAACGCAAAAAAAGTTGCCAATGAAAAAAATAATAGTAACCGCTTTATATTGCTGGATCCGGAGTATTATGAAGACGCTAATGAAGACGCTAATGATAACCCTTCAGCCGTACAGCAGACAGCAGACTCGTTAATCATCAATCAACCAAAAAACATCAAAGCTTCAGTACCTGTGGAGGAAAAGAACTGGTGTCCCCCAATTTTTGCTAAAGGAGTATCATCGAAGGATCTTCTCCATTTTATAAGTAAGTCTAATTTTAATTCTGAAAATGTTAAATTTGAGACTAGAGGTTTTGGCAAACTTAAAATTTTTGTAAAAGATGTAAATCTCCATAGTTACTTATTGAATGAATTTCGAAAAACTGAAATAGAAGCTTTCTCTTTCACTCCTAAGGAGCAAAAAAAATACAATTTAATTTTAAAAGGCATTTCAAGTGAGTTCTCTCCGTCAGAGATTCAGTCGGAGATTGTAAAGTTGGTGCCCTCACTGAGGGTGACTGTTAAAAACTTTGAGACCAAATGGTCTAAAGAAAATGGAATCCCATTGGACATGTTTGTCTGCTCTCTGGAGGATAGGGAAAGTCTCCTTCAAATAAAAACTCTCAAATCTCTACTGAGACACAAAGTAAGGTGGGATACAATAAGAAGCTCTGGAATGAAGCAGTGCTACAGATGCCAGAGGTTTGGTCATCTCTCGGAATACTGTGCGTTTGTAACTAGATGTGTCAAATGCCTTCTCAGTCATGAAGTTGGCAAGTGTAGTCTGGGACCAAAAAATGAAACATCAGTTGCATCGTGTGTCAATTGTGGAACGGCAGGGCATCCAGCCAACTACAAAGGTTGCCCAAAAAGATCATTATACCTAAAAAAAAGAGAGGAAGTGACTTCACGTCCTGACAAAAAGAACAAGTTAGTTTTAAATAACTTAGTTAGCACCAGTGATAATAATAGGTTACCGCAAACGGGCTTTTCCTTCGCGGATATAGTCAAAAATAGCGATAAAGGGCAGAATAAACCCCTCCCTTGTTCCACTGATGGCAATGATGTTTCAGATTTCATTAATGAGTCTCAGAAATTGTTTGGTTTGCCGATTGGGCAGCTAATTTCAAAAATAAGGTCATTCTGGCCTTCATATAAAAAAATGAATGAAAATGAGAAGCCTGGTGCTTATTTGCTTTTTGTCGCATCCCTTTCACCATGAATCTAAACTTAATTACAGCTAACGTCAATTCCCTTTTATCCTCAGAAAAACAAATTGAAATCGATGATACTATATTTCGCCAATTAGCATTCTCAGTGAGGGTTCCAACCCGGGTTTTCTGTTCTCTGACGATTACAACTTGTTTCTTGCTCCTTTTTATAAAAAAAGATCACCAGAAAATTTTAAAAGGCTAGGAGATTTCATCTTGAATGTCTTTAGTGCCGGTAAAAACAAAAACAAGAAAAATTTGTAATGGAAAAAAAAATTATATTGAATAATCACAGAATATTTCAGAATTAAAGTTAGACCATAGTACTTATCTTATCTTATCTTATCTTATCTTATCTTATCTTATCTTATCTTATCTTATCTTATCTTATCTTATCTTATCTTATCTTATCTTATCTTATCTTATCTTATCTTATCTTATCTTATCTTATCTTATCTTATCTTATCTTATCTTATCTTATCTTATCTTATCTTATCTTATCTTATCTTATCTTATCTTATCTTATCTTATCTTATCTTATCTTATCTTATCTTATCTTATCTTATCTTATCTTATCTTATCTTATCTTATCTTATCTTATCTTATCTTATCTTATCTTATCTTATCTTATCTTATCTTATCTTATCTTATCTTATCTTATCTTATCTTATCTTATCTTATCTTATCTTATCTTATCTTATCTTATCTTATCTTATCTTATCTTATCTTATCTTATCTTATCTTATCTTATCTTATCTTATCTTATCTTATCTTATCTTATCTTATCTTATCTTATCTTATCTTATCTTATCTTATCTTATCTTATCTTATCTTATCTTATCTTATCTTATCTTATCTTATCTTATCTTATCTTATCTTATCTTATCTTATCTTATCTTATCTTATCTTATCTTATCTTATCTTATCTTATCTTATCTTATCTTATCTTATCTTATCTTATCTTATCTTATCTTATCTTATCTTATCTTATCTTATCTTATCTTATCTTATCTTATCTTATCTTATCTTATCTTATCTTATCTTATCTTATCTTATCTTATCTTATCTTATCTTATCTTATCTTATCTTATCTTATCTTATCTTATCTTATCTTATCTTATCTTATCTTATCTTATCTTATCTTATCTTATCTTATCTTATCTTATCTTATCTTATCTTATCTTATCTTATCTTATCTTATCTTATCTTATCTTATCTTATCTTATCTTATCTTATCTTATCTTATCTTATCTTATCTTATCTTATCTTATCTTATCTTATCTTATCTTATCTTATCTTATTATTATTATTTGATACCTTTCAAAATGTGAATCATTTGCAACTTAGGTTCCTAATAATTACTTGAAAGAATAATTTATAAAATAAATATATTTCTATATACATATATCCGAAAATGTATAAACAAATAATATATAAATCAAAAACAAATACCTAAATGTACAAAACCATTAACTTAGTATACATAGCTATAAGTCTAGAACATATATACCAATTTGACTTATGAAAATGTCTAACATTAATAAGTGCCTTAACTGGGGCTGTGAACTATTATCTTAAGTTAGCTTAAACATAATATATTACTAAAATGAATTACAAACTACAAAAAGACTGACAGTACCTTATACTAGATGTAAAATTAATTTATTAAAGTATCTTTATTCATAAAACCTAAGTAACATAAACACAAACTACAAATGGATGGAAATATGATAGTATGAGTGGTGAAACAACTCACAAAAATTCTTATACCAATTAAACTTAACTTTGTATTTCAAAAATAAAAACACAGGCACTTGTACACACATACATGTTTGTGTTAGAGTAGACTCGACTTCATCGAATCTATCTCGCCTGTTCTAATTTATATTGTTATCTCCTTTTCCTCCTCCCCTACATACTTCAAAATAAGCGTGGTTCTCATTGAGTGAACACACATAAATTTTTCCCAGCAGAAGCCATTTCTTTAAATACTTAAATTAAATTGTCAAATATATTAAAAAAAACAATATAAATAAAAACCTGTGTAGCCTGGCCAATTCTAAGTCGGCAATATTATAGCTAAGTGAAATAATGTAAAATTTATAAGAAAAACAAATGTGTAAAAAACAAGAAACTCAATAAAAAATTACTACTACTACTACTACACCTTCATAAGTGACAGCTACCCAAATAGCGGGCTATTTAAACGGAAACGGAAACGGACACACTTAGGCAAGTTTAATGGCCCATAGTGATACCATATGAATCTTAAGAGGCTTCCCCCTAAGCGAAACGTGAGAGACTTATTATGCTGATATGATTTAGATTGTTTAGATCGTTAAAAAACAATTTGCTTTTTTTGTAAGCTTTTTTTTTAACAAGTGTACACTTAAGGGGATTTTCGATACCCTTATCAAGTGCACACTTAAGGGGATTTTCGATACCCTTAGCATGGGAGCATAAGGTAAGGGAAAGAGTGTTTGTCGGTACACATTGGTTTTAAATTTCTGAATTTTGCAATGACTTGGAAAGAAAGAGTGTGGTAACTCATTCCACATTCGCGTAGTACGGCTTAAGAACGGATCTCTGTACTTGATAATATGGCCAAAATTGGACTCGAGGATATACTGATGAGCGTTTCTGGAGGCAAGTAAGAGTATTACGGTTAAAATGCTTGAGGTTACAGTAAAAAAAGGGGGATACAAAGAACTTAGCGGCGGTGTTCAAGCTACATAATGATTCAACGACGATATCATCACCAAAAAATTTGAATACTCTACATTCAATACTGTCCAAGAGACTTAAGTTAGTTGCAGGAACATCAGATTAGAGTAATGCTCAAACTCTGGACGTGTATAATATATAGATAAAAGGAAGATCGGAGAGGAAAGCCAAACATCTTGCGGAATTTTTGGAGACATCGCATATATGATCCTTCCTCAAGAAGGGTTTCGTGTTAATATTCCGAGAACTTCGAGATTTTCAGTCTCCTTGATGCAAGTGCCACTCATGGGTAGTGACAAAGGTTGTGATTTGTGTTTTAACGACAGAAAGCATCATTGAGTATTCGATGCATTAAATTCTAATCGACTTTTGATTCACCTTTCATCAATGCTGTCTAGGTCAGAATTAATTGAGCCTAACATACATTGCCGTAAATTGAAGATCAACATCTGGGCAGCAGGGTTATGAATCTAAATACGAGTATGAAAATCGTCAGAGAAAGCAATAATTAGATTAGAGGTAACAGACAAGAGATCGTTAATGAAAATAAGAAAGAGTATCGGAGACAAAACAGAGCCCTGTGGCACACCAGCATTTATTTTGAGTTTCTCAAACTCTAACCCATCTAATACATCTTGTACTGAACGGTCGGACACGTAATTGTTAATCCAAAGAAGAAGGGATTCGTTCCTCACGTCCAAGGCACACATTTTCAACAAGAGACTATATGAAATGCTTTAGAAGTTACTCTAAAATTTCCTTAATTAGTTGTGACAGTTTTTTATTTGTCCTTCCAAGTTGTCCATATTATTTTGTTTTGTTCTTTTTTTTTTTACTAAATTCATGAATTAACCATAAAAATAAATTTGCTCTGTATGTATCTGCTTTAAAATTAATTCGAATACATGTTTTTTTTATTTTGTTAAGGAATGCACAAAATTGTTTGAAAATATTTAACTTCTGTTAAGTTCAATGATCGTTTAAATATTCAATACCGAATTATCCTAAGTACTTTTTTGTCACTCTACTTTATTTCAAGACTTCTTTACATTTTCTTCATCATAATTTGTTATGCATATAAATAAATTAAATTCATTGAATTTTATTTTTTGTTTAATTTTATTTGTTTACCTATAAAATCATGCTTTTGTTTTTAAATACTTTTATTAAACTGTCGGTATGGCAGGCAGTATTCCAGTTGTGGCGGTCGGTCGGTGGCGGCGCCGGAATTGTTTTAGTAATGAGATGTACTACGTCATTCAATGTGAACAGGTAGGTTAATGTAATTTCAAGTATTTATAGTATGATATAATTTTGTGTTTCTTGTTTTGTATATTCATTTAAAACAATGCACAGTAAACATTCAATTCACGTAATTAACTAAAAATGTCCTTGCCAAATGAACGCATTGTTTTATACGTACGTGTATAATCAACCGGAAGTTTATTTGTCAGTCATATTGAATTTTATAAATCAACATAAGTACATATCATGTATCCATTTTTAGAGGTCTAATAAAAAGTTTAAGTTCAAGATGATCATATTGATCAATAATGACGACAAAAAAATGAATGAAATTGAAAGTGTGCTGCGTGCTTTAAATGTCAATTTTGACAAATGTACATCTAAATGAAATATAATATTTTGATATTGATATCAAATTTGAAGCATGCCTTTTGGGCTTTCGATATACATACATATGTACCTTTGTATGCAGTTAAATATATTAATGATTTATGAGGTCTTAAAAGTAATAAATCAATGAATATAATGTACACAAAAGAAATTTAGACAGATTATAACAAATTGATCTCTAATGCGGTTTATATCAAAATTTAGTTAGCTAATTAAAACGTCAAATCGATATCGCTTTCGAGTGGTTTAAGGTTGTGGAATGATAAATTGACAGTAATTGTGTCAAAGTACAAATTAACTTTACCTGAATCTGTAAAAAAGCATATCAATAAAAAAAAAACAATATATAAGAAAGTCACACTGTTTACTTTCAATTTGTTTAATCATAAATCATATTGTTTATTTATGTTTATCATGTTGATTAATAATAATAACTTTTTATTCAACTTTAACCTTTTTTTATTCTGTGAGAAAATGTGTCTTAATTGAAGATGAATGTTTAAATTGAAAGCGTCAACATGACATCTATGCTTTAATTTGTTAAAAGCCAAATCCCTATTAAACAAAAGAAATGATGACATTTAGTTTCTCGTGAAATGGAAACAAAATGTCAATTAAATTGTATTAAAAAATTGTTATGGCGAATATTTTTAATTAAATTTGTCTCAAAGAATTCAGTTTTTGTTTTTTATTTTTCTGTTAAAGTTTTTTAACTACAAAAAGCTCAGCCCACATTTTTAGCAAGGGAAAAATATCGTGAAGTATTAGGTATGAATTTGTATTATTTTTTTAAATACACTATCAAAATTATGAAACTGTAATTAAACTCTATGGTACATGAACGGCAGCAGACCGGTAAAAAAATAACTTTATTTGGTTATAAAATTTGATTGAAATCTTAACTAGGTATTGAAAAAAAAGATTGCGGTGGGAAAATTAGATAAGTTAGTTCGTGGAATTTTTCATTATTTAACTTTTTTTTTGTATTACATAAAAAAGTCATAAAGATTGATTCTTAATCTTATTTCACAAACTATTAAATGTATGTATTTTAAGCTTGATCTAATTTTACACACCAGTTTATTTTATGATTATAAAAAAAAGTTATTTTCAAAAAAATTCTCAAGGTTTAACTTATTTTAACATTGGACGAGTAACACTCAATTTTTAGGTATAAAAGTCAAAAATTAATAAGGATGACTTACACCTCAATTTTTCTATTTTGTGTTTATTTTACCTGATTAACATACTTATTGTATATACAAAGGAAACTGTCAAGGACTCATATAAAAGTCAACTTAGAACTTCTAAAGATCTCATCTGTAAAATGTCACTTAGAGTCGAACATTTTTTATAACGAGATAGATGGTGTTTTTAGGGCTTCAACTGTCACATAAAATTATAAGACATTTAGTGTCATTCACTGACGTTAATTTGAAGTGAGGTCTGTTCTTTATCTAACTATTGTTAACTATCGTTAACTTTTGTCGTTCCTTAATATGAAGATTGTTGCGATATGCAACAATATGACATCATCACATCGTTCCGTATCTCAGCTGTTGAAGTATCATATGGGTGTGTTAGAAGTGTTGAGCTGTCATAGTAAATGATTTATCTCAAATGTTTAAGGAAGTAAAGAACAGCTTTAATTTTTTGTTCGTTATTTACATATAAGGGTTTTAAAATAAAAATAAGTTTTTCATTTTTGATATTTGACAGATCAACAATATCTAACAATTGTCGTTCCAGTATACGATTTGTAATCGTGCATGTACAGTTTGTAATTTTCCTTTCCACAGAAAACAGCTGATATTCTTAAACTCCTTGCTCTTTTGACATATATATTCTTCTGTCATTCTTAAGTATGTATATTTCCGATATCAGCGCCAAAGTGGCTCCTTCATCGAAACAAAAAATTGTCTTCCATGGTAGTACTAGAGCTTATACATATATTAACATTCATGATTTTAACAAATTCCAACAATAGTTAAGAATTGTTCAAAAGGGAACAGATCTCTGAATTTTCAGATGATGTACATACCTTTGACATTCGAGTATGTATATAAAATCTATTAGGCCAATACATACTTCTACATTATTTTACACTTATAGCTATGAATTGAATTCATCGTTCAACTTAATCCGAAAATTCAAAACTGAATAGATGTTGAACGTAACAATTACTGTCATGTTGAATATTGATATGTCACCTCTGTTTTGATTTAGATTGATCCTTTTCTTCTGGTGTACAGGTTTTTTCATTTATTGTTTTATAAACGAGCTTAATTTGTTTTCATTGGATTATTAACAATTATTGTTTTAAATATCTTTTATTTGCTATTTTCTAAGCATTAATTACATTTTATGCCAGCTTAAAAGTTGAAAGCCCTAACTGCAGAACCTGAGAGACTTGTCGATATTAAAAAATTGTTTATTCTTAAAATCGACAGCGTTTTATTCAAAATAATGCATTTCATTTGTAAAAACTTATTCAAATCCAATTTTAGAATTAGACGTGTTCAGAAATGTGGTATTTTAAAACACTAACACATTTCTACAAGTATTAACCGTGGCCTGATGGTTAGTGCGTTGGACTTCCAATGGAATAAATCAAAACAAAAATACACAGATGCTGTTCTGGTTGATTTAGAAAACGCCTTTGACACCGTATGGTTAGAGGTTCTTTACCTAAAACTGAGCAGGCTTGGCATAATCAAGCCATTGTTCAAAGTTTGTTGTCAAAAGTGGCAATGTAACCTGTACCACAACATTCTCAATTGAAAATGGCCTTCAACAGGAAGCGGTGAATTCGCCGATTCTCTTCAGCATTTACACCAGCGATCTGATAGGTAGTCTTACAAAGGCAATTGCGTACAGAACGACTCGAAAGGTTGAGGTTATTAGAATTATCTTGCAGCGTGATTTCGACAAGATTCAGCGATATTACGACGACTGGAAACTGAAAATAAATGTCCAGAAGTCAGAGACAATTCTGTTCCGGACTCCGTTGGCTGGAGCTACGAGGGATACGTGCAAGAATTGGCGCAAGATGGTCATCGTTGATCTTCACGGGCAGCTATTAGAGAACAAAAGTGTAGTGAAGTACCTCGGTATCTGGTTAGATCAGTATTTATTTTTTGACAGCCATATAAATGCTGCTCTGAATAAGGCCAGAGAAGCCTTCGCTCTGACGAAACGGCTGTTTTTTAGCAGTCGGCTTAACCCCAGAGCGAAGGTAATTAGCTACATGGCTCTCATACGGCCGATGATCGTTTATAGTTGTCCTGTGTGGTTTAACGTTGCTCCTTCCCAGATGGAGAAGTTTCGGGTGTTCGAGCGGCAGTGTTTACGACGCTGTACCGGCTTATTTCAAACAACCGAATCATCTTACGTGTATTACTATTCCAACGAGGTCCTATACAACGCTGCTCGAATCAACGGAATTGACAATTTTGTGATAAAACTCGTTTGAAGTCACATTGCAAGAGCTATGTCTTCGACCAACAATTTAATTTTCGGGGCGTTCTATCCGAACGACGAATATTTTGAAAGTGTACGCTTGAGCGGCTTCATTCCGCCAGAGGCAATCCTCTTTTTAGACAGTTGCGGTATGATAGAGGATAGATTGGCAGTTCCGCTAATCTACCACGTCAGACGACGAACCGTGGATAGGCGACTACTGTTCAATCGGGACGTCATGGTACAAGGTGGAGCAGAGCTCCTTCGGTTTAGTATTGCTGTGTCCGAACGGGACCGAATTGATAGGGTAAAGCAGGAGAACCAGTTTTGGTGGCTTCGATCGGCACTTGATAGTGGGTAAGCCTTGGCTGCCAGCTAACATACTTGTTTTATAGTTTTAGGGTTTAGTTTTAAGTAGAATAGTCCTGGTGGAACAAAAAAAAAAAAACAATCTAAAAATAAATTAAGACAAAAACATGGAATAAGAAAAAAAAGGACAGCAAAATACGAAACAAAAAATGTTAGATAGTTAGATTTGCTGCTGTGGTTGTTCTAGTTTTAAGTAGTTTATAGGTAGAATAGGAAGTTTTAGTAAGCTTTAAGTTTTCCATCCCTACTGTATAAGAATTTAGAACCACTTACGTAAATCTTTTGTTTTCTGAATTTTTTATGCGTTCATTTTATTTTTAATGACCTGCAAACAGTGCGGTTACACCATTTTTTAGAAATAAGACAGTAATGGTTTAAACATTTATTTATTTGTAGGTATATTGCTTAAATCGGACTTTAAGCTTTAACTTCAATAAATTCCAAAACAACAATATTAACGTACCTACATCCGTATGATGACAATTAAATAAAAACTCATCGATAAAATATATTTTAGCAAATTTATAATCTGGCGTAATTCTATCATAAAAAAAAAGTACACACATTAACTTTATGATGATAGCCACAATCAAGTGTTCTTATAAAATATTATTGTGTATTGCGGAAAGATCAAGAAAACCATTTTAACCATATCTTCATTTATGACTTACATACGTACGTCGCAAATATACAAGAATTGCGGAACTTTGTAAAAATTTAATCATTATCACGTGTGCTAAATATATTCACCACTGAATAAATTCCGATAGCTGTTTGATCTTGATACAAATTTTAATTAATTTTGTAAGGACTTCTTTTCGTTTGACATTTGCATCTTTAAGTAGTATATTTATGGTTTGTTTATATTACTGTTATACATTTTTCGGATGAACATTATGCACATAAATGTCAATCGAAAAGTGTGTTTTTTAAGATTTGCATAGATTGATATGAACTAAATTTTGACAGTTAAACCAAAATGACTTTATTTTGTTTGTCTCTGAGCAATTTTCATTTGGAAAATAGATATTTATGTATACATATATCAAAAAAGCAAAGCGAAATTTGTTTTTATTTAGTATTTCTCATTTAAAAGGTCTCCAACACATTAAGTTTATAATTAATCACTATTGTTTGTCAATTTCGTTGTTAATTTGACGAAGAACTCTGTGTGGAACAAGTACTTTTGAACTTAAATTGAGGATCGATCAGAAGTACTCAAACAATTAAATACCTAAAATGTCAAATGTGAAAGGAAAACAAATTTTACTTCTACAAACGTGCACAAACTTCAAAATCGATAACGCCATTAAAAAGTTTTTGATGTCATACCTAAGAAAAAGTTTTGTAGTAATTCCCCGAAAGATTTAATGGACTTGATCACTTCAGAGGATTATAAAATTCCCCTTTTCGTTGATTTCAATAACAGGTATTTTATCGGTTGGCCAATGATCAAGTAGTTGGTGAGGTAATGTTGTTGAAATAAGTGTTACAGTTCTCAAAAAAATCGCATATAGAATTGTTTGACGTCTGCATTCGTTTTTGGGGTACCAACATTTTTATTTATATTTTTCATTTTTGGTATGTCATTGTATTAAAAAGTAAATTCATTTTTTTTTTAATCTTTCGGTAGGAATATAAACATGAGAAAATAATTAAATGCTAGGACAAAGATTAGACACAAAATGTCTTCATAATTATTGAAAATTGCATAACTGTTCGTTAAGTTTCGTTAACATTTGCTTTCGTTGAGAAAGATTGGTTGCTAGCACACCTGGCATTTGTGTAAAATGACATATTTGATAGATTCAAGCAATTCCATTTTATTGAAAAAAGAATTTAAATACTAAGGTTTGCAATTTATTACGTTGATAATTCCGTTATTTAAATGATTTCCTTATTTGGAGTTTGGAATCTACCTGGATTTGAGCCGAAGCAGTTTTATTTAGTTGTCTCTTTTAAGGCAACCTAAATTGTTACAAAGAAGAATTTTACAATTTCTGTCTGCACACATATTGAGCACAAGTTGGCAGATATAATGATATAAATCTACTATTAGCAACTTGCATTCACGTTGACGCATATTTTATTATTTTTTTTAACACATAATCAAAGCAATTGGAACTGCACTTGCAACGTGTAAACTCTATAGCGAGTGTCTACACTTGACTTGCTTTTTTTTCTGACATTTTAACGCACTTTCACCCTTTTATGTTGTTTATAAGTGATTGATTTATTACTGTAAATAAAAACTACAAAATGAACAAACAAAAAAAACGCGCGATTAGAGAGGAGCATCGCAGTCAGGTAATACAACATCAATTGACTGCATTCACCTTTTTTGTTGAATTGATTTATTGTTTTGTTTTTGTTTTTTGTCACTGTTTTTTTGTGTCGTCTGTCGTTTGTTGAACTAGTTTTGAACTTAAAGTTGGTGGCGCACGCGTTGTAATGTGGGCAGAGAACAACAGAATTTAAAAATACCTAAGTTGTATGCAATGTATTCAATGAAAAATGTGTCACTTTGACACAATGGTGTATTTGGCTTTGTCTAATGTCTATGTACTTACTCTATAACTAAGTATTCATTATTAACATAAATTTATAGTGATTAATTTTGGCACTGGTAGACAGTTAAGGCCAACAAGAGGCTCCTTAGACATTTGACCTTGAAAATATCAATTTGTAAAAAAGTAATATAAAACTTCGAATAATGTTTGTTATTCATTGTGAAGCTTTGAATAATTGACAGTTATTTATCGAAAGATGTTATTAGCTTGATGGTGGACTTTGTTTTCAACTGGAAGTTCCTACACTCATTTTGTGTCGAATGCGTAATGTAAAGCTCAATTTGTACGCTAATGGATCTATTTAAACGATTGCATTTTCCCAGACAGAAACAATTTGTCTCTTTTTTTTACGAGGTCTCTGTTATTTTTGAACGATATCATCAAAATAATACCAATATAACTTCAAAAGACTATAAAACAAGTCTCTGACAATTTTTTGCCATTATGTGGAAAGTAATTCACGAATGCGTTCAGTTTCAGATATAAATGGTATCCGAAAACTTTTTGTTACTGGTGTAAGAGAACAGCTGATTCGAAACAGCTGGGCAATCAAAAAAGGAATCCAAAGTTATTCGATAATTCTGGTATAATGTTGGTACCTGTCAGGAGCCATCCATGCATGAGCATGTATTTTTGTCACTATTAATAGGTCATTATTGTTTTTTTTTTTTCAATAAATGCTTGACAACTTTGAATTTAATTTATGAACGCATCCATTCACTAAATAATCGAACTGTCATTGTCAATTTATTTATTAAATTCAACAGACAGACAAAACGAAGTTTAGTGTCAAAATTTGGAGTCCGAAACAGACGATCTACATAAATCAACTCCACAGCATTCTCAAAAATCGGGCATCGCTTAGACTTCCTTATGGCGTATTTTGCAATCTTCAGTGACAAAAAATTTTATTATGAATACAAATTTGAATTTTTCTTATAATTTACCGCTTCGTTCACATGTCTTCGCCCCACGCTCCTAATTTTTGTTTTTGATCATAAGCTAAGAAGCTTAACGCATTAAAAATACAAGCATAATTAGTCACTAGAGCATTCAAGGCATCTGCTCTTTTCGACCATCGAGTTATGGACAAACTCCTAGCTTTTCCACTTTCTTTTTGCAATACATTCCATCTATGGAGGCTATGTGGGTTTGACTTTTAAGAAATACTAGCGAGTTATACAAACAGTAACAAACTTAGCGCTCAAATCCTTGAGAAGCGTAATATGCCTCCAGATTCCAAGAAAGCTTTGATATTCCCAATGTACAAAAAGGGCTCCAAATCCGATCCAAACAACTATAGGGGAATATCGTTTTTAAACGTATCATATAAAATTTGTACGACTATTTTATAACGGCCGGCGCCTTACATCTTGGCTCAACGACAACAATATGCTCAAAGAGTACCAAGCGGGATTTAGAGCTGGATACTCAGCTGTTGACCACATTTTTCTACTTCGCAATTTAGCTGAATCTAATGCAGCGCAGGGAAAGAAATTATACGCGTTCGATAGATGATGTACAAATTGTACTGCAAGGAAATGTCTCACAAATTTGGAAGAGTCATAGAAAATTTGCTGTAAGATACATGGGCTACTGTGTGGGATTTTTATCGACGATGTTATGCACATACTGCCTGGTGGAATTGAAGTCAGCAGTACTACTATCAAAGCACTTGTGTTTGCAGATGATATAGTGATTCCAGCTCATTCACCGGAAACGCCACAACTGATGATCAACCGATTATGATGCGAATATTGTGCCAAATGGAACCTAGTGGTCAACCAAGAGAAGTCGAAGATCATGATCTTTAATAGAGGGAGAGGCAGACTTCGAACAAATGAGAAGTGGCACTAGAATAACGAAAGACTTGAAGTTGTCAACGAATACAAGTAAGCTTGCAAAGGCAAACACTGCAATAAACTCATCTTGGAAGATGTGTTACTCCAACAAATATCTAAACCATAGCACGAAATTAAAAGTTTTTGAATCTGTTGCAGAATCAATCATGCTTTACGCAGCGCAAGTATGGGGAGGTCTACTTAAAACGCATGTTCAGACTACCATCGAACACACCAAACTATGCGTTGAATCTGGAAACTGGATTATCACCTTTATACATAAAAACACTGGTAAACATTATAAAGGTCTTAAACATGGATGAAGGTCGACTACCAAAGAAGATCATGATGATAACAGTGAACAGAAAAGTTGGATGGTATGATGAGTGGCTGGATCATGCACGTTTGTGTAATTTCGATCTAAGCCTAGACCAAGAGCCCCCCAATAACTGGAAACATAGACCCTACGAGATCATTTCCAACACAGATATAAACTGCAGGAATGAGTATGAAAGTGAAGCAGTATACTCAACTATAACCTTCAACATGCAAACTACTTCAGAGACGAACAAGGCGTAGAATCCATCTCAATGATGCTAAAAGCGAGGGTAGGACTTCTTTCGCTTAATTATAGGCCACACCGAGATGTCCTTCCAACATTGTGCAATATATTTAACACAGCAGAAAGAGAAGACATATTTCATTTTATGGGTGGATGTCCGACACTTCGTGAAACAAGGCGACATTTCTAAAGATACGCTTTATATGCGCTCAACGTTTTTGGATTATATAGCTTTCGAGCTTGCATTTTGTGGGGTCAACTAATTTTGGTTTTTATTTTTCGGGTTTATTGGATTGTACAGTTTGAATATCGCGGTCTTACAGTTTAAATTTCTTAATGGGATGGGGCCCTCGTTTCCACGGGACCCGGGGTTGCTGTCCCCCTTAGCCCTTCCCCCTATTAATCCGAGCCTGCAGGTGGGAGCTGATGAAGAGGGAAGTAGCTAAAGGTGCGGTCACTTATTGAAAGAGTAATTCACGTGTAGAATCACCACCCACAAACGAAAATAGTCAAATCGTGCATTGACAGTATGACGCGCAGAATAGAGGCTCTTATTAAAGCAAAAGGAGGTTTACCAAAATATTGAAAAAAAATTACAAAAATAACAAAAAAACTGAAAATCTTAATATATAAAAAGTCAGTGTCATATGTATGTTCCCAGTGAACTCTTCACCAAGTCAACCGATTTCGATGAAAGTTGGCATTTTATGTGTAATTTGGTCTAACTTAAGATATAGGATAGTTTATATTTCGAGTAATGGTCTAAATTGTTTACATATATGTTGAAAATGAAAAAACACTTAATATGAAATCTACTGTTCTAATTATATATGATCATTATGCTTTCGGAAATATATTTTGACTTTGAAATAAAACTCAGCTGATCCCAAAGTTACCATCGGTGAGATGGACAAAATATGTAAGTATTGCCAAGCGTTAAAATTTCGCAATGAAACACCTGGCATGTGTTGTGCATCCGGAAAAGTTGTATTGCCATTACTTCCTACTCCACCTGAACCCTTGAAATCACTACTTTCTGACATTTCAAATGATTTAAAATTATTTTTGCGTAAGACACAAAAGTTTAATTCTTGCTTTCAAATGACATCATTTGGAGCTTCTAAAATTTGCGATCTCTCATCTGATGGTCGTAATTTTGAAACAACATTTAAAACACAAGGCCAAATGTACCATAAAATTGGATCATTGATACCAATGCCAAATGAAGATACTAAATTTCTCCAAATCTACTTCATGGGCAGTTGTGAAGAACGTGTGCCAACTCGATAATTATAATTTTACTAGCAGACCCGACCACGCGTTGCTGTGGCTGAGTAATTAAGGAAGGACTTAATAGACAAAATTGAACACTAATTTACATAACATCTTTAATTTTATTTTATTAATAAATACTATGCTTAACATAAATTAAATAAAAGCACAGTTAAAGTTTACTGAAGTGCCAATCGATGAACAATATTTTTCGTCAGCCTGTCTTTTGTCAACACAAATAAACTCGATGGTCTCCCTACACGTGAACAAGCTACGTATAATTGCCCATGAGCGAAACATGAATTCTCAAGTCTATTGAACAAGCAGAAGAGAGAGCAATTGTAGTATTGTTGGAAATATTTTTAGAGAACCGTAATCATCTGGTTCAGCTGTTCAAAAGAGTATTACCACAATTGAAAAATGACAATTATGAAATTGTCATCAAATCTGACAAAGTACCATCAGGAGAGCACGCTGGCAGATTCAATGCGCCAACCGTAGATGAAGTTGCTATTATTATGGTCGGTGATCCAGTTGACAACAGATCTATTAAAATTACACACCGAGATAACACAGTGAGTAGAATTTCAGATATACACCGTTTGTACGACGCACTCCAATACCCATTGATATTCTGGTAAGGACAAGATGAATATCACATCAATATCAAACAGTGTGATCCAATCAATGGCAATGAATTAAGTAAAAAAGTTAGTTCAATGAATTACTACGCGCTTCGATTAATGATTAGATATAATCAGGACAATTATATTCTTCGATATCGTCAGTTGTATGACGAAGAAAAAAATTTATACAATCGGATTATGTTGGCTGTTGATGCTAAACAAAGTGGTTTCTTTTTCTTGGATGCACCAGGTGGAACGGGTAAAACATTTTTGATATCGTTGATCCTTGCGAAAGTACGGTCACAAAAGAAAATTGCATTAGCAATTGCATCATCAGGCAAAGTTGCTACTTTGTTAGATGGTGGTCGAACAGCGCATTCTGCTTTTACGTTACCACTAGATGTCCATAAAAATCCAAATGCTATGTGTAACATTAAGAAAAGGAGTGGAATGGCTACAGTGTTACAAAGGAGTTCAATCATAATTTGGGATGAGTGTACAATGGCTCATTAACATTTACTCGAAGTATTAAATAGAACCTTGCAGGATTTAAACAGTAATGACAGACTTTATGGTGGAGCTATTCTACTATTATCTGGTGATTTTCGGCAAACATTTCCAGTGATTCCTCGCTCTACTTTTGCTGTAGATTGCCAGACAATTTCTGTACTGTTGTTGAAACTAAAAATGATCTGATCGAGAGTGTCTTCCCAGATATAATAAATAACTATCTAAATCAATTAGCAATAATACGTTGCCTGTTCACGTTTAGGGAGACCATCGAGTTTATTTGTGTTGACAAAAGACAGGCTGACGAAAAATATTGTTCATCGATTGGCACTTCAGTAAACTTTAACTGTGCTTTTATTTAATTTATGTTAAGCATAGTATTTATTAATAAAATAAAATTAAAGATGTTATGTAAATTAGTGTTCAATTTTGTCTATTAAGTCCTTCCTTAATTACTCAGCCACAGCAACGCGTGGTCGGGTCTGCTAGTATTAATATAAAAAAATTCTTTAAATTTGTTGCTTTATTTCTAGGAAGTAGTTTATATTCTGCATAGAAAATAATTTAAATGCATTACAATATTCGAAAACCTGATTAAAATAGCTGGAAATTAAGATTTTACATAAAATCTAAAGTGTGTCTATAATAAAGCTTTAAAAGCACCTCAAATGGCTTGCGTTTTATTTAAACAAAAGTTGTAAAGTCAATTTCGAAAATTCCTTTGGAAGTCTTGTGAAACCAAAGAAACATCAGATTTGTTTTTTAAATAAAATTGACCAAAAGCGCTACACGTAATCAAATAATTGAAAATTTAATCCTAAAATGAATTCATATTTTAGAAAAATATTGTACACAAACTCAAGAAAGTTTGTTCTTGGTTTAAAGAGTTCTTTTGCTATTTCTTCTTCTAGATTGTCAAACCAATCAAAAATCCACTTTTAAGTACCTCTATTTGATCCATTTTATTTTGACGTTTTATATTCACCTCAATAGTGTCAATATTTTATATTATTTTTAAATTTAATAAAACTTGCCGACTTTCTTGCTGATTTTAAAAGTTAATTAAATGTCTTTTTTGCCAGCCTAGGTTAGCTTGCGTATGATAAAATATTTAAAAATTAGATAAAGTCATAAAAATGCATCAGAGAAGACGTTTTCAGGGTATATCATGCTCCAAATAACATCTTACACTTATTTATGTACCCCATAGTTTCCCCTCCTGCAAATAATGTGCCATTAACTTCAATCTTATCGTGTTCCAATGTACAAACCACCCAGAAAGTTGATTGACTTGAAGAAAAAATAAATTGATCATGATCATAATTGCACAGGAAAGAAGACATCAAAACGTTTATACCAAATTGATTGCTGCCTATAATACACTTGGAAATGTTTCTGCATCATCATTCAATAAACAAGCTAGATGATGCTAGACTGTGTGGCTGCAAATATTTTGTTTTTAATTAAACTCTTTTCCAATCGATCAGATGGCTGGATGGATGGATGCAAATTTATCAAGTCTTTGCCTTTACTTCAAGATTAAAGCAACAGCCTTGAGCAAAACACGATAACAAACTATACTCTGCAATGTTTACTATTTACTATAGCACTACTGCAGAGGAGCAAAGATGCAGATAGTGCGACGCAGCTTGCGAAATCGTATCAAAAACAAGACGCAGAGGAATTTTCCATTCAACTTAAGTTCAAAAATGGTCAATCATCATCATCATCATCACCAACAGATCAGAGGTATACGTACTCGTATCTATGCATACCGCCTATGGAAACTTACTTAGTGAAGTCCTGGCCAAAGTTGGTCATCAAAGAGTAATTTTTGCTTCACATCATCGCCCAGTTTTATACTGTGCATCTATTGATTTAGCCAGTGGCTAGAGATACTTTTTTTCACAAAAACCAAACCAAGTTTTTTCCTTAACGTACGAGTATATCAACCAATCAACGAACGAACGTATGAATAAGTGCTGTTCGATTTGTTCTGGTGACGAGTTTTTCCTCATATTTCATTTCAGGTACCTGTCTAAGCCTACCATCCTGATCAGGTTGTGATGAAAAATGCATCAGAAACCTGATCGTGTAATCAATTACCATAATTTCATTTGTATGCATCGTTCATCAAAATCAACAGTTCAGGGTTGTATTAGGTAAATTATTCGAATGCAAGGGTGTCATTTAAATTTTACTTGAAAATGACATAATCCCAAAATGGTCTAATGTCACTTTTTAAAATTGACATATATCAGCGATTTTGAATCTTTTTATTTTAGAACAATATTAAATATTAAAACAATGTTGAAATTTCTTTTAAATGTTTTATTTCTATTAAAACGACATTAATATTTTTATAAACGACATTAGTATTTCTTTTAAAAGTTTATCTTTATTTTATTTTATTTTATTTCGTGAATGCTTTATAACAGTAAGATACAATAAGTAATATAATTTATAATAAGTAATATAATTTAGTTACAAGCTAATTTTTACAAAGAGAGCAAAAAAAATATATATCATTTAAAAAAAGAGAAAATAATCAAATATTAAATTTCAGTTTAAATCATAAAGTTCACAAATTTCCTGAATAGTATTCCTTTAGATCCTTTTTAAATCTTGCTGTATTTTGTATATCTTTTATACGACGTTATAAAGAGTTCCAAAGACGGACGGAGTTTACAAAAAATTGACGCTCATTGATGAGATTTGGAGAAAGTAAGATTATTTCACTAGATATTTCAAAAGCATTTAATAGGGTTTGGCATCAGGCTCTCTTATCGAAAATGCGTGCTTTCGGTTTGCATGAATCCCTCCTTCATTGAATTAGTAATTACCTTTCGAATCGTTCAATACAAATAGTATTGGATGGATTCAAGTCTGAAAACCATAAAATAAATGCTAGTGTGCCCCAGGGCTCTGTTCTATCTCCAACACTCTTTCTCATTTTTATTAATGATCTCCTGTCTGCAACATCTTATCCAATACATTGTTTCGCTGACGATAGTACTCTTAGCTTTTTATATTCGTTTTCAGATTCACACCCCTCTTCTTCGGATGTTGAACTGCAACGAGAAAATATGATAAGCTCATTAAATTCCGACCTAAACAGCATTGTACAATGGGGAATAAGAAACCGCAGGAATTTAATGCTTCGAAAACGCAATGCTGTCTTGTTTCGTTAAAGCGAAATATACCCCCCCTGCCATTATCCATAAATGGAACTTGCATCGAGGAAACTGAACATCTCGATATTCTTGGTATGTGTATCACCAACCACCTTTTGTGGAACTATCACATACGCGAAGTCGCCAAAAATGCTGCAAGATGTTTGGGTTTTCTTAGGGCATGCAGGAAGTTTTCCTCTCCCTCTGATCTGGCTGTTATTTACAAGACTTATATACGTCCAAAGCTTGAGTATAACTCCCATATCTGGGCTGGTGCTCCTGCAACTTACTTAACCCTCTTTGATAGTATTGAACGTAGAGCATTTAGATTGATTGGTGATATTACCATCATAAGATCATTTACGTCACTTGAACATCGTCGAAATGTTTCTTGTCTCACGCTTTTTTACCGTTATTTTAATGGTTTATGCTCTAGAGAAATAGCCAGATGCTTCCCCTTAAACAGTTCAACCGTAATACTCGCGCTTCTAGGAATGCTCATCAATATACCCTCGAGCCCATCTTCAGTCGTACTTTCAAGTACAGAGATTCGTTCTTTAGCCGTACTATGCGAATGTGGAATGCCTTGCCACACTCTGTCTTTTCCAGCTATTGCAATATTCAGGAATTCAAAACCAATGTGCACCGACATCTCCTTTCAACCCCTCTCTCCCTTTCCTAGTGCTCACACTGTGTCCTTGAGTGTGCGCTTATTATTAAAAAAAAAAAAAATGAGATCGATGGGAGGTTGCAGTTTTAATTCTAAGAAAACAGTATTGGGGTTGGTGCGTTATTAATATTTTTGATAGAAAAACTAATGTACGAAACTTCAGATAACTTTTAAAAGGCATAGACAGCATCCTACTAGCAAAGCCAGACAATCTGTCATATATTCGTAGGCCATATACATAACGTACTGTACTATTAAACGCAACATTGAGCGTACTAAACGTCTTTGAATAGGTGTAAAAGAATGAGTGACCCATAGAGTACGTAGTACACCAAATACCTTGTCCACAAGTGCATTGGTTATCCCAAATCAAATTGCGATTGAAAGTAACCCCGAGATTTTTCGCACTTTCCACATAATCAATTGAACCATTGTATACAATACAATCAAAGGACAATATTTGAGATCTAGACTTTTCCTTGATATTACTACGCACTTAGATTTCTTTGGATTTAAAAGGAGACCATTTAATTCAGACCACTTTTCAATTTTCTCTAGGTCTTCATTTACACAAAATGCTGCATGCTCAATGAGTCCAAGGGGACAGCTCATGTATAATTGGACGTTATCCGCATACATATGAACCGAACAGTTCTTGTAAATTGATGGCAGTTCATTGACGTAGATTGAGAACAGCAGAGGACCGAGTATTGAACCCTGAGGGACACCGTCAACGTTTGGTAGAAAATAAGATAAACTATACAAAATTTGCACAGCTTGCATTCGATTACTCAAATATGAATAGATAAGCCTTTGCATAAGTTTGTTACACAATTTAACGTGATTGACAGTGTCGAAAGCCTTAAAAAAATCACGCAACACTAGAAACGTTACCTCATCCTTATCCAAAGCTTGGCTTATATCGTCAGTAACATTTAACAGTGCCGTGATACAACTGTGCTTTTCACGAAAACCAGATTATAGTGGTGTGAGCAGCGAGTTTGACGCAAGAAAAAAGCTGATTCGTCTTTGTAAAATCCGTTCAAACACTTTCGACAAGAATGGTAAAATAGATACAGGCCTACCTTTTACCTTTTGCATTTTTGGGAAAAGGTATAACTTTAGCCAACTTTCATAGGCATGGACCTGTCATCAGAATTGTATTGAACATAATAGTAAGATATTTCAAAACAATCGGCAGAATCATTTTCAAAAATGTAGGGTGAACTTCATCCAGTCCAATATCATTTGACTTTATAGAAAGTACACGTTCTACAACAAAAGTATTGTCTACTGAACTAAAACCAAAACCAATTTCTTCTTCATATGGTTGATCCATAAATAAAAAAGGAGGGATCTAAGCTCCAAGGACAAAATAGCTGTGTTGGTAAGGAAACAAACATTTTGTTGAGAGCATTACTATCCAGATCTTCTGTTGAATCATGACTTGACTTGCCGATGCCAATTTTTCGTAGGTTTTTCCACAATTGACGGCCATTTAAAGAAAAACTGAGCTGGTTAGAATACATTCGAGATTTGAAAATAAGTATTTCCGCTACAACTTTATTACGAAGTGAGCAATACTCGCGCCGTAATTCATTCAACCTGTATTTTTTCCAGCTATTATAAGCGTCATCCCGTTTCTGAATTAAAGTTCGTATATTTTGGGTGAACCAAGATTTATTGCTTGGCTTTACGATCTTAGTTTTTAGGGGTACGTATGTATCAAATAAGGCTTTAATATTATCTGTTAAAAATTCCAATTGGTCATTTGAAGGCGGCATATAAAAAATACATTCCAAATTCTTAGCTCATTTTATCCTCTTCCAATTGTTGGACATTAATATTAAGAAAATCCCGATAAGTAACTTTCTTGCACGAGTAGTCAAAACTAAACTTCAAAGTCAAAAAAATTAAGTCATGTTTAGAAAAGGCTGGCGCAGAAAGCTGGTCATACAAAGCTACATTACTTGTGTTACTTACAAAAAACAAATCCAATGATGTTGCATCGTCACAAAAGACGTGAGTTGGTGTACTAGTATTAACTGGACTTAAATTAAACGTTAGTAAGTTATGCGTAAGAATATTTGAACTCAACAGGTTGAAATTGAAATCTCCATAAAGAACAATATTAGGGGAACTTACCGAAACAGTGTGAACAAAGGTAAAAGGTCTATGTACCCATTTGGCTGATATATTGCACCTATAAGCAAACTATCTTCATTACCTACTATATCAACAAATAAATACTCAATATTATTAGAAGCTTCAAACCAAAATTTAAGTCTGCACTTTATTGTTCCTTTAACACAAATTGCTATACCTCCCCCAATACGGTCGTTCCCTCCAAACTACAAACCTCATCACTTAACTCATCCTTCAATTAAGTTTTCGTAACACAAATAACATCAACATCAGAACCAACAAAAAGATCGCGAAATTCATCAATTTTCGGTAATAAGCTTTGAGCAAGTTCTATTTCTTTATTCGACAGAACACTGAACCGACACGCTACCAAAATTCAAGTCCTACCAATTGCAACTCCACAAACTCACGTCCTCTTATTTCTTCTTCTTAATCTTCTTACTTTAGTTGAATTATCCAGAGCTGCCAGATCGCTACTATTCAGCCATCCTTTACGTATATACTCGTCCACGAATATTTTTAATAGATGTTAATCGACGATGCATATTTTCATTCGGCTGTGTCAAGTCTCAGAGTGGCAACTCCATAGGTATCTCCTAGCATTATTAGAGTAATGACTAAAAGTCCTCTATTCCTTGGATGAAGTTTGGTTGAGTCACCAGTGGCTTTGGTGGTGATGACATGTATACTATATCACCGATGTTGTACTGCACATTGAGAAGTCTGCCTCGATCGTAGTTGTTCTTGAAATTTTGTTGTTCCGTCTTAATCCTCTTAATCCTCTCAATCGCCTTTTCACGAATTAACTCGGGACGTTCATAGTTAACGGATTCTTTACGAACAGTCATCTGTCTAATTAGCCCTTCATAAATTGTGGAGTGTAGCCATAAGGTAGCTCAAATGGAGTTTTTTCCGTGGTCTTGTTTTCAGAACAGTTTAAGTCCCTCGCTATCGTCTTCAACTTCCGGTCTCAGTCTTTTCCTTCCTTGTTTTCGTCCAACGTTGGCATAATTGTAATAAGAAAGTGTCCGATTCACCCTCTCCACTTGTTCACTCGCTTGAGCATGTCGAGCAGAATTTAGGGTGTGCATGACACCGCTTATCGCAAAATGCTTCGAACTTTGAAGAGATGAAACATGTCCCTTGATCGGAAACTACTCTTTCGGGAGCTAAACACTCGGATATGAAATCTTATAGTTTACGAACAACATTCTCAGCGCTAGTATTCAGGACTGCATCTAGTCTTACGTATTTCTTTAGATTGTCCACGAATACAAGAATATATTTGTTTCCCTTCGAGTCTAAAAAGATCTTGAAGGTCATGTAAACGCACAGTTAAAGATTTGCGTAATCAACTTGGAACTACGTATTTCACGTATGAAGTGTACTCCTCCGGTGTTTTGTTTTTCAGAATTTCTATTTTACGCATCAGCATGTCGTCTTGAGATTGATAGATTGATATCTCATCATTATCAGATGGTAAAGTAAAAACATATATTACTAACGTCTTCTGGATCACATTTTTCTGTTGATGCGTGACCCCTGAGTCCACATGTAAATGTTTCGTCCCAGGTCGGTGTTCGATTGTAAAATTAAATTCGCACAGTAGATTGTATCATCGACATATCCAAAAGTTTCTAGTGTTTTTCAATAACTCGTTAAGAGGAGCAGCTCTTAACGAAAACTGGTTAGCGAATCAGCGAAAGAAACCAGCTAGTCCTAGAAAGCGCCTCACTTCATGGACGTTCATTGGTTTCGGGAATTCGTCTATAGCAAGCAATTTTCTTTCTCCAGGTTCCCAATTAGTTAACTCGTTGCATTAAAAATTCTCATTTCTTTAATTGTACTGTAAGGCCTCCCTTTCGCAAAGATTCAAAAACTAACAAAAGATTCTCAGGTATAAGTATATCGTCTAGACAATAAAGGACTACTCGGTTTCGAAGTGGTCCCAGAACTCGTTGCATGACGTCTCTTCTGGTGTGATGAACGCTGTCTTGTGTCGGTCCTTTGGATGAATTGGTATCTGAAGAAATCCTTGTGGCAAATCCAATACGATGAACATCTTTGCGCCAGCCAACAATGCTACATGGTCGTCTATATTGGGTAGAGGGAAATTCACCTTAATTGTTTGATTGTTTAGACGACGGTAATCTACAACTAGCCTTGAATCGCCTGTTTTCTTACGTACTAGTAAAATTGGACTCGAGTATACAGAATTCGTATCGGCGACCACACCTAGTCTTCTCCAATCACTCACGATATCACGTATCTTTTCTTTCTCCAACTCACTCGCTGGATAGGGTTTCGATTGCACTGGTTTACTTCCTGGAATTTCCTCAATTACCATGTTGAGATCGGTGTGACGTCCTATTTCGTTCACATCCAATGATACTTAGTCTCTAAACTCGTTCAAAATCTCAATCAGTTCATTAACTTTGCTTTTCTATAACGCTGACATCTTCCAGTGATGAAGTTGGCGCATATTCTCGATAACATTAATCCATGATTTTGCTGTCATAGAATCACCTTCCCCATCGAATTGTTCAATATTTTTAATCAAATCCGGCATAACGTTGTAATTAAATGTTGGGGTTTTCATCGACTTTAGGAGTACTGCTGGCGTTTGGTATAATTCTTGTCATATTCTGAATTTGTTCAATTAATGTATCGATAGTTTTGTCGCGTCTGTCTATTTGGTTACTTAATCCGAAGGTTTTCTTGTATCATATGACCAATCATCCTTTCCCAACTTCTTCCATTGTGCGCAATATTAGGTTGTGAATAAAATCTTTCCTAAAAAAGATCAGCTACGCGTTCTACATCTTTTCGTTCTCTACAATTTTCGTTTATCGGTTCGTCTCGATCTCGTTGATGTATTATCTCGCTCTTGTCATTGACGTTCTTCTTCTTCTAGTCGTCTCCCTCTACCTCTTGTTACTGTCAATTTTCTTCTTCTAATTGCCTTCTCTCTGCCGCTCGCTGCTGTCGTTCTTCTTTGAATAGTTCTCGCCGCCTTTCATGTTCTGCAGCACGTTAATTCCGTTAAGCATCAGACATTACGCTTCCAGAAAGTTCTACCCACAACAGTTATTTTTTTGATGATAATTTTTGTATGAGTTTTGCACGTGGTAATATCTCGCCTCAAATATTTTTTGGAAATTAAATATTAAGAGATTATTCCATTCATCCCACTTCTGAAATATTAGCGATTTTGAATCTTTTTATTTTAAAACAATATTTAATATTAAAACAATTTAATGTTTTATTTCTATTAAAACGGCATTAATATTTCTTTTAAAAGTTCTATTTCTTTTACTCGACCGAACACCGAACTGGCACGCTACCAATTGCAACTCGACAAACTCACGTCCTCTTAAAGCCTAGTACATACTTCCTCGTGAAGTGAACGTTCGCCAGTGGAGAAAGTGAACTTTTGACATTGCTCACACTTGTGAGTACACGTTGTGAACATGAACAAACCAAATGTCAAAGCTTCACCAACAGTTCCCGTACATTTTGCACGTGAATTGCCAGTGAACGAAAACTCTCCACTTTGTTCTCCACTCAGCTTCACGAGCAAGTTCACCAAAAACTGAAATTTGTATGGGTTCACGAGATAGTTCACAAGTATTTACTAGGCTTAAGTAGTATTCACATGAGCGCGACCAACGAACGACGAATGAATTACAAAATGTGAGTTTATATACGTTTGAAGACATATTTCCACACAAATTCTTAACAAAACGATGGCAATATAGTTTCTATTTGATTTATGATACATACTTTTACTTTTCAATATAATATATTAATAAATTTAAGAAAACAAATGTATTCGTCGCGAAAAATATTATAGTTGATACGAACTGTCAAACTTTATTCGCGTTCCACATTATCCACACTCGCAACGAATAAAATAATCGCGCGTACTTAACCTAAAAATCATTCTTATTTTGATTTCGGTGATGAATGGTGTTCGACTCTCATGTGAAAGAAACGTCAAAATCGACGAATATTCGTTCATTCGTTGGTCCTTGGTCGTGCTCATGTGAATAGTACTTTATTTCTTCTTGCTAATCTTCTTACTTTCGTTGAATTATCCAGAGTTGCCAGATCTCTAACACATATTTTGAAGTATGGTCAAATGTCAAACAAACTTATGACATAAATAAATACTTGCATTCGGCCCATTTTTTTTCTCGAATTCGCTCAGTTATATCAGGTTCACTCCTGGGGTGGAATCGGCTAAGGTGATTGTTGACTATCAATTTTTTGATAGTCAAATTGACTATCATTTTCATTTCGTCTGCGTAAGATGATTCAACTCAATTCAATTCGATTGAACAATTTCAGATTCAAATTGTCAAAATTCGTTGTTGCCTTGGTGAAATTTTAAATTGATTCTTATAAAATATCTAAATAAAAGTTTCAAATTGGCTGATTTTGAATAAAATTCTTACTTTTCTTGCTTTTTTCGAATGTCGTAAGCTTTGTCGGTCACAGGAATGTGTTTTCTTAAAAGAAACATAGTGAACTAAGAAAATGTTCCAGTCGTTTGTGTAAGCGACTGGTAGCTCTTTTCGGAATAAACAAATTTGTTTGAAAACGACTATCACATTTTTTTGTGATAGCTTTTTAGGTATCAATTTGACTATCACTTTATGTAGATTAAATTATATCATTTTGATTGTCATTTATCAACAATCACCTTAGCCGATTCCACCCCTGGTCTTTCAAACTATGCAGACATTACGATGCCATAAACGTCATCTTTCTCATACTCGGTGTATAAGTACAAGCCTCTTCTTGTACTCATTGCGAATGGATGTACATATGGATTGAATATGGAACTTACAACTTACATTACATTGAATTGAAAATTTGTATTTCTGCAATCAGTTCGCATCGAATAAACATGTCGCTGATTTGTATCGTTTTCAATCCGGTTCATTACATTTTTCCCACACAATTTTTGGCTTCTTGTCTCGGCCTTTTTTCAAATGTTAAATGAGTTCGTGATCGAGGTTTGTACGTACATATGTATGTATAATTTTATTAACCATCATTGTAGACTTTTATTTACTATAAGTCTGAGTGCAAGGTGGTCAGATATAAAGTAAATTGGATTTTATGTAGCGAAAAGATTGTTATCGGAATTCACTGCAATGTTAAATTGTTAAAGTAGTGCAAATTATTATGCATTGAGGTATTTCGACTTTGTGGAATTTAAATTATTTTTTTTTGCAGGTATACATTTGTATAGAAGTTAACAAATTTTATCTTACAGCAAGGCCGTAAAGAAATAAAAATTTCATTGGTTAATGTAAGTTTTTGAGTGTCTAAGATCTGAAGGAGGTCATTGCATAATAATATTGATTTTGAAAGAATATGTACTAAGGCTAAGACTATAAAATTGTGTAGTTTAATTTAAAACGAGGACAAGCTCAACAGCCTGAAGCGTTCTTCATAGAGCCAAGCCCATTTCATACTAGTAGTAAATCTTAAGAAAAATTATCAGTATGTATTAGGAGCCAAGTGAATTCTTCTAAGACTAAAGCTAAACCGTAGATTCCGCGTCCGAAAAAAAAACATAATTTGACAGTTGACATTTTGATTTTGGATGAATGAGAGAAGAAATTGGGCAAGTTCAGGCGACATATAAAGGCATTGAAAGTAAGTCAAGTTTTTAGTAATTAAGGTAACTTTATTGGAAAGTTGACTGGAAAGTTAGCCAAGAAAAAACTCCCTAACAATTAAGCTAAGCTCACTTATGTCAAAGTGACAACCGATCATGCTTTTTTATTCAACTAAACGCTGAACTTATTTATTCGATTTACAATTCTTTTTATTGTTTTATGTAAAATGATTCCTTGTCAAATTTTAAATAGGAAAAATAATATTTCTGTACAGTACAGAATTGAAGTAATTGTGAACTTATAGCATTTTATAAGGAGTCTTCAATAGTTTTTGCACGATCAACAGAAGTAAAGTTTCAAGTTTAAAAATGATGACACTTGAAAAACTAAAGCTGTGGATGTTCACATATTTCGACTTTCCCTTCACATGGGCTTTATTTCTATTCACAAACTGCGACGAATTGAATTACTCTTTTCCCCATATTTACCCCAACCATGATCTATCACACAAAAAAAAAACAAGAGTGGTATAATTCTGAGATTATGTTGCGCGCGAACAATTTATTCTTTGCAGTGTGGATTTTATGTGGAACGCGAATAGAATTTGACAATTCGTTACAACCACACTGCAATTCGTTACTACCAAATTGTTTTTACAAAATTTTCTTATTTTAGAGAACAAAATGCAAATTTTTTTATCCTTACATTAGTGCCAATTGGTTTCTTATAACTTAAATGTATTTTTGTTTCAAATTGACTTTTTGAAATGTGTAAAATCACGTTTGTTCGTCCAATAGTTCATTCGTTGTTCGCTCTCATGTGCAAAGCCCTTTATTCGTTGCAGTGTGGATGGTATGTGGAACGAGTTTGACAGTTCGTAGCAACTTCAGAGCAATTCGTTACTACCAAATTGTTTTTACAAAATTTCCTTGTTTTAGAGAACAAAATGCAAATATTATTATCCTAACATAAGTGTCAATTGTTTTCTTATATTTTAAATGTGTTTTTGTTTGAAATTGACTTTTTGAAATGTGTAAAATCACGTTTGTTCTTCCATTCGTACATTCGTTGTTCGCTCTCATGTGCAAGGCCCTTAACTTGTCAATTTAGTTAAAAAAAAATTGAAATTGACATTTCACGCTGTCTTTTAAGAAAAGCCTTCACTTTGGTTCGAATCTCGCATAGATTTTGAGACACCCTTTATTTTCAACGAAAAGAGCTAATCTCAGGTTAATAAATAGAGAATTTTTATTTAGCAAACATTTCTTTGCCTCCAAAGGTAGGAATAAATTGCTACAATTTTGCATATGATTTAACAAGAATGCTTAAGGTCACCAAAATATTGCTTAGCCCTCTTCGCGGTCTAGACTTTTATATTGTAGTTTGATGCTACATATTTCCAAAAACTGGTCGAAGAAGATGTTATTGTTTTTTTTTTTTGATTTTAGGTTTATTATTGTTTATTGATAATTATTTTAATTATTTTGCAAATATGAAGTCACTAATTTACATAAATACAAAATAAAATTGTTCACAAAATAAACTTTATTTTAACATTTTGAATTCCATACTCGTTCAAGGAATAATTAAAAATTATTAATTTTGGAAACTTTGTTTTTATATTACAAATTATTTAGTTTCTCAAAAAAAAACTTATAATGCAACATAAATTTAGTCAGAAAACACATTTTTTAAGATTAAAATATTTTAGTTTGAATTTTTGACATATGATAATTAATAATAATTATGACATTTCTACCACAATGGCTTGTTTTTATTTGTCATTAGAGATGCACAACAAAGATTAGAATCGCATGTTTAGGTTAACCCGCACCCAAAAATTGTATTAGTTAAAGTGTGGATCGGATGTGGAACTCGAATTGAGTTTAACAGTTCGTGTGAATAGTCCTTTAAACTTAAAGAAACGTCATATTTGTTTCCAGATAACTATCAAAGTCTTATAAATCCATAGATAATGATTGAACAAAAAAAATTATAAAACAAAAACAATCTCGATTTCTTATAATTAAGCTTTGAAATTTATAATCCAATGAATATTTATTTATTTTTCTGAATATTTAGATTTTTGTCTAATTCGACTATTTTATTTGTTTATACTTTTTTGTGTTGAAAAAAAAATTACAAAATAACATAATTTAGGTCGAAGATTAATATAATGTGCTATATCTAATCAAAAAATGACGCGCTTTGATTTCTTATTTAAATATTTATTATTTCTTAATAAATAAACTTGAATTACAAAGAATTCTTCACGCTCAATTTCATTCATTCATCTGTTAATATTTATTATTTATTTAAGTAATTTGTAGAAAGACGGTACATCGTTCGTTCGTATGAGATTAAAAAATTACCACAATTCTGTTAACTTTATTTGTGTCGAAAAAAAACTGTAGAAAATTACTTAAATATGTGCATATAAATAAATGAAATGAATATGTATGTTTTTTTAATAAATATTTATAATGAGAGATGTTTCGAATATTAAGAACAAGTAAAGTAAATAATATAAGTAAAGATATATCGAGTACTTTTCCAAAAGTTCCCCGCGATGCTGTTATAATTTATCCAATATTTACCTATAGCTTTATTATTAACACTTGGATTTAGACATTCGCTAGACAGTTCTCACTTTTAGGGTTGCCATTTTTTAATAATTGACTAAGAAAAATTTTAAAATTCAATCAATTTATACTTTGACAGACAATTGTCAGATCGTACAACATTGTTCGATCAATCAGTTATCTGATAGTAGCTTTCAGACAATAGCCAGTTATGACAGCTATCAAATTATGTGTCAATAGGGAGGTGTCAGATGTCAAACGTTTCAACAAACTCTAGCATGCAAGGTCTTAGACGCAAAAAAAAAAATAAAAAACGTCAGCATCGTTCATATCGAAGAGATCTAATTCATAGATTCGCTTTTTCTTGTACATTTCTGACAACTCAACAACTGCATTACTCAACGGCGCGGCACACCGCCAACTTCCATTATTATCACTGTGTAATTAACGGTGTGTTTTGAAAGGACATCAAATGTTGCGACATCATAGTAGCCCCCTTCGAATGAATTCAATGTTAGACAACAATATAATGATACATAATATTAGTTTTGATTTTAATTTTGATCATCGTAAAAAAAAGTTAAAAACGTCAAAAATAAATTAAAATATTTTTAGGCAACACTAAAGGTTAATAAATCTATTCGAACTCTCGCAGTATTTTGATAAACAACAATAACTCTCATATTTGTAGAGTTGTGGAGACTTGATACATTTATTATAATGATGACGTTTATTTTTTATTACCGGTACTTTTTTTGTTGTTGGTTTAACTTCCTCTTTCTTCTCCTCATTCGTAACTGTTGTACATTGTATGTAGATATTTACTAAAAAAGTTAATCTTATTGTCAAATTTATTAAAACTGCATTTTGCATTTATTTTTTTTTAACGAAAGCTGTCAAATGTCAATCACTATAGTTCGGCTTAACGTTAACTATAAGTTTGCCACACGTCGACCTCTCTTTATCCACATTTACACATATGATGCACAACCCCTGTTTAGAAAATTCCTGCTTTGGAGAAAAGGTAGTTCATCATGCGAAACTTTTAAGTTTACCTGTTTGCAAAAAAATAACTAGTAAAAACTACTGTGTAAATCCCCTAAGGCCATGGACAATTCAAAGAGCTATACAATAATTGTTGTTAACATGACCAGAATGCCTTTTAAGGCACACCTGCAACTGTATGTATTAAAAAGCCAGAAGAGAAAAAAAAACGGTTTTAAAAAGAGTATCACAGGTATGGCCAGGCCAGAAGACCAGACCAGACAAGACCAAGACAACATAACGATCGCTTGGGATTTTTCATTCACTTTCTGGTAATCAAAGCGAACAGACGCTCTACGCTCCACGATCAACGCTCCAGCTTTAGAGCTTCTTAGAGCTACATATTTGTATACCTACTAGCTTAAGCTGGGTAGATCTCTTTCGGGTTCCAAAAGTGCGCTCTTAGAGGTAAAACATACTAGGTGCTTTCATTTTCATCTATATCCGCCGCATTTCAACAAATCAAACATAACTAAAAACTGTATAAACTGTCAAGAGCGCCATTGGTGAAGTTAACCCTAAGTGACATTGTTATTTTTATTTTAGATGTATAAAGTAAATCGTATTGGAATTCATTTAATCATTCCTCGTGTGATCGTCTGTTCCGTTGCGTCTTGTTGTCGCATCGTCGCTGTCGTGTCTTTTGTGTGCTGGCTCACCTGTTAACCGGGAAAGGCTAAATAAATTAAAATAAGGAATTATAACTGTCGAAATGTCGCTTAAAAATATTATTTAAATAATTTATTTTTTGTTTCTTACTTGTTTGTTTTCTTTGTATTATTAAGTTTCGTTTCGATCACTCAAAATTAAAAGTGTTAAGTTTTAAAAAGGGTTTAAAAGCTTATTTACTTTAAAAACGCTTATTGAAACCAAAATATCCCATTTTACAGTTAAAAATCTTGTTAAATGTTTAAAAGTTGTTTATGAAATTGGGCATCAGAGACTTAAATAAAATAATTAAAAATACAAAATGCGTTCACCACATGGTGTTCTGTTTTCTAAATTTTAGTGACTTTGATTGTTTTGTGTTGTAGCCGCGCTTCTTCAAATTTAATAAAAAAAGTAAAATCGAAGACTTTACAAAATTGCAGTGATATTTAAAAATTTAATAGTATGGGAGAACAACCAGCATGGGGAGTAAAAATATCGAATTGTAAGTGTAATTTGTTTATAATGTCATTTAAGTGACAATTTAAAAAAATAAGTTAGTTTTTTTCACACTTATTGATTTACATATGTATTTTCAATGACATGAGAAATTTGTGTGGCAGAACACTGTAGGTACAGACTTTCGCAAATTAAGTAATTAATTGTGCCATTTGGGAATATGTTATTAAACAAATAAATAGAATAATATGTCTTGGGGTTTTATGAGTTCGTTGGTGTTTATTTAATTATAAACATACGCTTATTTAATTAATTTAACCATAAAATAAATGCTACAGGTTTAAACTTTAATAAACGAAATTGGTTTTTGTCTTCAATATTAAATTTAACTATTTAGGTGTCTACTTGAAATTAAAAAACAGAATATTTGTACGCCATTAAGTAACGAAACAGTTTTGACTAGCGGTGTGAACAAATCTAAAGAAAGAATGTTATTGTCAACTCGTTGCAATGTAACGATTAATTAAATTATTTAAAGGCTTCGTTAGTTATTCAACAGTCATTCGTCATTTTGATTAGCGGTATTAAAAATCTAAAGAAAAAATGTTATTGTCAACACATTACAATGTAACGATTAATTAAATTATTTAAAGGTTATTCAACAGTCAAAAATAAATTTCGTTCAAAAGTTTCAAATTGAAATAAATTAAATATTTTACAGACATAAGCTGTAAGAGTAGACCATAGTGAAAAGGATATATTTATACATAACTTACATATTTTTAAAACTAAAAAAACATTTTTTACCAATAAGAGATGTCATTTTGAATAATGACAGTTATCACTTTTGATCCTGTCATCTTTCGACATTTGACAACTAAAAACTACATCTTTACTAAAAATAAAATGATACAAGCAATTTAATGAAATTGTTAAGACTCACTTAAAAAATTATGTACATTTTGAGGTCACATCACGCTGTTTTGAAAGAAAAGTTTCCTGGTCGTATTATTTCTTCAAGAGCTGATCACAATTGGCAACAATTGTGTTTAAACTTTTTTTTTCTTTTAGTCAAGGAAGTATTTCATAAAAAAAAAACCTGAAAAATAGAATTGTTAAGTCATCGCGGGTCAATTCGCTTTTTTGACTTTAGTCAAGAGCAGGATTAACGGTACTTTAAAAACCCCAGTCCTGCTCCTTCTTCATAAACATAAATTAACTTATAGATTGATAGATAGATATATTCTTTATTTTTTCTTATTAAAGTTTAACAATAATTCTTACTTAAAAATAAGCACTGGCAATTCTGTCGTCTGCTTGATGTGACATTTCATAATAAAACACAAAACATTGACTTATATTGTTTCCTTCTTTTTTTCATTAAAAGAATTTAGAAGACATGTTTTAAGACTCAAATATATTCCAAGTTTTTAGCCATCTCCAAATACGATAGCTAAACTATAAAAATCTTAACTTCCCATTAGAATTAATTGGAATCGGAGAGATTGTTTGAATCGGAAATTTTGACATTTCTTGACGTTTCACGGTCTCTAGAATCTACATCAAAGATTTTTGGAGAGATGTCTGTGTGTGCGTTTGTACATACGTTCGTTAGTTTGGGATTTCATTTTTTGTCATCTATATCTTTAGAACCAGTATATATATATCGACTTAAACTAAATGCTGCTATAAAGATAATAAGACAGAAAGATGCAGATAGGTCTTTCAAAAAACTTGATAGGGTGGTTGGTTTATTTATTTAACCAATTCATAAAAAAAGGAGTACCCGTTGCATGACGGTTAGTGCGTTGGACTGTCATGCAAGGGATCTTGGGTTCAATCCCTGCCTGTGCCACCTAACATTTTTCACGGGTACTGCCTCCAAGCGTAATTCTTGTCATGAAAAGTCCTTCCTCAAAATCAGCCGTTCGGATTCGACATATAAGCTGTAGGTCCCTTTCATCTCTGATAACATTAATCGCACACAGGAATGGTTGAGAGTTTTAAGTCACTAGGCCCTGGTTCTTCATGGACTGTTGCGCCACAGAATTTATTTATTTATAATTTTAAAAAAAGGCTGGGATGCGACCCACACTGATAATTTCCCATTCCGTTTGTCAATTTTTCTTTCTTAAAAGTTTGTAGATTTTTGTGTTTTGTTAAAAAAGTTGTCAATTGAATTATTCTAAGAAAATAAAAATTATTCATAATATTTTGCATATGGTGAAATAGTTTTACTTCAAAATCTATTTTTGCTAACGAGATTTCTTAGTCGTTAACAAATTTTTACCAATTTTAGTAGCATTTGTTAAAAGTTTTTAATCGTTATATAAACAAATACAAATTGGATGAATGAAATTAATTTGAAGTCAATACCTTCTATTGTTGACGTGATATCGAGAACTGAACAATATTTTTAATAAATGTTCGTACTGCTTTTTGTATAAATTATTTCTTATGAAAAAACCGAATGTTGGATTCTTATCAAAAATCCACTGAATGTCGAAAATAATTTGAGTCGAAAATCAATTTTTACGAACTTTTAGAAATGCTTTTTTTAGGTCTTTATTTGTTGTTAAGAAACTTTCAATTCGATTTTCAAAAATTTGTTTCGAACGTTCAAAACAATATTTTTCATAAGATAAAATTTGTTTCCAGGCAAAATTTCAAAGTATTGAAAAGATTTTTAAGTCGAAAACCAATTTTTGGATTTTATTTTTTGTAAAAAAAAACTGTCAATTCGATTTGTCTCCAAATTTAACCAAATGTTCGAAACAATATTTCTTTTAAGATAAAATAAGTTGAAAGCCAAAATCTCAAATTTTTGAAAAGATATTCGAGTCGAAATTCAATTTTTACCAACTTTGAGTAATGTTTTTTTAGGTCTTTATTTAAAAAAAAACTGTCAGTTCGATTTTTCTCAAAATTTTACCAGATGTCAAAAACTTTTTTTTCGTTGCACAAAATCATTTTTTAGTTCGTAAAATTTTCGAGGTTAAACATTTTTTTTTTATCAATAAAAAAGCCGTTAATTGGACTTTTTTTCAAAAAATATGTTTGTTTAGCATCAAGTTCAAAATATTATTACAAAATTTTATTCAAGTCTCTAGCGTTTTTGGTTGATGAGATGTTTAGAGTTAACCAACATTTTTTTGTCGAATTGTTGAATTGAAGATTTTGACATTTCTCGACGTTTCAAGGTCTCTAGAGTTCGAGTAAAAGATTTTTAGAAAGATGTACGTCCGTCCGTTCGTGACCTTTATCTCGTAGTCCATAGCTCAAGAAGCAAAAGAAAAGAGGAAAAGCTTATCAGGAAAGCTTTTCGGAACAGTCCGTTTTTACATACAAAAATAATATCTACAAAAAATACTACGCAAATTATTTCTCAAATTAATTTCATTCATCCAATTTATAAAAATTTAAGAAATTTTACTAAAATTGATACAAATTTGTTTTCGACTAAAAATCTATTTAACAAAACTAGTTTTTTAAACTAACCTATTTCTTGATATGAAAAATATTGTTGATAATTTTAAAACATTTAAGAATAATTCAACTGACGACTTTTTAACACAACACGAAAACCTATATACTTTTAAGCAAGACAGATCAACAGGCGGGATGAGAAGTTATTAGTGTGGTTCTCATTGCACCGTCTTTTTTCTTTAAAAAGCGAAAGCACAAAATCTTAATTTGTAAAAAACTTCTACCACATACAAATTATTTTGATTTGAACAATCCAATGACATTAAATTTTTATTTCTCATATGTTGGTACCATTGATATTACGTTTGTATCTCGAAGGCTGTGTTCGTTGAGTTGCTTTGAATGTATGTGTTTTCCATTGGGGAAAAAAATTAATCTGTTACTGTTGATATTATTTAGTTTTGTTAATGGAAATGGACTAGCTGGGCTTATTTTGCAAGGGAAACCAATAGAAAAAATAAAAAGTTTTGCTATGTTTCCACTAAAGGTTTATCTCAGTTTAGATTAAATAAATCTTTTTGTTGTTTCCACCGCACAAGAAGATTTAAAAATGATTATGTTTGACAGCACTTTCTTTAATGCAAATGGTGTTTCGATGTTTCTTATGAAGTGCAAGTGAGATACTTTGATTCGTGTTAAACAATGAATAATTGAATAGTTCAGCACCATAAAAGAATATGCTACCTACTCAATATGCAATTATTTTTTTTATTTAATTAAAACAAAACTATATTTTTTTAACACAAACATGCAAATAAAAAGACCATACTGCATTATCTGTAAAACCAACTCCTCCACATAGATTTTGACTTGATTCCGATCGGAGAATCAAGCTCATTTCAACTCGATTTAGGTATATAAAGAATTGAGGCGAGCTTCATGCTCACTTCAACACGATATGTTAATGTAGTAGCCTACGAACAAACCCCCTTCGTTTTAAAAGACTCTCAAATTCCAAATGTTTTCCTACTATTTCTTTTTTCGCTGAAGTTAATTTTAACTTTTGATTTTCACAAAACTTTCTTCTATTTGTGTTTTGTATTATTATTCTGACAAGTCTTCTTTCAGTTGTACCAATTTTTAAATAGAGAACTTTGGCTACTGCCGATGGGTTTTCTTGGGAATTTTCTACTATACTATTTATAGAATGCCAAAAACCACGGGTATTGGAAATTATTAAACTACATCTATGTATGCTGAAACTTGACAAAACGTTTTATGACTTCTTGTTTTACGTACACATCTTTTTTTATTGAAATGTCACATTCGATAAAATTGTCAGAAAGGAGTCGATATAGAATGTACATCCTCATAGGTTTGTATTAATTTAAAAGCTAACAAATTATTTGTTTATAACTTATTTCTGTTTGATAATACGAAAAAAAGAAAGAACTATCAGAAGAATAGAATTAGTTTTGCATAAAGTAAAACAATTTAAAAAAAAATTACGTATACGCCATAGTGACCATTTCAAATACGGTAATCAATTTTAACTAACTTATATTTGAGCTTGATGGGTATCAACAAAATACAATGTGCCTCACGCACTCTATATTTCAAAATTCACACGACAAAAGTTAAGTTCTCAACAATAACAATTTAAACGATAAAAAAAGCTGTACTAATTAAATAAAGATTTTAAACAATTATTAATATTTGCAAACACAATTGTTGTGGTGTTAAAAAAGCTTTGACCATGATTTTTCGGACCTTCCAATGAGAGCCTATATAATACCCAAACACCAAAAAATAACAAACGAAAGAAAGCTTTTGTTAATTTTTTTTATATTATGTTAACCATTTTAAAACGTTTGGGCATTATTATTTTTTTTAATTTTCCCTGACTATATTCTAATCAAAAGTATTTATAGACTCCAACAACAACAATAACTGGATGATGATGGTTTTGGATGGTGTGATGGTGGCCAACATAAAGGCTTATAATAATTTGAACTTGCTTATCTTCTTTTATAATTCTTTTATCGGTATCGATGACCATACGTATAACCGTCGTCCGTCCGTGCAGTGTCTAGCAGGGCTATCGCAACTTAATAAAATTTTCGGTTAACATAGTGAAGTTCAAGTCGTATAGTCGAATAGAAGTGTTGGACTTATAGTGATATATATTTTTATAAAAGTTTTTTTTTGTTTTCAAATTATTGTCAAAATGGCGAAAGATTTTTCTCCCGGTGAAGATAGAAATCTTATTCATCAAGCCGAAACACTTCCTTCAGGACGAGATTTGACTACAACTGTTCATCATTTTAAAGTTGATGGTAGTCAAGGGGCGCATAGTAGACCCGTTAAATATGAAAGATTAAGTAGATGTAAGTTTGACTTTTTTTATCACTCTTTACGAAAGAAAAAACTATCAATAAAATACTATGGTGTTGAGATAAAGAAACATCTAAAAGAACTATTTAGAAACTTAACTCTTCTTATCATTTTGAGTAATATTATGTGAAACATTAAGTTTTGAGTATTCTAAAAGCCGGCCGGCGTTCACTATGCAAGCATCATATAACAATAGTTAAATAAGTTTGGTTTAAACTTTCGCGGACTGTTTTTAAGAGGGCTTATATACCAAATAACAATGCCATGTGTTTTGTTCATTGAACTTCATTCAAGGCATACACAAAGCTTAAAGTCATTTCTCGCAAAACAAAGAGTTAAATAGTTCTTTTTTAGGTAAATGAAAAAAAATAATTATTGTATCTTCTTTGGGCCAGGTCGAAAGGGTCGAAAGAATAAAATGAACAATATTTGGTAATGACGTCACGATTAATAATTTTTTTCTTTGTATTAAAATACTCACAAATAAAAGAGTTCTTAACCTACAATTTAAAAATGAATGCCCATGTTCTGCATTTCATTTATTGTGAATAGACTTTGCGAAAGTGAATTTGGGTGTTCCACAATTCGTTATCGTGAATTGGATTTTCGAACAAGCAAATGGATGTTCTTTATTTCGGTTTGTTCCATTTTTTTAACGCATTCAAATCACATTTTTTGTTTCTATGAATTGATCTTTGATAGCTTCCTTCTGCTAGGAATCGGAGGGTTGCAGCAAGTCTTTGATTTGAAGGAATCGATGAAGGTTTTAAAAAAGGTTCTCTTTCCCTTAGAATACATAAAAAAGAGTCTTTGCTTAATTTAAAATTACAATGAAAGCTTAAAAAAGGAAATCAAGAATTTACTTTGTTTATGAGAACAGTTCTACATAATTTTCATACACTTACATTGTGTCAGGTAAATCCAATATATTTAAATTCTTATTTTTTCTCTTGAATTCTGTTTCCTTTTTTTTAATTGAAATTTCCAATAATAGGTCCGTTTGCGTACCCTTCTAAAACAGTCCAATTTTACGTAAAATAAGAAATTTAAACAAAACCTGTTCGCGTATTCAAAAAATTTCGTAGTTTTTCGTAAAAGAGAGCGCTCACGACAGAGTCAAATATTTCCCCAACCATCCATCTTAAAAACAGCAAAAATTTTACTTCAGAAACAAAATAAAAATGGATGATCCTTCAGTTCTGACAGTTCGAAATCGATCATGAACATGCAATTTTATTGCAAGTGGAATTGAAAAGTGATTTCAATTCACTTTCGATCGAAATTAGGAACGTTAGCTTCTTAAAATTGATTTTTGGAAGCATCTTGACAAACAAATAAACGTCATTTAATCAACAACTTGAAACAAAAATAATCAAATTGGCAAAAAAAAAATAAAGGCTGGATTGTCTGATAACTTGTTCTTTTGTGGTTCAAGGTTTCAAATTGGCTCTAAGCGTTATCATTTATCAAATAAGAATCTGAATAGCATACACATTATGTACGTAAACTCTTAATTGTTGCTACATGTTGTTTTTTTTTTCATTAAAGAAAAAGTATTTTTTTTTCGCAATTTATCAAAGGACTTCGAGAGTTTTTAAGATCGAGCTTTGTGAATCAGAAACACTCTTCAGCTTCGGCTTCGCATGACGTTTACGAATTCAGCCATAGGAATTCAATGCATGCTACCACAATGGAGCTTCGACCTCACGTTTCATTTGACAATCGTAAGGAAAAGAACGTAATGTAACGTAATGAGACTCCAAACAGAAGCTCTAGTTCAATTATCTGAACATTTGCTTTGTCTGACAGCTCAACAGCTGTTAAAAAATGTCAAGAAACAAAATATTTGCTCTTTGGAGAGATGAAATAATAGAAATGTCATTCAAAGCAACCTGGAAGCAGGCCCACCTTAAGGCTCCAGTTAAAGCTATAATTGGTTTTTTTCATGGGAAACAAACATTGGAATTTTGTTGGCAGGTCGTTTATAGCAATCATTAAAAATTTCTGTCATTGAAAAAATTTCCTCATTGTAATCCACCGAAAAATGTTTACTGACAGAAATCTGTCATTGGAATTGTGTGAAATTAAAACACAAATCACTGGAAGGATTCGTTTCACTTTTGAACATAAAAGTATCAGCTGTTCAGGAAAATGAATTTCCGTCAGAAAAATAGAAAAATATATTTTTAGAGAAAAATAAATGCGTAATTACACTTTCCTAAAAAAAAATCTTTTTGTGATTTCCGATCGATCGGTATATAATTTTTATTTCTAATCAAAGGAAAACACCGTCAAATATCGATTCAAAAATTTTTCCGGATCGATTTCAATGAAAGCTATAACTGGTCCCTAACGCAGGCGAAGTCGAAACTGAAGCGTGTTTGTGATTCAGCCATTAGGAGTTTTAATGTTTGAACAAAGTTTATTTCTGTCTAAAATATGACCCCTTTCCCCCATTTTATTGTAAAATTTTATTTTAAAAAGTAAATAACGTCTAAACGTCTAAAAGTTCATCTAGTATCGTGATTTTCTAAAAGTGTTGCTTTAATTTTTATGAAATTTATGTTTTGTTAGAAAATCTATCAATAGTATAGTAGGATTTTACACGAATAACAGAAAACAATATCCGTAGTAGAATCTTACTACAGATGGCTTTTTGATATTTATAAGAGTCTCGAACGGATCTTATGTGATTTCGTTGTCAAATGTTGGTACGATTGATATTGCATTTGTTACTCGATGGCTGTGTTCGTTGAGTAGATGTGCACTTAGAATCATGTGTTTTCCATTGGGGAACAAAATCAATCTGTTACTGTTGATATTAATAAGTTTTGTGAATGGAAATGGAATAACTGGGCTTATTTTGCAAGGGAAAACAATAGAAACAATAATTAAGTTTTGCTATGTTTTCACCAAAAGTTTATCTCAGTTTAGATTAAATAAATCTTTTTGGTGTTTCCACCGCACATGAAGATTTAAAAATGATTAAGTTTTACATCACTCTTGGATAGTATTGAACGTAGAGCATCTAAATTTATAGATGATAATATCATCATAAGTTCATTTACTTCGCTTGAACATCGTCGTAAGGTCTCTTGTCTGACTCCTTTTTACCGTTATTTTAACGGATTATGCTCTAGTGAAATAGCCAGTTGCATTCCTCCCCTTATACAGTTCAACCGTAATACTCGCGCTTCTAGGAATGCTCATCAGTATACCCTCGAGCCCAACTTCGGTCGTACTGTCAAATACAGAGATTCGTTCTTTAGCCGTACTACGCGAATGTGGAATGCCTTACCACACTCTGTCTTTCCTAGTCATTGCAATATTCAGGAATTCAAAACCAATGTGCACCGACATCTCCTTTTAAACCATCTTATTGGGAAACTCTTTGTTTTCATGAGAAAGGTGTAATTGTTTTATTTGCTGGTGATGTCATAACTTTTCACAAAATACAACCCAAAAACTACAATCATTCGATACCCATTCTTTGTTCGAAAGCCTCTGTTCTAATCTAATAATTCTCTGTTCATTATTTTGATATATTATATGTACATACGTATATTTTTAAATGTATGTACACATGAACAAAGTTTAAAGAAATGTCAATCATTTTCAAACTGTCGCATCATGTAAAAAGAATCATCTCACTTAATCTATATTGAAAAAATAATAATAATTAAATATTTACCATGTGCGATATGTGCTCTTAAAGATGTTCATCAACAAAAACCAGATCTTGTCGGTTTAACCCAGACTTTGAAATACGCTAAAAGTTCGGCAATTATTTCTTTTTATAGAAGAATTTTTTTTTTAATGTCAAACTCTAATTTCAATCAATCATATCTTAAGCCTCAAGTAAAGTGGCCTTAATTTTATAGTTTTTTTTTGTTATTGTCTTGTTATTTTGATCCTTTTAATATTTTGCATCGTTAATCATTTTATAGCTATATCACTTAATTTAAATTTAATAAGCTTTATTTGTTTGCTGGTATTGAATCAACGGAATTTTTGAATTCAATATAATTTGCAATAATTTTGACATATAAATAAATTCCAAAACCAAACCATGATTTTATTGATAAAATTCTTTAAGAAAACCGAAAAAGAAAAAAAAAAATAAACAAAATACAAAATTCAAAATACAATATTTATGAATGCATATACAATAAAGTCATTCACTTTTATTTCATTGCTTATAAATGAATAATCGAGCTTATTCAACTCTACCTTTGACCTTCGCATTGTGTTATATTTATTTGACATTTTGCTGTTGTCATTTAAAGCGTCATTTATTCTAATAATTATAATGTTAAATTAACTATTTAGTAAAAACAAATATATACGAAAAAAAAATCTCTTGGATGATTTTCTAGTGATTAATTTAAAATCGAAATTTAAATAACTTCATTAAAAACAGAAAGACTTAATATCCGTACCATGAGATATCCAGTTTTGTTTTTGCGCTTTAACCAAAATATATCTACGTACATACATTTCGATTTGTTATGAATTTTTTTCCAAAATAGTTTTTGATACTAATATAGTTTTAGATATTTCCCATATATACTTAATTTATGTTCAAGACAAAGCTTTAGAAAATAAAAATTGTGATTAATGCTTAAGGAAATAAGAAGTTAGTAATGGCGTTTAATTGTCAAATATTAAAATATGACAGCTTTAGCTGTGACAGCTGCCTAAATAGCGGGCTATTCAAAAATATTTGTTTGTAAACTCTATATAAACGCCATTAATGTTAGAAGCTAAAATTTCTGACGTTTCAAGTTTACTTTTAATGTACAAGTTTAGTAATAATTATTTGAGCAATTGGCTTAAGAAATGTGATGAGAATTACTTCAACAAAAAGACAATAATGAAAAATACAAATACTTTACATTATGTTACATTTCATAATAATCTATTAGTAATGGTTTCGAGACACCATGCCAGAGAGATACAGAAAGACAGAGAAAGAAGTAAAAGGAATAAAAAGTACGCATAGCAACAGCCCTCCATACGAAGGTTCTCCCGATCCATGTCTCTACTTACTTTAAAAGACTGTTGCCGAAATAAAATACAAAAAAGTTTATACAAATTTAGAATAATAAAAATACAAAACGCAAATAATAATAATAATAGTTTGTCGGTTGTAGGTGTAATGGCTGTTTTGAAAAGAAATTCAATGTCATATGTACGTTTTAAAAACATATGTTTTTGGTTGTTTCATTTTTAGTTGGCAATCCGGAATACCAATCATACGCTTTAAACGAATCAAAAAGATTTTTTTATCGTAAACGTCAAATGTGTCATTTTAAAGATGTGACATTTTGTCATTTGGAAATTTTGTGGGGAAATAAAATTTCTTGTCAAACTGCTGACTGTCAATATAATTTAGATGTGTAATGGTATTATTGAAAAAGTTGAGATAGATCCGAATTTAAGTCATTCGATAAACTTATTGGTATTTCATTCTGACGTTTCATTATTGAGCGCATTCGGGTGACATAAGGGACTTCATTCGCAGTCATTTGCATTCATTGAACACTAATTTATCCGAATGCAACAAGTGAGTTTTTAAGATGGCATTCATTTTAAACCTGGATATAATTTTGCCAGCTGGCCAAACAGAGTCTATAGACTTCTGTCATCTTCAAATCCCTTACATTGTCTGAATTAGTTCATTTTATCTCTTCGTCTTGATGGTTTAAAAGAGATAGGGAAGTAGACATACATTAAATGGCGATACCTCAAAATGAATATCATCAAAGGAGTCTAATCTGAAGTTTGAATACCGAAGTTTTAATCTAAGTATTTTTGTTATATTCGATTTGATAAAAAAAAATTTCCTTTCATTGAAGTTTAAGACTACTGCCACAACTTAACTTATAGCATATTTTATAGATTTATCGAAGGACTCTAAATCACTAGTAGGAAGCACGGCTTATTTAAGAAAGATTTGTTCATGAAAAATTATTATTATTGAATGAAATGTCAATTCCTAGCAAGAGGCAGCACCTGTGAAAAAATGTAGGTAACACAGACAGGAATTGAACAGTCCGACGCAACAATCACGCATAATTCATTTAGGATGGACAAAAAAGACAAAAATGAAACGATACGCCTAAGATTCTAAAAAACATTTTATTCGTTGAAATGTGGATCGTAAGTGGAACGCGAGTTTAGTTTGACATTTTGTTACAATCAGATTGCAATTCGCGTCGAACAATTTGTTTTCTTCCAGCATCTTGCACATGAGCTACGAACTGCGAACTGTGAATGTTCGCATATTTTGACTTTTCTTTCACATGAGCTTTATTTCTATTCGCAGACAGCGACGAATTGTCAATTTAAGTAGTATTCACATGAGCGCGACCAACAAACGACGGATGAATTACATAATGTGAGTTTATATACGTTTGAAGACATATTTCCACACAAATTCTTAACAAAACGATGGCAGTATAGTTTCTATTTGATTTATGATGCATACTTTTACTTTTCAATATCATATATTAATAAATTTAAGTTTATACGAACTGTCAAATTTATTCGAATTCACATAATCCACACTCGCAACGAATAAAATAATCGCGCGTACTTAACCTAAAAAAATCATTCTTGCTTTGGTTTCGGTGGTGAATGGTGTTTGGCTGTGGGTCCTTGTCAAACTTCATTCGCGACGAATTAAAAACTCTCATGTGAAAGAAATGTCAAAATCAACGAATATTCGTTCATTCGTTGGTCGTTGGTCGTGCTCATGTGAATATTGCTTTATAGTTACCCTTTTCAACAAACGAAACAAGAGTGGTATAACTTTGAAGTTAAGTTGAGTGTGAAAAATGTATTCGTTGCAGTGTGGATGGTACGTGAAACGCGAATAGAGTTTGACAATTCGTAGCAACCACACTGCAATTCGTTACTACCAAATTGTTTTTACAAAATTGTCTTGTTTTAGAGAATAAAATGAAAATTTAATTATCCTAACATAAGTGTCAATTGGTTTCTTATAACTTAAATGTGTTTTTGGTTGAATCTGGCTTTTTGAAATGTGTAAAATCACGTTTGTTCATTCATTGTTCGCTCTCATGTGCCAGGCCCTTAAATGTTGTCTTATTTTGGCAATACAAATAATTGTATTATTAAACTTTACTTAACTTAAACTTTAATTCTACCTTTTTCGTTACGATTTGTTGCACCTAATTTAAGTCGATAAATTGTTTACGATCACATTTATTTATTTATTTATCGGTCGTTGGTCGCTCTCATGTGAATAGTGCTTAAATCTAATTATTATGAAATGACAAATCAAACAGAGCATAAATCAAGTGACATCTCTCAAAAAGACTAACTCCAAAAAAAAATGTTGTCAGATTAAAAACTAAACGTCTGAAAAACACCCATTAAAATATTCCTAGGATATGGTTAGATCGAACACCATCTTTTAAATTTTTAAATTAAATGATTCCTTCTATATTAGAAAAACCTTTAAGAATCTATTAATTTAATTAAAGTGAGCCAGAAAATTTTAAATGCAAATAAATCAATCAATTTTAATTTGAGGTATTTGACATTTGTTTCCAATTTTTTTACTTTTATGTCTTAAAAATACAAAAGCAATTACAATAAGGTAATTTGTTTGTTCAGCACTAAGTGAGTTAGTTTAACAGAAGAAACATACCTTTTTTCTAGATTTTTCTAACGTCAGCTGGTATGGATATTTATTGATTTTATTTTATTATATAACAACAATAAAATTTACTTAAAAATTGAATATCAGACAGACAGAATGAAGAATGCAAATATCAATAAACAATAATTTTAAATATTTGTTAATGGTATACGAAATAAAAGTTGCGTTTTTTTTCAGAAAAAAAATCCAATCGCTGTCAGAAAAATTCTTAACCTATTTTTTAGAAAAAAGAATAATTTCTGGAAGGTTTTATTAATTCATGTTTGTAGTTATTTTGAAATATAAAAATGAACATTTTTAGAAACCAAATTAAGTTGGTTCGTTTATAACCTTGAACAGTAAAAAAAAGTAGATAAGAAGACATCAAACAAGCTGATGATAATGTACTTTGAAGAGATTTACTTTTGCAAGATAAAAAGAAGATAATTTAAATTATTATGACCCTTTTCACACTCAACTCATATTCAAAACAGAAAATCATTGGAACTAAAAATAAAAAGCATTGACAAGATTTATAAACTTTCAAAGATAAAAATTATAAAAATGTTATCAAGTATAGATAAAACAGGTGATATTCTATTTGATGTTTTAAGAGCGAATTATTTTCTAAAAGTGTAAGCCCATTAAAACAACTAGCGTCTAAACTAACTGTCAATATAAGTCCTGCAAACAGAAACGTTTCAACAATTAGTTAATTTATTTTAAAATTATTGCTTATATCTTGGAATCTACATACATATATTTTGGTATATCAAACGAAAAAACTTAAAGCCGACTTTAAATTTTATCGTATGTGAATAACATTATAGCTAGAACTTGTCACACAAATTATAGCAAAGATTTGATAAAGAACTAAAAATGGCAATAAATATGTTTGACAACTCAAATTATAAAATCTATCAAAATTATTACTCTCCTTTTTATGAGCATTGGAAAAAATTTAGTTTTCAATTTATTCTTCCAAACATTCGGGATTTGTTGAGGTTTCCATTGGTAATTTTGAATTTCAGTAAATTGTTAATTGACTTTTTTTTTCACTTGATGTTTTATAGAAAAAGTCCAACATTAAGTTGCAATTATTTAATAACACAATTTACTGTCATAGTCTCATTATTATACAAATCACAATCCATACTCATCAAACTAACAGATGCAAATAATTTTGTTGGTGTTTCGATTAATTTGACAGTTAAAATAAATCAATTTATTACTTTTCCCAATTGATTTTTTAACCAATAGAAAACTACATAAGAATTGTATTGGATAAGTAAAAGTCCATCCATAAAAAAAAGTAAAGGAAGCTTAAATTTCTGACTTATTTTTGAATTTAAAATTTTCTTAAGTAATGACATTTCTCTCAATGTCATTTATGGAAACTAGTATTAACAGAGCTTAACGATAGAAATTATAACTAGTACTCTTAAAGAGAATTGTTAACCAAAAGATTCTTCAAAAGGAGTACACATTTGAAACACCTTTAAAAATATTCACATATACTTAATAAGTGTGTAAGTCTCCTAACAATCCATTACTTTATTTGTTTTCACTTGAAAATAAATCAAAGTCTGCCATAGCCAAAGGTCATTATAAAAACATTGCCAATTTAAAAAACCATTCTTTGCTTTTTTTCTTTAATTTGTTGGTTAAAAGAAATGTTTGGCATAGATTTGATTGTTGATTAAAAAGTTATATGTTTGTACATATTTACATGTGTATTATTTTGTTTTTAAATAAATTCCACAAAGAAAAAAAACCAACAATGTAAAAGAAGCAACGTGATTTGAATGATATATACATAAATGTATAACGCATTCAATGAAAAGGCTCGTGTATGCGAAGTGTGACCACGGTATTATATTTTGTTCTTGGCACTATACCGATGTCAAAAGTCATATCAAATCAATTGTCAACTTTCTATGACATAAGACAAATTCATATAGCAGTATTAGTTTTGTGAATATTCACAATAGCAAGAAAGGACTTTTATTCACCAACATTTTGTTACAGTTGTTTTATGTGGATTTGGTAATAAATAATAAAAAATAAACAGTATTTTCTTTTCTCACGATATGGTGATTTTAAGAAAACGGGAAATGAACAAACAGATAGAGCAAAATAAGACATAACGGCGAAACGTGCAAATTTGAGTAAATGGAAGTTCTCATAAATAATGGATTTTTTTAACGGTTATAATTGAAGCAATGTTTATGTTTTTTTTTTAAGTTGTCAATTAAGAACCAAGCTTTCATAATAAAACTAATTTGATTAAGTTTTTTTTTTGTAAAAAGCATACAATTCTTTCCTTTTGGGAAATTTTACTAAAACATGTACTCATTTTTGCTCGTCACTGTAGATTCTAGGGACACTAAATTAACAATAAATGTCAAAATTTTTACGTAGAAAATTGGACCGATTGCAATAGCTGCTTATGGAAAGTTCATAAAAAGAATTACTTCCTGTAAAAACATTACATTTAATAGTTTTTTAACAGAGTCCTCAAAATTTAGGACTATTTTCAAGGAAAATCTCACATTTAATGTCAAAAATTGTGGCAATATTTTTATGCATTCAAAAGTTATAATTTTTGCAAGGAAACATTTGTTTTGGGACCAGAGTGTGTCGCTTACCCCAAACATTGTTTATTTGCTAAAATAGATTCTTTTTAGGAAAAAAAAAACAAAAACAATTAAAATATTTTGAAGTAAGAACAAAATTTTTGTATAAAACGTTCAAATTCAACTGATTTCTGAACAAAATAGTCTTATTTAGCAGACAGAGAGTAAATATAAACAAAAACAATGTGTGATGTTTTCTTTCAAATTTAATCAAATGAAACGTGCTATTTGTTAATTTAGAAGTCTTCCAATAATTTCAGATATACATATATAGAAAATTTAATTGTTTTTTGATAAATATATATTTTTGAAAATAACAATTTCCATTGCAATTCAGTAATTTAAGGTATGAATCATAATAATACGAATATTGTTTTTGTTTATAAAAACAAGCAAAACAATAATAAAAAAGGAATTTTGTTGATTTGTAAACAGAAAAATTGGAAACATTTCTGGTTAACCACGAAAGAGTGATAATATAATATGCACTAGGCTAGGCAGTGATATACTCAACATCCCTACCAAAAAATCTAAATAAATAGGTTCTTATGACATAATCATGTTATAGGCATCATTGGTTTTTATCATTAAAATCAATTATTAGAATTTGTTTGACAGGTTGGTTACAGCTGTCATTAGGTTAGGTTAGGTTGAGGGGTTGACAGTTGAAGTCTTTACCGTCACACTTAGATCAATACAGATCCATTGTGATACCCGTGAGTATTGCTACACAAGCTAATAAGAAAAACCTATGTGTTCAGTCAGTCAAGCCATTTAGAAGCTTTGACGAAGTTCAGAATGTTAGTACCTGGCGTACTAGAGAGTTCTTCTAACTCCCCGAAGAAATAGTTGCCAAGCAGTTTCTTCCTTTGATGGGGGAGAGCTGGACGGTGACACTGCCCGCAGATGTCAAGAAGGTTCCACCTTTCATCGGTCTTGATAGTTATTCTTTTTGAGATTTCCTGTTTTAAGTAACAGGTAGGGGAGCTAACTAGCTGAGCTTGGCTTACGTCAAGCATTGCCCCTAATCTTACTAATTCATCGGCTTGCTCGTTGCCTAGTATTTCGCTGTGGCCTGGAACCCAGCAGAGTCTAATGTTGTTCTGTGCGCCAAGAACCTTAAGCTCTTCGCGGCATCATAAAACAAGCTTTGATTTTACCTCAGTTGCAGTAATCGCTTTTATTGCAGATTGGATATCAATGTAAAAGGTGATATCAGCTCTTAGTATAGCCATCATTGATACCTTTTTAGCAGCTGTTGTCACTGCAAGGACCTCCGCTTGGAAGACGCTACTGTAGTTTGCTCCTGCACCAGTGTCCATTTTAGAGCCATCAGTATAGATAGCTATTGACGACTCACTGAAGTATGGTATATTATCTATCCATTCCTCTCTGCTTAGGATGGCAACCTGGAGTGGTTTATGAAAATCAAGTTCGGGTATTTTATAGCCTGTTGTACTACTACGAACCATAACTTTATGAAGGATCTGGGCATGTCCTATGGAACTGTTAATCCAGACTTTAGTTTGACTAAGTCTCAGGGCGCTTTTAACCGCAGATTCTTAAACAAGGAGGTCTAGAGGAATTAGATTCAGTATAACTTCTAGTCCCGCAGTTGGAATGGATCTCATTGCTCCCGTAATGACAGTGCACGCAAGTCCTTGAACTTTTGTCAAATTTTTCGGTTCGCGCTCTTTTCTAAAGCTTTCCACCATACCAAATTACCATTGGTTAGTATTGATCTATATCACGTTATTGAAGGCTCCCTCAATATCCAAGAACGTTGCAAGGGTGTATTCCTTGTCATTCTGTGATTTTTCTATGACGCTGACAACACTGTGCAATGCTGTTTCAACGCTTTTTCCTTTAATGTAGGCTCGTTGAAATTCCGATATACAGTCCGGTTTCACGGTGCTTCGGATGTGTATTTCAATAAGCCTTTCAAAAGTTTTCAAAATAAACGATGTTAAACTAATGGGGCTATAGTCTTTGACCTCCGTATGGGTAGGTTTACCAGCCTTAGGGATGAAAATCACCTTTACCTTACCCCACGATAAGAGAACAAACCCCTTTTAAGGCTTTTATTGAAAATGCTGGCTAGGTGTGGGATGATAAGGTTTATGCTCTTCTGAAGCATCATAGGAAAGATTCCGTCTAGACCAGGGGATTTGTATGGGGAAAAGAAGTGAATGGCCCATTTTATCCTTTCTTCCGTTATAATATCCGATGGTTCTAGGGTTTCTGTATGAGACTCTGTTTCTGGACTGCGGATATCAGCTGTCATTGGAAACACATTTCCTGATAATATATCAAGCATTTGATTATTGAAAGTTCAACTGACAGTTGGGAACACAAAGAAAATGGAACGCTTTCCATGGAACAATTGTGTTCAGAAATGTGAAATTAACCATCAAATGTTCATTGAAAACAGATTCATCAGTGTTCTTCTGTCTTGTGTTGTTATCACCTTACATAGTCTAGTTCTATTATACTAATCGTTGGACACAAAAGCAGATAAGTTGATCAATATGAAATACAAATTATCAATTAATAAAATTTAAATAGAAAATAACTCATATACAAAATAGTTGACAAACGATTAAGTTTTTGTTCTTTATTTTTAAATTAACAATTTGAATAGTTACTTTCAAACTCAATATTTAGTTTATCATTAACATTAATCATTTTTTAAACAGTTCGTTGCAGGTAATTATTATCTTTTTTTCACAATATTCATGATAATCAATTATAACTATTTTAATTGCTTGCTGCCAATTAAAAACTGCATTTTTAGTAACTTTTGTATACTTTTGTTTACTTCAACAAAACTAATACAATTCAAGGTTCTAGACATTTAGCGCATATAAATTGAATTTTATCTTAAGGTTAATGTAATTTAGAATTACAATTTTTATTTTTATCTTCTATGATATACTTTTATTTAAAAAAGACAACAATAATTTGAGTACTATATTTTTCATTTGTTTTATAATTATTTAATTGTTATAGTATAGTTGTAAAGGTTTCGTTGCTATCATGAATACTATATTGTAAATTACGCTATTGTAAATTATTGTTTGATGAATACAATAAGTCTAATAATAACCATAAATAAAAAAGTTTTAATGATGAACTGAATAAACAAATCTTTATCGTAACACAAAATATTCCAAAGTTTATTATTTAAAATGTACGTATTTAGTGTATTTTATTTATGTACGCATACGTAATTTTGAAGGGGTCCTTTATTAACGGTTATATTAAATATTTTTTTTTTAAACGTGTGATTTGCAATCTGGCAATACTTTTTTCGAAGTTCGTCTTTTTGGCAGCTGTCACTTCATTTATACTCAGTTTGGTTTGTCATTTTATAATAAATAAACTTACATCTGTACATCATCATCGATGAAACAAGTATTTCCGAATGGAACGCTTTCATTTTGATTTTCGAAATCAGCTGTTTTATGTCAAAATGAAATTAAAGAAATTACAAATTGCATTCAATTCTTATTTCAAAACCGTCGCTATTTTGATTTTCAATAAAGGTAACAAGTGTATGGTGCTAAAACTCAAAACAAAATCCTTTAGTATATAAATTAACATAAACTTGATCATATTTCTAACAAAATGGGTTCATTGGCCTTTGCAATTATTGCCATCACTTCGCTTATTAGCTGATAGAGCCTTTCATATTGTGCCTTGTTTGTCGTTTTTGCCCTTTAAAATCAAATAATTATTTATAAAACAATAAAATTTGTAAAATTACTAAAATTTTTCCTTAAAATAAACGTTTTCTTTGAGCGTCCGAAACAAATTATCTAACGTGGAAAAAGTTGTTTTCATTCCATTCCATTCGAATTCAGTGATGCCAATGTATACGAACTTCGAAAATCTTAAATGATTTTTTCACTCCGAATCTGATACGATGGAATTTGTGATACTTCAATCGGGAAACGTTGCATATTTTTGATTACGATGGAATTTGTGATAGTGCTGAATATTCGGCCCAAATTTCTGCAAAGATCATTTTTATAAAATAATGGCTAACTCCCTTCTTTGTAGTAAAGCTAATTTCTTGAACAAACGTTAAATTATATGTGTTTTATTTCTTCTTTAAAATCACACGTCTAAAAAACTCCCTTTAAACTAACAAATTATAAGACAAACTATATGCAGCACAATATTTTGTATGAAATTTTCCATGACCAATTCGTAAATTATCGGTTTGTAGTGAATTTTATTAATTTCGACGTGTGTTTTCATTTTAAGTAATGCCCTAGTTTTTATCTGTCAAATGTGAAAATATGACTTTAGTAATTTTTTATTCAAACAAACTACAAAAGTTTTTGAACCAGAAACAAATTAAAAATCTACTTGACATAAATTATTCTAATTGCTGTTTAAAATTGTTTTTATTAATAATAAAGATAAAACTTACCTACTTGACCCAGGTTCGATAAAAATACAAAAATTTCCATGCTCCTCTTATCGAATTCGAAGCCGCAATAAACATTATCATCGGTCATGTAGTAATGTCACATCAAAAGTCAAGAGAAAATACACAACTGGGACTGGATATCATAAACTTGCTCTTCTTGTTCAAGGCTAAGTGTAGCTTAAAATTGCAGTCTTGATGAAAAAAGACAAAGTTGAACAATTTAAATCAAGGTGTTGAACTAAGAGAAATTATACTGTCAGAAAACTTTTCTTTCAAGAAAAAAACAATAACTGCAAAATGTTCAGTATTTTTAAAGTGAGTTTGAACAATGCCTTACGAGTGATTTGTTCCATTTTTAGTGGTGTTGACAGCTTCAAAAGTGAGAAACCACATCTAACATGGTAGTTTTAAGGATAGGAGTTTGTTTATAAACTTCAGAGAAATGTCAGTATACTTAATTTTGTAGTATACCTCTTCTCCTGAGTTAGCTGTCAATTTTAGTTGACAGATTCGTGAAATTCTTTTTAATTTTTCGGAGGTTCTTGGAGAAATGTTAGTATTGTTTCGGTACTTAATTTTTGAATGACCATCTCTCCCTGAGTAAGCTGTCACTTTTAGTTGACAGATTCGTGAAATTAAATTTATTTGCAGATTCTTACAATATGAAAATTATTTTTCAAAATTGCATTACCCTTTTTGGCATTTGAAAGAAAGTAGTAACAATCTATCAAAACCATATGTCATGTCACACTGTGTTAAATATTTAAAGTGACATACAAAATGTTATTAATAATGTTGTTAAAACTTAAAAGTATCTAGTTTAAACGTATATGTTATAAAATGACTGATTGTCTAAGAAATAATATTTAATAAAACTACATGAGTAGATGACTCACCAGGTTTGGTATTTCTTAAAATCACTCGGGCATTACATTTGTACTAGATAATTTCCTCAATATTACACTTTTGTATTCAATATCAACTTACATAAAACAATTATTATTTTAATGTATGCAATATTAGAAAACAATTGAATTATTTCAAGACAGAAAAAAAGCAAGATGACGTTTTTGACGAGTGAACATTGAAATACTTAATTGGTTAATAACCTGTCAACTGGTATAATATTTGCAGTTCCTATTATCAGCAAAACAATTAATCAATTTTTATTTGCCACACACTGCACAATTCAACATTTCTTTCCATCAATTTTAAGTCAGGTGTGAACTGACTGGTTTTAACTGATAATACACGTTTTCTTGTCACTATAATAGCAGAATAAATTATGACTGTGAATAACAAAAGCTCAATGATTGTGTTGCATCTAGTTGCTGATATTTTAGCTTGAAATTATGACCTTAAGTCAAATTCCAATAATTTAAATCAATTCTTAGCTAACGCTTTGAAATGCTTAAATTGGTTTAAGGTTTAACCACAATAATTGTCACAGTAATGCATTGTCTAGATGACATAACCCCGATTGTTTCCTGAAAGTGATACTTATCCCTTAAGCTACGTTAACACTAATTATACTTTAGGTGGCATAATAATATTGAATACAGCTTTAGTATTAAAAAAAAATCTGCATTGAAATTTTAATTTGTGGTTTACTGTAGTTAACTCTGCAATGACAACAAAGCACAACAACTTTTGTAGATTTTATTTAACGAGCGTAAAATAATCATTTCCGATTACCTAACCTTGAAAGTGAAATAAAGTTAGTAAACACCCGCCGCAATCCATCCACAAATAAAACATGTGTTTGCAGTTTATTCCATTATACTTGTGAAATTTTATTTTATTATACATATTTGCAAACTGTTAATGTTTTTCACTTGTTTGTTTTTTTTTTTTTAATTTAATTTATTGTCTTCTTGAAATTTTATACAATAAAGAGAGTTTCCATATGCAATTGTGAAAGTCAATGAAATAATAATATTGAACAAATAAATTATAAACTTAAAAAAATGAAATTAAATGTATTATAAAAGAAAACTCGTGATATCGTATACAATAATATTTGAGGGTAATAAAATCGATTTGTTCTTCCAAAAGAACTTACGTTTTTATATAACTTATGAATGAAACAAATGAAGTTAATACCGCAATCGTGAAAGAACTATGTATTTGCAGTCAACTACATTTTTTGAACGAAAATTTCAAATAAGTCAGTAATTATGTTTTTTAGATGTCTTTAATTTCAAACTTAAAAGATAACTTCACCAACCTCTACCTTCGTAGCTTATGCTACAAAAACTACCGAAAAATTATCTACAAAAAACTTCCCGGTTTTTTGTTGTAAAGAAATATTCTTAAAACTTTTTCCAATTTGAAAAGGAAATCTTTTACAAACACATCATAGATCAATAAAGTTAAGCTTTAAGTCGAGTAAAAAAACATGATCACCTGTCATTTTGCCATAAGCAGACTTGACTGGACATCTAATGACATTATTTATGACTTTCTTTCCAGACAATTTTCCAATAAAGTTGCCTAAACTGGAATGACATTTTTTTATCTGCTTGCTAAGTCCCTTATGTCGTCTGAACATAACCTATGTCACTTTTGTCATATTATTTTTGTCAAAATGACATCAATGCATATGATGGTAAAATGATTAAACCGTTCAAAGTTTACTTCCTTTTAACTTTGTTGCTTGAAAAGGGTGATTTTTTTGAGGTTAGGATTTTCATGCATTAGTATTTGACAGATCACGCGGGATTTCAGACATGGTGTCAAAGAGAAAGATGCTCAGTATGCTTTGACATTTCATCATGAATAGACTTACTAACGAGCAACGCTTGCAAATCATTGAATTTTATTACCAAATTCAGTGTTCGGTTCGAAATGTGTTTCGCGCTTTACGTCCGATTTATGGTCTACATAATCGACCAAGTGAGCAAACAATTAATGCGATTGTGACCAAGTTTCGCACTCAGTTTACTTTATTGGACATTAAACCAACCACACGAATGCGTACAGTGCCTACAGAAGAGAATATTGCGTCTGTTTCTGAGAGTGTTGCTGAAGACCGTGAAATGTCGATTCGTCGCCGTTCGCAGCAATTGGGTTTGTGTTATTCGACCACATGGAAGATTTTACGCAAAGATCTTGGTGTGAAACCGTATAAAATACAGCTCGTGCAAGAACTGAAGCCGAACGATCTGCCACAACGTCGAATTTTCAGTGAATGGGCCCTAGAAAAGTTGGCAGAAAATCCGCTTTTTTCTCGACAAATTTTGTTCAGCGATGAGGCTCATTTCTGGTTGAATGGCTACGTAAATAAGCAAAATTGCCGCATTTGGAGTGAAGAGCAACCAGAAGCCGTTCAAGAACTGCCCATGCATCCCGAAAAATGCACTGTTTGGTGTGGTTTGTACGCTGGTGGAATCATTGGACCGTATTTTTTCAAAGATGATGTTGGACGCAACGTTACGGTGAAAGGCGATCGCTATCGTTCAATGCTAACAAACTTTTTGTTGCCAAAAATGGAAGAACTGAACTTGGTTGACATGTGGTTTTAACAAGATGGCGCTACATGCCACACAGCTCGCGATTCTATGACCATTTTGAGGGCAAACTTCGGAGAACAATTCATCTCAAGGAATGGACCGGTAAGTTGGCCACCAAGATAATGCGATTTGACGCCTTTAGACTATTTTTTGTAGGGCTACGTCAAGTCTAAAGTCTACACAAATAAGCCAGCAACTATTCCAGCTTTGGAATTTCCGAAGAAATTCGGGCTACTCCGGCCGAAATGCTCGAAAAAGTTACCCAAAATTCGACTTTCCGAATGGACCACCTAGGACGCAGCCGCGGTCAACATTTAAATGAAATTATCTTCAAAAAGTAAATGTCATGGACCAATCTAACGTTTCAAATAAAGAATCGATGAGATTTTGCAAATTTTTCTGCGTTTTTTTTTTTAAAGTTCTCAAGCTCTTAAAAAATCACCGTTTCTAAACATCTTGAGGAACATATTTGATGCCTATAAAACGCATGATTTTATTATCAAATTTGATATTTTTTTTTTAATTAGTCTCAATTGTTAATAAATTCAAAGTTTTATGAAAAAACTAAACATCTGGGCCCTATCGCGTACAGCATAAATAAGAGCTCAATTGTCATTTCTACAAATATTTTCTCTACCAAGTTTATAGAGAATGTAGAGACACCACGAGTCAAAACAATAATCAGCAAATTGACAATCAACTACCGGCTTAGCCGATTCCCACCCCTGGTTGAAGAATTCACATTTAATTATGTAGATTGTTTATGTATTTTTAAATTTTTGAGATAGAATGTTTATACAAATTTGTATTTGAAAAAGCTGTTTCATAGTAGAGAAATTTTGTAGACTTGACAAATAATATAGGTTTTTAATAACCTAGACTATTTGTTTTACCATAATGTTTTGTATATTTAGAAATAAGCGCCTAGAGAATTCTTTTTTGGGCTATAATCCAGCTTACAGATTCGGAAATAAACTAAATTTGATCTCATTTAAAAAAAATCTGTGTACTAATTTTTCAGTAAGAGTCATAAATAGAATTCTTATTTTATTGCTCCTAAAAAACAATCACAACAAACAGTTCTCGGGTAACCTGTACAAAAATGGTTTGAACCAGAAGAATTTTATAGGCCTGTTTGGTAACCTGAATCTTTAAGTCAAACATCACAATTTCGCATGTAATGGAAAACAAAATTCTGTCCCGGGGAAATATGTTTCTTATTTTGTTTTTAAAGCCTGTGATCGTAGTAAGCTATGTTAAAATTGATTAAGATTTTACAGCCATAGAAAATAAGAATTTTTTCTCAAATGACTGATGACTTGTGTATAAAATCTCCAAAACAATCAATCAATCAAAAAATCATAGAAACCAAACCTCCACAACTTGAATATTGTTAAAAACTACACGTACTTTTCAAAACTATTCCTACCAATTAAATATTTTTTTTTTACTCAAAGGCTATTTAAAATTTATCATATTCTAATCACATGCAGTAATTATTCAATTATCTGATAAACAATTAAAGGGATATATTTATCACTGATGTAAATCGTAAACTAAACAAAGAAATAACTATTGAATAAATAATATAAACTTATTTTTATAAACACCCTTAATGATTTCAGGTGTGTTTTACAATATTAATAAACGTGTGTTTACATTTTGTATTTGTAAAATATTCAATCTGTAGGCGCTTGATTTATTTTTACTCAAGATTATTTATTTTTGACAGATGAAAAACAATTTATTATTTCTGACATGGAAAACAAATTCAAAATATTAAATAATAAACATGTTTTAACAATTAAAAATTAAATTTTGAAATACTTGCAACAAATACCGTAAAGTTCAATTGAGATTTGAAGCAAATTCGCACGTGCCATATTTAAGTGCCGTTAACACTGGGGGTTAAAATACTCATTATTTTTATTTGTTTGTCACATTTTAATACATAAAATATTGTAATAGAGGTAAAAAGGGTAATGTAAATTTACAAAAACTTTGGAAAGGGTGTTTTTTGTTTATCTAGTTCAGAGAAGATTCTAGTCCAACAGAATTCGGTAAAATGGCGAGTTTTTGGTAGCTGATCGATTGTAACGAATCCTATAGATTTCACCCTTCATCTTTTAAGTTCACACTATGAACTATAGTCTACAGGAAGCTATAGTCCAGTCCTGTAAGCAGGAATGAAGGGTGTTCCGGTATCTCTTTGGCTGGCATGCTTGCAATGGGCTTAGCTCGTCGAAAATGGCTGGGTTCTTGCCAAGGGATACCAAAACGTGTGTTACGTAAAATCATGCCGAGTTGTAGGTATAAAAACACAGATAATACAAAATAATTTGGATCTAAAAAATTTTAGGACCCTAAATTCATCCTTAAGAAAAACAAATGAATTACTATTCGAATTTTGACAAATTGAAAGGATTGATCGAGAAAGAAATTTTAAGCAACAACCTTAGAGAAGGAAAGACTCGATGTTATGTCCATAAGAGGTATATCCCACCCACGCATTACTAATGTGGTACGACCTTGGCTACTGCTACCTCGATGTCGTTTGCAGTAACCCCCTTACTTCGTAAGTGGTGACTTACCGAAGGTTTTCTAAAATGGTCACATTTACCCTATGAATAATATTTAGCAATCCATGAAAATTACTAACTCGTAAAATTCATCTGTTTATCAATTTAAAGTTGTAATTCATTATTTTTTTTTTTAAACTTTATAAATTTCATTTTATTTTGCAAAGAAAGTAAATAAAATATGCATATATAAAGGAGAGAAAAACTATAAACTAAAGAACAAAAATGAGATAAAAATAATAATATGCAATTAGGATGAAAAATATATGTCTAAATCCTTATGTTATTGTATGTTTTCATATACAAAGATTATTCTAACAAATTTTAAAATTGCTATTGGAAGTTAAAAACCGTTTCGGACAAAAATTATGTTGGTCCTTTTTTGATACGAGTGGTAATTTTTATTTTCAGCTTTGGTCATGCAAATTTTTTTCAAGTGGCAACCGTGGTTACAGTGCTAGTGGTTGTGCATATCACCTTCATGCCTTGGTGTCAATCTCTGCATGTGTCAGTTTAAGTTTTTTTTTTACGGATACTATCCCTTTCGAGGTGCTGACAAATCCTCCAATAGTAATTGTTATCATAAAAATAAGTGCTTTCTCGAATAAGAATAAAGGATAAAAACATTAGGTCCCTCCATCTCTGACAGGACTCGGTCAAAGGAATGGTTAAGAGTTGTAAGTCACTAGACCCTTGTTGTCTTCGGACTATGTGCGCCCTTATTTATGTAATTTATTTGTGATTTATTAGGTCCCTTAAAAGACAACGTTCAGCAGAACAATAAACTAAAGCTCTAAACTGTTAAAAGAGATATTTCCACCCAAAGCCGGATTTAGGTGAGGGCCTCCACAAATGGGGGACCCACAATAGAGGCTTGGAAAATTCAAATTCCAACTAATAAACACTAGTAAACATCTTTTCCTTTGATATCTTTTTTTTTGCTCTTTTACCTTTACCTACAGCCTGCAGTACTTTGTATATATGTACATGATTATTTAATTATATAAATCTTATATAACGGAAACCATTGATCTATATTTGTTCACTCAAATCAAGTAATCAGTGAAATGTCAAAATATCAAATGGAAGCACTTCCAATTCACTGCCCATCTTGATGGAGTACCCCAATCGTTTGATGGCTGAGTGGGGTGGTACTTTCCAGCAACCTTGGGGGTTGGGTATTCGATTCCGTGTCTCGGCAATATTTGTTTCCATATATATACATACATATGTACTTGCATTCGGCATTGAGAAATTGTCGGAGAAGTAAAACGGACAGTTTTTAGTCTTGAAAAAGCTCAGCGATACGCGTAATTCTTGTCGAGCTGAAGCTACGAAAGCCTTAGTCAACGGCTATTCGGAAATCGAAGAACCTCTAAACAGCATATCTTAAAATAAACAGCAAAAGAACATCGTGAGGAATGAAGCACCTATATCTTGGAGCGATTCAACGCTACAAACAAGATGTTGCAAGACCCGAAAATGATTCTTGAATCGGCAATGCGTGCAATGATTTCAATCATTGAAATCATTCGTGGAATCCAAACGAAATGATTTTGATAAATACAAGGAAGCAGCCAAAATAATATCCCATACTGATGAATATGTACAATCACGCACCCGCACCAGAATGTGAGGTTGAATCCACTCGATTACGGGAAAGCACAAGACGCAAATCTGTCACCGAAGGAAAAATAAACGGTGATTTTTTAAGAGCTTGAGAACTTTAAAAAAAAAAAAACGCATAAAATTTGCAAAATCTCATCGATTCTTTATTTGAAACGTTAGATTGGTCCATGACATTTACTTTTTAAAGATAATTTCATTTAAATGTTGACTGCGGCTGCGTCTTAGGTGGTCCATTCGGAAAGTCCAATTTTGGGTAACTTTTTTGAGCATTTCGGCCGGAATAGCCCGAATTTCTTCGGAAATGTTTTCTTCCAAAGCTGGAATAGTTGCTGGCTTATTTGTGTAGACTTTAGACTTGACGTAGCTCCACAAAAAATAGTCTAAAGGCGTCAAATCGCATGATCTTGGTGGCCAACTTACCGGTCCATTCCTTGAGATGAATTGTTCTCCGAAGTTTTCCCTCAAAATGGCCATAGAATCGCGAGCTGTGTGGCATGTAGCGCCATCTTGTTGAAACCACATGTCAACCAAGTTCAGTTCTTCCATTTTTGGCAACAAAAAGTTTGTTAGCATTGAACGATAGCGATCGCCATTCACCGTAACGTTGCGTCCAACAGCATCTTTGAAAAAATACGGTCCAATGATTCCACCAGCGTACAAACCACACCAAACAGTGCATTTTTCGGGATGCATGGGCAGTTCTTGAACGGCTTCTGGTTGCTCTTCACTCCAAATGCGGCAATTTTGCTTATTTACGTAGCCATTCAACCAGAAATGAGCCTCATCGCTGAACAAAATTTGTCGAGAAAAAAGCGGATTTTCTGCCAACTTTTCTAGGGCCCATTCACTGAAAATTCGACGTTGTGGCAGATCGTTCGGCTTCAGTTCTTGCACGAGCTGTATTTTTTACGGTTTTACACCAAGATCTTTGCGTAAAATCTTCCATGTGGTCGAATAACACAAACCCAATTGCTGCGAACGGCGACGAATCGACATTTCACGGTCTTCAGCAACACTCTCAGAAACAGACGCAATATTCTCTTCTGTACGCACTGTACGCATTCGTGTGGTTGGTTTAATGTCCAATAAAGTAAACTGAGTGTGAAACTTGGTCACAATCGCATTAATTGTTTGCTTACTTGGTCGATTATGTAGACCATAAATCGGACGTAAAGCGCGAAACACATTTTGAACCGAACACTGATTTTGGTAATAAAATTCAATGATTTGCAAGCGTTGCTCGTTAGTAAGTCTATTCATGATGAAATGTCAAAGCATACTGAGCATGTTTCTCTTTGACACAATGTCTGAAATCCCGCGTGATCTGTCAAATACTAATGCATGAAAATCCTAACCTCGAAAAAATCACCCTTTACATACATATATGCACAATGGTTTGTACTATGAATACAAAGCTACGATGCGATTTTTGTATTGCAGATCTTTGTAAAGAAGAAGAATATGGGGGTAGTTATACGTTTGGATATAGTTATGTATATAAAGGGTATTTGTAGGTAAGAAGGTATGTCATTCAATTTGTTTGAGATTAGTAGATAGGTTGGTACAGTTTTTTATAAATATGGAGTTTAAAATAAAAACAAAAATGAATTCTTCATGTTAGTCCAGATAATTTGATAGTTGAAATAAATGTCTTTTATTTATGTTCCTTTAGCTATAATTTATAATTAACTAGCAGACCCGACCACGCGTTGCTGTGGCTGAGTAATTAAGGGAGGACTTAATAGACAAAATTGAACACTAATTTACATAACATCTTTAATTTTATTTTATTAATAAATACTATGAGTAACATAAATTAAATAAAATCACAGTTAAAATTTACTGAAGTGCCAACCGATGAACAATATTTTTGGTCAGCCTGTCTTTTGTCAACACAAATAAACTCGATGGTCTCCCTACACGTGAACAGGACACGTATAATTGCCCATGAGAGAAACATGGATTCTCTAAGTCTAAGCCGCAAATAGACATTGTTTGTCCTTGTGATTTGTTAATAGTCATCGCGAAAGCTAAACGGATAGGAAATTGCAGTCTTTTGAAAGGTATTGGGGAATCTGACGGTATCATTGGAATGCGTGGTAACAGAACGATTTCTCCTTTAAACTTTAATGCAAAATAGTTGCTTCGAGAACATTTCCGGTGATTTTTTTGATTACCAAACGTATACCGTTGCATAGTTTAGGGGGTGGCATGGTGGCATTCCTGATATGTCTAAAGAATTCAAAAATTCAATTGGAAAAATCACTGCCTCGTCTTCATCGACAGTAGCGTCGATTGACTTAAACGACATTATATCGCCTGGTAATAATTGTTGTATCTGGTAGTTAATTAGATATGCATCAACATTTTTGCTGCCAAAATAGCACGATTACTGAGCCAATTGTGATTTAAATAGTTATTTATTATATCTGGGAAGACACTCCCGATCAGATTATTTTTAGTTTCAACAAAAGTACAGAAATTGTCTGGGAATCTTATGCATTGGGTATCTTGATTAAATTCCACTTCACCGTCTCCAATATCTAATAGTTGCTGTGAAAATACTCGTGTTGTCGGATTATTTTGGAGTTGTACTCGCATGTTTTTTGTCAACCTTAGTGTTTCGACGTTTCTCCATAAAAATGATTGTTTTAAACATGCATTGATTTCATCAGCAAAAGTAGAGCTAGCAATCACTGGCAATGTTTGCCGAAAATCACCAGATAATGGTAGAATAGCTCCACCAAAAAGTCTGTCATTACTGTTTACTGTTAACACTGTAGCCATTCCACTCCTTTTCTTAATGTAACACAAAGCATTTGGATTTTTATGGACATCTAGTGGTAACGTAAAAGCAGAATTTGCTGTTCGACCACCATCTAATTGCTAATGCAATTTTCTTTTGTGACCGTACTTTCGCAAGGATCAACGATATCAAAAATGTTTTGCCGATTCCACCTGGTGCATCCAAGAAAAAGAAACCACTTTGTTTAGCATCAACAGCCAAAATAATCCGATTGTATACATTTTTTTGTTTGTCAGTTAATAATGGTTCATTATTAGCAACAATTGTAGCTAAATCAAGATTATTAAATTGTTCTTCTCGCTGAAAATCGCTATTCACTAAGTCTATAGCTGGACGATTAGGTGATGGCATACCATAATGACTAAGTGATGAATTTGGTTTCATAATATATAAGTTTTCAATTAATATCAATGCTTCATTATACATATCTGGTGAGAAATCTAGATTTGGAAATGGGTTTGTTTGTTTAAGTCGGTATAGTATATCTTCAGTCATGTAGTTTTTATATTTTTCCCACAGTATAGATGACTGTGGGAAAAATATGTGAAAACATGTCGTCAATATGATGGCAAATAGTTGATGAATACAACTTGTCGAGGACGTTAACAACTTGTCGAGGACCTTAAAGCTGCATCAGCAAGTGTCACATCCCAATGATTGTCATCTTCTAAAAGTTGCTACTCACGACATGCATCTTGATACGTACTGAACACTCGACCATTAACTTTTCGTAAAAATTGGAAAGAGATTGGTCCAGGAACATTAACCAACAACAAACGCAAAAAGAAGCATTCACGTTGTTTTGGATGTACTGTATAAAGTCGCCCCAGTGTCTAAGCTTTAAATATACCTGCTATAGAAGGATGTGGTTCTACTTTTTTACGTGGCTCCCATTTTTTTGTTGACATGTTCCATGTAAAATAGCATGGAATATCGGTATGGAATTGGCCAAAGGCATCAGTTTTTTGACAAAGTGATAAAAATCCAGTAAACGTCGTTTTTGGTGGTTCAAATGCTCTTTGAAAAACATTCTCTTCAGTGAAATATACACGTTGACCATTTTCAACATGCACTGCAAGATGTTGGATAGATGGTTCTCTGTGGTGTTTGGGGAAACTAAGTATACGCCAGATAGCTTCGTTGCTGCTAATGTATCTGCCCATTTGGTATCGTCCTATTTCGTTTCATTTATGATTTCTAATCTAAACATGGCTAAATCACTGCCCTTATTGACGGACTTGCAAATGCATTTAATTGAACTACAGAGCTCAACATTAATATGAGCCTTGTATGTTTTTGAGAGCAGTGGTGAGTACGGTACCACCCATTGATTGTAAATTTCTAATTGGTTAGAATTTGACGTTCTTATTTTAAATGTATGACCACCGTTATCGGCGTTTCTACGGTTATACAACGGATAACTTGACTTGGTGAAGAGTTCACTGGGAACATACATATGACGCTGGATTTTTATATATTAAGATGATAATACACCTTAGAGGGCATAAACAACCTAAAAATGTAGTATATATTTAGGTATGTTATGTACATATATGTTGTTTGCTGTTGTAAGTACCTTTAATACAATTTTATCAGCTCGTCTATTTTATGATGTGTGACTTTAAGAAAAATCTCCAATTAAAAGTTTTTTTTTAACTTATTATTTATTAGTAAGTAGATATAGTTTCATAAATGTAGTGCAGAAGAAGGTATTTTTAACTTTTCATAGGAAGTCCAAATTGTCGAATTAAAAATATTGACATTTCTCGAGGTTTCAAGGTCTACCCAGTCGAAATAAAAGGTTCTTAGAAAGATGTCTGTGTGTGCGTGCATACGTCAGTACGTTCGCGAAGTTTTTTTTAGTCTTCCATAGCTAAAGAACAAGTAGAATATCGACTTCAAATAAATTTTTGTATGTAGATAATGAATCAAAAATATGCGAAAAGGGCTTTAAGAAAATGAGTGGGTGGTTCTCGTACCATAGCAATTTTAAAATGTTGGCTAAAATTTTAGTTGACTTAAAATATCAAAAAATGATTTTATCTCCAAAATAATTGTGTGCAACAAGTATAACGTTTTTGACATTAATGTTAAAATTTGGGGAAAAATCTATTCGACAGTTTTATTTGTAAAATTTTGGACTCAAATATGTACATATTATGGTTCAAACTAATTACATCTTATAAAAAATTAAACTATTTCATCATATGCAAAATATTGTTGGTAATTTTAAAATTTTTAAGAATAGTTCAACTAATAACTTTCTTAACAAAACACGAAAAGCTACAAGCATTTTTATGAGAAATCAAATGGCATTAACAATTTTGAAAACAACATTTTTCAACAGGTGGTTCAAAATGACCAAGGTGCAGAATTGGCTTTGCTAGCAATTTAATGCCTTAAATCTTGACTTAATTTAAAAAATATGAATAAAATAGTAAAACTAGTGTCCATCAAACAATATAATTATTAATAAGGTGAATTCAAATGTAATCAATATACATGCATAGAAAATCATTTCGGGAACACGCCTTAATTTACAATCTTTAACAACAAGTCCAAAATATGATTGAAAAATTTAAGATATTTAACCCCGTTCATTACTCAATACATCGTATATATTTTCTGTGCGCTGCCCTGTCAAAGTTTATTAATATACAAATTTTAAAATAGTATAAGGTAACAGCCATCATTGTAGCTTCCAATTTTTTTTTTGTCATAAAACCAATTTTGAAATTTCCTACCTTGGTGATTTTGAGCCAGGTATATTTTTCAATCCTAAAATTTAGGAAATATTTTTAAATAGACTAGGTATAGGTTTTTTTCAATCTAAATCATTACTTCTAAAATTGCCTTTACTTACTGCACGAAAAGAAATAAAACCCCGTTTCGATAGTCAAAAGCGCACGCTTTTGACCAAATCTTGGCGGCCAAGCTATTGTACTCTCCCATTATGTTTACAACCTTTGACACCTAAAGCTTAAAAATACTTTTTCAACATAACTTATCTTGGGTGATCTATAGCATCATTAAATGTTTGTTTTTTTCGTAAATTTCTCTTGGAGTTTAATTTTATTATTAGTACCTTTATTTTAAAACAGTAGTTATTAACTTTATGTTTATTCCAAATGTATAGACAAATTACCCCAAATTTAAAAACTTTGCTCTGACATAAAAAAATTGCATTTTCTAAAATTTAGATATGTTACGACTGAGACAAAGTCATACAATTTATGTAGGTATGTACAATTACAAAGTCTAATATTTCTCTAAAAATAAAGATCTAAACAAAGTTTATGTAAGTTTAAAAATGGGCCAGGGTAGGTTTACTAAAATAAAAGAAAGAACTTCCTTACATCCTTGATAACTTGCTTTTGTAGATAGATTATAATAAATATCTACATATAGCATAATATCATAAGAACTTAAGTAAAACTGTCTCCAAACTTGACCTTGAAACACTTTTTTGACCGGAAGTTATAACTACCTAAATACTTTATAAACTCAATTATTTGTATTAATTTTTAAAACAAAAGATTTTAAAAGTTCCTCATCCAATTTAAAAAATTCACAACCATAAAAAACGGCCAAGCTAAAATTTCTTTCAATTATGCGATAATGGTAGGTATGTTAACTATCTTTTAAAATGTGTACAAAATTTAACATGCATCAAAATATTTTATTTCATTATAAGTTGTCAATAATTGTGTAACCAGCTTTTGAATTGCGTTTAGTTTCAATCAACAAATAATTATTTATCAAAAAAAAACATCGTTCTAAGACTTTGAAGATTTAAACTTCTTTATGCTCGATTTAAAAACAAACTGTAAGAAAAGTTTAGGCGATCAAATTAAAAAAAAAATATTTATCATGTGTTCTTTCATAACAATACAACAATACCTACATATTTACTTGCCTATAATAGTTCAAATTATAATTCCCTATTACAATCCTCAAATCATCAAAAATATAAAATCTCAACCAAGAATATAAAATTTCTACACAAAATCGCGATTCAACTGCTTTTGTATTATCATCTTTGTATAGAAAGTCTACCGTTTTGCGTATATAAAAATACAACCAAACCAAAATACAAACACAAAGATACAAATGTGTATTCCCCTCGCACTCAGACTTTCGTTAATTCACTATAGTCTTTCTCTATTGCAAATTATAACATTTATAAGTCTCCCGACTGCAATCGATTTCTCCATTAATGTCTTCGCTAGACGTTCCACAAAAAATATGTAGATGCCGCCCTATTCGACTACCACCATGAGAGTACTATGGTTTTTATATACAAAGATTAAACAATTTAATTTTAGAATAGATCTGATAACAAAAGCCTACTTTTAGACAATTTTTTGTTTGTTTCTTATTGCCTACTTTCAGGCAAACTTTCTTGTAATTTCAGGTTTTTGTCTTGTTTCCAAACTATGTGTGTATTGAGTGTATATATTTCAAAGCAATTTCCAACAATAAAATTCACGATCAAATTTAAATAAGTAAAAATCACTTACCGAGCTTTTTGATGGAATTCTGGACTTTGTTGGTAAATGGAGTATGGTATAGATGGTCGTATATACTTGCTGTTAGATGTTGATTTTGTTGGCTTGTACGGGCTTTCTTTGACCAAATAGTTCAGTGGCGTTTCTTTTGCTCGAATTCCGTCAGCCCTTAAAATTCCTGGTCCCTCGTGGTGACTAGACTATGAGTCTTGTTGGATGACTTTTCTTTTTAAAAACAACATTAGAAAAGAATTTTTTTTTAAATTTTTTTTTTCACATTTTTTCTTTCTTTCACTGTATTATATGTGTACCTTTTTCAAAATGATGTTTTTCTTTAATCTTAATTCTTCTGCAGTTGCAGGTGAAACTTCACTTTGAAACTTTTGTTACTACTTTTTTTTTTCTTTCTTAAAGCTTACACTATGATATCATCTCTTCGCGCACCAGGGACCAAATGAAAGATTTGTCCTGGCCTTTTTTCGGCTTTTCCATTGTCGAAATTATTCGACGAAACTGGGCATTTAAAGATGAAAATGGATCCGGTCATTGTTTTTTTGCTTTTTGACGCGATATTTTATTTAGAAAAATCCAATTGCATTTCAAGATTGAATAATGGATTTTTCTTCACATAAGTGTGATATAATCTAATAATTTTGGGCAAAATTCTTGAAATTTAAGAAAACACGCAAGACCATACGTTACCAATACTAATGATTTTCTTTGTTTTAGTTACCGATCACGATTCCTTTGTACTTTTTCTATTTTGTTTTTCTTTTATTTCCTACATCCTTAAGGTTGCTCCTTCAAGTGTTTTGCCTTATACTTTCATTTTTGATTTCCTTTCGATGTCCTTGACCATGGTCTAGTGGTCTCGACGCTGGATCCCATCATCACTATTAGACTCCTCGGGTTTAAATCCCACTTCTTCCAGTTTAACCTTTTTTTCTTTTAACAATTCTGAAACCCACGACGAATTGTGTTCGTCATGATCATTATCGTTATACGACAATCTTCAACTACAATATTTGAATGCATTCAAAAAAAAACAAAACAAGTCCGAAAAGATGACACCCTGAAAGTATGCATCAACCTACAAGCTTCTACAAAAACCTTTTCATTCCAATTTCCAAACTGTTATACTCTCTTATACATTGCTTCATCATAGCAAATTAAACAAAAATAATATTGGGACATGCTTACGTATTCGCAATTTAAATTTTTAATTTTCTATGTACGAGTATTATATTTCTATTTAAAAAATGTCATTTCTCACACGATTTATATTTGAATCTTAAAATTTCACATTTACCATTAGCGTTGTTCAATGGGTAAGCGATAAATAAGTGGCAGAAAATTCAAATAAAATTATGACACTTCAAATGAAAGAATAGTTTGACAGGTGTCAAATGTTATAGCAACCAATTTTGAATTTAATTTTAAATATCTGTGTTCTTGTGACAAGCGACACATTCTAAAGCCTAAGAATATATTTCATTATTATACAATTTTGAAGGAAAACATTTTTAACGAAAAATTTAATGAAACTTCTCACTTGAAGTGAGAATTCATTTCACTTTTAAAAGTGGAATATATCTCAACATAAAGTATAATAGCTTGTGCTTGCCATGTGGGGAATAATTTTGTGTCCTTTATCAGAGAAATAGAAACAATGTAAAATAGTGATCTTCAACATCTTGCACATGAGCTACGAATTGCGAACTGTGGTTGTTCGCATATTTTGACTTTGCTTTCACATGGGCTTTATTTCTATTCGCAGATAGTGACGAATTGTCAGTTTCGTCTCCATATTTTCCTCTGCCATGGCCTTTCGCACAAAAAAAAACAAGACTAGTATAATTTTGAGGTGTGGATGGTATGTGGAGTATGACAGTTCGTTACAACCACACTGCAATTTGTCACTACCAAATTATTTTTACAAAATTTTCTTGTTTTACAGAACAAAATGCAAATTTTAATTATTCTTACGTTAGTTTCAATTGATTTCTTATAATTTTAATGGGTTTTTGTTTAAAAATTGACATTTTGAAATTTATAAAACCAAGTTTGTTCGTCCATTCGTTGTTCGCTGTCATCTGCAAGGCACTTTATTTAAAATTAAGACGGAAAGAAAAGGGTTATAAGTTGGGAGACGGGATATTATTGAAATTGAAGCTAGTATTGTAAAGGTTTTTTAAAAAATTCTTAACAGCGTGAAAGAATAAACAAAAATAGACAACGAAAATAACTTCACTGGGATAAGCTTTTCCCGGAAAAGGAAGTCACAACTAGTGTGAAATTGTTTTGTAAAGTTGTCTGGGAAATTATTTAACTATTTGATATTTTTGACATTTAAATTCCCTTTTAAGTTGGGAAATATTTAAGTTTTGAATCAACTTGTTAAAATATTTGGGGTTTTATAAGATATCAACGTTAAAGGCTGTTTCTTTTTTAAAGTATTTTTAAGTTATTCTATTTTTTTTTATTTTAAAACATTACAAATATTATATTTTGTCTCTTTTTTTATGTATTTCAGGTTTCATAATACCCCAGCGGGTAATTTTATCTATTATGGGCTTCTTAGCAATTCTAAATGCATACACGATGCGAATTTCTCTCTCAGTAGCCATCACCCAATTGGTTGTTGCCAAAAATCACACAGGTTCCAATCATAATGAGGGTGTTTGTCTGCCTGATCCACTTGAACCAGGCGAAGAAGTCGTAAGTAATTCAGAAAACATATTTCAACAGTATTATCCTCATTTAAAATTTTACGCAGGTTCCTCATGGTGGTGAATATAATTGGTCAGAATCACATCAGGGATTAATTTTGTCCTCATTCTACTGGGGTTATATAATAACTCATATTCCCGGTGGAATATTGGCTGAAAAATTCGGTGGAAAATGGACTCTATGTTTGGGAATTCTATCGACATCTGTTTTCACTTTACTCACTCCATTGGCTATACGTCTGGGAGGATCATATGCTTTAATTGTTGTTCGTGTTTTGATGGGTTTGGGTGAAGGAACTACATTCCCGGCCTTGAGTGTACTCATTTCATCATGGGTGCCACTAAAAGAGAGGAGCAAATTGGGAGCTTTAGTGTTGGGTGGTGGACAAGTTGGTACCATTTTGGGTAATTCGATATCTGGATTGTTGTTGGACGCATATGAATGGGATTATACATTCTACTTCTTTGGTTTAATGGGAGTTATTTGGTTCTTAATTTTTGTATGTTTATCTCAGTTTGGATACTCAGAAAGAAAAAGTTCTGATTGTATGATTTTGCTCTAGACTGTTCTTTGCTACAGTGACCCTGGATCTCATCCTTTCATCAAGCAATCCGAAAAGGAATATCTCATCCGAGAAATGGGTTCAATTGATCGTAAAACTGACCTACCACCTACACCATGGAGGAAAATACTTACCAATGCTCCAATGATTGCATTGATCTTCGCACAAATTGGTCACGATTGGGGCTTCTACATTATGGTCACCGATTTGCCCAAGTACATGGCTGATGTCATGCAGTTTTCTATTAAACAAAACGGAATCTACTCATCACTGCCATATCTGATGATGTGGATTGTATCGCTTCTTTCTGGAGTATTTTCGGATTGGTTGATAACAAAGGACATCATTCGCATCACAAAATCGAGGAAGATGTTTACCTCAATTGGTAAGAATTTTTAGTCTTCTATTTTGTTCTTTGTTAGCAAACTAACTCCTTCTTTTCCAGCTGCAATTGGGCCAGCAATATTTATTGTGGCTGCCTCGTACGCTGGTTGTAATAGACTCGCAGTTGTGGTGTGCTTTACAATTGCCATGGGTCTCATGGGTACCTTTTATGCTGGCATGAAGTTGAACCCTCTCGACTTGAGTCCCAATTACTCAGGAACTTTGATGGCCATTACGAATGGAATTGGTTCTATAACTGGAATTATAACACCATATCTTGTAGGAGTAATGACACCCAATGTAAGATTCTTTATTAATAATCAATCTATTTAGTGGTGATTAATATTTTTCTTCATCATTTTTAAGGCAACACTTCTTGAATGGCGTCTAGTATTCTGGGTGGCATTTGCTGTATTAGTATCAACTTCGATTGTCTATATGATATGGGCTTCAGGTGAAATTCAAGACTTCAATGATTATCGACCAGAAAAAGAAATCGAAGCCGAACAAGGTGGTCGAAAAAAGAGCACCAAATAATAATTTAAAACATAAAATTATTTCAATAAAAGCTCATTATCTTTAGTCTTCTCTTTTCCAGTTTATTTGTAGGGTTCTTATGAATAAACAAAAAGAAATTTGTAGCCTTAAAATAATTCATAGTAAAACCACAGGTTGGAACTTAAAAAAAAACACACACAATTAAGTATAAAACAAATTTAAAGCTTTCGGCTGCAATATGCTTATGCATATTTATATTATTTAAATTACTGTATTAAAATACCTTATTGCATAAATTTTTGTTATTATTTTTTATTATTATATTAACTTTGTTACAAAGTGTGTAGAGTTTTAGTATTTGATTACCTTCAGACTTTAACAATAAGATATTATTTAACTAAACAAAAAAAACATAAATTGTAAATATAATGCTTGCCTTCTCATGTTATTAAGTAAATAAAGAGATTAGTTAAAAAAAAATAAACAACACACCAAAAGTAATGTACTACATTTAAAAAAAAAAAATTGTTCACTTTTGTAAAATATATTCTAATTTTGTTAAACCTTAGAAAATAACCGATTTTAGTTAACTAATAGGAAGAAACAAAACAAACAAAAGAATATCGTTATTGATGTTCTACAGTATGAGTATTTCGCAATTAATATATTTGTTTATAAAATGCATGCTAAGTAAAACGACAAAAATACATAAATAAATAAAATTGATTTAATACTGCAAACTGTTTTTTGTTAAGGTATACAATTTAAAACCAACTGAATTGCGTTTAGATCGAATTGAATAGTTATATTTTGGGAAACGGAGTATAAAGGTATAAAAAAATAAAATAAATTGGGTGGCGCAACAGTCCATTGGGCACTAGGGCCTAGTGACTTACAACTCTCAACCGTTCCTGTGTGCGAGTAATGTTGTCAGGAATGGAGAGACCTACAGTTTATATGCCGAATCCGAACGGCTAATTTGAGAAAGCACTTGTTCATGACAAAAACGAAAAACAAAACGAAATCCTGCAGAACAGAATCCCGCATAACAAAATCCCGCCGTTTCGCTCCCTTTTCAAATTATTTCAACACCGCTGTTTTTATATGAAAGGAGACACTCTTCGATGAGAATCATGGATACTTTTTAGATTGTTTGAAAGACAGCACTGTATTGGTTTTGGTGTACCAAATCGTGAGAATCTGTGGAACGAAGGAAAAAAATTCGTCGTTTCAAAATTATACTTAAACAAGAATATTTTTGGCAAATCTTCAGTAGACGGCGGGATTCATGCAAATGCAGTTGGGAATGAATGCTTCTGAATAGGTAGGTATGGAGTGAGGGGTTTATGGTAAGTAAAGCATTGCTTGGAATGTTCTTAGCATTCAGGAATAGCAAGATTCCTTGGATGCGTAAAGGACATTTTTAGCATGCTTAGGGGATGGGTCAAGGACGCTTAAAATGGCGTTTAAGAGTTTCAGAGTTCCGTGGGATGGAATTCTCTTTTTCGCTTCAATACCATTTTAAGCGTTTTGTGGCGATTGTGTTTCGGGTTGAGAACGCTTAAAAAGGTGTTTAAGCGTTTTAGAGTTCCGTGGGATGGAATTTTCGTTTTCACTTCGCCTACATTAGTATTATTTTTTAATAAACCCTAATCGAAGTGAACAAATTTTGTTTGAAAACAGTACCTGTGGTTGTACCGCTTCGCGGGTTCTCAGGATTCAAACTCCCTTTTTCGGCGTCACAACCGCTTACGCAACTCCGTTGCTCCGCTTAGGATATGTAAAGTCGCCAGGCAGGCGCCTATATCAACAACTTTTTTTTAATAAAAGCACCGTGGGTGGCCCTCTCGCCCGCTCAGGATTTAAACTTCACTTTTCGAGATTCACACCCGCTCACGCAACTCCGTTGCTCCGCTTAGGGTATGTAAAGTCGCCAAGCAGACGCCTATATCAACAACTTTTTTTAATAAAAGCACCTGTGGGTGGCCCGCTTCGCGGGATCTCAGGATTTAAACTCCGCTTTTCGGGGTTCACACCCGCTCACGCAACTCCGTTGCTCCGCTTAGGGTATGTAAAGTCGCCAGGCAGGCGCCTATATCAACAACTTTTTTAATAAAAGCACCTGTGGGTGGCACGCTTCGCGGGATCTCTGGATTTAAACTCCGCTTTTCGGGGTTTACACCCGCTCACGCAACTCCGTTGCTCCGCTAAGGGTATGTAAAGTCGCCAGGCAGGCGCCTATGTCAACAACTTTTTTAGACAAAAGTAATTGACTGTAATCCTGTATGATTGCTTTCGCAAAATTTTCTACCTCACTCTCAATTATGAGAATCAACAAGTACGAAGGAGGTGTATCCAAATTCAATTGAAAAAACTGCTATGCATCCTTTGAAAAGAGTATAAGAGTAGTGCTCATTTCGCATTATTTTCAGTTCTTCTTAGAACTCCGTGAGGTGAACACCTCAAACAGAGATATGACCTTGTAGTCCAACCAGCCAGCGCTCTGTTTAGAGTGGCGACAGCGCTCGAAGTGCTTTTTCGCGTTTTGGTTGATTCAATATGTGAATCTTCCTTTAAGCTTAAAAAGCATTTTAAGCGTGTTGAGTTCGCTGCCCATTCATAGACGTTTTTAAGCGTTTTAGAACGTTTATTCTGGGAATGTTCTCAAGCGCTTGAAAATTTACTAGCTTAAAACGGTGTTTAAGCCTTTTAAAAGTTCTTTTGAGAGCTTCAAAAAATATTCAAAGAGATGAAAACAAGATTTCTACTTTTGGAGCGTTTTTTCCAAAACTCTAATCGAAGTGAACAAATTTTGTTTGAAAACAGTACCTGTGGTTGTACCGCTTCGCGGGTTCTCAGGATTTACATTCCCTTTTTCGGCGTTACAACCACTCACGCAACTCCGTTGCTCCGCTTAGGGTATGTAAAGTCGCCAGGCAGGCGCCTATATCAACAACTTTTTTTTAATAAAATCACCTGTGGTTGTACCGCTTCGCGGGTTCTCAGGATTTAAACTCCCTTTTTCGGCGTCACAACCGCTTAGGATATGTAAAGTCGCCAGGCTGGCGCCTATATCAACAACTTTTTAATAAAAGCACCTGTGGGTGGCCCGCTTCGAGGGATCTCAGGATTTAAACTCCATTTTTCGGGGTTCACACCCGCTCACGCAACTCCGTTGCTCCGCTTAGGGTATGTAAAGTCGCCAGACAGTCGCCTATATGTGAACTTTTTTAATAAGAGCACCTGTGGGTGGCACGCTTCGCGGGATCTCAGGATTTAAACTCCGCTTTTCGGGGTTCACACCCGTTCACGCAACTCCGTTGCTCCCCTTAGGGTATGTAAAGTCGGCAGGCAGGCGCCTATGTCAACAACTTTTTTAGACAAAAGTAATTGACTGTAATCCTGTATGATTGCTTTCGCAAAATTTTCTACCTCACTCTCAATTATGAGAATCAACAAGTACGAAGGAGGCGTATCCAAATCCAATCGAAAAAACTGCCATGCATCCTTTGAAAAGAGTATAAAAGTAGTGCTCATTTCGCATTATTTCTTATTTGCTTTTGCAGTTCTTCTTAGAACTCCGTGAGGTGAACACCTCACACAGAGATATGAACTTGTAGTTCAACCAGCGCTCTGTTTAGAGTGGCGACAGCGCTCGAAGTGCTTTTTCGCGTTTTCGTTGATTCGATATGTGGAAGATTTACGCTTAAAAAGCATTTTAAGAGTGTTGAGTTCGCTGCCCATTCATAAACGTTTTAGAACGTTCATTCTGGGAATGTTCTTAAGCGCTTGAAAATTTACTAGCTTAAAACGGTGTTTAAGCGTTTTAAAAGTTCTTTTGAAAGCTTCAAAAAATATTCAAAGAGATGAAAACAAGATTTCTACTTTTGGAGCGTTTTTCCAAAAAAATCGACTTTAGCTTAAATACGACTTTAAGCGTGCTAAAAATCAATTTTTTCACAAATACCCTGAAGAGGCTATCTTAGCCGGAATAAGTTTCAAAATAAAATTTTACATACGAAAAGCCTAACAAACCATGAAAATAAATTTTCAAAGAAAATAACAAGCGATAAGCGAGAAGAAGGAAAACAATATTTTTTCAGACAAAATAATTTTCACTACTTTTCCATAAAATATTTTTTCCAGATTACTTTTTTATGCCGTACTAGAAATCCTGCCAAAAAGGAGTAAAAAAATTCCGCGGCGACCGGTGAGATTTCGTTACCCCGACCATTTTCTGTGCGTGTGTCACACAAAAAATATCAAATTCAATCGGCGGGATTTCGTTACGCGGGATTTTGTTTTGCGGGATTTCGTTACGATCCCAAATTTTACCTATTTCTAGGTTAGTTATTTTTAAATAAAAATAAAATTGTATTTAATTTTATAATAGTATATTATAAACTGTGATTTTTTAAGAGGTTGAGAACTTTAAAAAAAAAAAACGCATAAAATCTGCAAAATCTCATCGATTCTTTATTTGAAACGTTAGATTGGTCCATGACATTTACTTTTTAAAGATAATTTGATTTAAATATTGACCGCGGCTGCGTCTTAGGTGGTCCATTCGGAAAGTCCAATTTTGGGCAACTTTTTCGAGCCTTTCGGCCGGAATAGCCCGAATTTCTTCGGAAATGTTGTCTTTCAAAGCTGGAATAGTTGCTGGCTTATTTGTGTAGACTTTAGACTTAACGTAGCACCACAAAAAATAGTCTAAAGGCGTCAAATTGCATGATCTTGGTGGCCAACTTACCGGTCCATTCCTTGAGATGAATTGTTCTCCGAAGTTTTCCCTCAAAATGGCCATAGAATCGCGAGCTGTGTGGCATGTAGCGCCATCTTGTTGAAACCACATGTCAACCAAGTTCAGTTCTTCCATTTTTGGCAACAAAAAGTTTGTTAGCATTGAACGATAGCGATCGCCATTCACCGTAACGTTGCGTCCAACAGCATCTTTGAAAAAATACGGTCCAATGATTCCACCAGCGTACAAACCACACCAAACAGTGCATTTTTCGGGATGCATGGGCAGTTCTTGAACGGCTTCTGGTTGCTCTTCACTCCAAATGCGGCAATTTTGCTTATTTACGTAGCCATTCAACCAGAAATGAGCCTCATCGCTGAACAAAATTTGTCGATAAAAAAGCGGATTTTCTGACAACTTTTCTAGGGGCCATTCACTGAAAATTCGACGTTGTGCCAGATCGTTCGGCTTCAGTTCTTGCACGAGCTGTATTTTATACACCAAGATCTTTGCGTAAAATCTTCCATGTGGTCGAATAACACAAAACCAATTGCTGCGAACGGCGACGAATCGACATTTTACGGTCTTCAGCAACACTCTCAGAAACAGACGCAATATTCTCTTCCGTACGCACTGTACGCATTCGTGTGGTTGGTTTAATGTCCAATAAAGTAAACTGAGTGCGAAACTTGGTCACAATCGCATTAATTGTTTGCTCACTTGGTCGATTATGTAGACCATAAATCGGACGTAAAGCGCGAAACACATTTCGAACCGAACACTGATTTTGGTAATAAAATTCAATGATTTGCAAGCGTTGCTCGTTAGTAAGTCTATTCATGATAAAATGTCAAAGCATACTGAGTACCTTTCTCTTTGACACCATGTCTGAAATCCCGCGTGATCAGTCAAATACTAATGCATGAAAATCCTAACCTCAAAAAAATCACCCTTTATTTATTTATTTTTAAATATTTATGACGAAATTTGTTGGCCATTAAGAAAGTAATGAATTGATATCGTTAATCAATGTTGAAACCGAAGGAATTTTTTTGCCATCGTGAATATTAAAAAAAAAAGATTTAATAAAAACCCATACTGAAAAACATTGAGTAGGGTATTCAATATTTAAAACGTATGCAAGCTTTAAATAAAAAATAATACAATGCAAATACGTACCCAATTTTAATTTAATGTGGTCCAAGGAAAAGACAAAATTTTTGTATTTAAATTTCTCACCAATAACAAATATAACGGGTTGAAGTTTCGTGCCGGATTTTGATTCATTTTAGGACTTAGGACTAAGGCAATTTCAAAGAACTAACATAAAATCACATTAGGAATAAGGTGATTTTATGGCGTCACCTAGAAATTAGCTTAGGCCTAAGGTGATTTTACCTTAGGAGTTAACATAAATTTGCCTTAGGCCTAAGCTAATTTCTAGGTGACGCCATAAAATCACCTTATTCCTAGGTGATTTTATGTTAGGTAGTTCTTTAAAATTGCTTTAGTCCTAAGGTAAAATAGAATAATTTTGGATGGAAAACAACACATGAGCGTATCCCTTAGGGATATTTTGTTCGTTTTCTATTGGAAAAAGTAAGAAAACAGCGTCAAATAGTCATCCAAAAATGAGGATTCCTTTTAATAACATTCATTAGATCTTGGTAAAATTAGATATAGCGTAGGTAAAATTAGCTAAGGACATGGTCAAATTTTATTTGGTTAAAGTTACAATGAAATAATATGGGTGATGCAAAATCAAATATGAGCGTATCCTTAGAGGGGCATTTGAAAGGAAAATTGAAGTAAAATTCAATCATTTTAATGATTTTACGTTCTTATTACATTTTTCACATCATTACCTCTTTTAAAATCAGTTTTTTTTAAGGGATTTTTTCTAATTACAAGTTTCCCTATTCCATGTTGGAAAAAGAAAACATCTGACTTGTTTAATTGAAATTTTGGAACATTATATCATTATTTTCATATTGATTTTACATGCTAAACATGCTTAAAAATCCATTTACACAATCCAATTATGCTTTTTCAATGAAAGCTTTAATTTTCTCTCCAAAACTCGAATCAGGGTTGATTTATTTTATGAAATAGATTTTTATATTAAGAAAAACAAATCAAAGTGTGTTTTGTTTTATACTTAATTTGCATTTGACTGAAGTTAAAAGCTTTATTCATTACTAGCGGCTCGGTACGTGCTTCGCTACGTATGTATAAGGCATAGTAATAAAAAAATGACTATTAAGTTCATTTATTTAAACAAAAAAATTCTTAAATTGCTAGCTATTTAAAAGTCCAAATGACCCAAATAATATATTGTTTATATTATATTTGTCAGCAAAGAGTAAAAACTAAAAAATAAAAATGAATTGGGTACTCTTACTATGGTGGGTCTATATGGGTAAGTCTAAACAATATTTTTAGTTTTTCCAATTTGAGCATGAATAAATAAACAGTAGGGTGTATCGACTCTGAAATAGGCAACATAAAGTTGGCCATGTGAAAAACATGATTCCTCCCAATTGAAGCCACAAACGTGAAGTGTTTGCCCTTGGGCCTTATGTATGAACATCGCAAATGATAAACGCACAGGGTATTGTAATCTTTTGAATTCAAATGGCATATGACATATCAGTTCCAATCATAGGGATACACTTCTCCTTTTGATTTACCAGTTAAGATTGTAGCTTCAATCAAATTTGGCAATAGCTTTTTCACTGCCAATCTGGTGCCATTCCACAGTTTTTGTGGTTTAGTTTTCGCAATAATATAATCAAAGCACCAATTTTCAGATCCAAGCAATGCGGTGGTATACCAACCGGTTCCAATTAATTTAAAAATTGAATTGGATAATTCATTGCCTCATCTTGATTCATAACACTGTCAATTTATGTGTCGTGACTACAAATGGCAGTTTCGATTGAATTTGAAAATTAATGTTTTTCGGTGCTTAAATGGTGCATTCTCTCAACAAATCATGATTTCTTTAATTCTGAAGAATATTCGGAAAAACACATTCAATCAACTCATCTATAGATTGCGCAATTGTACAAAAATTGTTCGGTAAAGTGATCAATCCGTTGGTATTGTCGATTAGTATTTTGCCATCACCAATTTCTAACAGTTGTTTTGGTAACTCATGGGCAGTTGCATCATGTAGGTGAATACGCATATTAATGTTCAGTGTCAATTTTCGTACATATCTCCAAAGAACTGATGACTTTAAACAGGCGTTTTATTTCATCAGTAGGAGTTGATCGAGGAATGAAAGGCACTCATCTCATATAATAATTGACGTTAAAGTTCTGCGATCGTCTGTCATAGCAGAATTTATCGAAATATTGCAAGTTGGAGTTTCAATCCCCGTACATTCAATGGCAATTTTAATGCAGTCGGTGCGGTCCGATCACCTTTTAATAATGTAGCAGCAATTCCCGAAGATGCAAGTGCCAATGTAATGTTCTGTTCCCATCGAATAGTCGCTAAAATCAATGATACAACGAAAGTTTTGCCTGTACTGCCAGGTGCAACCTAGAAATATAATTCACCTGTATTATTGGAAACGGTATGCATGATTGTGTCATCAATTTGGTTATATTCGATTGTACAAAAAACGTAAATCATTAGAATTGAACTCCTTCAAACGATTTGGTGCGGTCATACCCAATTGTGATAATGCTTTATTAACAATCGTAAGACACATACCTTTAATTATTACATTTCCAAGTTAATCAACAAATCGGGATTTGTTTAAGTATTAGTACAAATTCTTTGTATATGGGAGTATAGAAAGATGTTGATTTTACATCTTTTCAAGATTTTTTTAAAAATTTTTTCTACGTACAAACCTTCTCTGGACTTCCACGAATAATTCAAGACCAAAATTAGCCAAATCGGTAAAGGCATTGTTGAGTTATAACATTACAACGAAAAATGGCATTGATTTTTACATATATAGATAAGGCGCATATTATATAGATATCATTGAAAAAGCAAAATTGAAATGTTTGAAAGGATTTCTTAGCATGCTATCTTTTGACAAGAAATGCGAATTTGGTACCAATCGATCTGAAATCAACAAAATAATTGTTTGCCATTAAAAAAAGTTCAGACGGAATTTTTTTTCCGGAAAGATGATTCTGTCACTGAAATAGAAAATCCCAATTTAAACAAGGAATAAATGCGGAAGTGATATTTTTTTTCTCAAAACAAATTACATATTTGACTAATTTCCCATCAATTGGAATAACATTTTCATTCCTGGCCAAAGGAAAACATGCTAAAAAATCCATTTAAACAATCCAATTTGCTTTTTCAATGATAGCTATAATTTTCCCTCCAAAACTCGAATCATTGCTTTTTGCGCTTTTGGTGGGAAAATCACCTTAGGCCCTAGGTAAAGTTTATTTATTATTTTTATATAACAACAATACAAAATTTCTTGAAGGTAAAGAAAAAAAACATTTGTATATTTTTTAAAACTATAATAAATGTTTTTTTTTTTTCCTTTATAATGACATTTGAATCGCTAAGTTATTGAAGCATATTTCTTTTTTTTTTAGGAAGAATTCAGAACTTTTAGCCGAACAAAAAAAAAACGTTAAATTAACGTAGGTAGAAGTTGCCTTAGTTCTAGGCAAAATTATTTTAGAAAAAAATAATTCTACCAAAAAAAAAAACTATGTAAAATTTACCAAGGTCTAAGGTAAAATTACCTTAGTCATAGGTAAGAGTCTAACATAAATTGCCTTAGTTCTAGGCAAAATCATGTTAGGAAAATAACATTCTAAGTAAAAAAAATGCCTAGGTAAAATTAGCTTAGGCTTAGGTGAAATTACCTTAATTCTAGGCTAAAATTTTACAATTAATTGCTTAGTCCTAAGGTAAATTTACGTTAGGAAATATTTTAAATACAAAAATATTTACCTTATCCACCTAAGGTACGATAGCCTATTCTAGGTAAATTAAGCTTAGGATTTTCGACCATAAATTGCCTTAGAACTAAGGCAAAATTATGTTAAAATTTAACTTCCATACAAAAAAATTCACCTCAGGCAAATAAGGCAATTTTACACAGTCTTTTTCTCTGGGTGCGCCTTTTAAAATTAAAGCTAAATATACACGATTATAAGATTTTCCAATATTGAATATGATAGAATTATGTTTACATTTAAATGCTGATTTTGAAACGTCAAAAATCTATTCAACTAACTTTGGACAGAAAATTTTAACTCACTTTATAGTTCCATGTAGCCAATCGAAATGACTTGACTTGCCTTTAACCATTCCGCCCAGATAAATTTAAAAAAAAAACATAATTTAATCATCATCAATTTATCGACGGAATATCAATTGCCACCCAAACACTTGATGGTAATGGGGAAAAGATCCGTCAAGACATTTGGCTAATCGGTGGAAGTTATTGGGCGACATAATGGCTGAAACACAAACACGCTTCAGCTTCGGTTCACCATTCCATAGGAATTCAATGCATGCTATCACATTGCATTTGACAATCAAAGAACGTAATGTTACGTAATGTAGCTCCCACATGAAACGGAAGTTCTAGTTCAAATTTGCTGAACATTTGCTTTGCCTGACAGATCAGCAGCTGTAAAAAAGTCACCAAACAAATTACATTTGCGTTTGAAGGCATTCCCATTGGTTATTATAGTCTGTGGATGCTACTTCAGCGATAAATTTAATTTTTGCTACGTCAAAACTCATATTTTTTTTGAAAAAAAATAACAGCTGCTAATGACAGAAGTGTCATTCAAAGCAACCTCAAAGCAGGTCCATAGTAACCCAGACGAAGCCGAAGCGGAAGCATGTTTGTGTTTCAGCCATTCTGATTGGCCAGCTATCAAAAAATGGCCTTCAAATTAAGGCAACTTTATGGAAAAGTTAGTCAAGTTTTTTCTCTAACTATCAAGTCAAGTCAGCTTATGTCAAAATGACATCTGATCATTGCTTTTTCATTGAACTAAAAGCTGAACTTTATAACTCAACGATTTATTTATTTTCAGCACAATTTCATTTGATGTTTTGTGTAAAAGGGTTCCTTGTCAAATGAAAAAAAGAAAAAGTAATATTTTTTTAAATACAAAATATAGAGCGGATTGGAATTGTAGCTTGCTTGAGGAATGTTTTAGCATAGCATATTATTAAAGCTTAAAGCGCTTTAGTTAAAATTCTTTTGACCATCTCTTGATAAAACCGAGAGAACTATTAGCTTTATTAATAATTTGGTCAAAGTGGAAATGGAAATTCAAGTTTTTTCTTTTATATGTGAAAAAACTTATCTGTTGAAAAACCAACAGATAAGACAAAGAGAAGGGGGCCAAGATGACTACCTCGTGGGACTCCAGAAGTTGAAATCATCTTGAGATTGGAGACTGAGCTACGGAAGAGGACTCTTTAAGTTATATTTGTAAGGTAGGATCTTATCCAGTTTATAAATATAGATGAAAAGCCTAGGGCTCTAAGTTTGAGATAAATAATCTTATTGATGCAAACAATGTGAACTGGAACCAGACTACTTTCTTGCAGCGCAGATATTGCTTGCTCTACAACTAAATACTAAAATTCCTTGAGCATTGATTACGAGCACGTTTGTAGCGGGAAACTTGGAACAATGCTTTACTTCACCGTAATCTTCAAGACCAATGATTGTATTGTTCGTCCATTGTAGTCTAGATGAGCTTTTAATGACATTTCATCAATGGCAACTGAGCAAAATTTAAACATTTTAGGATATTGATTAACCCTGAGCTCTAGGCTTTTAACGTTGAATTTAAAGTTACCTGGAGCTTTCGGCCAATCAGAAATGAAATTTTTTAGTGTAGACATCGAGGGAAGAGATAGTTGATGCAAAGTATACAGAAAGTCCAAACTGATAAAATTTATTTGCGAATGAAAAATGGAGTTTATACATTTACATTTGGTATAATGGTAGGTATAATATAAAAAGTATTAATGATACCAAGTAACAATTACATTATAGGTATACGTTTAAGAAAGTGATGCCATACACGTTGTATTGCCAGCTAAAACACTTTAACAGTTTTGTCATACCTTTTCCCTGTACCTAGTTTTTTAAATTCTTCAAACTATTTTTAACAATTCCTTGGATTTCATTGACATTTGGTTGTAAAATTTCGCTCTAACTTCTTAGCTGTTCTGAAGTCTTTCTATTTGAGCTTTCAACTCTGAAATTTCGAAATCTTTGCCACGAATTGTTTCTTCGTGCTCTTTTTTAAATTTTGTACTGCATTACAGAACAAACGAATCACAAAAGTAAATTATTTGCCAACCGTATCTGTGTGTAATGTGAATAATATGATCCAATCCTACTACTAAAACAGGATAAAACTTACCTTTCATCTTCGTCTTGGACCTTAAAAGTTGTTTGAAAGTCTGTGCAATTCAATGCACATCCTCTTTTCGTTCGTTTCGAATGTTCATGACTCATTCTTATATTAGAATCACTTCACTGAACACTTTTATAAATACATTTGTTAAAAAATTTGAAAACCCCGTTAATTTAACTCTTGAACTCAAAAACGTTTTTCAAAGATGCGTTTCAGTTTCTCAATCTGGATGGTAGGACTTCGGTTTGGTGTTATCGCTGTCAGAATCGAACTGGCGCCCTATGCGGTACTCTGGAGCATCCCCAGCTATAACTTTGAAAGATCTTCCTTCAGGTTGTATCCAATGATCCAAAATACCTCGATCGAGGGTAGAAAAATCTGGGTGAACAAAAAAGTAGCGGCGGTCAAGCACCTGTGATTACATCTAAGACCACCGAGAAATCGCCTAAGAGTTTATATTTCCTTAATTATTTTTTAATACAAGTTTTCTTTGTCAACTCACCACTATGATTCGTATCCAAGTTTTAATATCTCTTATTTTTGTTTGTATCTTTTTATTTTAATTCGCAATACTCGACACTCATGTTGCTTTTGCTTCTTCCATAAACTATTATTAATTGAATCTCGGAATATGACTGACTACTATACATATTATCAATCGGAACCCTTTATTACTTATACACACAAAAGCTATCAGAAGATTTCTCCTAACGAAAAAAAACCTCGTACCATCCGCTCCTCAGTATACGTACGATCCTACTAATACTAAATGCATTTATTCGAATTTAATCATCCATGTTCCGAATTTCGATCGAAAGTGAATTGAAATCACTTTTCAATTTCACGTGGAATAAAATTGCATGTTCTTCATTCGATCGGTTTCGAAAACTTGGAAATTGCATCGAACTGTCAGAACTGAAGGATCATCCATTTTTATTTTCTTTCTGAAGTAAAATGTTTGCCGTTTTGCAGATGGATGCAATATTATTGGCAATTTTAAGTGAAAAAAGGAAGAAGAATTCAAGAGAAAAAATAAGAAGACGAATTTTGCGAGACAAATTAAATAAATACAGCTGTCAACAAAATAATAGCAGCGCTATTTTTTTTCTCATTTCTTTTTATTATATCTCCTTTGTTATTGCTTTTTTCTCTCTAACTTAGATTTTTCTGAAACTCTTAAGTACTATTCACATGAGCACGACCAACGACCAACGAATGAACGAATATTCGTCGATTTTGACGTTTCTTTCACATGAGAGTTTTCAATTCGTCGCGAATGAAGCCACAGCCGAACACCATTCACCACCGAAACCAAAGTAAGAATGATTTTTTAGGTTAAGTACGCGCGATTATTTTATTCGTTGCGAGTGTGGATTATGTGGAACGCGAATAAAGTTTGAAAGTTCGTATCAAATATAATTTTTTTCGCGGCGAATAAATTTGTTTTCCTAATTTTATTAATATATTATATCGAAAAGTAAAAGTATGTATCATAAATCAAATAGAAACTATATTGCTATCGTTTTGTTAAGAATTTGTGTGGAAATCTGTCTTCAAACGTATATAAACTCACATTTTGTAATTCATTCGTCGTTCGTTGGTCGCGCTCATGTGAAAACTACTTTAATCTAAGCTTTCATTATCATCACCATAAATCATATCAATATGGATTATATCAATAAAATAAGGGCACTTTGTTTAAAAAATTGCAAATTATGGACACACAAAATAATAGCAGCGTTAATGCAAAAAATAGTTAAAATCATTAAAATAAAGTATAATTCAACTAAAATAGCCAACAAACAGTGAGTATTTTCTGCAAATATCATTTTTTGTTATTTTGCATGTTTTTTTGTTAAATTTATTAAACAGTGGGACGAGGAAAACACTGCAGTCAAGAGCTACGCCAAATGAGGAGCACCGGACAATCGTACATGCAAATCCAAAAAAAATTGAACGTTTCTGCAAAGCTGATCCATAATGCCATCAATTTTGTGGAAAAAGTAAAAACCATAGGTCGAAAACGCAAATTGGAGGACGGGGACCATAGGCAAATAGTCAAAATGTTAAAGAAAGACCCTTTAAATCAGCTGTTGAGATAAACAAAGAGGTCGAGCACAATGTGCGTCGCACTCTTCGCACAGCTAGTTTGAAGGCATTCCACCCAAGAAGAAAGCCACTCCTCTCCAAACGCCATCTGGTTCAACGCCTTGCTTTGCAAAAAAGTGTGGTGGTTGGACACGAGAGAAGTGGCGGAACGTCTTGTTTTCAGACGAAAGCAAAATCGTTCTTTTTGGTGGCACTGGGTCTAGAAATTTTGTTTGACGTCCACCGAACACAGAGTTCCAATTTAGAATTGATGGCATTATGGATCAACATGCCTATGTCCAAATTTTGGAGGAAGTGATGTTGCCTTACGCTGAAGAAGACATGTCTCTCGCATGGGTCTTCCAGCAAGACAATGACCCAAAGCACACAAGCCGTAGTGCGAAAGAGTGGTTCTCGCGCAAGGATATACAGCTCTTAGATTGGCCAGCGCAATCTCTAGACCTGAATCCCATTGAGCATTTGTGGGGGGATGTTGACTTTTTAAAATGTGTAAAATCACGTTTCTTCGTCCATTCGTTCATTCGTTGTTCGCTCTCATGTGCAAGGCCCTTTATTCGTTGCAGTGTGGATGGTATGTGGAACGCGAATAGAGTTTAAATATAATTTAGTTAAAAAAAATTGAAATTGACATTTCACGCTGTCTTTTAAGAAAAGCCTTCACTTTGGTTCGAATCTCGCATAGATTTTGAGACACCCTTTATTTTCAACGAAAAGAGCTAATCTCAGGTTAATAAATAGAGAATTTTTATTTAGCAAACATTTCTTTGCCTCCAAAGGTAGGAATAAATTGCTACAATTTTGCATATGATTTAACAAGAATGCTTAAGGTCAACAAAATATTGCTTAGCCCTCTTCGCGGTCTAGACTTTTATATTGTAGTTTGATGCTCCATATTTCCAAAAGCTGGTCGAAGAAGATATTATTGTTGTTTTTTTTTATATTTTAGGTTTATTATTGTTTATCATACTTCATGTCATGCTAATATTATAAATGCGAATGTAAGTTTGTTTGTTACGCTTTCACCCAAAAATTACTTAACCGATCATCATGAAACTTTGCACATACACTCTTGAAGGTATTAGAAGTAACATAGGATACTTTTTATTAATAAAAATAAAAAAATATTTGTCAAAAAATCGTCAAATTTAGCTACTTCAACGCCATCTAGCATCATAGTAATGAAGTTTCAACCCTGAATACTGTAATACCAACCCACTGTATTACCGACGGTGACGACAATATCTAATTCAATTGAATATAGTTCCAACTGTTTCTAATTTTTCTATATTTACCGTATATGTAACGAATGTCTGCGCATGTTGTTGCATCATGTTAGAGGTCCAATTAGCTTTACAGAACTTAAAATTTTCAATGGTCAGGAATGTCAAACCTACCGAGAAGCATGTGAAGCTCGGCGACAGTTAGAAAATAATATTAATTGGGATGAAACTATGGAGGAAGCTGTACAATGCCGATCGCCAGATAAAATCAGGGAACTTTACACTACGCTTTTATCTTCTTGCGGTCTTTCTAACCCTCAAACTCTTTGGAATAAGTACAAAGAATACATGGCCGAAGATATTTTACATCAACTGCAGCAAGTACACACAGACATTACTTTCAATGAACATGTCTACAATAAAACGCTAATTATGATCAAAAACAAGGTTTTTACGATGGTTGGAAAAAAATTATATGATTTTGGAATGTCCAGCCCTCGACGAGACAATGTGGATGATTTTGATAATGAAATTGCACGAGAGCTAGATTATGATTTCATAGCACTGCAACATCAAGTGGCAGAATTAGTCCCTCAATTACTTCCAGAGCAAAATCATGTTTTCCATCAAGTTTTACGTAAAATAGACTCCGGCAGTGGTGGACTCTTCTTTCTTTAGAATTCAGAATTATTTATTTTTGTTACGGTGAAATATATTTTAACATTTGTTGTTGCATTTCAATAAGCATTTATTAAGGTGTTGAAACTTCACTGTCTGTAGTAATTTTTGAAAATTGTTGATCTCACCCAAGCAATAAAATTTAGTTATTATATTGGCTCATTTCTATTATTATACCCTTACCCTTTATCTCTCCTACTTATTTAATTTCTCCACTGCCAGCGAAGCCACGGGTAAAAAGCTAGTTGATAATAAGTTTAATTATTTTACAAATATGAAGTCACTAATTTACATAAATAAAAAATAAAATTGTTCATAAAATAAACTTTATTTTAACATTTTGAATTCCATACTCGTTCAAGGAATAATTAAAAATTATTAATTTTGGAAACTTTGTTTTTATATTACAAATTATTTAGTTTCTCAAAAAAAAACTTATAATGCAACATAAATTTAGTCAGAAAACACATTTTTTAAGATTAAAATATTTTAGTTTGAATTTTTGACATATGATAATTAATAATAATTATGACATTTCTACCACAATGGCTTGTTTTTATTTGTCATTAGAGATGCACAACAATGATTAGAATCGCATGTTTAGGTTAACCAGTTAAGTAGCTTTCAGACAATAGTCAGTTATGACAGCTAACAAATTATGTGTCAATAGGGAGGTGTCAGATGTCAAACGTTTCAACAAACTCTTGCATGCAAGATCTTAGACGCAAAAAAACAGATTTAAACTGCATAAGAAACGTCAGCATTGTTCATATCGTGAGAGCTAATTCATAGATTCGCTTTTTCTTGTACATTTCTGACAAATCAACAACTGCATTACTCAACGGAGCGGCACACCGCCAACTTCCATTATTATCACTGTGTAATTAACGGTGTGTTTTGAAAGGACATCAAATGTTGCGACATCGAATGAATTAAATGTTAGACCACAATATAATGATACATAATATTAGTTTTGATTTTAATTTTGATCATCGTAAAAAAAAGTTAAAAATGTCAAAAATAAATTAAAATATTTTTAGGCAACACTAAAGACTGAACCTTCAACTTTGTTGAAGGTAAATAAATCTATTCGAACTCTCGCAGTATTTTGATAAACAACAATAACTCTCATCTTTGTAGAGTTGTGGAGACTTGATACATTTATTACAATGATGACGTTTATTTTGTACTAGCGGTACTTTTTTGTTGTTGGTTTAACTCTTCCTCTTTCTTCTCCTCATTCGTAACTGTTGTACATTGTATGTAGATATTTACTAAAAAAGTTAATCTTATTGTAATTAATTGTCAAATTTATTAAAACTGCATTTTGCATTTATTTTTTTTTTTAACGAAAGCTGTCAAATGTCAATCACTATAGTTCGGCTTAACATTAACTGTAAGTTTGCCACACGTCGACCTCTCTTTATCCACATTTACATATATGATGCACAACCCCTGTTTAGCTTTGGAGAAAAGGTAGTTCATCATGCGAAACTTTTAAGTTTACCTGTTTGCAAAAAAATAACTAGTAAAAACTACTGTGTAAATCCCCTAAGGCCATGGACAATTCAAAGGCTATACAATAATTGTTGTTAACATGACCAGAATGCCTTTTAAGGCACACCTGCAACTGTATGTATTAAAAAGCCAGAAGAGAAAAAACAACGGTTTTAAAAAGAGTATCACAGGTATGGCCAGGCCAGAAGACCAAAACAGACCAGACCAGACCAAGACAACATAACGATTTTTCATTCACTTTCTGGTAATCAAAGCGAACAGATGCTCTACGCTCCACGATCAACGCTCCAGCTTTAGAGCTTCTTAAAGCTACATATTTGTATACCTATTACCTACTAGCTTAAGCTGGGTAGATCTCTTTCGGGTTCCAAAAGTGCGCTCTTAGAGGTAAAACATACTAGGTGCTTTCATTTCATCTATATCCGCCGCATTTCAACAAATCAAACATAACTAGGTTGGGTTAGGTTAGGTTATAGTGGCTGTCCAAGATGGAAACGGACACAGTTTAATGGCCCATTGTGATACCACATGAATCTTGAGGCTTCCTCCTAAGCTCAATGGAATCAGCCTGAGTCCCTTACGAAACGTGAGAGGCTGATTATACCGATATGATTTAGATCGTTTAGATCGTTAAAGAAGAATTCTCATAGGTAATTCTTGCGTTTTCGAGCTAGAGCAGGGCATGTGCAGAGAAGATGAAGAACCGTTTCTTCCTCGTCCATACAGCTTCTACAAAAGTCATTTGAGAATACGCCTAGTCTCGTGGCGTGCTTTCCTATTAGACAGTGTCCGGTTATGACACCTATTATCGAGCTTATATGCGATCTGCTAAGAGAGAGCAAGCACCTTGAACGTTTTATATCCAGTGTTGGCCAGATGTTTTTTGTGGCTTGACACGTGGTGATGTTGTTCCACCTGGTGCCTGCCCTCCTCGCAGCGTCTTGCATTAGCAACAATTTACAAGTAGCGATTGGTATGCCAGTACTTGCCAAACGTGGTAGGATGGGCTGTACTTTACTGTTCCTGGCGAGTTCATCTGCCTTACAGCTACCTGGAATGTCTCTATGGCCCGGCACCCAGCAAAGGTGAATATTAAACTGTTGCGCCATCTCCATTAGGCTAGGTATTTAGCCTCGTCTGAGAATTTTTATTGGATTCCTTTAATATAAGAAGGGTTCACAAATGGAATTTTGTATCTCTTCGAAAATAAGACCAGATCGGTTTTGTGTGGGTTAACACCCAGTCCACACCGATCAGCCCAAAGTATTAGTCTGTCTAAGGCATTTTGTAAGAGTTCTTTTAGGATATTAAGATGCTTTCCTGAAACTTCTATAGAAACGTCGCGACGTCCGCATAGCCTATCACTCTGAAACCCTCCGCATCCAGACTAGTTAGGATTTCATTCACCACTAGGTTCCAGAGGAGAGGGGATAGAACACCACCTTGCGGTGTCCCTCTACTAACGAATCGTCTGCTAGAAGAGTTGCCCAGTTTTGAGTTAGCATTAAATGAATTAACTCCCGAAGCGAACTCTCTACATTTAGAGATGTCAGTGCAGATTTGATTGCAGATGTGTCCACGTCGTTAAAGGCACCTTCGATGTCAAGGAAAGCAACCATAGTGAACTCTTTATCATGGAGGGAATATTCGATGGTGCGTACTAAATTGTGTAACGCTGTTTCCACCGATTTACCTTTACAGTAGGCATGTTGAGACGAAGACAGAAGTCTTGTATCGATACGTGCCCTTAAATGGATATCAATCAATCAATGGATATCGGTAAGAGAACTACCAGGAAAGTGAGTGTCCAATAGTAAGTTCAGCGATTCATTACTTGAATCTGTCCAGGAGCCGTCTGTATTTTTCAAGCAGCTTGGCATAGCTGGATTAGTTGAAAGAATTTTCCGTAACCTAGAGGCTTCAGAAGTTTCTTTTACCATGCATAAGGACCGCCAAGAAGATCGCTTGGATTTCCTTAGTGCCTTCTTTTAGATTCTTAGGGATTCTTTGTAGGAGTCCTACTGAGAGGCTAGTCTTGCAGCTTTGCCCCGGTTGAAAAGTTTCCTGCATTCCTTCCTGAGCGAGTCAAGCTCTGAGGCCCACCATTGGTTTCCTCTTTCCTCTTATGTGTATAAGTGGACAAGCAATTTCTAGCGATCTGTTCATAGCTCCGGTAAGGTCATTGACTTTGTTGTCAAGTTCGTTAGCGTTAGAGGAAGGACTAGATAGTCCAGGTTCTAGTAAACTCTGTAATGAGTTCCTGTATGAAGCCCAGTCAGTTTTCCGATAGTTTCGAAAAGTCAATGGACAAGGGTTATCATCCACATTTATATTGATCTGGATATATCTATGATCAGAGAACGAGTGTTCTTTGGATACTTTCCAGTCCAAGATCAAGTCCGCTCCCAATAATTAGGCGGATCCTTTGCCTTTCCGCTTCAGCGACGACTTTCTCCAGGGTTTTTCCAGGGAGAGGGCCAAGGTGGTCATGCCCAAGATACGCCGATACCAGCCAGAAACTTCCTTTGGTTGTTTCCAGCCTAGCTACGGTGGTATCTCTGTCACTGAAACGATGGAGTAAAAATACATTAATGCTACGTTTCACTAGTATGCAAGATCTAGGTTCACCTTTATCTGTCATCTGTCTCAGTCTCCATTAAGGATGGACTGTATATGACTTTTGTAGAGGGTGCAGTCGCGATTGGAGAGGACAAGGGTGCATCGTCACCCTCTGTTAGGAGAGAAGACGACGTCCTAGGTTCACCAACCGCTAGTTCACCTTCGGTAGTTTTTAGAGGCCCGCTTTCCGCGTTAACCTCATCTTTTTTATATATTCGAATTTTAATGGTTTCGAAACCATAGTTTATGGAGCCCTCGTTTAGGGCTAGAGGAGCCAAGGATTCTTTATTGACTACCACAATAACGCTCTTATAAAGACCCTTCTCTTCCTCTAGCTTGGCTAGTTTGGGACTGGTTGCACACTTTGACCATTTCGAGAATGTCCTCGATACCAGCAGGTTCGATCGGTATCTAGATGCGGGATCTAGGTCTGCTAGGAATGTCTTCCACAGCGACAACCTCGAACTTCGCACCTGGCCAAACTTCACCTAACCGGCTGACAGCAATCTTGTAAAGGTCACAAGATCTCTGGTCGCCACAAACCATGAGTGTGACATGGCCTTGATGCCAACCCCCATCGCTTATGGAAGGAAGTGGTCCTGGAAGCTCTCTCAAAATGCTCAAAAAGCCACCCGAGAGCTTAACCTTGACCAACTGCCAACGATCAGCCGATATTGTGCCATCATCATCGCTCCTGTCAATGACCGCAACCACAACATTGCCCTTCGCGACGTTACTGAAACTGGATTGTTTCCTGATGGGATTGAGGGGGGTGCTGGTGTTATGCACCCGAGGCGGTTTTGGTGTCAGTGCGGCCCCCTCAAGAGACCTTTCTCTTTTGGACGTAGAGTCCTTATTGGATCTTGTTGTAGCAAGTATGCTCTCGGCCCATTCGACGCTAGCGGTTTGCTGCGGTGTCTTTTCAGCCCGCGAAGAAAAAAGGTCCATCTGCACAGAGATTCGCATGTACAGATAAGGCTAGTTAATCCGGAGGTCGCCAGGTATCCGGGTACTCCGTTAGAGACTGGGCTATTTTTGAATTGGGCCCCCAGCCAGGCTGATCATCGGCACGGGTCGTTTAACACCTTAGATCCAGCCTAATAATGATAAGAGGTGGTTGGGGAGGAAGAGAAAGGGAGTCAGTTGATGTTAATTCATCATTCTGACGTGTAAGGAAAAGATTGGGATTCGGTAACAGGAATTCAGCTAGGTTACCTAGAGTGAGAAGGAGTATAGGAGTAGGAGATAGGACCGTTGCTAGCTTTTTCGCCATTACAAACGTGGGAGGTGGGATGGGAGTTGGTGATTGGGGAGGAAGAGAAAGGGTGGGGAGTCAGTTGATGTTAATTCATCATTCTGACGTGTAAGGAAAAGATTGGGATTCGGTAACAGCAATTCAGCTAGGTTACCTAGAGTGAGAAGGAGTATAGGAGTAGGAGGTAGGACCGTTGCTAGCTTTTTCGCCATTAAAAACGTGGGAGGTGGGATGGGAGTTGGTGACATAAACGTAGGCTGGTATGCCTTGTTTATGTGGGAGTGGATGATGATTTTGGGAAGGTAAAGGGATAAGAACGTCCTTTAGTTTCAGGACTCATCTGGAGAAAATTCTCGAGAATCATTGACCTTACTCAGCTTCTACAACTCGACAAGTTCGACGTTCAGAGTAGAAGTAAGAAGAAGAAACATAACTAAAAACTGTATAAACTGTCAAGAGCGCCATTGGTGAAGTTAACCCTAAGTGACATTGTTATTTTTATTTTGGATGCATAAAGTAAATCGTATTGGAATCGTGTGATCGTCTGTTCCGTTGCGTCTTTTGTGTGCTGGCTCACCTGTTAACCGGAAAAGGCTAAATAAATTGAAATAAGGAATTATAACTGTCGAACTCTCGCTTAAAAATATTATTTAAATACTTTATTTTTTGTTTCCTACTTGTTTGTTTTCTTTGTATTTTTAAGTTTCGTTTCTATCACTCAAAGTTAAAAGTGTCAGAGACTTAAATAAAATTTTAGTGACTTAGATTGTTTGTGTTGTGGCCGCGTTCTTCAAGTTCTTCAAATTTAATAAATAAAGGAAAATCGAAGACTTTACAAAATTGCAGTGTTATAAAAATTTAATAGTATGGGAGAACAACCAGCATGGGGAGTAAAAATATCGAATTGTAAGTGTAATTTGTTTATAATCTTATTTATGTAAGTAACAATTTAAAAAAATAAGTTAGTTTTTTTTTCACACTTATTGATTTACATATTTTCAATGACATGAGAAATTTGTGTGGCAGTAAAGTAAATGTTAATGTATAAAAATAAAACAGAACTCTGTAGGTACAGACTTTCGCAAATTAAGTACATAATTAAATATTTGGCGGGCAGTGAAGTGAATGAATAGAATAATATGTCTTGGGGTTTTATGAGTTCCTTGGTGTTTATTTAATTATAAACATTTGCTTATTTAATTAATTTAACCATAAAATAAATGCTACAGGTTTAAACTTTAATAAACGAAGGTGGTTTTTGTCTTCAATATTAAATTTAACTATTTAGGTGTCTACTTGAAATTAAAAAACAGAAAATTTGTACGCCATTTAGTAACGAAACAGTTTTGATTAGCGGTGTGAACAAATGTAAAGAAAGAATGTTATTGTCAACTCGTTGCAATGTAACGATTAATTAAATTATTTAAAGGGTTCGTTAGTTACTCTACAGTCAAAAATATGTGTTGTTCAAAAGTTTCAGATTGAAATAAATTAAATATTTTACAGATATAAGCTGTAAGAGTAGACCATAGTGAAAAAAGGATATATTTAAACATAACTCCTTAACAATTAAGCTAAGCTCACTTATGTCAAAGTGACAACCGATCATGCTTTTTTATTCAACTAAATGCTGAACTTTATTACTCTGCAAATTACTTATTTATTCAATTTATAATTCTTTTTAATGTTTTATGTAAAATGGTTCCTTGTCAAATTTTAAATAGGAAAAATAATATTTCTGTACAGTACAGAATAGAAGTAATTGTGAACTTATAGCATTTTATAAGGAGTCTTCAATATTTTTTAACGGATCAACAGAAGTAAAGTTTCAAGTTTAAAAATTATGACACTTGAAAAACTAAAGCTGTGGATGTTCACATATTTCGACATTCCCTTCACATGGGCTTTATTTCTATTCACAAACTGCGACGAATTGAATTACCCTTTTCCTCATATTTACCCCAACCATGATCTATCACACAAAAAAAAAAAAACAAGAGTGGTATAATTTTGAGATTATGTTGCGCGCGAACAATTTATTCTTTGCAGTGTGGATTTTATGTGGAACGCAAATAGAATTTGACAATTCGTTACAACCACACTGCAATTCGTTACTGCCAAATTGTTTTTACAAAATTTTCTTATTTTAGAGAACAAAATGCAAATTTTTTTATCCTTACATTAGTGCCAATTGGTTTCTTATAATTTAAATGTATTTTTTTTTTGAAATTGACTTTTTAAAATGTGTATAATCACGTTTGTTCGTCCATTCGTTCATTCGTTGTTCGCTCTCATGTGCAAGGCAATTTATTCGTTGCAGTGTGGATGGTATGTGGAACGCGAATAGAGTTTGACAGTTCGTAGCAACTTCAGACCAATTCGTTACTACCAAATTGTTTTTACAAAATTTCCCTGTTTTAGAGAACAAATTGCAAATATTGTTATCCTAACATATGTAAGTGCCAATTGTTTTCTTATATTTAAAATGTGTTTTGTTTGAAATTGACTTTTTGAAATGTGTAAAATCACGTTTCTTCGTCCATTCGTACATTAGTTGTTCGCTCTCATGTGCAAGGCCCTTAACTAGTCAATTTAGTTAAAAAAAAATTGAAATTGACATTTCACGCTGTCTTTTAAGAAAAGCCTTCACTTTGGTTCGAATCTCGCATAGATTTTGAGACACCCTTTATTTTCAACGAAAAGAGCTAATCTCAGGTTAATAAATAGAGAATTTTTATTTAGCAAACATTTCTTTGCCTCCAAAGGTAGGAATAAATTGCTACAATTTTGCATATGATTTAACAAGAATGCTTAAGGTCAACAAAATATTTTAGGTTTAGGTTTATTATTGGTTATCATACTTCATGTCATGCTAATATTATAAATGCGAATGTAAGTTTGTTTGTTACGCTTTCACCCAAAAATTACTTAACAGATCATCATGAAACTTTGTACATACACTCTTGAAGGTATACCGACGGTGACGACAATATCTAATTCAATTGAATATAGTTCCAACTGTTTCTAATTTTTCTATATTTACCGTATATGTAACGAATGTCTGCGCATGTTGTTGCATCATGTTAGAGGTCCAATTAGCTTTACAGAACTTAAAATTTTCAATGGTCAGGAATGTCAAACCTACCGAGAAGCATGTGAAGCTCGGCAACTGTTAGAAAATGATAATCATTGGGATGAAATTATAGAGGAAGCTGTACAATGCCGATCGCCAGATAAAATCAAGGAACTTTACACTATGCTTTTATCTTCTTGCGGTCTTTCTAACCCTCAAACTCTTTGGAATAAGTACAAAGAATACATGGCTGAAGATATTTTACATAAACTGCAGCAAGTACACACAGACATTACTTTCAATGAACATGTCTACAATAAAACGCTAATTATGATCAAAAACAAGGTTTTTACGATGGTTGGAAAAAAATTATATGATTTTGGAATGTCCAGCCCTCGACGAGACAATGTGGATGATTTTGATAATGAAATTGCACGAGAGCTAGATTATGATTTCATAGGACTGCAACATCAAGTGGCAGAATTAGTCCCTCAATTACTTCCAGAGCAAAATCATGTTTTCCATCAAGTTTTACGTAAAATAGACTCCGGCAGTGGTGGACTCTTCTTTCTTTAGAATTCAGAATTATTTATTTTTGTTACGGTGAAATATATTTTAACATTTGTTGTTGCATTTCAATAAGCATTTATTAAGGTGTTGAAACTTCACTGTCTGCAGTAATTTTTGAAAATTGTTGATCTCACCCAAGCAATAAAATTTAGTTATTATATTGGCTCATTTCTATTATTATACCCTTACCCTTTATCTCTCCTACTTATTTAATTTCTCCACTGCCAGCGAAGCCACGGGTAAAAAGCTAGTTGATAATAAGTTTAATTATTTTGCAAATATGAAGTCACTAATTTACATAAATAAAAAATAAAATTGTTCATAAAATAAACTTTATTTTAACATTTTGAATTCCATACATAATTAAAAATTATTAATTTTGGAAACTTTGTTTTTATATTACAAATTATTTAGTTTCTCAAAAAAAAACTTATAATGCAACATAAATTTAGTCAGAAAACACATTTTTTAAGATTAAAATATTTTAGTTTGAATTTTTGACAAATGATAATTAATAATAATTATGACATTTCTACCACAATGGCTTGTTTTTATTTGTCATTAGAGATGCACAACAATGATTAGAATCGCATGTTTAGGTTAACCCGCACCCAAAAATTGTATTCGTCAAAGTGTGGAAAGGTCTAATACACAAAAAAAAAACAAATTTAAACTATATAAGAAACGTCAGCAGTGTTCATATCGTGAGAGCTAATTTATAGATTCGCTTTTTCTGGTACATTTCTGACAACTCAACAACTGCATTACTCAACCGCCAAATTCCATTATTAGCACTGTGTAATTAACGGTGTGTTTTGAAAGGACATCAAATGTTGCGACATCGAATGAATTAAATGTTAGACCACAATATAATGATACATAATATTAGTTTTGATTTTAATTTTGATCATCGTAAAAAAAAGTTAAAAACGTCAAAAATAAATTAAAATATTTTTAGGCAACACTAAAGACTGAACCTTCAACTTTGTTGAAGGTAAATAAATCTATTCGAACTCTCGCAGTATTTTGATAAGCAACAATAACTCTCATCTTTGTAGAGTTGTGGAGACTTGATACATTTATTCTAATGATGACGTTTATTTTGTTTAACTTTCTCTTTCTTCTCCTCATTCATCAAACATAACTAAAAACTGTATAAACTGTCAAGAGCGCCATTGGTGAAGTTAACCCTAAGTGACATTGTTATTTTTATTTTGGATGCATAAAGTAAATCGTATTGGAATTCATTTAATCATTCCTCGTGTGATCGTTCCATTGCGTCTTTTGTGTGCTGACTCACCTGTTAACCGGAAAAGGCTAAATAAATTGAAATAAGGAATTATAACTGTCGAACTCTCGCTTAAAAATATTATTTAAATAATTTATTTTTTGTTTCCTACTTGTTTGTTTTCTTTGTTTTTTAAAGTTTCGTTTCTATCACTCAAAGTTAAAAGTGTCAGAGACTTAAATAAAATTTTAGTGATTTAGATTTTTTGTATTGTGGCCGTGCTTCTTCAAATTTAATAAATAAAGGAAAATCGAAGACTTTACAAAATTGCAGTGATATAAAAATTGAATAGTATGGGAGAACAACCAGCATGGGGAGTAAAAATATCGAATTGTAAGTGTAATTTGTTTATAATCTCATTTATGTAAGTGACAATTTAAAACAATAAGTTAGTTTTTTTTCACACTTATTGATTTACATATTTTCAATGACATGAGAAATTTGTGTGGCAGTAAAGTAAATGTTAATGTATAAAAATAAATTTAACTATTTAGGTGTCTACTTGAAATTAAAAAATAGAATATTTGTACGCCATTTAGTAACGAAACAGTTTTGATTAGCGGTGTGAACAAATCTAAAGAAAGAATGTTATTGTCAACTCGTTGCAATGTAACGATTAATTAAATTATTTAAAGGGTTCGTTAGTTACTCTACAGTCAAAAATATATGTTGTTCAAAAGTTTCAGATTGAAATAAATTAAATGTTTTACAGACATAAGCTGTAAGAGTAGACCATAGTGAAAAGGATATATTTATACATAACTTACATATTTTAAAAACTAAAAAAACATTTTTTACCAATAAGAGATGTCATTTTGAATAATGACAGTTATCACTTTTGATCCTGTCATCTTTCGACATTTGACAACTAAAAACTACATCTTTACTAAAAATAAAATGATACAAGCAATTTAATGAAATTGTTAAGACTCACTTAAAAAATTATGTACATTTTGAGGTCACATCACGCTGTTTTGAAAGAAAAGTTTCCTGGTCGTATTATTTCTTCAAGAGATGATCACAATTGGCAACAATTGTGTTTAAACTTTTTTTTTTTTCTTTTAGTCAAGGAAGTATTTCATAATTGATTTAAAACCTGAAAAATAGAATTGTTAAATCATCCCGGGTCAATTCGCTTTTTTGACTTTAGTCAAGAGCAGGATTAACGGTACTTTAAAAACCCCAGTCCTGCTCCTTCTTCATAAACATAAATTAACTTATAGATTGATAGATAGATATATTCTTTATTTTTTCTTATTAAAGTTTAACAATAATTCTTACTTAAAAATAAGCACTTGGCAATTCTGTCGTCTGCTTGATGTGACATTTCATAATAAAACACAAAACATTGACTTATATTGTTTCCTTCTTTTTTTCATTAAAAGAATTTAGAAGACATGTTTTAAGACTCAAATATATTCCAAGTTTTAAGCCATCTCCAAATACGATAGCTAAACTATAAAAACCTTAACTTCCCATTAGAATTAATTGGAATCGGAGCGATTGTTTGAATTGGAAATTTTGACATTTCTTGACGTTTCACGGTCTCTAGAATCTAAATCAAAGATTTTTGGAGATATGTCTGTGTGTGCGTTTGTACATACGTTCGTTAGTTCGGGATTTCATTTTTTGTCATCTATATCTTAAGAACCAGTATATATATATCGACTTAAACTAAATGCTGCTATAAAGATAATAAGACAGAAAGATGAAGATAGGTCTTTCAAAAAACTTGATAGGGTGGTTGGTTTATTTATTTAACCAATTCATAAAAAAGGAGTACCCGTTGCGTGATGGTTAGTGCGTTGGACTGTCATGCAAGGGATCTTGGGTTCAATCCCTGCCTGTGCCACCTTACATTTTTCACGGATACTGCCTCTTGCGAGGAATTGACAAAGCCTTCAAGCGTAATTCTTGTCATGAAAAGTCCTTCCTCAAATTTAGCCGTTCGGATTCGGCATAAAAGCTGTAGGTCCCTTTCATCTCTGATAACATTAATCGCACACAGGAATGGTTGAGAGTTGTAAGTCACTAGGCCCTGGTTCTTCATGGACTGTTGCGCCACCCAATTTATTTATTTATAATTTAAAAAAAAAGGCTGGATTGCGACCCACACTGATAATTTCCCATCCCGTTTGTCAATTTTTCTTTTTTAAAAGTTTGAAGATTTTTGTGTTTTGTTAAAAAAGTTGTCAATTGGATTATTCTAAGAAAATAAAAATTATTCACAATATTTTGCATATGGTGAAATAGTTTGACTTCAAAATCTATTTTTCCTAACGAGATTTCTTAGTCGTTAACAAATTTTTACCAATTTTAGTAGCATTTGTTAAAAGTTTTTAATCGTTATATAAACAAATACAAATTGGATTAATGAAATTATTTTGAAGTCAATTCCTTCTATTGTTCACTTGATATCGAGAACCGAACATCATTTTTACCAAATGTTCGTACTGTTTTTTTGGAGATTGTATTTTTTACGAAAAAACGGACTGTTGGATTTTTATCAAAAACTCAGTCATGGCTGTGTTCATTGAGTAGTTGTGCATTTGGAATCATGTGTTTTGCATTATGGAAAAAAATCAATCTGTTACTGAAGATATTATTAAATTTTGTTAATGGAAATGGGCTAACTGGGCTTATTTTGCAAGGGAAAATAAAAGAAAAGATAATTAAGTTTTGTTATGTTTCCACCAAAGGTTTATCTCAGTTTAGATTAAATAAATATTTTTAGTGTTCGCACCCCATAAGACGATTTAAAAATGATTAAGTTTGACAGCACTTTCTAAAATGTAAATGTTGTTTCGATGTTTCTTATGAAGTGCAAGTGAGATAGTTTGATTCGTGTTAAAAAATGAAAAACTGAGTAGTTCAGCACCACATAAAAATATGCTACCTACTCAATATGCAACTGTTTTTTTATTTGATTAAAACAAAACTATCCGATCGGAGAATCAAGCTCATTTCAACTCGATTTAGGTATATAAATAATTGAGGCGAGCTTCAAGCTCACCTCAACACGATATGTTAATGTAGTAGTCTTCGTTTTAAAAGACTCTCAAATTCCAGATGTTTTCCTACCATTTCTTTTTTCGCTGAAGTTAATTTTAACTTTTGATTTTCACAAAACTTTCTTCTATTTGTGTTTTTTATTATTATTCTGACAAGTCATCTTTCAGTTGTACCAATTTTTAAATACAAAACTTTGCCTACTGCCGATGGGTTTTCTTGGGAATTTTCTACTATACTATTTATAGAATGCCACGGATATTGGAAATTATTAAACTACATCTATGTATGCTGAAACTTGACAAAACGTTTTATGACTCTTTTTTTTACGTACACATCTTTGAAATGTCACATTCGATAAAATTGTCAGAAAGGAGTCGATATAGAATGTACATCCTCATAGGTTTGTATTGATTTAAACGCTAACAATTTATTTATTTATTACTTATTTCTGTTTGATAATACGAAAAAAGAAAGAACTATCAGAAGAATAGAATTAGTTTTCCATAAAGTAAAACAATTTAAAAAAATTACGTATACGCCATAGTGACCATTTCAAATACGGTAATCAATTTTAACTAACTAATATTTTTGAGCTTGATGGGTATCAAAAAATACAATGTGCCTTACGCACACTATATTTCAAAATTCACACGACAAAATTTAAGTTCTCAACAATAACAATTTAAACGATCAAAAAAGCTGTACTAATTAAATAACGATTTTAAACAATTATTAATATTTGCAAAGACAGTTGTTGTGGTGTTAAAAAAGCTTTCACCATGATTTTTCGGACCTTCCAATGAGAGCCTATGGCCAACATAAAGGCTTATAAAAATTTGAACTTGCTTATCTACTTTTATAATTCTTTTATCGGTATCGATGACCATACGTATAACCACCGTCCGTCCGTCCGTGCAGTTTCTAGCTGGGCTATCGCAACTTAATAACATTTTCGGTTAACATAGTGAAGTTCAAGTCGTATAGTTCAAGTTATTGTGAATAGACTTTGCGAAAATAAATTTGGGTGTTCCACAATTCATTATCGTGAATTGGATTTTCGAACATGCAAATGGATGTTCTTTATTTCGGTTTGTTCCATTTTTTTAACGCATTCAAATCACAATTTTTGTTTCTCTGAAACTCTGAAAGTATAGAATAGCTATTGACGACTCACTGAAGTATGGTATATTATCTATCCATTCCTCTCTGCTTAGGATGGCAGCCTGGAGTGGTTTATGAAAATCAAGTTCGGGTATTTTATAGCCTGTTGTACTACTACGACCCATAACTTTATGAAAGATCTGGGCATGTCCTATGGAACTGTTAATCCAGACTTTAGTTTGACTAAGTCTGAGGGCGCTTTTAACCGCAGATTCTTGAACAAGGAGGTCTAGAGGAATTAGATTCAGTATAACTTCTAGTCCCGCAGTTGGAATGTATCTCATTGATCCCGTAATGACAGTGCACGCAAGTCCTTGAACTTTTGTCAAATTTTTCAGGTTCGCGCTCTTTTCTAAGGCTTTCCACCATACCAAATTACCATTGGTTAGTATTGATCTAATTATTGCCGAATACATCCATCTGATAATTTTAGCGTTTGGTCCCTAGGTTTTCGCGAAAATTCTATTGCAGGAGTAAAAGGCAACCTATGCCTTTTTTAATCTATCTTTGGTGTTCAGATCCCAGTTTAGTTTTTTTATCTAAGATCACACCGAGATACTTTGCGTGATCAGAGATTTTAAGAGTGCAGCTTTCAATTGAAGGTATTTTGCTCTTGTTAGTAAATAGCACTAGTTCTGTTTTAGCTGGATTGACTATCAGCCCACAGTTCTAGTCCATTTGCTTACCAACGAGAGGGCGTATTCGGTTTGTTCACTGATAGTGGGTAGGAACTTGCCAGACGCTAGTAATACAAGATCATCAGCGTAGACAATTATCCTTACTCCATTTAATTTCAATTTAGAGAGTATGCCGTTCATGGCAAGAGCTCATGTGGCTCTCTCACCCTTTCTTCCGCTAGCTCAGAGTTAATTTGTCTCTTTCTGAGCATACACATTATCTACTGTGTTATTGCCTTTTCGATTTTGTGGTCGTCCACAGGCCTGCTTCACTGTTTCGTTCTTCACGTTATTGAAGGCTCCCTCAATATCCAAGAACGTTGCAAGGGTGTATTCCTTGTCATTCTGTGATTTTTCTATGACGCTGACAACACTGTGCAATGCTGTTTCAACGCTTTTTCCTTTAATGTAGGCACGTTGAAATTCCGATATACAGTCCGGTTTCACGGTGCTTCGGATGTGTATTTCAATAAGCCTTTCAAAAGTTTTCAAAATAAACGATGTTAAACTAATGGGGCTATAGTCTTTGACCTCCGTAGGGTAGGTTTACCAGCCTTAGGGATGAAAACCAACTTTACCTCACCCCACGAGAACAAACCCCCATTTAAGGCTTTTATTGAAAATGCTGGCTAGGTATGGGATGATAAGGTTTATGGTCTTCTGAAGCATCATAGGAAGATTCCGTCTAGACCAGGGGATTTCTTCCGTTATAATATCCGATGGCTCTAAGGTTTCAGTATGAGACTCTGTTTCTGGATATCAGCTGTCATTGGAAACACATTTCAACAACAATCATTTGAGCACTATATTTTTCAGTTGTACGCATCTGATAAATTTTTGGAAATCGTTCAAATTTATTACCAAAATTATAGTTCTATTTACATACGTAACTGAATTCAATTTACTGAAGGAAAGTTTAGGTGAACGCCTCTTAGGGGCGTGGCGTGATAGTGTAATTTAAAACCTTTGGACTACTTTTTGTGAGGGCACTGATAAGCTTGAGACAATTTACGCCTTGGAAGAGAATCAGCCCTATCACGAATTCCATCGTAATAATTCCCCGTACGGACAGCTCCGCCCCGATCTGCGACAAACTGCCTTCACAAAATCCGAGTGGAAACAAGTATTTCCGAATTGAACGCTTTCATTTTGATTTTCGAAATCAGCTGTTTTATGTCAAAATGAAATTAAACAAATTACAAATTGAATTCAATTCTTATTTCAAAACCGTCGCTATTTTGATATTCAATAAAGGTAACAAGTGTATGTTGCTAAAACTCAAAACAAAATTCTTTAGTATATAAATTAACATAAACTTGATCATATTTCTAACAAAATAGATTCATTGGCCTTTGCAATTATTGCCATCACTTCGCTTATTAGCTGATAGAGCCTTTCATATTGTGCCTTGTTTGTCGTTTTTGCCCTTTAAAATCAAATAATTATTTATAAAACAATAAAATTTGTAAAAATACTAAAATTTTTCCTTAAAATAAACATTTTCTTTGAGCGTCCGACACAAATTATCTAACGTGGAAAAAATTGTTTTCATTCCATTCCATTCGAATTCAGTGATGCCAATTTATACGAACTTTGAAAATCTTAAATGATTTTTTCACTCCGAATCTAATACGATGGAATTTGTGATACTTCAATCGGGAAACGTTGCATATTTTTGATTACGATGGAATTTGTGATAGTGCTGAATATTCGGCCCAAATTTCACGTTTTCTTGTCACTATAATAGCAGAATAAATTATGACTGTGAATAAAAAAAGCTCAATGATTGTGTTGCATCTAGATGCTGATATTTTAGCTTGAAGTTATGACTTTAAGTCAAATTCCAATAATTTAAATCAATTCTTAGCTAACGCTTTGAAATGCTTAAATTGGTTTAAGGTTTAACCACAATAATTGTCACAGTAATGCATTGTCTAGATGACATAACCCCGATTGTTTCCTGAAAGTGATACTTATCCCTTAAGCTACGTTAACACTAATTATACTTTAGGTGGCATAATAATATTGAATACAGCTTTAGTATTAAAAAAAAATCTGCATTGAAATTTTAATTTGTGGTTTACTGTAGTTAACTCTGCAATGACAACAAAGCACAACAACTTTTGTAGATTTTATTTAACGAGCGTAAAATAATCATTTCCGATTACCTAACCTTGAAAGTGAAATAAAGTTAGTAAACACCCGCCGCAATCGATCCACAAATAAAACATGTGTTTGCAGTTTATTCCATTATACTTGTGAAATTTTATTTTATTATACATATTTGCAAACTGTTAATGTTTTTCACTTGTTTGTTTTTTTTTAATATAATTTATTGTCTTCTTGAAATTTTATACAATAAAGAGAGTGTCCATATGCAATTGTGAAAGTCAATGAAATAATAACATTGAACAAATAAATTATAAACTTAAAAAAATGCTTTTAAATGTATTATAAAAGAGAACTCGTGATATCGTATACAATAATATTTGAGAGTAATAAAATCGATTTGTTCTTCCAAAAGAACTTACGTTTTTATATAAATATTCCTTAAAATTTTTCCAAAATTGAAAAAGAAATCTTTTACATACACATCATAGATCAATAAAGTTAAGCTTTGAGTCGAGTAAAAAAAACATGATCACCTGTCATTTTGCCATAAGCAGACTTGACTGGACATCTAATGACATTATTTATGACTTTCTTTCCAGACAATTTTCCAATAAAGTTGCTAAACTGGAATGACATTTTTTTATCTGCTTGCTAAGTCCCTTATGTCGTCTGAACATAACCTATGTCACTTTTGTCATATTATTTTTGTCAAAATGACATCAATGCATATGATGGTAAAATGATTAAACCGTTCAAAGTTTACTTCCTTTTAACTTTGTTGCTTGTATAAACATCTTGAGGTACATATTTGATGCCTATAAAACGCATGATTTTATTATCAAATTTGCTATTTATTTATTAATTAGTCTCAATTGTTAATAAATTCAAAGTTTTATGAAAAAATTAAACATCTGGGCCCTATCGCGTACAGCATAAATAAGAGCTCAATTGTCATTTTTACAAATATTTTCTCTACCAAGTTTATAGAGAATGTAGAGACACCACAAGTCAAAACAATAATCAGCAAATTGACAATCAACTACCGGCTTAGCCGATTCCCACTCCTGGTTGGAGAATTCACATTTAATTATGTAGATTGTTTATGTATTTTAAAATTTTTGAGATAGAATGTTTATACAAATTTGTATTTGAAAAAGCTGTTTTATAGTAGAGAAATTTTGTAGACTTGACAAATAATATAGGTTTTTAATAACCTAGACTATTTGTTTTACCATAATGTTTTGTATATTTAGAAATAAGCGCCTAGAGAATTCTTTTTTGGGCTATAATCCAGCTTACAGATTCGGAAATAAACTAAATTTGATCTCATTTAAAAAAATCTGTGTACTAATTTTTCAGTAAGAGTCATAAATAGAATTCTTTTTTTATTGCTCCTAAAAAACAATCACAACAAACAGTTCTCGGGTAACCTGTACAAAAATGTTTTGAACCAGAAGAATTTTATAGGAATCTTTAAGTCAAACATCACAATTTCGCATGTAATGGGAAACAAAATTCTGTCCCGGGGAAATATGTTTCTTATTTTGTTTTTAAAGCCTATAATCGTAGTAAGCTATGTTAAAATTGATTAAGATTTTACAGCCATAAAAAATAACAATTTCTTCTCAAATGACTGATGACTTATGTATAAAATCTCCAAAACAATCAATCAATCAAAAAATCATAGAAACCAAATCTCCACAACCTGAGTATTGTTTAAAACAATACGTACTTTTTAAAACTATTCCTATCAATTAAATATTTTTTTTTTACTCAAAGACTATTTAAAATTAATCATATTCTAATCACATGCAGTAATTATTCAATTATCTGATAAACAATTAAAGGGATATATTTATCACTGATGTAAATCGTAAACTAAACAAAGAAATAACTATTGAATAAACAATAGAAACTTATTTTTATAAACACCCTTAATGATTTCAGGTGTGTTTTACAATATTAATAAACGTGTGTTTACATTTTGTATTTGTAAAATATTCAATCTGTAGGCGCTTGATTTATTTTTACTCAAGATTATTTATTTTTGACAGATGAAAAACAATTTATTATTTCTGACATGGAAAACAAATTCTAAATATCAAAAATAATACACATGTTTTAACAATTAAAAATTAAATTTGGAAATCTTTCACATGGGCTTTATTTCTATTCGCAGATATTGACGAATTGTCAGTTTCGTCTCCATATTTTCCTCTGCCATGGCCTTTCACACAAAAAAAAAACAAGAGTAGTATAATTTTGAGGTGTGGATGGTATGTGGAACGCCAATAGAGTATGACAGTTCGTTACAACCACACTGCAATTTGTCACTACCAAATTATTTTTACAAAATTTTCTTGTTTTACAGAACAAAATGCAAATTTTATTATTCTTACGTTATTTTCAATTGATTTCTTATAATGTTAATGGGTTTTTGTTTAAAAATTGACATTTTGAAATTTATAAAACCAAGTTTGTTCGTCCATTCGTTGTTCGCTGTCATCTGCAAGGCACTTTATTTAAAATTAAGACGGAAAGAAAAGGGTTATAAGTTGGGAGACGGGAAATTATTGAAAATGAAGCTAGTATTGTAAAGGTTCTTTTAAAAAATTCTTAACAGCGTGAAAGAATAAACAAAAATAGACAACGAAAATAACTTCACTGGGATAAGCTTTTCCCGGAAAAGGAAGTCACAACTAGTGTGAAATTGTTTTGTCAAGTTGTCTGGGAAATTATTTAACTCTTTGATATTTTTGACATTTAAATTCCCTTTTAAGTTGGGAAATATTTAAGTTTTGAATCAATTTATTAAAATATTTGGGGTTTTATAAGATATCAACGTTAAAGGCTGTTTCTTTTTTAAAGTATTTTTAAGTTATTCTATTTTTTTTTATTTTAAAACATTACAAATATTATATTTTGTCTCTTTTTTTTAATTGTTATATTTTATGTATTTCAGATTTCATACTACCCCAGCGGGTAATTTTATCTCTTATGGGCTTCATGGCAATTCTAAATGCATATACGATGCGAATTTCTCTCTCAGTAGCCATCACCCAATTGGTTGTTGCCAAAAATCACACAGGTTCCGGTCATAGTGAGGGTGTTTGTATGCGTGAGCCAGTTAAACCAGGCGAAGAAGTCGTAAGTAATTCAGAAAACATATTTCAACAGTATTATCCTCATTTAAAATTTTACGCAGGTTCCTCATGGTGGTGAATATACTTGGTCAGAAGAACATCAGGGATTAATTTTGTCCTCATTCTACTGGGGTTATATAATAACTCATATTCCCGGTGGAATATTGGCTGAAAAATTCGGTGGAAAATGGACTCTTTGTTTGGGAATTCTATCGACAGCTATTTTCACTTTACTCACTCCATTGGCTATACGTATGGGAGGATCATATGCTTTAATTGTTGTTCGTGTTATAATGGGTATGGGTGAAGGAACTACATTCCCGGCCTTGAGTGTACTCATTGCATCATGGGTGCCACTAAAAGAGAGAAGCAAATTGGGAGCTTTAGTGTTGGGTGGTGGACAAGTTGGTACCATTTTGGGTAATTCGATATCTGGATTGTTGTTGGACGCATATGTATGGGATTATACATTCTACTTCTTTGGTGGAATGGCAGTTATTTGGTTCTTAGTTTTTGTATGTTTATCTCAGTTTGGATACTCAGAAAGAAAAAGTTCTGATTGTATGATTTTGCTCTAGACTGTTCTTTGCTACAGTGACCCTGGATCTCATCCTTTCATCAAGCAATCCGAAAAGGAATATCTCATCCGAGAAATGGGTTCAATTGATCGTAAAACTGACCTACCACCTACACCATGGAAGAAAATAATTACCAATGCTCCAATGCTTGCATTGATCTCCGCACAAATTGGTCACGATTGGGGCTTCTACATTATGGTCACCGATTTGCCAAAGTACATGAATGATGTCATGCAGTTTTCTATTAAACATAACGGAATCTACTCGTCTCTGCCATATCTGATGATGTGGATTGTATCGCTTCTTTCTGGAGTATTTGCGGATTGGTTTATAACGAACGACATCATTGGCATCACAAAATCGAGGAAGATGTTTACCTCAATTGGTAAGAATTTTTAGTCTTCTATTTTGTTCTTCGTTAACAAACTAACTCCTTCTTTTCCAGCTGCAATTGGGCCAGCAGTATTTATTGTGGCTGCCTCGTACGCTGGTTGTAATAGATTCTTAGTTGTGGCGTTCTTTACAATTGCCATGGGTCTCATGGGTACCTACTATGCTGGCATGAAGTTGAACCCTATCGACTTGAGTCCCAATTACTCAGGAACTTTGATGGCCATTACGAATGGAATTGGTTCTATAACTGGAATTATAACACCATATCTTGTAGGAGTAATGACACCCAATGTAAGATTCTTTATTAATAATCAATCTATTTAGTGGTAATTAATATTTTTCTTCATCATTTTTAAGACAACACTTCTTGAATGGCGTCTAGTATTCTGGGTGGCATTTGTTGTATTAGTATCAACATCGATTGTCTATATGATATGGGCTTCAGGTGAAGTTCAAGACTTCAATGATTATCGACCAGAAAAAGATATGGAAGAAGGTGGTCAAAAAAAGAACACCAAATAATAATTTAAAACATAAAATTATTTCAATAAAAGCTCATTATCTTTAGTCTTCTCTTTTCCAGTTTATTTGTAGGGTTCTTATGAATAAACAAAAAGAAATTTGTAGCCTTAAAATAATTCATAGTAAAACCACAGGTTGGAACTTAAAAAAAACACACACACAATTAAGTATAAAACGAATTTAAAGCTTTCGACTGCAATATGCTTATGCATATTTATATTAATTAAATTACTGTATGAAAATACCTTACTATATAAATTTTTGTTATTATTATATTAACTTTGTTACAAAGTGTGAGTGTGTAGAGTTTTAGCATTTGATTACCTTTAGACTTTAACAATAAGATATTATTTAACTAAACAAAAAAAACATAAATTATAAATATAATGCTTGCCTTCTCATGTTATTAAATAAATAAAGAGATTAATTAAAAAAAAATAAACAACACACCAAATGTAATAAATCCTTTAAGGAGAATTGCAACACCACCATAAACATGGAAGCGTTCAGTGCTTTAGTATTGTAATTTATTTATAAATTTGTTTACCCTGAGGCTTCACAAGAGTAAAATCCAATCCAGCTTCTCTTCCGCAATCCGTTGTTTTTTTTTGACTGGGCATATTATGTCTTGCCATGAGCAACTTCAAATGTCACATTTGACATTAAAAACGGTTAATCTGTTGTTTATTTTTTTTGTTGATTTACCATTAGTGTCGATAGTTATTGGTTTTGGATGAATCCATTTCTCGAAGTAAGGGAACTTCATGATTTGGACTTACTAAGGGGAGGACGGTGCAGACTATATGAATTTTCGTATGATGTCGGTCGACAGCTTTGAAGCTTGGTCTCTATTGGATTATCTGATGACAGGCCGATAGTCCTGTCCTACAGTTTATATGCTGAATCCGAACTGCTAATTTGAGAAAGCACTTTTTCATGACAAGATTTACTCTTTTAGAATTTGTCAATTCCTCGCAAGAGGCAGTACCCGTGAAAAGACTTAAGATGGCATAGGCAGTAATCGAACCCAAGACCTCTGGCAGGAGTGTTCAACGCACTTGCCATCATGCCACTGGTACTACAGTATAAAGGTACACAAATGTATTAATGTAGTTCGAAGTTTCGGCCTAGAACGTTCCCTTGTATGACGCCTTTTAAAATTAAAGCTAAATATACACGATTATAAGTTTTTCCAATATTGAATATGATAGAATTATGTTTACATTTAAATGCTGAACGATTTTTTTCATTTTAAATGCTTGGATCTTTTCCGCTGATTTTGAAACGTCAAAAATCTATTCAACTAACTTTGGACAATACTCCGCCGGAGGGAAAATTTTAACTCACTTTATAGTTCCATGTAGCCAATCGAAATGACTTGACTGCTTAGTCACCTTTAACCATTCCGCCCAGATAAATTTAAAAAAAAAACATAATTTAATCATCATCAATTTATCGACGGAATATCAATTGCCACCCAAACATTTGATGATAATGGGGAAAGGATCCGTCAAGACATTTGGCTAATCGGTGGAAGTTATTGGGAGACATAATGGCTGAAACACAAACGGCAAACACGCTTCAGCCATTCCATTCTATTTCATTCATTCATCTGTTAATATTTATTATTTATTTAAGTAATTTGTAGAAAGACGGTACATCGTTCGTTCGTATGAGATTAAAAAATTACCACAATTCTGTTAACTTTATTTGTGTCGAAAAAAAACTGTAGAAAATTACTTAAATATGTGCATATAAATAAATGAAATGAATAATGTACATGAATATGTAAGTTTTTTTAATAAATATTTAGAATGAGAGATGTTTCGAATATCCAGAACAAGTAAAGTAAATAATATAAGTAAAGGTAGGTGGTTGTATCGAGTACTTTTCCAAAAGATCACAGCTATGCTGTTATACTTTATCCAATATTTACCTATAGCTTTATTATTAACACTTGGATTTAGACATTCGCTAGACAGTTCTCACTTTTAGGGTTGCCATTTTTTAATAATTGACTTAGAAAAATTTTAAAATTCAATCGATTTATACTTTGACAGACAATTGTCAGATCTTACAACATTGTTCGATCAATCAGTTATCTGATAGCAGCTGTCAGAAAATAGTCATGTTATGACAGCTATGATATTATCTGACAATAGGAAGTTGCCAGATGTCAAACGTTTCAACAAACTCTTGCATGCAAGATCTTAGACGCAAAAAAAAAACAGATTTAAACTGCATAGGAAACGTCAGCATTGTTCATATCGTGAGAGCTAATTCAGAGATTCGCATTTCTTGTACATTTCTGACAACTCAAAAACTGCATTACTCAACGGCGCGGCACACCGCCAACTTACATTATTATCACTGTGTAAATAAACGGTGTGTTTTGAAAGGACATCAAATGTTGCTACATCGAATGAATTCAATGTTAGACAACAATATAATGATACATAATATTAGTTTTGATTTTAATTTTGATCATCGTAAAAAAAAGTTAAAAACGTCAAAAATAAATTTAAATATTTTTAGGCAACACTAAAGACTGACAACAGTCTTATTTACCTTCTCATTCGTAACTGCTGTACATTGTGTGTAGATATTTACTAAAAAAGTTAATCTTATTGTAATTAATTGTCAAATTTATTAAAACTGCATTTTGCATTTATTTTTTTTTAACGAAAGCTGTCAAATGTCAATCACTGTAGTTCGGCTTAACATTAACTGTAAGTTTGCCACACGTCGACCTCTCTTTATCCACATTTACATATATGATGCACAACCCCTGTTTAGAAAATTCCTTCTTTGGAGAAAAAGTAGTTCATCGTGCGAAACTTTTAAGTTTACCTGTTTGCAAAAAATAACTAGTAAAAACTACTGTATAAATCCCCTAAGGCCATGGACAATTCATGTTAACATGAACAGAATGCCTTTTAAGGCACACCTGCAACTGTATGTATTAAAAAGCCAGAAGAGAAAAAAAAACGGTTTTAAAAAGAGTATCACAGGTATAGCCAGGCCAGAAGACCAGACCAGACCAGACCAAGACAACATAACGATTTTTCATTCACTTTCTGGTAATTAAAGCGAACAGACGCTCTACGCTCCACGATCAACGCTCCAGCTTTAGAGCTTCTTAGAGCTACATATTTGTATACCTATTACCTACTAGCTTAAGCTGGGTTGATCTCTTTCGGGTTCCAAAAGTGCGCTCTTAGAGGTAAAACATACTAGGTGCTTTCATTTTCATCTATATCCGCCGCATTTCAACAAATCAAACATAACTAAAAACTGTATTAACTGTCAAGAGCGCCATTGGTGAAGTTAACCCTAAGTGACATTGTTATTTTTATTTTGGATGTATAAAGTAAATCGTATTGGAATTCATTTAATCATGCCTCGTGTGATCGTCTGTTCCGTTGCGTCTTGTCGTCGCTGTCGTATCTTTTGTCTGCTGGCTCACCTGTTAACCGGAAAAGGCTAGATAAATTGAAATAAGGAATTATAACTGTCGAACTGTCGCTTAAAAATAAATTTATTTTTTGTTTCCTACTTGTGTCAGAGACTTAAATAAAATTTTAGTGACTTTGATTGTTTTGTGTTGTGGCGCTTCTTCAAATTTAATAAATAAAGGAAAATCGAAGACTTTACAAAATTGCAGTGATATAAAAATTTAATAGTATGGGAGAACAACCAGCATGGGGAGTAAAACTATCGAATTGTAAGTGTAATTTCTTTATAATCTCATTTAAGTGACAATTTATAAAAATAAGTTAGTAGTAGAAGTAGTAGTAGTCTTTATTTTTTTTTTAATACAAATTACATTCTTAAATTTTAGGAGGTACACATCCATAAATATATGTATATGTTTTTTTTGATTGTTTTAATTTGGCGACTTAGAATTGGTCTACCTATACTTATTATATTTGAGTTGCAGGTTTGCTGTTGTTTAGAGCTTTTCTCAATCAATCTTTCGTGAAGATTGACGCCCAAGTACTTAATCGATTTTTTTAAAGGAATTGATTTTCCATCTATGGATAGTTTGAGATATCGGCTTTCACGAACAGCAAGGTGGTGGCCTTTACCAGCCGCATTTCGAAAACAGATAACTCACATTTATCAAGGTTCAGGTCAATACCCCATTTTTTATAATAAGGAATAACTATGTTGAGGTGTTCTTTTACCGAATTTTACCTTGGATTCGACGTGTTGTGTAGGAAAATCGAATAAGTACAAGTTGAAAAGGAGGGGTCCAAGGATGGATCCTTGAGATACTCCCGAGAAGATGTTGACTGGTGAAGAGGTTGCAGGAAACTAATCAGAATTTTTATAAGGGTTGGAGGGATGTGCAATAAATTCAGTTTAAAAATAAGGCCGGCATGCCAGACAGAGTCAAATGCTTTTTTAGGTCAATGGCACAAGCAACAGTACATTTTTTTGATCTGAGATTGTTAAGAATTTGATTATGAAAATGCAATGGAGTGTCTTTTCTTAAAACCGAACTGTTCCGGTTGCGTGGGGTCAATATCATCAAAGAAGTTAAAAAGTTTTAAATGTATGATTTTTTTCGAATAATTTGCCGACATTAAAAAGAAGAGATATTGGGCGGAAATTTTCAATGCAATATTGGGAATTGCCTTTTTTTATCGGGATAAGATAAGCTTTTTTCCACGCAGTCGGAAAATAACATTTGTTAAGACAGTTGTTAAAAATAGGGGTGAGAAACTTTGCAAGCGTATGTTTGGTTCTACGAAGAATGAAATTTGGGATGTGGTCAGGACCAGCTGACCTTTTATTGTTTAGAGTGAGATTAAATTTTCAACTGAGGTTTCTTGAATCAAGGAAACATTGCTATTGTTAGAGGAATTATTTAGAGAAGAAAAGTTTGTCAAATGTATGTTTGCGTTCCAAACTGGGAAAGAAGAATTAAAAGTATTTACCTCTAAGGTAGTGACCGGATCGAAAAATTGTGTTTTTTGGGCATATAAAATAGTATAAAAGGAGGAAAATACCTCTGCTTTTTCAGATGGGGTCGAGTAATTGTTATTCTGAAACGAAAGAACCTGATTGCTTAATTGCGTGTTGTTTGCTTTGCGGCCGGTTATCTGGTCAATTACCTTAAAAACATTTGAATTTGGTTTAAGACTGGCTAACTTTTTCCTGAATTTCTTATTTGTTTCAAGTCGAACTCTTTCACTGATTAATTTAGAAAGGCATTTTATCTGTGCCGACAGTTCTACATAATGTTGGTTATTGCAATCACCTAAGTGATGAAAAAGTCTTTTGAGTCTTAGTTTCCAGTTCTTTCTAACTTTGAAGAGATTTAATGTAGATGGAGAAATATCGAGGCGATTATTTCGTGAGCTAATTTTTTGGCTGTACTGGTTGTTACAGTTAGTCAGGGCTGCAGTGGACAAAATGACACAATGAAATTATCGATTTCCTCATTTGAGTGGTTTCTGTCGATAGGTATGTTTAAATTTGAAAGTCTGGTGTTAAATGATCTATTAAAGGCAGGCCAGTTAGTATTCTTAAAGCTGGTATATTTTTTTGGAAAGTCCGGGAAAATTGAGCTATAATCAAGTTGTATGGTTGCGAATATCGAGAAGTGGTCCGATATTTGATCGAGAGTAGTGCAAGCTATGTTGTTATTTGATCTGAGGTTAGACGAGGTCAAGAAGAAATCAATGTGTGAGCCAGAAGCCGGGCGGGTAGGACCCACTGGGCTGACAATGTCGAAATCGAGAAATTGGTTCTCGAGGAACCAATTGGCGAAGTTGGAACCATTCTGCTTTGTTTTTGGGTCGCCCCAAAGTGTGTGCCTGGAATTAAAATCACCACCTATGATTATGTAGTCAAAGTTAGATAAGGAAGATAAAAGATCATCGAGAGCTGTTGAAAGGGATGTGCCTGCATGACATGGTACATAAATTGAGACAAGTGCTAATGTTTTTGAAAATTGACGTGTACTTAATGGTACAACAGCAATGGTTGCTGAAATCTAAGAGTTTGAAAAAAAATTTTTGGAGAACCGAATAGAATTCTTCACGAGAATTCCGGAACCTCTACCTCCGTTATTCCTAATTAAATCGTAATACTCGTTAAAACTGATGAAAAACGAGTTAAAAACAATAAACCGAGAAAATTCGGGAAGAAATAAAAAACTATGTTTATTCTTTGATAATCAGAAAACAAAGTAAGGTATATATTTATTTTTATAATAAAAATAAATTACAAAGAAGAAGTGATTATTCACTCAGTGTTTAAAGCTAAGATTATAAACAAGTGTAAAGTATTCATTCTTTTAGAACAACACTTTCCCTGAATGAATAATAACAAAATTAAAGATAACTTAACTAATTAATCCTAATCGCTTAGCATCTACTATGTGCTTGGTAGATGGCAAAGCTTTAGTAAAAATATCGGCTAACATTTCCTTGGTTGGAATGTATTTCAAATTTATAATTTCATCTTGTATTTTTTCTCGAACAAAATTTTGTTTTTGTTTCTACATGTTTGGTTCTGGCTGAATATGAGTTATTTTTCGCAAGTTGAATAGCGCTTTTATTATCACAATAAATAACCATTTGCTTGGAACATTCTGGAAACATTTCAGCCTCTAAACGTTTGAGCCACATTGATTCTTGTACAGCAGCAACCATAGCCATGAACTCCGACTCAGTTGTAGAAAGCGCCACAGTTGCTTGTCGTTTTGATGACCATGTAATTGCGGCACCTTGCATCGTAAAAACGTAACCTGTTGTTGACTTACGCTGATCGATGTCGCTTGCCCAGTCGGCATCGCAGAATCCTTGAATCTGGGTAGGTTCCTTCAAGTAGATAAGTTTCTTGTTTATAGTGCCTTTCAAATATCGAAAGACCCGCTTTATGGCCATCCAGTGAGCTTTCCCTGGATTGTTGCTGTACCTACTTAACAAATTGACTGCATAACTTATGTCCGGCCTAGTTGTTTGAGCGGCAAATAGCAGGGAACCAACAGCTTCCATGTATGGCACTTTGGACATCAATTGTTTTTCCTCTTCTGTAGTTGGGGACATTTTCAGCGATATCTTCTGATTCAAATCTAAAGGTGTCGATACTGGATTGCAATCGAACATTCCAAATCGCTTCAGAATTTCGGAAATATATTGAGATAGGTAAATCCCAATTGTTCCAGCTGACCTATTTCGAGTAATGCGGATTCCTAAAACTGAAGATGCATCACCCAAGTCTTTCATTTCGAAGTTCTTCATTAAGATTTCTTTAACAGATAATTCTTGTCTTTCATCGTTGGAGAAAATCAGAACGTCATCTACGTAAACAGCAACGAAGATCATGCTGCTTTTGGAAACTTTATAATAGATGCATTGATCGGCATCAGAACGCTTTAGACCAGCCTCCAAGAGCACATCATTCAACTTTTCATTCCATACTCGACTGGACTGTTTTAATCCGTACAGAGATTTATTGAGCTTGCATACCTTTTTTGATCCATCACTGAAGTTATCTGGCTGTACCATAAAGATGTCTTCTTTTATGTCTCCATTCAAAAAAGCAGTAACAGCATCCATCTGACAAATATTGAGGTCATATTTGGATGCAATCGCAATTAAGAAACGAATCGACGAGTATCTAGCCACAGGTGAAAAAGTTTCTTGATAGTCGATGCCTTTTTTTTGGGAGCAGCCTTTAACTACCAAACGAGCTTTATACCTTAATACATCGCCATTCACATCTCGCTTCGTTTTAAATACCCATTTGCATTTGATGGGATGTTTGTCTTTGGGTAGGTCTACTAAATTCCATGTGTGATTCAAATGGAGAGAATCAAATTCGGTTTCCATTGCCTTTTGCCACATAGGTGCTTCAGGACGTGACAAAGCATCTTCAATAGTTTCCGGGTCATTTTCTTCAATCTTAACATTGAAACTTGCCTGATATTTTGGATTTGGCTTAGGAACTCGATCGGACCTACGAACAGGAACAACATCTTCTTCAATTAAACCAGTTGTAACTTCAACATCATCATCGATATGTATTGTGTCTTCGGTTTCGTTTTCGGTTTCAATGGAACTCATGTCGCCTTCATCAGTTTCATAATTGCTGACATCGCTTTCTTCACAATGAATTTTAGATAAGGAAATAGCATTCGATTCACGCTCAATTGCCGGTTCTTGTTCATGGTTTCCCTCAGAATCGGCATTTGGTTCATTAAAGTTTTCCAAAACTGAAACAAAAGGGTTAGTTGTACTTTCTTTATCTTCAATTACCTTTTCACTCCAAGAATTCTCAAAGAAAACAACATCGCGGCTCACAACAACTTTTTGTGTTACCATATTGAATAGACGATAAGCCTTCGATTCAGTGCTGAATCCAAGCAAAATACATTCTGCAGATTTGGCATCTAGTTTCTTTCTTTTTTCACTTGGGATATGCACCATAGCCTTGCAACCAAACACACGCAACATTTTTAAATCTGGTTTGACTTTTGACCATAATTCTTCAGGTGTTTTCGACTTTTCACCTCTGCAAGGGATTCAATTTAAAATATATGCTGCGGTTGATGCTGCTTCTGCCCAAAAACGTTTTTCAAGATTAGCATCAAACAACATGCATCTTATTCGTTCAATAATGCTTCGATTGATCCTTTCCGCAACTCCGTTCTGTTGAGGGGTGTAAGGGGCTGATTTTTGGTGTTGAATGCCACATCCAGATAGATATTTTTGAAACTTTGAATTACAATATTCCATACCGTTGTCAGTACGCAAAACTTTAATTTTCTTTCCACTTTGATTTTCAACGAGAGCCTTGAACGTTAGAAACGTCTCGAAAACTTCGGACTTCTGCTTCAATGGATAAAGATATAGCTTTCGACTATAATCGTCCACAAATGTTACGAAAAATCTACATCCTGAACATGATTTTACTGACATTGGTCCACAGACATCAGAGTGAATCAACTCCAAAACTTCTTTCGCACGGATACCAGTTGACTTGAAAGGTTCTCTTGTGTGCTTCCCCTTGATGCATATTACACATTTTTCATCCATCTTTCCGCCGATTGATACACCAGTGACTGCATTCTTCAATTTCATCAAATTGTCTTCACAAATGTGCGCCATTCGACGGTGCCATAGATTCGTTTCATTCTGTGCAAGCAACGCAACAGAATTGTTCAGCGGTGATGGTTTGGGTATAATGCAATTTAAACGATACATATTGTTAACTAGAGATGCCGATGCTACAACCTCTTTATGTTCATTTAAAATCTTGCAACAATTTTTTTCAAAACGTACTGTTTTGCCATTTTTGACTAATTGGCTCACAGAAATCAAATTTGCGCATAAATTTGGAACATATTGTACATCGTAAACGGTAGCATTCGTTTTCTTCTTACCATCTACAAGAGTCAAATTAACATCCCCTATACCTTCTACCGCCAGCTTTGCATTATTGGCAACAATAATTTCTTTGTGGGTTGGTGACCTAAGATTCTTCATTAATGACTTGCACATCGTCATATGTGCTGATGCTCCAGAATCTACAAACCATGCTCGTTCTGAGACTTCATTCTTGGCTAAAAAAGATGAAAACATGGCAATTTCATTCGATTTATTTCTTACTCTTTTCTTATTTGGACACTGTCTTGCGAAATGACCAATTTCTCCACAGGTGTGGCATCTGAATTTCTGTTGTGGCTTATGTTTTTGTTGCTTATACTTTGGTTTCACAAACATGGCGCTGTCAGTTGATTTCGGATTGTATTTAACTTATTGCAATAATAGAGTCTTGACAGCATCACAAGTTAGTATTTTTGTAGAGTTTTCAACAGCCATAACCAAGGGTTTATAATCTGCAGGCAACCCTGCCAACATCAACGACGCAACAACTTCGTCATCAATTTTTAGTCCAGCCTTTTTCACCTTTAATGACGTCATAACCATCTTGTTCACGTAGTCTTCCATGGAATCACACTCGTTCAACTTCAATTCAACAAGTTGTTTCAGCAAATCCACCTTCCTACTAAGACCAGTATCTTCAAACGCATTTGTGAGGCTATCCCATGCACTTTTAGCTGATAAAGCATCCGCTATGTACGAATAGTTTTGGGTTTCAAGCAACAAAATAAGCTCAGACTTCGCTTTCAGATCAGTTGCTATTTGAACAGGCGTAGCTGCAGCGTCCAGTTCATTCTCAAAGCAATCCCATAATCCTCTGATTACCAAATATGATTTGGCCGCAATCTTCCAAACATCAAAATTTTCTCGTCCCTTCAGTTTTTCTACGGACACAGCATTTGAAGCCATGATCAGTTTTTATTTCGAATTAAAATTTAAATTTAAAAACAAAACAAATATCTTGCGGGACCTGGGCCCATAACCTGATGAAAAACGAGTTAAAAACAATAAACCGAGAAAATTCGGGAAGAAATAAAAAACTATGTTTATTCTTTGATAATCAGAAAACAAAGTAAGGTATATATTTATTTTTATAATAAAAATAAATTACAAAGAAGAAGTGATTATTCACTCAGTGTTTAAAGCTAAGATTATAAACAAGTGTAAAGTATTCATTCTTTTAGAACAACAAAAACGACATCTGTTTGCTGTTTTTTTAAGACAAGTTTCCTGAAGGATGACTGCAGTTGGATAGAACTCTTTCAAAAGGAGGTCTATTTCAATTTCTTTATCTTTCGTTAAGGAGTTAACATTAGACGAGATTAGTTTGAGAATCATGGTGAAAGGGGGGAGAGGGAGGCAATAAAGCAAAGATAGGCACCAGGTTTTTGGGATTCTTCAAGTGTTTTATAATGAGGCCAAAAGCTTCTAATTTTGGATATGAGAGTCGCTTTTGGTACGCCAAAAAGTCTCTCAGATTCATTTAAGAAGTCTGCCATATCATTTGGATTGTCTGGCTTAGAGACCGGACGTTCAATTACAACATGAGGGGGTGCTGAGCCTCTTAATTTGTCAGCATAAGATAAACCACTCTGTGGAATGGGTATAGAGAATTTGGTAATATGGTTAGAAACATGATTTTTATTTGAAGACAATGCTTCTTCTTTCTTTTTTTTTATGAATGCAATTTGATTCGGACAGCCTCTGTAGCTAGCCGGATGACCAAGTTCTTTGCAGTTTACACAAGAAGCAACAGATGTTTTGGTTTTTGGACCTAGGTCACATTGACCAGGTTCATGGTCTACTACTACATGTCCGTATCTCTGGCATCTAAAACACTGTTTAGTGTCTGAGTTTCTAACTGTATCCCAAGTTATCTTGTGTCTCAGTAGGAATTTAATTTTTTTAATTTTTTGAAGGCTTTCCCTATCTTCTAAAGAACAAAAGAAAAGGTCGAGCGGAATATTATTCGATTTAGACCATTTAGTCTCAAAAATCTTTACCGATACTCTCAACGAAGGGTCCAACCTGACGAGCTCTTTTTGGATTACAGCTGGTGAAAAATTATTCAAAATCCCTTTCAGGATCGTGTTAAATTTTTTGCACTGCTTTGGCGTAAAGGAGAAAGCCTCTACACCACATTCTTTAAATTTATTTATGAAAAAACTATGTAGCTCCACACTCCTAACAATCATTTTTAGTTTGCTAAATCCATTTGCAATAAACTTTATACCATCCAAGTTATAATTGGACTTACCCAGAAATTTCCTGGATAACAAAAGTATTCATTTTTATACAGATGGATCTAAGACAAATGAGGGAGTTGGTAGTGGTGTGTACTCAGAAAAGCTTAATCTAAGGATCTCATTCCGCCTCCCTAATCATTGTAGCGTCTTTCAAGCGGAAATTTTAGCGATCAATGAGGTTCTCTCCTGGCTAAGAGAAAACGTGATATCAACTTCTGATATCCGCATCTTCTCTGACAGTCAAGCTGCTATCAAATCCCTTGACGGTGTCTCGACCAAATCTTTGACGGCCCTCGATTGTCGATCGTCTCTTATGGAGATGGCGCAGCAATTTAACATTCACCTCTGTTGGGTGCCGGGCCACAGAGACATCACAGGTAATTGTAGAGCCGATGAACCCGCTAAAAATGGAACCGTCATACCTATTTCACCTGAAAGGGAGAAAATAGGTATACCGATAGCTACATGTAAACTTATGCTAAAAGAAACAGCTTTTGCGATAGCAAATTCTAGGTGGCACAGCTTACCAACATGCGCAGCCACAAAACTCATATGGCCTTCACTGGACCTAAAGCGCTCTAAAGACATGTTATCTCAAAGCAGACTTCATATTAGCTCCCTAATAGGTGTCCTTACAGGACACTGTCTTATAGGCAGACACGCAATACGACTTGGCGTAGCCTCAAATGACTTCTGTAGGAGCTGCATGGACGAAGAGGAAGAGGAAACAATCTCTCATCTCTTATGCACTTGGCCTGCTCTTTCACTCAGACGCAAACGGGACGCATCTGGGGGACTACTCTTTTGATAATCCCAGTGAACTAGCTAAAAAGGATATTAAATATCTTCTTCGCTTTATAAAAAGCTCAAAATGGTTCTACTAGTTAGAAGTAATTCTCTAGATTCATGTGGTATCACAATGGGCCTTTCACTTGGCCTAAGTGTGTGGATTCTAAATCCGCAGCCACGTTAACCTAACCTAACCTACCCAGAAATTCCATTATTGATTTTGACGAGACTCCTTTCGTGAAGATGGGTGGGCACCATGGCTCTTGTTTTGACGACGTCTGCTCAGGCTCGTTCCTATTGGTGTTGGTTTTGTTACCAGAGTCACAGTTTGAATTGTTGTTCTGTCTAATGTTGTGGCTTAAATTGCTGCTGGGGTTGCAGTTATAATTTTTGCTGATATTGACGTTAGCACCCAGGTTGCCGGTACTACTGCAGATATTAATGGCTCCAGGGAAACCTTTGCGGCTGTTGGATGTATCAAATTTATTAGTTGGGTTGACTGGAGTAGCCTTCTCGAAGTTAAGAGAATCAACATGCTCCATTTGTTCTTCAAGTGGCTTGAAACGGTTGGTGTTGTTGATGAATTCCTTTGGACGTTTGGAACCTGTTATTGTCCCAATGTGTCTTCTTTTTCTCGCCAAAACTGATTTAAAGGCATCCTGGTCGGCTGCGAGAATTCGGTTAAGTGCTAATTCGGTACTATTTTGCATAGTTGCCAGGTTGGGAGCGTCTGAAGTAGATTCGTGACCAATTATTACGCAGCTGTTCGTTGCACGTGATAGCGTCGGTAGACTGACGCCAAATGTTGAAGACATTGCATCTATAGTTGTCTCTCTCTTTCTTTCGGAATCGGCATAGGCAAGTTCTTCATCTTCACCATTCCATTCACGGGTAACGAAATCTATAATTTTTTGCTTATCCTCTTCCGAAATTATATTCGAAGGCAGCTTAATTTTTTCGGCAAAAGACCGAATATCCGGAGGAACTTTATCGGCCAAAAAAGGCCCAGAGACACTTCTCTCCATTGTATAAAACAAATGTTTTTTGTTTTTTCTTTATTATTTATATCTTCTTTTTTTTAGCAAAATTTGAATTTGTACTTTCGAACACGTCTATACTTGATGAAAGCTAAAATCCGAATCCCGAAAAACCAATTTATTTTATTTTTATTTTTATAACATTGGCTACACTGCCCATTCCGATGTGTTGTCAATTTGATTTTTGATGTGTTGTGTTGAAGCAGGTAGCGAAATTTTTTCCCTGTCTTAAATCAAATTTTTCATTAATTTCCAATTAAAATAAACTAATCTTTATTCCATTAAAAATACCCCATAACCATATACAGTGATTCTCAATTAAATTTATAAATAATTTTAAGTGTTTATCTGTGAAAATTGTAAAAAATTAAATAAAATTCCAATTCTGATTCCCATCAGTGCTAAGTGAAAAAGAAGAAGAAAATTTGTGTATGTGCACCAAATCCAGGAGAATAAGGAAACTGGGCGAAGACGACAACGGCAACGACAACGTCAACCGCGACGAAGACCAACTTAGTCTTGTAGAATTTGGACGGATTAAGACAAGACCTAGGTATTTAGCCTCGTCTGAGAATTTTAATTGGATTCCTTTAATATAAGGAGGGTTGACAAATGGAATTTTGTATTTCCTCGAAAATAAGACCAGATCGGTTTTATGTGGGTTAACACCCAGTCCACACCGATCAGCCCAAAGTATTAGTCTGTCTAAGGCATTTTGTAAGAGTTCTTTTAGGATATTAAGATGCTTTCCTGAAACTTCTATAGCAACGTCGTCCGCATAGCCTATCACTCTGAAACCCTCCGCATCCAGACTAGTTAAGATTTCATTCACCACTAGGTTCCAGAGGAGAGGGGATAGAACACCACCTTGCGGTGTCCCTCTACTAACGAATCGTCTGCTAGAAGAGTTGCCCAGTTTTGAGTTAATTATTCTGCTAGTAAGCATTAAATGAATTAACTCCCGAAGCGAACTCTCTACATTTAGAGATGTCAGTGCAGATTTGATTGCAGATGTGTCCACGTCGTTAAAGGCACCTTCGATGTCAAGGAAAGCAACCATAGTGAACTCTTTATCATGGAGGGAATATTCGATGGTGCGTACTAAATTGTGTAACGCTGTTTCCACCGATTTACCTTTACAGTAGGCATGTAGAGACTACGACAGAAGTCTTGTATCGATACGCGCCCTTAAATGGATATCAATCAATCTTTCCAGGGTCTTAAGAAGGCATGATGATAGACTTATAGGTCGTAGATCTTTAGGATTGACTTGGGAGCATTTACCTGCTTTAGGTATAAAAACAACTTTAACTTCTCTCCATGCCGATTGAACATGGACCAGGTAAAGACAGCTGGTAAAAATTGCCTCAATGATTGGTGCAATTATATCAGAAGCCTTTCGTTATTCGACTGGTATTATACCTATGGTCCTGCAGCTTTAAATGGTTTGTAGCTGTTGAGAGCCCATTGTAGCTCATCCTTTGTGATCAGACCTTGTGGATATGTTGTATTTGAACTTGAACGTATAAAACTGTTGCAAGTTTCGGTAAGAGAACTACCAGGAAAGTGAGTGGCCAATAGTAAGTTTCTTCTATCATGCAAAAGGATCGCCAAGAAGATCGCTTGGATTTCCTTAGATTCTTGTAGGAGTCCCAATGAGAGGCTATTCTTGCAGCTTTGGCCCGGTTGAAAAGTTTCCTGCATTCCTTCCTGAGCGAGTCAAGCTCTGAGGCCCACCATTGGTTTCCTCTTTCCTCTTATGTGTATAAGTGGACAAGCAATTTCTAGCGATCTGTTCATAGCTCCGGTAAGGTCATTGACTTTGTTGTCAAGTTCGTTAGCGTTAGAGGAAGGACTAGATAGTCCAGGTTCTAGTAAACTCTGTAATGAGTTCCTGTATGAAGCCCAGTCAGTTTTCCGATAGTTTCGAAAAGTCAATGGACAAGGGTTATCATCCACATTTATATTGAACTGGATATATCTATGATCAGAGAACGAGTGTTCTTGGGATACTTTCCAGTCCAAGATCATATGGTGTATACTATCTGAGACAAGAGTTATGTCTAAGACTTCTTGTCGAGTTTTCGTTATGAAGGTTGGTTCATTACCAACATTACTTACTAAGAGGTTAGTACCAAGAATATAATCAAAAAGAGACTCACCTCTGTCGTTGATATTCGTACTGCCCCATACAGTATGATGAGCGTTAGCATCGCTCCCAATAATTAGGCGGATCCTTTGCCTTTCCGCTTCAGCGACGACTTTCTCCAGGGTTTTTCCAGGGAGAGGGCCAAGGTGGTCATGCCCAAGATACGCCGATACCAGCCAGAAACTTCCTTTGGTTGTTTCCAGCCTAGCTACGGTGGTATCTCTGTCACTAAACGATGGAGTAAAAATACATTAATGCTACGTTTCACTAGTATGCAAGATCTAGGTTTACCTTTATCTGTCATCTGTCTCAGTCTCTATTAAGGATGGACTGTCTACGACTTTTGTAGAGGGTGCAGTCGCGATTGGAGAGGGCAAGGGTGCATCGTCACCCTCTGTTAGGAGAGAAGACGACGTCCCAGGTGCACCAACCGCTAGTTCACCTTCGGTAGTTTTTGGAGGCCCGCTAACTGCGTTAACGTCATCTTTTTTATATATTCGAATTTTAATGGTTTCGAAACCATAGTTTATGGAGCCCTCGTTTAGGATTAGAGGAGCCAAGGATTCTTTATTGAGTACTACAATGGCGCTCCTATAAAGACCCTTCACTTCCTCTAGCTTGCCTATTTTCCAGCTATGCGTCGGAACTGACGGGTTGCACACTTTGACCATTTCGAGAATGTCCTCGATACCAGCAGGTTCGATCGGTATCCAGATGCGGGCTCTAGGTCTGCTAGGAATGTCTTCCACAGCGACAACCTCGAGCTTCGCACCTGGCCAAACCTCACCTAACCGGCTGACAGCAATCTTGTAAAGGTAACAAGATCTCTGGTCGCCACAAACGATGAGTTTGACATGGCATTGATGCCAACCCCCATCGCTTATGGAAGGAAGTGGTTCTAGAAGCTCTCTCAAAATGCTAAAAAAGCCACCCGAGAGCTTAACCTTGACCAACTGCCAACGATCAGCCGATATTGTGCCATCATCATCGCTCCTGTCAATGACCGCAAACACAACTTTGCCCTTCGCGACGTCACTGAAACTGGATTGTTTCCTGATGGGATTGAGGGGGGTGCTGGTATTAAGCACCCGAGGCCGTTTTGGTGTCGGTGCGGCCCCCTTAAGAGACCTTTCTCTTTTGGACGTAGAGTCCTTTTGACCCATTCGACGCTAGCGGTTTGCTGCAGTGTCTTTTCAGCCCCCGATGATGCACCAGAGGCCTTCAAGATTTTCGCCGCTTACCGCCTTTGTCTAAAAAGGCCTTTTGAGAGTTTTCCATTTCTGGAAGTATTCTCACTAGTAGTGGCAGGGCCATTTTTCACAACCCTGCCACTACTGAAATAAGGTATCGCTACCTTTTTATTCTCGTTGCTACCCACAGCAGAAGAGGGTCCATGGTTAGCCACTACTCCCTTCTCTGTGTTGGCCGCAAGAGATACGACAGCAGGCTTGGACACCAAGCTGCCGCCCGGTCCTGAAGAGATGCCGGTCTCACATGTGTTATTGTTTTTGTTTTTGTTGTTTGTTTTGTTCATATTTGGTCCCACGAGACGCGAAGAAAAAAGAGATTCGCATGTACAGATAAGGCTAGTTAATCCGGAGGCCACAGGGTATCCGGATACTCCGTTAGAGACTTTGCTATTTTTGAATTGGGCCCCCAGCCAGGCTGATCATCGGCACGGGTCGTTTAACACCTTAGATCCAGCCCAATAATGATAAGAGGTGGTTGGGGAGGAAGAGAAAGGGTGGGGAGTCAGTTGATGTTAATTCATCATTCTGACGTGTAAGGAAAAGATTGGGATTCGGTAACAGCAATTCAGCTAGGTTACCTAGAGTGAGAAGGAGTATAGGAGATAGGACCGTTGCTAGCTTTTTCGCCATTACAAACGTCGGAGGTGGGATGGGAGTTGGTGATTGGGGAGGAAGAGAAAGGGTGGGGAGTCAGTTGATGTTAATTCATCATTCTGACGTGTAAGGAAAAGATTGGGATTCGGTAACAGCAATTCAGCTAGGTTACCTAGAGTGAGAAGGAGTATAGGAGGTAGGACCGTTGCTAGCTTTTTCGCCATTACAAACGTGGGAGGTGGGATGGGAGTTGGTGACAAAAACGTAGGCTGGTATGCCTTGTTTATGTGGGAGTGGATGATGATTTTGGGAAGGTAAAGGGATAAGAACGTTTCAGGACTCATCTGGAGAAAATTCTCGAGAATCATTGACCTTACTCAGCTTCTACAACTCGACAAGTTCGACGTTCAGAGTAGAAGTAAGAAGAAGAAACATAACTAAAAACTGTATAAACTGTCAAGAGCGCCATTGGTGAAGTTAACCCTAAGTGACATTGTTATTTTTATTTTGGATGCATAAAGTAAATCGTATTGGAATTCATTTAATCATTCCTCGTGTGATCCGTTGCGTCTTAAGGAAATAAGGAATTATAACTGTCGAACTGTCGCTTAAAAATATTATTTAAATACTTTATTTTTTGTTTCCTACTTGTTTGTTTTCTTTGTATTTTTAAGTTTCGTTTCTATCACTCAAAATTAAAAGAGTCAGAGACATAAATAAAATTTTAGTGACTTTGATTGTTTTGTGTTGTGGACGCGCTTCTTCAAATTTAATAAATAAAGGAAAATCGAAGACTTTACAAAATTGCAGTGATATAAAAATTTAATAGTATGGGAGAACAACCAGCATGGGGAGTAAAACTATCGAATTGTAAGTGTAATTTGTTTATAATCTCATTTAAATGACAATTTAAAAAAATAAGTTAGTTTTTTTTTATTTTATTGATTTACATATTTTCAATGACATGAGAAATTTGTGTGGCAGTAAAGTAAATGTTAATGTATACAAATAAAACAGAACTCTGTAGGTACAGACTTTCGCAAATTAAATAATTAAATATTTGGCGGGCAGTGAAGTGTGCCATTTGGGAATATGTTATTAAACAAATAAATAGAATAATATGTCTTGGGGTTTTATGAGTTCCTTGGTGTTTATTTAATTATAAACATATGCTTATTTAATTAATTTAACCATAAAATAAATGCTACAGGTTTAAACTTTAGTAAACGAAGGTGGTTTTTGTCTTCAATATTAAATTTAACTATTTAGGTGTCTACTTGAAATTAAAAAACAGAATATTTGTACGCCATTAAGTAACGAAACAGTTTTGACTAGCGGTGTGAACAAATCTAAATAAAGAATGTTATTGTCGACTCGTTGCAATGTAACGATTAATTAAATTATTTAAAGGGTTCGTTAGTTATTCAACAGTCATTCGTAATTTTGATTAGCGGTATTAAAAATCTAAAGAAAAAATGTTATTGTCAACACATTTCAATGTAACGATTAATTAAATTATTTAAAGGTTATTCAACAGTCAAAAATAAATTTCGTTCAAAAGTTTCAAATTGAAATAAATTAAATATTTTACAGACATAAGCTGTAAGAGTAGACCATAGTGAAAAGGATATATTTATACATAACTTACATATTTTAAAAACTAAAAAACATTTTTTACCAATAAGAGATGTCATTTTGAATAATGACAGTTATCACTTTTGATCCTGTCATCTTTCGACATTTGACAACTAAAAACTACATCTTTACTAAAAATAAAATGATACAAGCAATTTAATGAAATTGTTAAGACTCACTTAAAAAATTATGTACATTTTGAGGTCGCATCACGCTGTTTTGAAAGAAAAGTTTCCTGGTCGTTTTATTTCTCCAAGAGCTGATTGGCAACAATTGTGTTTAAACTTTTTTTTTCTTTTAGTCAAGGAAGTATTTCATAATTGATTTAAAACCTGAAAAATAGAATTGTTAAATCATCCCGGGTCAATTCGCTTTTTTGACTTTAGTCAAGAGCAGGATTAACGGTACTTTAAAAACCCCAGTCCTGCTCCTTCTTCTTACATAAATTAACTTATAGATTGATAGATAGATATATTCTTTATTTTTTCTTATTAAAGTTTAACAATAATTCTTACTTAAAAATAAGCACTTGGCAATTCTGTCGTCTGCTTGATGTGACATTTCATAATAAAACACAAAACATTGACTTATATTGTTTCCTTCTTTTTTTCATTAAAAGAATTTAGAAGACATGTTTTAAGACTCAAATATATTCCAAGTTTTTAGCCATCTCCAAATACGATAGCTAAACTATAAAAATCTTAACTTCCCATTAGAATTAATTGGAATCGGAGAGATTGTTTGAATCGGAAATTTTGACATTTCTTGACGTTTCACGGTCTCTAGAATCTACATCAAAGATTTTTGGAGAGATGTCTGTGTGTGCGTTTGTACATACGTTCGTTAGTTCGGGATTTCATTTTTTGTCATCTATATCTTTAGAACCAGTATATATATATCGACTTAAACTAAATGCTGCTATAAAGATAATAAGACAGAAGATAGGTCTTTCAAAAAACTTGATAGGGTGGTTGGTTTATTTATTTAACCAATTCATAAAAAAGGAGTACCCGTTGCGTGATGGTTAGTGCGTTGGACTGTCATGCAAGGGATCTTGGGTTCAATCCCTGCCTGTGCCACCTAACATTTTTCACGGTGACTGCCTCTTGCGAGGAATTGACAAAGCCTCCAAGCGTAATTCTTGTCATGAAAAGTCCTTCCTCAAAATTAGCCGTTCGGATTCGGCATATAAGCTGTAGGTCCCTTTTATCTCTGATAACATTAATCGCACACAGGAATGGTTGAGAGTTGTAAGTCACTAGGCCCTGGTTCTTCATGGACTGTTGCGCCACCCAATTTATTTATTTATAATTTTAAAAAAGGCTGGGATGCGACCCACACTGATAATTTCCCATCCCGTTTGTCAATTTTTCTTTCTTAAAAGTTTGAAGATTTTTGTGTTTTGTTAAAAAAGTTGTCAATTGGATTATTCTAAGAAAATAAAAATTATTCACAATATTTTGCATATGGTGAAATAGTTTGACTTCAAAATCTATTTTTGCTAACGAGATTTCTTAGTCGTTAACAAATTTTTACCAATTTTAGTAGCATTTGTTAAAAGTTTTTAATCGTTATATAAACAAATACAAATTAAATTAATGAAATTAATTTGAAGTCAATTCCTTCTATTGTTCACTTGATATCGAGAACCGAACATCATTTTTACCAAATGTTCGTACTGTTTTTTTGGAGATTGTATTTTGTACGAATATTCAAAACAATATTTCTTATAAGATAAAATTAGTTTTTAGACAAAATCACAAAGTTTTAAAAAGATATTTAAGTCGAAAACAAATTTTACTAACTTTTATTAATTTTGTTTTGGATTTTATTTTTAGTAAGAAAACTGTCAATTCGATTTGCCTTGAAATTTTACCAAATGTTCAAAACAATATTTCTTATAAAATAAAATAAGTTGGAAGCCAAAATCTCAAATTTTTGAAAAGATATTTGAGTCGAAATTCAATTTTTACCAATTTTGAGTAATGTTTTTTTAGGTCTTTATTTAAAAAAAAAAACTTTCAGGTCGATTATTCTCAAAATTTTGCCAGATGTCAAAAACTTTATTTTTCGTTGCACAAAATTGTTTGTAAAATTTTCGATGTGAAACATTTTTTTTTCGTTTTTTTTTTCATCTATAAAAAGCCGTTAATTGGACTTTTTTCAAAAAATATATTTGTTTATTATACAATTTTATTCAAGTTGCTAGCGTTTTTGGTTGGTGAAATATTTAGGGTTAACCAACAATTTTTGTCGAATTGTTGAATTGAAGATTTTGACATTTCTCGACGTTTCAAGGTCTCTAGAGTTCGAATAAAAGATTTTTAGAAAGATGTCTGTGGGTGCGTGTGAACGTACGTCCGTAAGTTCGTGACGTTTATCTCGCAGTCCATAGCTCAAGAACCAAAAGAAAAGAGGACTGTTCAGAAAAGATTTTCGGAACAGTCCGTTTTTTCATACAAAAAATACTACGCAAATTTGGTAAAAATTCATGTTCGGTTCTTGATATCTCTCAAATTAATTGCATTCATCCAATTTATAAAAATTTAAGAAATTTTACTAAAATTGATAAAAATTTGTTTTCGACTAAAAATCTATTTAACAAAACTAGTTTTTTAAACTAAACTATTTCTTGATATGAAAAATATTGTTGATAATTTTAAAACATTTAAGAATAATTCAACTGACGACTTTTTAACACAACACGAAAACCTACAAACTTTAAAGCAAGACAGATCAACAGGCGGGATGAGAAGCTATTAGTGTGGGTCTCCTTGCACCGTCTTTTTTCTTTAAAAAGCGAAAGCACAAAATTTTAATTTGTAAAAAACTTCTACCGCATACAAATTATTTTGATTTGAACAATCCAATGACATTGAAGTTGCTAAACGATTTTAAATAAAGGTCTCCGATAAGATTTCATCCATTAAAGTCATCATTACCCGTGTTTTATTCGAAAATCTATCAATAGTATAGTAGGATCTTACACGAATAACAAAAACAATAAACGCAGTATAAATACTGCCGATAAAACTTAAAATAGAATCTTACTACGGATGGGTTTTTGACATTTATACGTATAGTATAAATATAGTGTCGAACGGATCTTATATGATTTCGTTCTCAAATGTTCGTACCATTGACATTACGTTTGTATCTCGAAGGCTGTGTTCGTTGAGTTGCTTTGAATTTATGTGTTTTCCATTAGGGAAAAGAATCAATCTGTTACTGTTGATATTAATTAGTTTTGTTAATGGAAATGGACTAACTGGGCAGGGAAAACAGTAGAAAAGATAATTAAGTTAGATTAAAAAAGAAGATTTAAAAATGATTAGTTTGACAGCACTTTCTTTAATGCAAATGGTGTTTTGATGTTTCTTATGAAGTGCAAGTGAGATACTTTGATTCGTGTTAAACAATGAAGAACTGAATAGTTCAGCATCATATAAGAATATGCTACCTGTGCAATTTTTTTTATTTGATTAAAACAAAACTATATTTTTTAAATACAAACATGCAAATAAACAGACTTTAATGCATTATCTTTAAAAAAAATCTGTCCAAAATATATTTTCCAAAACTATAAAAGTACCAAACTCAGACTTTTTCAAAACTTCATATAAAGTCAAATAAAGACTCATAAGTCATAACTAATGACAATTTCCAGAAACTAAGTAAGATACTAAAATGGTTTAAATTGTACCTACTCGTAGAAGAGAAACATTTTTTCTTTGCAAAATCATCATAGAATTTATTGTTAAGAGACATTTTGACTTTTAGCTTGGACTTAAAAAAAACCGTTCTTGGTTGTTTTCAGCATTTTTAAAGGGGCATATTTTAAAAACCTGATGTGATAGAAAAATGTAAACGCGAGATTCAAATTTATGAAACTTTAATCCGTTTAATTGGTATTGTTTTATTTGTAAGACAGAAAAAATAAACGTAATATTGTCGACCAGGTGTTATAAACAACCCAAAGAAAGTTATTGGTACCGGTCCGGTTCCTCAAATTGAAAATTATCACTTGACTCTTTATATAATTTGACATGATACCAAACTCTTATAATTTTGAAAAATTTGAAATAACATTTTTTTTAATCAAAAATATATATAATTTTATACAACAAATTATAACATTTTTGACTTCTGGTTAAGTTTTGAGAAAAATCGAAGTGACAATTTTTTAACACAAAATGCTAAAAGTTGATGAAAGTTAATTTTTGACTCATTATCTTGGTAAAAATTAAATATCCTGGTTGTCTTATGAACATTTTTCTTCAACATTCAGTATAATTTTTATAAAAACTAAACTGTAAGTTTTTTTTTCATAAAAATTAAAATCTACAAAAAATGTCGCATAAAATTGGTAAAAATTAATGTTCGATAACTCGTAAATAAATTTAGGTATTTACTTAAAAATGGTTAAATTTAATGGCTAAATTGTCTTAAAAAATCCAGTCTTTATGTTTTTATATAAGCAATAAAAACTTTCAAAGAATGCTACTAAAATTAACAAAAACTTATCTTTTTTATAGAAAAATTCAGCTGCCAACTTACAAACTACAAAAACAATAAAAAAGTGATAAGAAATGGTTTTTGACTCAAGCATTATGAGAATATTTTGCGAATAAATGAATTTATTGACTTTAAAATAATTTCATTCTTTACAAAATATTTTTTTTTGTTTAAAGTAATTTTCTTAGTAAAATTCGTTTTCGATTTTTTTTAAGAAATGAAAACCTTCAAAAAACGCTATTAAAAATTTGTCAAAATTTGCTTCCGATTAAAAAATCCAACTTTTTTTATCATAATATGCAAAATATAGCTGTTAACATTTAGTAAACATTTTAGTTAAAACAAATTTTAACAAAAAACGAAAATCTGAAGAAAAAACTAAAAACTGGTTTTCTCTGTCTTTTCCGTCATAAACTGTGGACATTTTTCAAAAATATTTTCATATAATATTTCAAAATTATTTCTTTTTTTTTTAGACTGAGACTCTGTCTCATTGCTCAATCTTATTATCTGACATTCATTCTCAAAAATCGATTTTGAATAATAATTAATATCCTTTCCATGAAATTTTCCATGACCAATACGCACATTTGCGGATTCGTCAACTTCCATCTTTAATATTTCTTATCGACTATGGAGCACTAGCATACCCCTTAATTTGCACGTGAACTCATCAAAAAGTCTAATGGCTGAAACACAAACACTCTTCAGCTTCAGCTTCGGTTTCGTGTGTGTTCCGTTGGGCCTGCCTCGAGGTTGCTTTGAATGACACTTCCAACATGACATTTCTAAAATGGCACACACTAAAACATAAAGATGAGTGTTTACTCACCACTTTTGTTTGTTCATGTTCTATAAAGGAGGCTGACAAAATTCAAATAACATAATGTGCATCTTAACCTTACATTTAAACATTTCAAGGGTTAAAGTGACAACTTTAGTTATAAAATGATATAAAGATATGGTCTAACTTTTTAATTTGGACCACTCACTAGTCACTACACATGAAAGCATTCCAAGATTCCAACAGTTTTCTAATTATGCCATATCCAAGAGCTAAAACACAGTAGTTTAGAGGGTTTTTGGTCCATTTCCCACAGAAAGGTAAGAAATTGTTTTGAAACGTATACCTTTTTTTAAAATAATATAAATCTTTCTTCTTGTTTCAATTTCTAATATTGTGAAGAACGCTACAAAAATTCTAAAACCCAGAAAATGAGAGAGGATCTGATATGAAGAATTGTCTTGATTTTTCGAATTCATTTTTCGGGGGTCTATTATTACTATCGCTGTCAGTCTTCTTAGTCGTAGATTCAAGAAAATATTTAGATCTTAAAGGAGTCAACAAAACTTAAAAATTGTAGAGAGAAAAATGTTTGGTTCTTGAATTTAAGGATATAGGTGCATTTAAGTACATAATTTCTCTTAAAATTATATAAAAACAAATTAAGGCAAACAAATAAGTTGGAAATTTCGTGTGGCACTCACAAATTACACGTTTCAGATATTCTTTTCACTTCAAATTCCAAGAGATATAAAGCCTTTATATCAATAGATATGAACCGTTCATTATGTTTTTCAATTAGCCATTAGTTTAACAAAAATTTCACTTTTGTTGTTTTTGAATTATATTATTGAAATGCGTATTTAAATCTCAGTTCAAGAACATCTAAAGCAAATTCACTTTAAAAAGTAGATTTATTAAACTTTTAAAGATCTTAAAAGTTTTTGTGTTCAACAGAAAATCAATACTGAAAGCAATAAAATGCATGCCTGGGTCGCTAGAACTAGCTAATGTCGTCCAAAAAATGTGTTTAAAAATATTTATTATATTTTAAGATTTAAAAATGCATCTGCAAAATAAGTTTTTCGCAAAAATTTAAATGCCATTTTATTTCTCAAAAAAACTAGGTTTACTAATTAGTTTTTTTGGAAAATTAATAATAATTAATAGAGCGGATTTTTACATATACATTTTTTAAATTTTGTGTCCAGTTTTTTATTTTTTAATAAAAAAAATGTATAATGACATAATTAAGAAAACTTAAAAAACAACGTTTTTATGAAAGGTACTCTTCTGATTTAATACCAAAATATGTTTTTCTTGTAGAAAGAAGCCAAATTATGGAAACAAAATTAGAAAGTTTCGAATTTTTGTATTAAAAAAATGAAAAAAATTTTTTTTTGACTTTTCTACCATTGTAATGTCATGTTTCATTAAAAGGTCGAGTTTGAATTTTTTTTAATTAAATTTTTGAGACGAAATTGAATACGAGGTTCAGGATTTAAAGGAAACTTATTATCAACTTGACATTCTTTTATTCAAGATTTCTTTTTAAAAACCTGAATATTTGTTCTTTTTCTTAGAAACAATTATTCTTAAAATAATTTAAGGCATTACTAAAGTTTTTCCAAATTCTAAATTGAGTAAAACAAAAAGTTTAGCTGTTTTTGACAGCAAACCACTTTTTGTAAAATGTCGTCAAATTACTAACAAATCTTTAGATAAACCATTATTTAAAAAACTTAACTGTATTAGCTTTTTGGAACATAAGAAACCCCCCCCTGGATTGTCCATTGGTCAAAAGTTGATGAATTTGTGCTGCGTTATTGGAAAATTGCTGAATTTCTGATTCATATTATTTTCTTGGTCCAGTCCTTTGTTAAAAGCAGTACTTTTGGCAAACAAAGTTCAAGGAAGTAAAATATAAATTTTATTTTCATATCTAAAAAATAAATAATTAAAAATATAATGGGATTCATATCCATTAACGCAATACGATAGTTTTGAGTTCAAGGTAGTTCCTACGAAAATAGAAAAATATCTACCAGGGGGGAGTCATGACAGCTACGACCCCCTCTGGATCCGCCATTGGGTCAAAGCTTCATAGTGATAGCATGCATTGAATTTCTATGGCTGAACTCGTAAACGTCAGGCAAAGCCGAATCTGAATCGTGTTTGTGTTTCAACCATAAAGATGCTAAGTCTCAAGATATCTTCGTGAAAAATACACGTTGAGAAAACTTTTCTCCTAAAACTACGAAATAACATGATGTAAAAATGTTCGTTATTTTTGGAGTACACTTTGACAATATAGATACGTTTGTGTATTATTACAGCTTTTACTTTTCAAATGCCACAATATTACAGTTTGAAAAACGACAGTAATATATGGGTTACTTTTATTAGGAAACTATTTGTTTTCATGAGAAAGGTGTAATTGTTTTATTTGCTGGTGATGTCATAACTTTTCACAAAATACAACCCAAAAACTACAATCATTCGATACCCATTCTTTGTTCGAAAGTCTCTGTTCTAATCTAATAATTCTCTAAAGTTCGGCAGTTATTTCTTTTTATAGAAGAATTTTTGTTTAATGTCAAACTCTAATTTCAATCAATCATATCTTAAGCCTCAAGTAAAGTGGCCTTAATTTTATATTTTTTTTGTTATTGTCTTGTTATTTTGATCCTTTTAATATTTTGCATCGTTAATCATTTTATAGCTATATCACTTAATTTAAATTCAATGCGCTTTATTTGTTTGATGGTATTGAATCAACGGAATTTTTTAATTCAATATAATTTGCAATAATTTTGACGTATAAATAAATTCCAAAACAAAACCATGATTTTATTGATAAAATTCTTTAAGAAAACCGAAAAAGATGACTGATGACTTATGTATAAAATCTCCAAAACAATCAATCAATCAAAAAATCATAGAAACCAAATCTCCACAACTTGAATATTGTTTAAAACTAGACGTACTTTTTAAAACTATTCCTATCAATTAAATATTTTTTTTTACTCAAAGACTATTTAAAATTAATCGTATTCTAATCACATGCAGTAATTATTCAATTATCTGATAAACAATTAAAGGGATATATTTATCACTGATGTAAATCGTAAACTAAACAAAGAAATAACTATTGAATAAATAATAGAAACTTATTTTTATAAACACCCTTAATGATTTCAGGTGTGTTTTACAATATTAATAAACGTGTGTTTACATTTTGTATTTGTAAAATATTCAATTTGTAGGCGCTTGATTTATTTCTACTCAAGATTATTTAATTTGACAGATGAAAAACAATTTATTATTTCTGACATGGAAAACAAATTTAAAATATCAAATAATACACATGTTTTAACAATTAAAAATTAAATTTGGAAATCTTTCACATGGGCTTTATTTCTATTCGCAGATAGTGACGAATTGTCAGTTTCGTCTCCATATTTTCCTCTGCCATGGCCTTTCACACAAAAAAAAAAAACAAGAGTAGTATAATTTTGAGGTGTGGATGGTATGTGGAACGCCAATAGAGTATGACAGTTCGTTACAACCACACTGCAATTTGTCACTACCAAATTATTTTTACAAAATTTTCTTGTTTTACAGAACAAAATGCAAATTTTATTATTCTTACGTTATTTTCAATTGATTTCTTATAATGTTAATGGGTTTTTGTTTAAAAATTGACATTTTGAAATTTATAAAACCAAGTTTGTTCGTCCATTTGTTGTTCGCTGTCATCTGCAAGGCACTTTATTTAAAATTAAGACGGAAAGAAAAGGGTTATAAGTTGGGAGACGGGAAATTATTGAAAATGAAGCTAGTATTGTAAAGGTTCTTTTAAAAAATTCTTAACAGCGTGAAAGAATAAACAAAAATAGACAACGAAAATAACTTCACTGGGATAAGCTTTTCCCGGAAAAGGAAGTCACAACTAGTGTGAAATTGTTTTGTCAAGTTGTCTGGGAAATTATTTAACTATTTGATATTTTTGACATTTAAATTCCCTTTTAAATTGGGAAATATTTTAGTTTTGAATCAATTTGTTAAAATATTTGGGGTTTTATAAGATATCAACGTTAAAGGTTGTTTCTTTTATAAAGTATTTTTAAGTTATTCTATTTTTTTTATTTTAAAACATTACAAATATTATATTTTGTCTCTTTTTTTTTAATTGTTATATTTTATGTATTTCAGATTTCATAATACCCCAGCGGGTAATTTTAGCTATTATGGGCTTCTTAGCAATTGTAAATGCATATACGATGCGAATTTCTCTCTCAGTAGCCATCACCCAATTGGTTGTTGCCAAAAATCACACAGGTTCCGGTCATGATTCGGGTGTTTGTCTGCCTGAGCCAGTTAAACCAGGCGCAGTAGTCGTAAGTAATTCAGAAAACATATTTCAACAGCATTATCCTCATTTAAAATTTTACGCAGGTTCCTCATGGTGGTGTATATACTTGGTCAGAAGAACATCAGGGATTAATTTTGTCCTCATTCTACTGGGGTTATATAGTAACACATATTCCCGGTGGAATATTGGCTCAAAAATTCGGTGGAAAATGGACTCTTTGTTTGGGAATTCTATCGACAGCTTTTTTCACTTTACTCACTCCATTGGCTATACGTATGGGAGGATCATATGCTTTAATTGCTGTTCGTGTTATAATGGGTATGGGTGAAGGAACTACATTCCCGGCCTTGAGTGTACTCATTGCATCATGGGTGCCACTAAAAGAGAGAAGCAAATTGGGAGCTTTAGTGTTGGGTGGTGGACAAGTTGGTACCATTTTGGGTAATTCGATATCTGGATTGTTGTTGGACGCATATGTATGGGATTATACATTCTACTTCTTTGGTGTAATGGCACTTGTTTGGTTCTTAACTTTTGTATGTTTATCTCAGTTTGGATACTCAGAAAGAAAAAGTTCTGATTGTATGATTTTGCTCTAGATTGCTCTTTGCTACAGTGAACCTGGATCTCATCCTTTCATCAAGCAATCCGAAAAGGAATATCTAATCCGAGAACTGGGTTCAATTGATCGTAAAACTGACCTACCACCTACACCATGGAAGAAAATATTTACCAATGCTCCAATGCTTTCATTGATCTGCGCACAAATTGGTCACGATTGGGGCTTCTTCATTATGGTCACCGATTTGCCCAAGTACATGAATGATGTCATGCAGTTTTCTATTAAACATAACGGACTCTACTCATCTCTGCCATATATTTTGATGTGGATTGTTTCGCTTCTTTCTGGTTTTTTTTCGGATTATTTTATAACAAATGGCATCATTGGCATCACAAATTCGAGGAAGATCTGTACCTCAATTGGTAAGAATTTTTAGTCTTCTACTTTGTTCTTCGTTAGCAAACTAACTCCTTCTTTTCCAGCTGCAATTGGGCCAGCAATATTTATTGTGGCTGCCTCGTACGCTGGTTGTAATAGATTCTTAGTTGTGGTGTTCTTTACAATTGCCATGGGTCTCATGGGTACCTACTATTCTGGCATGAAGTTGAACCCTATCGACTTGAGTCCCAATTACTCAGGACCTTTGATGGCCATTACGAATGGAATTGCTGCTATAACTGGAATTATAACACCATATCTTGTAGGAGTAATGACACCCAATGTAAGATTCTTTATTAATAATCAATCTATTTAGTGGTAATTAATATTTTTCTTCATCATTTTTAAGACAACACTTCTTGAATGGCGTCTAGTATTCTGGGTGGCATTTGTTGTATTAGTATCAACATCGATTGTCTATATGATATGGGCTTCAGGTGAAGTTCAAGACTTCAATGATTATCGACCAGAAAAAGATATGGAAGAAGGTGGTCAAAAAAAGAACACCAAATAATAATTTAAAACATAAAATTATTTCAATAAAAGCTCATTATCTTTAGTCTTCTCTTTTCCAGTTTATTTGTAGGGTTCTTATGAATAAACAAAAAGAAATTTGTAGCCTTAAAATAATTCATAGTAAAACCACAGGTTGGAACTTAAAAAAAACACACACACAATTAAGTATAAAACGAATTTAAAGCTTTCGACTGCAATATGCTTATGCATATTTATATTAATTAAATTACTGTATGAAAATACCTTACTATATAAATTTTTGTTATTATTATATTAACTTTGTTACAAAGTGTGAGTGTGTAGAGTTTTAGCATTTGATTACCTTTAGACTTTAACAATAAGATATTATTTAACTAAACAAAAAAAACATAAATTATAAATATAATGCTTGCCTTCTCATGTTATTAAATAAATAAAGAGATTAATTAAAAAAAAATAAACAACACACCAAATGTAATAAATCCTTTAAGGAGAATTGCAACACCACCATAAACATGGAAGCGTTCAGTGCTTTAGTATTGTAATTTATTTATAAATTTGTTTACCCTGAGGCTTCACAAGAGTAAAATCCAATCCAGCTTCTCTTCCGCAATCCGTTGTTTTTTTTTGACTGGGCATATTATGTCTTGCCATGAGCAACTTCAAATGTCACATTTGACATTAAAAACGGTTAATCTGTTGTTTATTTTTTTTGTTGATTTACCATTAGTGTCGATAGTTATTGGTTTTGGATGAATCCATTTCTCGAAGTAAGGGAACTTCATGATTTGGACTTACTAAGGGGAGGACGGTGCAGACTATATGAATTTTCGTATGATGTCGGTCGACAGCTTTGAAGCTTGGTCTCTATTGGATTATCTGATGACAGGCCGATAGTCCTGTCATCAGAAATGTTCAATGGAGACCCCAAGTTCAAATAAAAACTACATGTTTTAAAAAAAAATTGTACACATTTGTAAAATATATTCTAATTTTGTTAAACCTTAGAAATTAACCGATTTTAGTTAACTAAATAATAGGAAGAAACAAAACAAACAAAAAAATATCGTTATTGATGTTCTACAATATGAGTTTTTTGCAATTAATGTATTTGTTTATAAAATACATGCTAAGTAAAAAGACAAAAATACATAAATAAATAAAATTGATTCAATACTGGAAACTGTTTTTTGTGAAGGTATACAATTTAAAACCAACTGAAGAATTGCGTTTAGATCGAATTGAATAGTTATATTTTGGGAAACGGAGTATAAAGGTATAAAAAAATAAAATAAATTGGGTGGCGCAACAGTCCATTGAGAACTAGGGCCTAGTGACTTACAACTCTCAACCGTTCCAGTGTGTGAGTAATGTTGTCAGGAATGGAGGGACCTACAGTTTATATGCCGAATCCGAACGGCTAATTTGAGAAAGCACTTTTTCATGACAAGATTTACTCTTTTAGAATTTGTCAATTCCTCGCAAGAGGCAGTACCCGTGAAAAGACTTAAGATGGCATAGGCAGTAATCGAACCCAAGACCTCTGGCAGGAGTGTTCAACGCACTTGCCATCATGCCACTGGTACTACAGTATAAAGGTACACAAATGTATTAATGTAGTTCGAAGTTTCGAAGTTTTTAAAATTAAAGCTAAATATACACGATTATAAGATTTTCCAATATTGAATATGATAGAATTATGTTTACATTTAAATGCTGATTTTGAAACGTCAAAAATCTATTCAATTAACTTTGGACAATACTCCGCCGGAGGGAAAATTTTAACTCACTTTATAGTTCCATGTAGCCAATCAAAATGACTTGACTGCTTAGTCGCCTTTAACCATTCCGCCCAGATAAATTTAAAAAAAAAACATAATTTAATCATCATCAATTTATCGACGGAATATCAATTGCCACCCAAACATTTGATGGTAATGGGGAAAAGAGCCGTCAAGACATTTGGCTAATCGGTGGAAGTTATTGGGCGACATAATGGCTGAAACACCAACACGCTTCAGCTTCGGTTCACCATTCCATAGGAATTCAATGCATGCTATCACGTTTCATTTGACTATCAAAGAACGCAATGTTACGTAATGTGACTCCAAACGGGAGTTCTAGTTCAAATTTGCTGAACATTTGCTTTGCCTGACAGCTCAGCAGCTGTAAAAAAGTCACCAAACAAATTACATTTGCGTTTGAAGGCATTCCCATTGGTTATTATAGTATGTGGATGCTACTTCAGCGATAAATTTAATTTTTGCTACGTCAAAACTCATATTTTTTTCTGAGAAAAAATAACAGCTGCTAATGACAGAAGTGTCATTCAAAGCAACCTCGAAGCAGGTCCATAGTAACCCAGACGAAGACGAAGCGGAAGCATGTTTGTGTTTCAGCCATTCTGATTGGCCAGCTATCAAAAAATGGCCTTCAAATTAAGGCAACTTTATGGGAAAGCTAGTCAAGTTTTTCCCTAACTATCAAGTCAAGTCAGCTTATGTCAAAATGACATCTGATCATTGCTTTTTCATTGAACTAAAAGCTGAACTTTATAACTCTACGATTTATTTATTTTAAGCACAATTTCATTTGATGTTTTGTGTAAAAGGGTTCCTTGTCAAATGAAAAAAGGAATAAGTAATATTTTTTTAAATACAAAATATAGATCGGATTGGAATTGTAGCTTGCTTGAGGAATGTTTTAGCATAGCATATTGGTAAAGCTTAAAGCGCTTTAGTTAAAATTCTTTTGACCATCTCTTGATAAAACCGAGAGAACTATTAGCTTTATTAATAATTTGGTCAAAGTGGGAATGGAAATTCAAGTTTTTTCTTTTATATGTGAAAAAACTTATCTGTTGAAAAACCAACAGAGAAAGAAAAAACATGTGGGCGGTCAAAGAGAGCAAACATTTTTTGGTCATTAACTTTAAAATAGGGTTTGGAAGGATTTATGCTTAGTTTATTGAAAAGAAAATTGGAGTCTTGGTCACAAACAAAGTGAACTGGAACCAGACTACTTTCTTGCAGCGCAGATATTGCTTGCTCTACAACCATTGCCATTCCCGAATTTCGAGGGGTGACAAAACTTTGGACTTAAATTCAAATAAGTTAGTCGTAGCGGATCTACCTTTAAGAAAGCCATGTTGAGCGGGGAGAATAGGGGCTTGCAATGGAAAAAAAAACAGAATCAAAAACTAAGCTTTCAAAATATTTTGGGATGCATGAAACTTTAGCAATAAGTCTATAATTGTTAATTTCAGTTTTATTGTCTTGTTTATGAATTTAAAATATATATGAATCTTTCCATATGGGAAAGAGAGAGTTTAAAGAGTGCAGTTAGAGGCTTTGACAGTGAATGCTTGCATTTTTTTTTAGAACAACTGATGGGACGCCATCAGGACCAGGGCTACAGTTTTCTTTGAGGCTTACGATTTTGGCAAGTACCATTTCTCCAGTTATTGTAAAAGATGAAAGGGAGGTTTGCGCGCAACCATCCAAATAACTAAAGTACGTAGATCAGGATCATGAAGATGGTCAGTATAAGATTTGATAAAGTATTTAGCATATAGATTTGTTATAGTTGTTTGATCTGAGGAGATTATGAGAAGAGGTGAAATCTTATTTGCGAAAGAACGGTGCTGATTCTTCAATACAGTATGAGAGAATCAAATAAAACCAATTTCAAGGGACTCTACTGTTGTGTTGAATGGAGGGAACTTAATTCAAAGTCTACTGAGCTAAGAAGATTGTTGAGTTTGGAGGAATCAGCCCTACGAAAATAAATCATAACAATAATTCTCCAATTCAAAAAAGTTATTTTTTTAAATTCATTGGGAAGGAGATATTAAAGGGAGGATGATAGCGATCCACAATTATCGCAATCAGATGAGATGAGGTGTCTCCCCATAAAGTTTGCCACTCCATATAGTTGAAAAAGATCACAATCAAACAGACGATCAAGGAACAGCGATTGTGTATACATTCGTCTGTCAAATACTTTGAAACAGCTGCTTCGAACATACAACATTTTCATTCCCGAATTTGAAGCGAATAATTGTCCCCCGGTTGAATTGGGAATAGAAGCATTTTGATTACGGGTTAAGTCTGAGTGATAATGTTTGTACCTATGTATATATTTTACACAATTTCATTAAAAATTTAAAATAATATTGCCAGACAGTTTTCGTCGGCGGTAATTTCCGCCTGACACTTTAAAGTTTGCGAAAAAATGAGGTAAGTTTTCTTAGAGTCTGAGTCTTTATTTTTATGCATGATACTTTGGAAACTATTTCAACACACTTTGCAAACAGCCAGACAAATTGTAGAAGCTAAATATCCACCAGACATTTTTAAAATCTCACGAACTTTGTCTTTTTTTCTTGTTTTTTCCTATTTCAGGACTTTAAAGATGCGTTTCGGTTTCTCAATCGGGATGGTAGGACTTCGGTTTGGTGTTAGCGCTGTCAAAATCGAACTGTCGCCCTATGTGGTATTCTGGAGCATCCCCAGCTATAACTTTGGAAGATCTTCCTTCAGGTTGTATCCAATGATCCAAAATACCTCGATCGAGGGTAGAAAAATCGGGGTGAACAAAGAAGTAGCGGCGGTCAAGCACCTGGGATTACATCTGAGACCGTCGAGAAATCGCCTTAGAGTTTATATTTCCTTAATTATTTTTTAATACAAGTTTTCTTTGTCAACTCACCACTATGATTCGTATCCAAGTTTTAATATCTCTTATTTTTGTTTGTATCTTTTTATTTTAATTCGCAATACTCGACACTCATGTTGCTTTTGCTTCTTCCATAAATTATTATTGATTGAATCTCGGAATATGACTGACTACTATACATATCAATCGGAACAGCAATAAATCCCTTTATTACTAATACACACAAAAGCTATCAGAAGATTTCTCCTAACGAAAAAAAACCTCGTACCATCCGCTCCTCAGTATACGTACGATCCTTAATATTCTAAATGAAAAAGAAAAGCGGTATTCGGTACAGTGCTTCTCACTGGCCGAATACAAATTACTCAAAAAGCCACGGACGACATCGATTTTATCGGGGTCAAGCCTTTCACCACGGTGAAGTCCAGGCGAGGGGGTTATAGGCTACCAATGTTCCTGGTAACATTATCGCCCCAAAGCAGTTTTGAGAGTGTAAAGAAAATCACATCTCTCGACTATCAAACTGCACGCTGGTATACATTAAAAAGGCACGACGGCATTTTACAATGTACTAACTGCCAGAGGTTTGGCCATGCCAATGCCAACTGCAATATGCAGTTGCGTTGTGTCAGGTGCGGAGAAACCCACAAAGAAGGAGAATGATGTAAGCTGGGGAATGAGCGGGTTGAGGATTTGACCCTGCTCAAGTGTGTCCTTTGTGGAAACCAAGGGCACCCGGCTAACTATAGGGGTTGCCCTAAGGTCCAACAAATGAAACAGAAACAGGCCAGCCAAAAAGCCGAAAAAAGTCGAACAGTTCGACAGGCTCCAATACAAAAATTCATAGATCCCAAATTTTCCTACGCCCAAATGGTGTCAGGGAATGGGAACACGAGACAGGCTCCACCAACGGTTGCCCCAAAGGCCCCTGTGCCTAAAGCACCAGAGGTGCAGCCTGACATTGTAGCCTTGTTGTTGAGCATTCAAGGTCAACTAACAGGACTGCAAAGTCAGATAAAGGAGCGAGGCAAAAGGGTAGATCATCTCTACTCTTTGTTGCCTGGCGCAATTTAAACCATAATGGGCGCGCTGCCGAAGACGCGCCTTAAAGTCCTAGCTATGAATGTAAATTCAATGATTAGGATTGAACGAAGAGCCAATATGTTCCAATTGTTGACAGACTACAGTCCCGATGTGTTTATGGCTAGCGAAACTAAGCTAAACCACAAACACAAATTGACTCATAAAAATTACAATATCGTAAGAAGAGACCGGCCCGACTCCATTCAAGAGGGCGGTCGGTGTCGCTCTCTTTATACGAAAAGGCATTAATTATAAAGTCATACATAACAATGAATTGCGAAAGCTCAAGACGCTAGAAGTTTGCGTTGTATGCATCTCTCTCTCTCAAGGGAAGCGGATGTATATGACCTTTTGCTGTACGACACCAGACTGACAGTTACAGACAAAGTGGGTAATCACCCGCGAAACTGCTTACAGACAGTCGAGTACGACAGTGATCACTGCGGACAGGCTGCTGTAATGCAGATTCCGAACGAACGCTTGGAGTTGGAGGAATACGTTCCAACGCATTCTTACAATTACAGTAAGATGCGGTGGCCTCGTTTCACCAATGCCCTAGCGAGGAACTTCGTTCGAGTGACATAGCCCCACCAAACAACAGAAACCTGACAAATACAGAAATTGATCAACAATTACAACAGATGGACGAAACAATAAAACGAACGATGGAACGGACAATTCCAAAGTACAGAGAACGGGACCAAATGGACGCTTACAGAAACGCGACAATTGACGCACTAAGAAAGCACAAGAGTGGCTTACTGACAAGACTCAAAAACTTGCACAGACGACTTACAGACCCACACAACTTGGAGGCTAGGACACTGAAGTCGTCAATAAAAAATGTCAATCTGTTGATTAATAAGAACTACAGGTTATCAATTAACAAGTACTGGGACCGCAAGATCCGGTCAGTTAATTCGAGTGACCCTAGTATGTTCCCCAAAATCAACAAGATATTCAGGAAAAAAAACGATAATGACATTCCGTGTCTTAAACTCCAAAGAACTGAAGAGAACAGAGACGTACTCAGGACAGCGCAAATAGATCCAGAGGAAGCCATCTTTGACTATGACTTTTACATAATTGAAGATCCGAAGGAAAAAGTGGAGGCGGTGGGAGCTGCTTTCCAGCAAGTATACAAGGTGAATGTTAGCATTCGCCCCAACCACGACCTGGAAAACAGAGCCCTACTTAATCACTTTTACCTCCGTAGTGATATCACACATTGGCGATCTGAGAACCGCGGTTTCATGCGGTTCAATGACGATTCCTTGGCAAATGCCATAATCGCCGAGCAAACGGGACCAAGTCCCTTGTTAGTGACGAAGGTTGAGCTTCAGCTCATCTTCAACTCAATAAAAAACAAGAAGTCAGCAGGTATCGATGGTATATCCAACGTTGTGCTAAGACATTTACCGACGGAAGCAATTGACATTTACATCACACTCTTCAACAATGCACTAAATAATGCATATTATCCATTGCATTGGAAGACCGCTGTAGTTCATCCTCTCCCGAAAAAGGGAAAGGACAACTCCAACCCGTCAAATCTTCGGTCGATAAGTCTTCTTCCGAGCATCAGCAAAGTTTTCGAAAAAATCATTAATAGGGCTCTGACTAAGTGGGCTGCGGACAACAAAATAATTCCGGATAAACAGTTCGGGTTCAAGGCGGGTCATGACACAATTCATGCTGCGTCTAAACTCGTTTCTGATATCCAATGGAATAAATCAAAACAACAATGCACAGGTGCTGTTCTGGTTGATTTGGAAAAGGCCTTTGACACCGTATGGTTAGAGGGTCTTTGCCTAAAACTGAGCAGGCTTGGCATAAGCAAGCCATTGTTGTATATACTTTATGATATGCTTAACGGTAGAAAGTTTATTGTCAAAAGTGGCAATGTAACTTCTACCACAACATTCTCAATTAAAAATGGTCTTCAACAGGGAGCGGTGAATTCGCCGATTCTCTTCAGCATTTACACCAGCGATCTGATAGGTAGTCTTACAAAGGCAATTGCGTACAGAACGGCCCGAAAGGTTGAGGTTATTAGAATTCTCTTGCAGCGTGATTTCGACAAGATTCAGCGATATTGCGACGACTGGAAACTATAAATAAATGTCCAGAAGTCAGAGACAATTCTGTTCCGGACTTTGTTGGCTAGGGCCACGAGGGATACGTGTAAGAATTGGCGCAAGATGGTCATCGTTGATCTTCACGGGCAGCCATTAGCGAGCAAAAGTGTAGTGAAGTACCTCGATATCTGGTTAGATCAGTATTTATATTTCGACAGACATATAATTGCTGCTCTGACCAGGGCCAGAGGAGCCTTCGCTTTGACGAAACGGCTGTTTTTTAGCAGTCGGCTTGACCCCGGAGTGAAGGTAATTTGCTACATGGCCCTCATACGGCCAATGATCGTTTATGGTTGTCCTGTGTGGTTCAACGTTGCCCCTTCCCAGATGGAGAGGTTTCGGGTGCTCGAGCGGCAGTGTTTACGACGCTGTACCGGCTTATATCGAACAGTCGAATCTTCTTATGTGCATTACTTTTCCAACGAGGTCCTATACAACGAATCAACAGAATTGACAATTTCGTGATAAAACTCGTTCGAGGTCACATTGCAAGAGCTATGTCTTCGACCAACAATTTTATTTTCGGGGCGTTCTATCCGAACGACGAGTATTTTGAAAGTGCACGCTTGAGCGGGTTCATTCCACCAGAGGCATTCCTCTTTTTAGACAAATGCGGTCTGATACAGGATAGATTGGCAGTTCCGTTAATCTACCACGTCAGACGAAGAACCGTGGATAGGCGACTCCCGTACAATCGGGACATCATGGCACAAGGTGGAGCGGAGCTCCTTCGGTTCAGTAGGGCTGTGTCCGAGCGGGACCGAACTGATAGGGTGAAGCAGGAGAACCAGTTTTGGTGGCTTCAATCGGCACTTGATAGTGGGTAGTCGGGATGGGGTTTTAAGCCTTGGCCGGCTTACATACTTGTTTTATAGTTTTAGGGTTTAGTTTTAAGTAGAATAGGCATGGTGGCACAACAAAAATACAAAAAAAAAACAAAAGAAATTAAAAAAAAAACATGGAATATAAAAAACAAAAAAAAAAAAAAAACAAACAAAAAAAAAAACGTACAAAAAAGACAATAAAATATAAAAACAAAACACGTTAGATTTGCTGCTGTGGTTGTTCTTGTTTTAAGTAGTTCATAGGTAGAATAGGTAGTTTAAGTTAGTTTTAAGTTTTATTTAAGGACCTTATTTTAAGTAGTTTGTAAGTAAAAATAAAAAAGGTTATTGATACCTATTAGTTTTTTTTCAAAATTTTCTAATAAAAACAAAACAAATAAAATTTAGATTGAAGTAAAATAGATCTTAAGGCCGAAAGGCATTAGTAATTAGTGTTATAGTTTAACTTAGAGTGTCCGTATGGGACCATTAAGTTAGTTGTAAGTGATGGATAATTAGGCTAGTTTTATGAATTTTTGTCTAGCTTTAAGATAGGTTTAAGATTGAATAAATAAAAATGAATTTAAAAAAAAAATACGTACGATCCTACTAAAACTAAATGCATTTATTCGAATTTAATCGTCCATGTTCCGAATTTCGATCGAAAGTGAATTGAAATCACTTTTCAATTTCACGTGGAATAAAATTGCATGTTCTTCAATTCGATCGGTTTCGAAAACTTGGAAATTGCATCGAACTGTCAGAACTGAAAGATCATCCATTTTTATTTTCTTTCTGAAGTAAAATGTTTGCCGTTTTGCAGATGGATGCAATATTATTGGCAATTTTAAGTGAAAAAAGGAAGAAGAATTCAAGAGAAAAAATAAGAAGACGAATTTTGCGAGACAAATTAAATATATACAGCTGTCAACAAAAAAATAGCAGCGCTATTTTTTTTCTCATTTCTTTTTATTATATCTCCTTTGTTATTGCTTTTTTCTCTCTAACTTAGATTTTTCTGAAACTCTTAATAAACGGTGATTTTTAAAGAGCTAGAGAACTTTTTAAAAAAAAAAAACTCATAAAATCTGCAAAATCTCATCGATTCTTTATTTGAAACGTTAGATTGGTCCATGACATTTACTTTTTGAAGATAATTTCATTTAAATGTTGACCGCGGATGCGTCTTAGGTGGTCCATTCGGAAAGTCCAATTTTGGGTAACTTTTTCGAGCATTTCGGACGGAATAGCCCGAATTTCTTCGGAAATGTTGTCTTTCAAAGCTGGAATAGTTGCTGGCTTATTTGTGTAGACTTTAGACTTGACGTAGCCCCACAAAAAATAGTCTAAAGGCGTCAAATCGCATGATCTTGGTGGCCAACTTACCGGCCCATTCCTTGAGATGAATTGTTCTCCGAAGTTTTCCCTCAAAATGGCCATAGAATCGCGAGCTGTGTGGCATGTAGCGCCATCTTGTTGAAATCACATGTCAACCAAGTTCAGTTCTTCCATTTTTGGCAACAAAAAGTTTGTTAGCATTGAACGATAGCGATCGCCATTCACCGTAACGTTGCGTCCAACAGCATCTTTGAAAAAATACGGTCCAATGATTCCACCAGCGTACAAACCACACCAAACAGTGCATTTTTCGGGATGCATGGGCAGTTCTTGAACGGCTTCTGGTTGCTCTTTACTCCAAATGCGGCAATTTTGCTTATATACGTAGCCATTCAACCAGAAATGAGCCTCATCGCTGAACAAAATTTGTCGATAAAAAAGCGGATTTTCTGCCAACTTTTCTAGGGCCCATTCTCTGAAAATTCGACGTTGTGGCAGATCGTTCGGCTTCAGTTCTTGCACGAGCTGTATTTTATACGGTTTTACACCAAGATCTTTGCGTAAAATCTTCCATGTGGTCGAATAACACAAACCCAATTGCTGCGAACGGCGACGAATCGACATTTCACGGTCTTCAGCAACACTCTCAGAAACAGACGCAATATTCTCTTCTGTACGCACTGTATGCATTCGTGTGGTTGGTTTAATGTCCAATAAAGTAAACTGAGTGTGAAACTTGGTCACAATCTTTTGCTTACTTGGTCGATTATGTAGACCATAAATCGGACGTAAAGCGCGAAACACATTTCGAACCGAACACTGATTTTGGTAATGAAGTTCAATGATTTGCAAGCGTTGCTCGTTAGTAAGTCTATTCATGATGAAATGTCAAAGCATACTGAGCATCTTTCTTTCTGACACCATGTCTGAAATCCAAAATCTGAAATCAAAAAAATCACCCTTTATTAGCTTTCATTATCATCACCATAAATCATATCAATATGGATTATATCAATAAAATAACGGCACTTTGTTTAAAAAATTGCAAACTATGGACACACAAAATAATAGCAGCGTTAATGCAAAAAATAGTTAAAATCATTAAAATAAAGTATAATTCAACTAAAATAGCCAACAAACAGTGAGTATTTTCTGCAAATATCATTTTTTGTTATTTTGCATGTTTTTTTGTTAAATTGATTAAACAGTGGGACGAGGAAAACACTGCAGTCAAGAGCTACGCCCCAAATGAGGAGCACCGGACAATCGTACATGCAAATCCAAAAAAATTTGAACGTTTCTGTAAAGCTGATAAATAATGCCATAAATTTTGTTTAAAAAGTTAAAAAGTCGAAAACGCAAATTGGAGGACGGGACCATAGGCAAATAGTCAAAATGTTAAAGAAAGACCCCTTTAAATCAGCTGTTGAGATAAACAAGGAGCTCGAGCTCAATGTGCGTCGCACTCTTCGCACAGCTAGTTTGAAGGCATGCCACCCAAGAAGAAAGCCACTCCTCTCCAAACGTCATCTGGTTCAACGCCTTGCTTTGCAAAAAAGTATGGTTGTTGGACACGAGAGAAGTGGCGGAACGTCTTGTTTTTAGACGAAAGCAAAATCGTTCTTTTTGGTGGCACTGGGTCTAGAAATTTTGTTTGGCGTCCACCTCACACAGAGTTCGATGATGGCATTATGGATCAACATGCCTATGTCCAAATTTTGGAGGAAGTGATGCTGACTTACGCTGAAGAAGACATGTCTCTCGGATGGGTCTTCCAGCAAGACAATGACCCAAAGCACACAAGCCGTAGTGCGAAAGAGTGGTTCTCGCGTAAGGATATACAGCTCTTAGATTGGCCAGCGCAATCTCCAGACCTGAATCCCATTGAGCATTTGTGGGGGGATGTTAAACGTGGCTTTGGCAAGCACAACCAAAAAAATCATTCAGAATTGTGGACGGCTGTACAAAGTGTATGGAGGGGAATACCCATAGAACGGTGCAATAAACTGGTGGATTCAATGCCAAGAAGATGGGGTGATGTTATGAAAGTGAATTGTTATTGTACAAAATATTAATGTGTTAAAAAAATTATATTAATTATAAAATTTGATGAAATTATTGAATAAATGTTAATTTTTTGAATATTTATAAAACTGCTGCTATTATTTTGTGTGTCTATAATTTGCAATTTTTTAAACAAAGTGCCGTTATTTTATTGATATAATCCATATTGATATGATTTATGGTGATGATAATGAAAACTTAGAATAAGAGTTTCAGAAAAAGCTAAGTTAGAGAGAAAAATAAAAAGAAATGAGAAAAAAGTAGCGCTGCTAATTATGTAGAATTGTTGTTATAAACAATGTAATTTTCAATTAAGCAAAGACGCTTTTTTGTATGTTCTAATGGAAATTGAACCTTTTATAATATCTAATATATATAATTAAATCGATTCATTCAATTCAAAAACTTGCTGCAACCAATGATTACTAACAGAAGGAAGCTATCAAAGATCAATTCACAGAAATAAAAAATGTGATTTGAATGCGTTCAAAAATAGAACAAACCAAAATACAGAACATCCATTTGGGAAGTTAGAACCTAGAATCTGCTACGATCCGTTTACATCACGTATGAGTTACATAGTTATCATAAAGTTTCCCTCAACTTAAAACTGATATGAAGACGTATCATAAGTAAAAAGAAAACAATATTTTCTTTAATTTTTTTGCTGCTTTCCTTCGCATCTTATTTGTTTCGAAATATTTAATTTCTTACATGTAGGTGCCGCTTCGATCCGTTTAGAAGATGGCTCAACTAGCGTCCGCAACAACATGTTGTATGAACTTAACTCAATTGTACTGCCTTTGCAGGAGCTATACTGATAAAGATGTTGAGTTGGAAATAAAACATTTGATTAAATTTTTGTAACTAACATACTACTTAACGGTTTAATAATTTGTTTTATTTTATTTACTTTATTTTAATTAATTTTCATTCCAAAATTCAAATCAATCAATTAAAAGTGTCCTCTCTTTTTTTCATGTTATATTATTAATATTGCTTCAATAATGTAGGTCCATATTTTTATTGTGCCTTAAGAAAAGTCTTACACTTTCAACTTGGACCTTAATGAACTATACACAAACTTAAACAAATAGATAACAATTTTTTGAAATTGATTTGAATCTTGGAATAAAGTCTATAAATAATTACAATTTTTGAAATATGTATATTTTCTTAATTCATTTGTATTCGATAATAAATCCAAAAGAAGAAAGCTTATCATCGAATAGAAAGTAAATAAGAAAGAACAAAAGGAACGAATAGTGTTTTGATTTGATTCAAAATAAAACATAATTAAATTTTATGAAACAAGATGGAAAAAAATATTTTAAACTAGTTAAAAATACAAATGACATTCCTGGGTGTGTCAAAAATTAGGATATTTTTTTGTAAGTTATGAAATTTTGAAATTAAAAACGCGCCATCGCCGATATCGCTGATGTGTCAATTCCTAGTTTTTTTGTTACGTTTATTTGGGCAATTGCCGCATTTCTCAATGCATATAAATGCGCCATTTCTGTTTGACTCTTGGCCAATTTGATTGCCTTTTCGATTAATTCCACAGCTCCGTCCAGATTGGCTCGTTGTACTTCAATGGTGCCCAGTGTCTCATAAGCTAACTCACACTTTTCATCGATTTCAATGCTCTTCCTCATCAGTGCCACGGCATTCTCGATATCACCCTTCCATTGGAGCCACATTATACCGCGGTGCACGTAGAACGAGGCATTTTCAGGAGCCATTTTAATCGCTTTTTCAAAGAACGAATCGGCCTGTTCGAATTGTCCCTGATCGCTGAGAACTTGCGCCATCAGACTGTAGCACTCCACACAGTCGGGGAATTTCTCGACGGCATTTTTGAACTCATTCATAATGATCATGAGACGCATCTGGTCTTGGTGCATTATCGCTAGTCTGTATTCGGCGTAGCACTTTTGGATGTAGGCGATGGCATGCTTGGGCGCCAATTCAACAGCCGTTTCGAATTCTTTGAGGGCTTGGTCCAATTGATCGATGAGAATGTAGATCTGGGCACGTTGGTGGTAGATGTCGGGATTCTTGGGACAGAGTTTTACAGACTTCTCAAAGTCCTCCATACCCGTGTTCTTTTCGTCAAGTTGAATGTGAAGGGAGGCTCGTTTGATGAGAGCATTCGATCGAAGATTGACATCAGCATCAACTGAAATAAGAATCAAATTTGAGAAGAATTTTTTTTTGTGGACAAGAGTTTGACGACTTACCATTATTGATGACGGCATCCAAGTCAGTTTTAGAGTCTGCAAAATTGGCAGACAGCAAATGAAATGTTCCTCGCATTAACAGAGCTTCGGATTTGAACTGGGATTCCGATTCACTTGATTCGATTTCTTCTGTGCACGCTGGAATAACATCGTCAAACTTTTCATTGTCAAATGCCATCTTAGCACGAACGTAGCCTTTAGGATCTTCGGATTTCGGAACCTTTAAAATAAGGAAACACACCACAGAGAGTTGGCACAACAATAGCTTAAAATATCCTCCAAAATTCTTACCTCTTTAACAACACAAGGATCTTGAACAAAGGATTTAAAGAAAGTCTTGATGAAATTTTTCGAAGGCAAGATTGGGACTTTATCTACCATCGCCTTGGCAGCGTCCACCTTGCCAGTCTGTTTGAGAATTCGATCAGCGTACATGATTGAATTTTGATTTTGGAACATTTCCAGGATGCATGTCGCTGTAACATCATCAAGGCACTCGAGGATGTTGTTTGTAGCTTCGCTGGCTTTTGCTCGGCGGAAATAGGCTTTGGCATAACGTGGGTTGTGTTTAATAGAATTTGCACAATCCTCCTTCACTTTAGACCATTTCTTTAGCATTTCGTAGGCAGCCGCTCGGTTCTGGTAGAAGATTGCAAGGTCATTGTGGTTTTCGGTGGGACATTTGTCTATGGCTTTGTCGTAGAATAAAATAGCCTCGTCATACTTTCCCTTGCGATAGCACACGTTTCCTTCGTTCTTGTAGTTGGTGGCCTCTTTGAGTGGTGATAATTTCTCGCTTTCCAACTCGGCTTTCTTTTTCTTCTCCAAATCCTTCTCACTTTCGGTGCCGTCAAGTGATATCGATTGGTCTTTTAGGCTTTTGAGGGGCATCTTCTTGAATAAGGTAGGTTTTCCGTCGCCATCCAGTGATGGCTTGCTGTTCTTTTTGTACAGATAGTAGCCCATGCCGATGACCACTGGGGTGCCGACGATGAGAGCCAATTGTAGCTTTGATAAGCCAGTGGAGCCGATGTTTCCTCGAGACATCTTCAAGGTGCTGAAATTACATAAAGAAAAAGTCTCTCTTAAGAACTATTTGTTGCACATGGCAAATTCGATTGAGGCGCGGCAGGCAGTGGGGCGTTAAAAGCCGCAACGAAGGTTAGAATCGAATCGACTTGACTCGTTATCTTTCTAAGAAGAAGAAAAAGGTGGTGTGGCGGTGAGGTGGTGGTTGGTTGGGAGGTTGTGTGATTAGCATTGAAGCGTTAAGACATTATTTCGTAAGAAACAAAACTATTCTTATTAGCAATTTGTGAAAGGAATATCTTCCGGGTGGAATGAGGTATTCGTAAACAAGATTACATCAACGAAAACTTTTTTTTCGTGCTTAAACTTCCTTCAACCTTCCGGCGAGTCTTTAAGAATATTGATTTTTCTGCCAGAAATTTAAAAGACAACATTTGATTGTTTACTTACTAAATTAGTAAATTGTTTTATGTTAAATATACTTTAGAATTTGGATAATTTTCCAGATGTTCTTATTGACAAAATCTAACTTTTTCTCAACAAATTTTATAGGAAATGTAGGCCCCACACGCAAAGGCTACTTTTTTTTATTTGACAGACTGATTGGAATCTTGTTTCTGCTGTTTTGAAATGAATTGTTTGGATGAATTTGTTGACAGGGTGGTTCTAAAATTGGAGTGAGTTTGGAAAGCAGGTTCCATGTAAAACGTAGGCTCATTTTTAAAATTTTTTTTTTTTCAAATTCTGAAATGATTAAAATTCTTAAGATAGTTATTGTTCAATAAAGACGAAAATTACGATTTTTAAAAGAGATTTACGGATTTTCTAATTACAATTTATTATTTTTAGTACTCACCTCAAATATTAAACTGAGTTGACGGCTTCTAAATACTCTTTCTAAATTTGGCTTGTTGACTCACAAGAACTTTGATGCAATAATGATTAACATTCAAGGCTTTTTATTTACCTCTGAATAAATTTGCATGTGTATATTTTCTGTGAAAGAAAAAGAAATACACTCTTAATGAATTTTAAAATTCAACAGGTTTTTGTGTACAGATTCACAACTTAAGGAATTTATAACCAAATGACGTTTTCCACAAACCATTCAAGAAATTGGTTGGAATCAAACCTCGAATTAAAAATTGTGTTGAAATTTCACATACTAATTAATTAATATATTTCAGGTGTGAATAATTTAAAAACTCACAAAATTCGTGTGTAAACGAATTCGTAAGCACAATAGTTTACTTAAGCACTTTACTCTCACATCCGTGAAATAAGTCGACAAACGATGAAATTTGAAGCAAATAGAAATATAAGCGTTGTGTTTAATTTTTTAATACATATTAACCTTTTTTTATTGTGAGAGTTCCACAACATAGGGAATTGATTTTGTGCAATTATATAAAATCATTTTTGTCAAATTAAAATTCACGCCTTTTTATAACTATTGGATGGACCTGCAGTATTTTCACCCAAAATTATACCAATACTTTAGTAAATCGAATGTAGTTTATTATTTGTATTTTGCTAAGAAACTTCGCCTTAGAAGTAAAAGGAAGTACGCAGCTAGCTTAAATTTAGTTCATGTTTTTCTCCAAACTTTAGTTAAAACCTGTGCTAAATTTTGATTGAAGAACCTTTTGTAGAAAACTGAATTGATCTTGTGTGAACTCAAGTTTCAAATTGAGTTTTGTTGGCTCACGTGCATTGCCAAATTCTATTTCTCATCGAAACACACATTTGTTTGTTCGTGTTTCACGTTCCCTTTTATCAGCTGTTTTTCAAAAAATTATTCTTAAATATCCATTTTACTTAATGGTAGCACAAAGTAAACACATAAAATACAATTTATTTCATGACAGAACCGTTTAAACTCAATTGAACGTAGCCATTTAGAATTTAAAGAACGGACTATTTTGAGAATACTATTTAAAACATATTCAGCCCTATCAGGAGTTTCACCCGAAATATTTTTGTTCCCCTGGATTTTAAAAAGCTATCAGGAGTTTCACCCGAATAAAGTTTCACTTCGAATTTAAAACTGACAGTTCGAAAAATAAGTATGTTCAAAAAACTGAGTTCTCAATAAATATCCCATCTTTGTTATGGAAACAAAGAATGAAATGTGCACCTAAGTTTTTTCTTGAATATAAAAAAAGTATAAAATGAATGAGATGTTTCAATTACCTGTTAAAATTGTGGTACTTGAGAGCCATGGTACGATTTTTAATCCCTCTTCAATCGATTTCTTTAAAAAAAAACTTTCTGAGTAAGCAGATACACAAAATTTCCCCTCCGTTCTTATGTCGGGTGCCTTTTCGTATTCAGAAAAAATAAATGAATATTATTTCTTTCAGATGAATTATTTTTTTTTTTAAATTTAATTTCTTCTTTTCTTAACTTCATGATTTTGCCGCTTCTGTTCTTTTGCTTGCTCTTTTTGTTGATAATGAATGCTGTCTAGTGATCGATAAAACTTCTTCATATGTGTGTCCATTTGATTGTTATGCTCTTTCATCACTATAATAGCTTCATCAACCTTCACACAAAGTTGGACTTCCAGTTCGTCCGTAAAAACTTGTTGGCCGTTTACTTTGTCAATCCTCTTTTTTTGGCCTGCTTAAAATGTTGTACTCAGACAAAAGGCAATATTGTCGATAATTTGAAAAGAAACAGGTAGTGGAGCCGAAATAATGGTGATCTCCTGGATGTCTTTTATCTGTTCCTCTTCATATACATTTTCATCGTATGTGTAAAATGCTTCCGATTGATACGTTTCTGTGTTCTCATTTGGTTTCGTCATTAACGACACCCTCGACTGCCGTCCTCATTCCAAAAAGTTGGAAAATTGCTTCTTCAGAGGGAGAGAACTTCTTTTGGAACTTCATTTGGTCCATCACCGGTTCCTTTTTCATAAATTTGGTTGTGAGAGGCTTTCATCCATACATATCGTTTATAGTCGGTCCACGACTGATAATAATTTGTTAAACACAAATTAAAAAAATGTCTTACCTTCTTGCATTTAAAATCATTTTCAATGGGAGGCCCAGCGCTATTTAGCTCCAACTTTAGCTTCTTCCAAAATGCAGTCATTTTGTTTTAATTTCTTTCACGAAACCCTTCGCAATGTCAGGGTTTTCCTGAATAATTAGCAAGATTATATCATTTTGTTTTGTGTTTATTGATTTAAACAAAAATTAATACATTTTTGCTAATAATAAAGAATGTCGTCGAAAAACTCACATTTTAACGTTGTTGCCTTCCTCTTCGCCGTTAAAATTTAAGTGAACATTTTAGCTGTAAAGCGTGCGATATTTCACCCGAATTGAATGCTCCTAATAAGGTGAATTTTTCGAACATCATTTTTTTTCGGATGAAACTCAAAGTTAGGGAAAAGAAAAAGGGAATGACATTCGGGCGAAGCTCCTGACAGGGCTGATTGTTTAATTTTTTTAATTATTGATATGCAATTTTCCCCCTTTTAGCTATGATCTTCAATAATCTGTCAAATTTCAGCTCGAATTAAATGCACCGAGCAAATAAGCACTGAAACCAAAATATGAATTATCAGCTAGAGCTGCGTATCACTCGCCTGAATTGCTTTGCTAAATTTAACTTGACTAATTTTTTTTAATTTTGTATGGAAGCTAAATTTTAGCTTGGACATACATGACCTATTTGGACTCGGTTCAAATTTGTACATTATACACTACCGAGTCTCAGCCATTTTTATAAAATAAATTAAAAAATTCATTTGTTCAGAAAAATGTCTTTAAATTATGAAATTTTTAACTAAAAAAACATTACCGAAAATGGTCACTCAAATAATAAAAATTGGCAACTGACCTAGAATAAATAAAAAGAAGGAAAGGGACATTAAAGATTTATTTCCTTAAATTGTTGTATGAGATGGACTGAGATGGTTGATTGTGTAAAAAGACAGTTCAAGTTGGTTTGTTGATTTCTTACACACGATAGAACCGATTCTTGGCGCGTTGGTTTTTGACTTGATGAAAATCCAAATGGATTTACAGAGCCAAACCAAATCACCTCAGTTTCCGCCAAACACGGTTCATTTTAGATTGCCTTGAGTCTATTTCAATCTTTTGCTCTGTCGTGTATGGCCGATTTTTGAAGCTAAACTACATTAAAAATGTATATGAAAAAAGTGACAAAGCAAACAAATATACACAATATGTAGCAACATTTAGCTCTGAAAAAGGAAGATTGTGCTAAGTAATTTAAGGTAATATGGCTCTTTATATGTAAAAATATTCGTTATCACCAAAAATATAATATCTGAGAGACAGCTATCATTCAATTATTATTTGTTTAAACGTTTTAACTTTTGTTTTATAGAGATGAAAGGTAGACAATCTCAGTTATTTGGTAAAAGAAAAAAGATTTGTATCACTTTTCCACTTTTTGAAGTTGAATATTGGAAAAAAAATTGATTGTGCAATAATTTGTATGGAGTTGGTCTTTTTGATAGTTGTTATTTGATTTATGCTCAATTTGGTTTACCATTTCATCATAAATAGACTTTCTTTTAAGGAACGTTTAATAATTTATTGTGCAATTTTATTTACGAAATATTGGTTTGGTTTGAGCGACATGTCATACAGCCAACGAAACAATTATAATTTACTGAAGGTAACTTTTGTTGACTCTGCACCGCTGGACTATATTTTGAAGTCAGATAAATCCGAAACGTCTGACGCCTTGGAAAAAAATATTTGCAGTGTTTTTGCTGACATTCGTCCCCAGTGCTGCAAAAAAATGTTTGAAAATGGAGTCTCTCAGCTGGAATTTATTAAAGCCAGCTGCCCGAAATTATTTTACGACATAATAGCAAATTCTCGTCTCCACTAAAAAGATAAATTATTGGCCATACATTTCAATTATATGTGATTAATTTCTTCTTAAAAACCACACTTTTGAAAAATATACCCTTTATAATGCTCCAATGCGTTACAAAGAAGTGCCAATAGTTACTAATTTGGTGCCTAGCTAAAAGTTTTTTGCTTTGAAAATTAAATTTGATGTAACTAAAAGCAATGAAAACACATATGATTTCGTTTTTTACAATTACAGTACATTCCTTCTGTTATTTATATTAAAAAACTTAGTTTCCACTCCAATCTCCAACTCTGTATACACCTTAACATTTTCCAAACACTCCCTTTGCGCAAAAAAAAGCAAAATAAACCCATAAACCAATGCTTGTCACTTTGACAGCAATTTTTGACATCTACCAAAAACTGTCAATTCCTACGCAGTAGAAAGAAAAAAAAATCGTTCAAAGAAATTTTCTTCACTGCTTTATTCAAATCTCGAGGAATTTTTAATCCATTTGAATCGTGCTAAAAATTAATTAAAATCTCTTCAATTTTATTCTTATTTCAATCAGAAATAATATGGCACCAAAAAGCAAAATGACTACCGGATTAAAACCCCAAGGTGCTGCCTTCAAAGACAAAAGCAAGCCGGCTGATGTTCGTATGAGCAATATTCAAGCAGCAAAAGGTAATAATGAATTAAATTATTTTATTTAATATGTTTTTCATGTTTTTTAAAGTAAGAATTATAATATTTTAAAAGAAAATGGTGAGTTTCGTTAGATTTTCATGAAGTTTTCATTGTTTGAAGTTGCATCTGCTGCGGCCGGAGGGTGTAAACAAATTTCGTCTGGAATATTCTTCTCTATGAGTCACCTGATTGATTTTTTTACTTTAAATTTCTTTAAATTTAATTTTAAAATGATTTTGAAGCGTGTTACTTTGTACCTTTTTAATAAAAGGCATTCAAATGAACAAAACATCTTAGTCAAGGTGTTAAAATTGCTTTTTTAAGCTCAGCCGGTCGTGGTTAGTTATGTTCTTGACTTCATGTTTGAATAGGTTTGGTTTCTTAATCCCTTTCACATCGGTTTATTCAGGCTTAAAGACCTCTTTCATTTTTAAGTCATAGGTAGAAACTAATAACAACAATGTTTATTGATTAAAATTTCACAGCTGTTTCCGATGCCATCCGAACAAGCTTGGGTCCCCGTGGTATGGATAAAATGATCCAATCTGGCAGTGGAGAAGTTTCCATCACCAACGACGGAGCTACCATTCTTAAGCAAATGAATGTCCTCCATCCAGCTGCGAAGATGTTGGTTGAACTTTCACGCGCTCAAGATGTCGAAGCTGGGGACGGAACCACCTCTGTTGTAGTTATCGCCGGAGCTCTCTTGGAAGCATGCGAGAAACTCCTACACAAGGGTATCCATCCAACTGCTATATCCGAGTCCTTCCAACGCTGTGCCAACAAAGCTATTGAGATTTTGAAGGAGATGTCAAAACCAATTGAGTTGAGCGATCGTGAGACTTTGATTAAGAGTGCTTCAACTTCGTTGAACTCGAAGGTTGTGTCGCAACAGAGCAGCTTGTTGGCTCCTCTAGCTGTTGAAGCTGTCATGAAGGTGACCGAATTGGGCAAGGAAGGAGCTGTGGACTTGAAGAACATCAAGGTTATCCGTAGTTTGGGAGGAACCATCGAAGATACCCAATTGATTGATGGTTTGGTCTTCACTATGCGTTCGTCTGGTACCAACGCACCTAAGCGCATCGAGAAGGCAAAGATTGGTCTTATTCAGTTCTGCATTTCTCCACCAAAGACTGACGTGAGTTGAACTTTCTTTAGTCGGCTTTGAATTAATCAATAATGGGGATGGTTTGTTTTTCAGATGGACCACAGTGTTATTGTCTCCGATTATGCCGCCATGGATCGTGTCCTGAAGGAAGAGCGTACCTACATCTTGAACATTGTCAAGCAAATCAAGAAGGCCGGTTGCAATGTCCTCCTTGTCCAGAAATCCATCTTGAGGTAATTTCGAATGGATGATTCTAATTGGCCAAGATCTTATAATCCTTTTGTTTTCTTGTTTTTTTTATAGAGATGCCGTTTCTGATCTTGCTCAACATTTCTTGGACAAGATCAAGTGTTTAGTTGTGAAGGATGTCGAACGTGAGGACATTGAGTTTGTCTGCAAGACTTTGAATTGTCGTCCTATTGCCTCCCTCGATCACTTCGTCGCTGAGAATCTTGTAAACGCCGATTTGTGTGAAGAAGTTGCCAGTGGAACCAGCAAATTCGTCAAAATCACCGGAATCCAGAATCCCGGCCGTACTGTGTCCATCATCTGCCGTGGATCAAACAAATTGGTTCTCGAGGAAGCTGCTCGTTCACTTCACGATGCCCTCTGTGTCGTCCGTTGTTTGGTCAAGCAACGTTCCCAGATTTGCGGTGGTGGAGCACCTGAAATCGAAATGGCCCTGCAATTGGCCGCCTACGCCCAGACAGTCGAAGGTGTCGACGCCTATTGTTTCCGTGCCTATGCCGATGCTCTCGAAGTCATTCCTTCCACTTTGGCCGAGAATGCTGGCCTCAATCCCATCGCCACTGTGACCGAATTGAGGAACCGACATGCTCAGGGCGAGAAGAATGCTGGCATCAATGTTCGCAAGGGCGCCATCACTGATATTTTCGCCGAGAATGTCGTCCAACCGTCGTTAGTAAGTATTTCAGCGATTTCCCTAGCCACAGAAACGGTTAGATCGATTTTGAAGATCGATGATATTGTAAGTTTGATTTTTGCTTATGATCTTTTCTTTTGGAGACTGATTTTGTTATTTTTCTTAATTTCAGGTTAACACAATGAGTTAAATGTTTTTTGTACCATCATCAAGTTTACATCATGCGCTGCGCTCAAGTGAACACTTAAAATATTAAAATGGCTTCAATTTGGACGCATTCACAACGAAATTTCGTTTTCATTAATATTTTGAATGTTTGTTCTCTTTCCCTCACACTTCACACACAACTCATGCATTTTCTTTTTCTTTTAACAAATTTGTTTGTATTTTAATTTTAAAAAGAACAAATCACAAAATAAAAAATTAAAAAACTACAAAATAACTGCTAAACTATTAAAATGATGTTCAGATTTTTTTCTATTGAAAAAGAAGTTTTTTTTTCTGGCGTTCTGAAACCGAGAACGGCATCGAAGGAAATGGTATATAAGGCACTTAGCAGCAAAGAAGTGTGCAAGTGTCGTAGGCGCCGCTCTGGAACTGTTTTTCTAGATGGCTCAACAACCGAGAGTCACAAAGATTGAAAAGAACATCGACTAGAAACGTTGCAAGTCACGACCTGCTTATGGAACAGTGGTTAGACGACGAAAGCGAGCATGATTTTATCGATTTCGACGATGAAGATGATGACCCAAATTTTCAAGCAGAAACCGAATTCCTGGAAGTCCATGAAGTTTCAGATGATCTAGAGGAACCAGAAAATGAAGAAGCGACACCTGAAGTACCCGTCACACATTAATGTGCATCAAGAAATGTCAAAGTTGTATAAAGGTAAGAAAGGATTTACGTGGAATAGGCACAACATCTCGAACTTCAAATCACAACATAATACGATTACCTGGCCGCTTGCATACTCCTAGTTTTGACGGCTATTTTGAACTTTGATCCAAGCTTTGATAACGAACCAAAAGCTAAATAGCTCCCGGACGCGGTTCAAACAAACAACTAAAGTAGAACTGAGGGACACAAATGTCACCAAAATGAAAGCATTTATTTGTCAATTGTACTATTCGTCAGTATTCAAGTGTAATGATGCTGATCTTCGTTTGGTATTTGCCACCGATGGAACTGGCCAAGAAGTTTTCCGGTGTGTTATGTCCAAATGGCGATTTTCTTGTTTGATCAATTGCCTCCGATTTGATGATTCCACCACTAGAAAGGAACGACTCAAAGATGATAGACCAATATCAGGTATGTTCAATAGATTTATTTCGAATAGCCAGTCCCAATACACTCCTGGAGCATACCTTTGTATTGATGAAATGCTGTTGAACAAAGCTGAGATACCACCATGCTTCTTGCCAAATAAAAATTGAGAATTGGAGAGTTCTCTAAATGGATTAACAAAGGACTATCGTATGTATAGACAAAAATAAAGCTGTCTCCCTGATCTCTTCTTCCCACCACAATAAAGGTATTGATACTGATGTAGGAAAACTAACAATGATTGCAGATTATAATAACACTAAAGGAGGAGTTGACGAAGTCGACAAGAAGTGTTCAATATATTTTTGCAGCCGTAAAACTCGTCGTTAGCCTATGGCCATTTTCCAAAGGATTTTAGATATGGCAGGATAAATAGCTTTGTATGGTATAAAATGTGTGCTGACAGTGATAATAAAATGAAAAGAGCAACTTTTATTTTGAATATGGCAAGAGCACTTAAAAGCTTGTACAGTTTCATCAAGCATAGGTTAGGTTATAGTGGCTGTCCAAGATGGAAACGGACACACTTAGGCCAGTTTAATGGCCCATTGTGATACAAGCAAACACAAAAATTATGGAAAATGTATCAGTGCAAAAATTCTTGGTGTTTCTTCCTCGCAGCGTAAAATCCATACCTGCATTAACATTTAGATTTTAGAACGTTCTAAACTGTTCGGAGAAATGAATGACCTGACCATACAAACAATAGACCTCATTAGTTCGAAGTGGCTCTCTTTAAGTAGTCAGTTTTGTATACCTGGGGTGTTTTTAATTCAAATAAGTGGACGATTACAGTGAAAAAATGCCTAAAACGGCTTGCAAAGACGAAACTAAGTTAAACAAATTTGTATTGAAGTATGGACCAGATTATTTTTCATCTGATGAAAATGTGCTTGAAGATGGCTTTGAAGAAAACATCAAAAACTCAAACGATAAGCACATCTTTTACGCGGATATATCGAAAATGTTGTTAAAATGTGACATACCGTTGTATAAAGTCAATCGCCTTTGGGAGCAATTGGATGAGGGTGCCTGTTAACGTCCGAAGTTCTGGAGAGTGTAAACTCAACAACAATTGCCAGGCTTTTTGACGATTTGATGCGATTGTTGTGTCCTTATGACCTTAAGAGTGAAATGGTTTTGTTGTTCGTAATATACGCTGCACCGTATATGAAGAAGAGAGGCAAAACTTTGCTAGGGTTGTACTCGAAAATGGTTCACGTAACTTGCGTCGCTCACAGTGTAAACAGTGTTTGTGAAAAATGCGCAGTCACTACTCAAAAATTGACGCCTTCGTGTCGAACTTGAAAAAAAGTATTCCTGAAGAGTCCATCTCGGATGCCTAGTTTAAAGGATATAGAACCTGATTTCCACTGTCACTTCAGCCTGTAAGTTTGTTTGAAAATTAAATTTAAATTGTATTTCTGGGGTAGTTGGTTAGAGCCTTCAGCATATTATGCGGACTATTTTGCTTGGATCAAACAAATCTTCAGCTCTCTAGAAGATGATGTTGTGCAAGCGCAGCTAGTTATAGTTTAGAGTGTTTATCATGTACTTATAAGTAAAGCTAACAATATTCTTATCAAGGAACATCAATTGGCGAAGTGCTGCCGGTTTTGAAAGACATTGAAGAAAATTAAAAAAAAGGGCCCATTACAGAGGAAGTCTTGAAGAAGTTTATTGCCGTTTTCAATGGAAAAACAGGCTCCTGATTATGAGCTTCGACGAAGCGAAAATAGTTCTTCCTATATTCCAGCGATTTGACACTTTTGGCTTATTTTTTTCTTCCTTTATTCCAGTGATTTGACAGCTTTCCAAACAAGATTTGCTTTATTTTGATTGAATTTGTGAAATTTGCGGTGATTTATTTGAAATTTTATATTTTATTGTGGACTGTGAATAAATTATAAGAAAATTAAAATAAAGCTAACTCACATTTTTATATAATTACAATCAAGAAAGAATCCACGTAATCAAACAGTGAATAATAATGAACACTCTTTCGCCTGTGAATCCGCCAAAAAAAAGCTAAAAACGGTTAAGCGGATAAATTTTGTAATAAACGGCGACGCGGATTCCAAACTTCCTGGAAACATTAAAGTCAATAATGTTGAAAGTTTTCGATGGGCTCCACTCGTTTCAGCTGAAATTAAGTGATCGTTTAGTTCCTTTAAAGCCCTTCTGAGAGACAACTGAATAAGAATTGCTACCTGAGAACTTTAAAAACATTGGTAGTCCAATGCTAACATAATTAAATATATTTTTGTTTATTTCCCTAGTATGTATTTTTTAATAAATACCCTTTCTTTGCCTCTTTAAGTGTTTTGTTTTGCTTTTTTTTTAAATTTTTTCTATAGTTATTCAAATAAAAGAACTTTATTCAAATGTTTCAAATCCCATTTTTTGAGCAACTTTGCCCACTTTATGACAAAAAAATAAATCTTTGAATTTCTATTCAAGTATTTATCATACCATATTTGAATTATTTACTATCTTGTATACCTATAGTAGGGATATACAAAAAATAGATAGAATAGTATTTTTTATAATTTTGAAGACATTTTATGAAAAAGGTCTAAAACAATGAACCAAAGTAACCGCGGTTTACGGTACTAAAAATGTTAAAACGGAATATTATAGATAGTTATTGCAGATTTGAAAAATCATCTCGAATTTTATTGAAAAAAAATTGGCTTCATGAATTATCTTAGCTTCAAAAAGTTTTTTTTTTTTCGAATTATCACTTGATATTTTGATTTTGAAATCGGATTGGAACTAAAGCCATCAAAAACCTTAGAAAAATTAATTTTTTTTTGTAGATTTAAGTTTCTTGTATCTGATTGGCCAGCTGCCAAAAAATTACCTTCCAATTAAGGCCACTTTAATGGTTTAATGGAAAGTTAGTCAAGAAAAATCTCCATAACTATCAAGTCAAGTGAACTTATGTCACAATGACCATTGAAGATGTTTTTTAATTCAACTGAAAGCTGAACTTTTTTACTCTTTGATTTCTTTATTTTCCGTACACCTTCATTTAATGCTTTCTGTAAAAAGCTTCCTTGTTTGGAAAAGAAATAAGTAATATTTCTTTACAATACAAAGTACAGATCGTGATGGATTTGTAGCTTGCTTGAGGAGTGTTCTGTAGACAATAATTTTGTTCGTAGTTTTTGTACTATGAACTTGAAGTAAAGGTTATGACACTTAAACAACTAACTAGTTGTCTTGGTCAAAATGTACGTTCAAAGAATGAAGTTGACTGCAAATGAAGTCCCTTATGTTGTCTGAAACTGCCCATTGAGCAGGTTCTATGAATGTAAATTTAGACCAAGACAACTATGTAGTTAGTTTTGCAAGTGCCATAAACTTTGAACGCGAAACTTTACTTCATCAAGCTCTACCTTCAGTTGACCGGGCAAGAACTACCAAGAACTTAATTGTCTACAAAACACCTCTCAGGCAAGCTACAATTCCATCTCAACTTGAATTTTGTATTTTAAGGAAATATTAGTTATTCCTGTTCCAATTTGACAAAGAACGCTTTTAAATAAAACATCAAATAGAATTGTGTAGAAAATAAGTAAATCACAGGTTAATAAAGTTCAGCCATCAGTTGAAAATAAAAACTAGGATTAGCTGTCATTTTGACATAAGTGGAATTGGGCAGGTTCAGGCAACATAAGGAACTTCATTTGCAGTCAACTTCATTCTTTGAACGTACATTACACAAAACATTAAATTAAGCTGTGCAGAAAATAAATAAATCATAGAGTAATAAAGTTAAGCTTTCAGGTGAATGAAAAAACATGATCAACTGTCATTTTGATAGAATTAGACTTGACTTTAAAGTTAAGGAGATTTTTCTTGACTAACTTTCCATTAAAGTTGTGTCTTAATTGGAAGGTAATTTTTTGGCAGCTAGATGCTAGAAACTTGTCTTACTTTCAAGTCCCTGCCTAATATCTTTAATTTTATCCAAGATTTTTGAAAATCAATTATTACCAACTATTAATAATGTTTGTAAACAATCCGTTACTTCCCTTTTTCTCAAAATTTTAATAGATGTAAAAAAACGTTATTTTCCGTTACATACAATTATTTTGGAGGTTGTTATTTTGGCATCACGTCACACTTACATTTTATAAAATAATGTTTAACTGAAGTCGCTTGCGTTATTGGTTCGTGATCGTGAGATATTTTGGGTCAACCAAAATTTATACTTTTTGCTTTAGTAAAAAAGCTACGCACTCAATTTTTGTGTATAAAACTGGTTCTTGAGATATGGACGATGAAAGTACAAACTGCATACATCTCTTTATAAATCTTTGTTTTCAATTGTCTTGAAACGTCGAGAAATGTCTCAATTAGTTTTTTTTTAAACTTAGCCCAACTACTGTTTACTGTTTAGGAAAAGGCTTCGCTTTAAGGCTCTTAGGATACATTTATTTTTAAAAATTGACATGCTCCTTCACATTCATATCCTTACCAAGACATTTTTTTCGTACATAGGTTCCTCTGTATCTTGGATAATTAAAAAAAACTGATATGTGTACGGAAGCCCCTCGTAGGATCCCTACGAAAAATAAAAACTTCGTTCTAAAATAGATAGAGACTGTTTTTTACGGCTTAATAATAAGATTCTATTCTAGTCCACTTCAAGATAAAAACAAAACTAAATTAAAAAATAAGCACATTTTATTATATTTGTTTGTGTATATATAAAAAAAATATACAAACTAATTTGTTTACTAACATTTCAATCCTAAAACAAAAATCCCTTAAAATTATGTCTTGATGCCATAAGCTTCTGGCATTCTCTCAATAGTGTACTTGTGAGCGGCCACATACATAATAGGAACACCGGGAATCTTTCGGACGCGGTTCTTCAGATCCTTGTCATTTGTTGCAACAATATAACACTTGTGCTGGGTAACTCGATTCACAATGCAATCATCAGCATACGAACCCTTGTGCAGACATGGCATTCTCTCAAATCTTGGATCAGAAATTATCCTCAAAGCAAGTTTATATTTAGCACCGAGTTTCTCCAATTCAGCCCTCACACAGTCCGATATGTAGGGTATACACTTGGCATACAAACAATCCATCATACCTTGAATTATGTCTAACTTATTTTTTATACTGAAATTGATGAAATTCGTATCGAGAATGATGTGATAGGGAGGTCCTAGTTGAGTGTTGTATTGGAAGAAGAGAGCTGAACTGGCTTGAGGAGCTTCGTTTATTTTCAATTTCAAGGGATCTATGGCGACTTTGCGTTTTTTACGAAGTTCTTCTTTGATTCGACTGTCGGTGGGTTTCATGAGACGAGTCAGCTGAGCGGTGCGCTGCTTTTGGATCTTCTTTGTTTTCTTTTGTTTACCCTGAAACAGAGGATATTAGTTTTATAAAAAGTTTAATAATAAAATATATTATAAAATACAACTTACCATATTTTATTTTTATCAATTAAAGGCAGGATTTGGAAGAGAATACGAAATGAAAACAAACAATTGAAGAAAAGAAATCAACTGCACACACGTGCAATTTTAGTTTGACACTAATGACAGATGTCACGCAAAAAATTGAAAACAAACATTTTTAACGAAAGTTAAATAGCAAAGACAAACATCACAGTGCAGATGATTGTAGTTTATACGTGAACCACTGAATTGTGGATCAAATAGTGATGTGTCATAACAAATGTGGAATTTAAGTTTTTATTTGTGAAAATTTAAAAAATTTTTTGTACAATCAGCGACATTCGAAAATCGAAATCCTATACGTTCTCGAAAAAAAAAAAATTGATTTCACGTCCTCGCAAACAGAGCGCGTTTTAATGCCTCGTTTCACTGTCCCATTTTTCCAGTGGATGCCTTATGTAAATGAATAGGACCAACTATTTTCGCAACGCAATTTTGGTCGTATATCGCTCCCGCTCGTAGAAGGCTTTAAGGAGGCAGTTATTGGCAATTGTTTTTGTCATTAATTCAATCATTGGATTCTTTTTGACAAGTCGTTTTTAGCAATCGTTAAAAATGTCTGTCACTAACCAAGTGTCCTGATTGAAATCCACCCAAAAATATAGGGGCCACCATCTAACCTTTTTTTCAACTAGTGCTTATTTCGTGAATGGTAACACTCAGCTCATGTTTAGTTTGACAGATAATTAGTTTTATCCTTCCGCTGCACGAATATGGTTGTTTATATGCTTAAAGAACGCCCCTAAGGCACCAGTTATAGCTATAGTTGGTTTTTGGTCATTAAAAAAATGGCTTGATTGAAATCCACCGAAAAACTTTTACTGACAGAAATCTGTCATTGGAATTGTGTGCAATTGGAACTCAAATCAGTGGAACGATTCGTTTCACTTTTGAACATAAAAGTATCAGCTGTTCAGGAAAATGATTTTCCGTCTGAAAATAGAAAAAAATATTTTTAGAGAAAAATAAACGCGTGATTACACTTCATTCATTCCTAATGAAAGGGAAACACCGTCAAATATCGATTGAAACATTTTTCCGGATCGATTTCAATGATAGATATAACTGGCCCCTAAGTCTTATAACTTCATTGTCAAATCTAATTCGATTTTACGTCGGCATATAGATAGTTGCATTAATAACTGAAACAGATGAATAAACTGAAGTTGGAATTAAATGTCAATTCTGGAACTCCATTTCATTTAAATCCATTTTTTCGTCGGATTATTTTACAGGCCCGATTATAAATGACAATGAAGACGTTGTCAGCAATTTTCATATCTTCACAATTTTAAATGTTGTCTGACAGTGACGTTTCAGCAGATATTTACACACAAATTATAAGTTTATAAGCTTTTAGACATTTGAGTCAATTTTTTACTGACAGATCTGACAGTTTCTTAAGAGAAATACATAAATACATATATTTTTTTTCGAGCAATTACTTAGAGAAATATAATTTTAATTTTGTTTTAAATGTCTAGATAAGCAAAGCTGACAATCCACATTAGAAATTATGGTGGTACACGTTTAAGTTTATTAAAATTTTAAATATTACTTGATTGAGCTTAAACCTCTCGTAATTGACTAACAATACTCGTGTGAATGTACTTTCGAAATTCACAGAAGTAACTTAATGCAAATCACTCTAGTTCGGGACATGCGATAATGTCATTTACATTACTAAACCAATTCTAGTTGCGGTGAAATTTGAAAAAAAATTGTTTCTATTTTTTTAAAATACAAGATTGCTTGTTCTCAATTACATAACTGTTTGTAGGTTATTAATAAAAGTCTTTAAATGTGATTTTTTTTTGAAGTTTCAACTTATTTTTATATTTTTATAACATTTTTACATGATATAAATGCTATAAAAATTGGTTTAAAATGTGCCATAATTTTTAGCTCATGTGAGATAGTTATAGTGAACTTAGAAATTTGTTCAAGATGTTTGTTCTTTATTCTCTCACATTAAACATGACTTAAGGGAATACACATGCTGTCTAAGTTGAAAGTGGTAAAAATATGGAATGGCTGCCAAAGTGACGCAGAAGTGACAACTGGCAAAAAAACTAACAATTCCATTTTTTTGACAGATGCTCCAAACTAATGAACATTTTAAATTGCTTTATTCTTTAACTTTGACATTTTATTCTAAGTATGTAAACATTGCCATTTTTTCCATGTCCAGTTAATGTTTACTCGCACCATGTTAGAGCGTCTTACATTCAGTTTAGTTATTTCTACAATACAAAAATACTGCTATGAAACTTTAGGGGATAAACTTTTATAAACTTTTAATTGGAAAATTCTCGAAAACTATAGCTTTTATTCTTAGACGTTTGATATTCGATGATTTTTTAAAAGAGTAGCGTTTAATATACAAAACACTAGTTTAGAGCAAAGTCTTAACTGTCAAGCACTGTGTTCCTTTTTTTAGATACTTCTAAGCATTGAAAGCTTAAAATTTGTGTTAGTTTTTGACTTTTGTTTAAATACCGTAGTTTTTCCATTTTAATGTAATTTTAGAATCAATTTCTTTGTTTCTGTAGAAGACAATGACAAGTAAAGCATTATTCACATGAGCACGACCAACGACCAACGAATGAATGAATATTCGTGGATTTTGACATTTCTTTCACATGAGAATTTTTAATTCGTCGCGAATGAAGTTTCACTTTGACCAACGAAACCAAAACAAAAATGATTTTTTTAGGTTAAATACGAGCGATTTTTTTATTCGTTGCGAGTGTGGATAATGTGGAACGCGAATAAAGTTTGACAGTTCGTATCAACTACCATTTTTTTCGCGACGAATAAATTTGTTTTATTAAATTTATTGATATACCTATGATATTTAAAAGTAAAAGCAGGCATCATAAATCAAATAGAAACTATATTGTTATCGTTTTGTTAAAAATTTGTGTGGAAATACGTTTTCAAACGCATATAAAGTCACATTTTGTAATTCATTCGTCGTTCGTTGGTCGCGCTCATGTGAATACTACTTAAATTGGCAAATGTCAAATAGTGACAGATAAAGTATCATGCACATGAGCTACGAACTGTAGATGTTCGTATATTTTGAGTTTTCTTTCACATGATCTTTATTTCTATTCGCAGACAAGGACGAATTGTCAATTTATAATTACCCTTTTCAACAAACAAAACAAGAGTGGTATAAATTTGAGGTTAAGTTGAGCGCGAAATATTTATTCGTTCCATTGTGGATGGTATGTAAAACGCGATTAGAGTTTGACAGTTCGTAGCAACCACACTGCAATTCGTTACTACCAAACAGTTTTTACAAAATTGTCTTGTTTTAGAAAACATAATGCAAATTTTACTATTTTAACATAAGTGTCAATTGGTTTCTTTTAATTTAAATGTGTTTTTGTGTCAATTCGTTGTTTGCTCTCATGTGGAAGGCCCTTAAGTGTTCAGTTGTATTTCAAAAATAATTCTCAGCGGTCAGAATCTGAACATCATACTTTGTCCAGAGGATGTTCAGAGCATGCTTAATAAATGCTCGGATTCTGCTCAATTTATTTCAATTAATTTTTCCTTAATTCACGAATCAACTTTTGTCTAATCTTTTTTGTTTGCATTATAGCTAGCTGTAAAATAAAGTTTCTTTGTGGAGGGCAGTTTTCAAACATGCATCGGTTTAAAAAGACTGATTTATATTTGGTTGGATCACAGTCAAAAAGTGACTAGAAAGTTTTTAAGGAACGCGGGTATTTATTGGCTCGTTTGTTTATCTCACGGTTTAGTTCATAATGCATTAATTATGTGTTTAAAATATATCACCACTCTTTTCCTCTGCTAAATTAACCTCAGTTTTAGTGTTGTTTTTAAGCTTTCCATTGAGAACAATGAATTGATTTATTTTTAGTTTAAAAGCCAAATCTTTATTCCATTGAGTCTGCAAATTGTTTTTAAAATATTTTACGAAAAAATTTGATTTTAATTTGTAATCTAGAACTAATTGATAAATCAACTGCGACCATTTCCTTCTTCTAAAGTGCATAAAACGTAACAATAATGGCATTAAATAATTGACACCGTCACAAATATCATTCGACCACCATTTACTCTTACTGGCAATAAAATTGCACTTTTCCAGTGGGTTTTGATGGCCTTAATTCGAATTCAAATTCAAAATTATTTTGTTCAATAAATTCCGTGAAGGTTTTCTAAATCTTTAATCTATTTCGTCAATATTCAGTAGAAATATTTAAACTTTTCATTAAGTGTTCGAATAATATCCTTAAGTTGTTGAGTTGCACCTGTTTTATGAAAAAGTGAAGAAAACGCTTAGCCATTTATTCTAAAACAGTTTTCAACAGAAAAAGCTAAAACTGTTTGATAGTATCTAAGTATTGTTCTTGTAACGAATGTGTTGTCTAAACAATTGTGAAATTTAAGAAATGTTGGAAAGGGGTATTTTTAAAATTTGAACATGTACATGGTTAAAATTAAAGTTTGGATCTAAAACCAGCACGAAAATTACTCCAAAACGCATTTTTTAAAAGTATGAAAGTATTAAATTCATGGTTTGCCCAAAACTTTATAAAGAGTCAAGTAAAGATTAATAAGAATTTCCAGAAACTTAGTAAAATACTAAAATTATTTAAATTGTATCTAAAGCATACAAGGGTTGATCTTGATCTTGAATTTAAGAAACATATGCAAATAAGTTGGGAAGACACTTTTGTGTGGCAGTCACAAATTACACTTTTCAGAATATCTTTTCAATTCAGTTCTCAAGAGATTCAAAGCTTTTATATTAATAGGTATTATACGAGCATTGTGCTTTCTAATTAGCCATTAGTTTAACAAAAGTGCCACTTTTGCTGTTTTTGGGACATTTATGTTCTTGAAATTAGTGTTTAAATCTCAGTTGTAGAACATCTAAGGCAAATTCACTTCAAAAATTAGATTTATTTAATTTTTTGAGATCTTCAAAGCTTTATTCAACAGAAAATCAATTTTGAAAGAAGTATAATGTATCGCTAAAACTTGCTACTTCCTCAAAAAAAAGTCTGTTTAAAATTGTTCCTATGTTTTAAGATCTAAAAATGAACCTGCAAATTAAGTTTTTTTCGAAAATCAATAGAGTGTTTTTTTTTTTTTTAAATCAATTGATATATATAAAGTTTTTAAATTTTGTCTTTAAAATATTTTTGGTATGCAGTTATTTAGTACTTAAAAATAAAAATTTTATAATTAAATTTCGTTAAAAAATGTTCACCCCTTTCTGAGTTATCAAGTTTTGAAAAAAAATAATGGTATTTTTAATAATCATCAATTTGAAAATTTGCTCATCGACAAGAGCCGGCACTGAAAGAGTATATTATTAAAATCGGTTAATTAGTCTCGAGAAAATTTTAAAACAAAATAACGGTGTTATGAGGGGTACCCCTCTGTTTCTTGTAGAATGAAGCTGAATTAATAAAAAAAATTATAGAAAGTTTTCAAATTTTCCGTTTTAAACTAAAAAAATTGTTAAAAAAAATTTAAAAAAACGCCAACTAATCGGCTGAAAAACTTAATTTCAATCGTCACAATGGTTTAGGCTGTAGGGGCCAGGCCAGACGGATAAAATCGACTTTTCTACCACCGTAATGCCATGTTTGATTCGAACTTTTTTTCGAATGTAATACTTGCGGTATGTTCACTATATATTATGTGCATCAAAAAATAAGATGGAATTGAAGGCTGGTTTCAAGAATTTAAAGACAACTTAATATAAAATTTGCGATCTCTTATTCAAGGCTTCTTCTTAAAAACCTGAAAATAATTTAAAGTTACAAAAATTCTTGTTGTTTTTGACAGCAAACCACTTTTTGGTAAATGTCGTTAAATTACTAAAAAATCTTGAGATGAAATCTTTACTTATATAACTTAATTGTATAAGCTTTATGGTTCATATGACCTCCCCGTCGATTGGTCAAGATTTAATGAATTTGTGCTAAGTTTTTTTAATAAGGCTGAATTTACGATTCAAATTATGTTCTTGGTATAATCCTCAGTAGAAAGTGGTTCTTTTGAGTTTTCGCAACAAAATTTAGGAAGTGAAATACAAATGTTGTTTTCATATACAAAAAAGAAACAAATAATTCAAAATATAATGGGAGTCATATCCATTAACTCAATACGATTAGTTTTTAATTGAACGGAATTGCTACAAATATACAAACAAAAATTATCTCCCAGAAAATGATCATGACAACCATCCTCCTGGATCATCCATTGAAAGGATAGATATTTCTGCTTTGCAAAATCATCATATACAATTTATTGTTAAGAGATATTTTGAGTTTTAAGTTAGCTTTAAAAACACCGTTTCAGGTTGTTTATAGCATTTTTAAAGGGACATATTTCAAAAACCTGATGTGATAAAAAAATTTAAAAAAAATGAGAATAAGTATTGATTTGTTTGTGCTTCCAAAAAAAAACTAATTTTTGGAACAGTGTGTTAGGTAATTTAATTAACATTATTTCTTAAACTAAACTATGGACAACACCATTACTTGAAGTTGAAGACTGTTTTCTGAGCTGAAACGATTCTAAAAAAAACATGGCTCTTATTTTGTTTAAGAAAGAAAACAAAATTTAAAAACAACTATGATCCACCCAACAAAGTACGAGGAAGAAAATTCATTCAAAATAAAGCTTATCCATCTTCCTAGCCACACCCTCATTTCAATTTCAATTTCAAAATCAAATTCTAATACCCAAACCAGAGTTCTACTTATTCTTCTCATTTCATTAGAAATACAAAAAAAAAAGAGAAAAAGAAATCCATTTCTTCTCGGCCATTATTTGAATTGCCAAACGAATGAAATTGAGTTGATAAGAACATTCTAAAGTCCGTTATCTATACTTCCGTATCATACACAACATACATATATAGAAGGGTCCTGATGTCTTATACGGCTCACTATACACGCACATATGGTGAGAATGCATATGGCCCTTTCCCTTCTCAACGCGGACATGTTTTTGGTACAATTTAGAGGAAAGAAAAATAAAAGTTTTCACTACATCAAGTCGCTTCCTAGAGCATTCCCGGGTAGTTCGCGTTTACAAAGGAATTAGAACCTTTAATCATTTTAACTGCAATGAAACGTCAAACCCCCTCCACCAGTCTATATGTATATAGAGGTATATTTGTTTGACAGACGTTTTGTTGCTGATGATGGTTGGAAAAAAAAGTTTAAATCACCACCCACCCTCAATTTTTCAACCGACTTGGTGCGGCGGCATGGCGCGCCGTTCTGAGAAATCTCTGGCCCACCTTTTGTTAAACTCTGACATCCAACTATGATAACGGTTCGTTAGGCACTAATCAAAGGCACATACTATGTACATTCCATACAAATACAAAATGCTCGAGTAAGTAAATTTGTTCCTTTGATGGCGGAAGTCTAAACTCGGAAGACATGTTTTTTGTTGTCGTGTGTATTTATTTAAAATAAATAAAACTCAGTTCGCACTTCCGGTGGTGATTTTTCTTTTCTTCTTCTTTTTTGGCCCTGCTCTTTGTTTTCAAAGAATCAAAATCTGATAGGATCATAATATTAATTTAATTAAAAACAAATCAAACAAAAGGTCTACTTTTCCATTGGCACAGGATATTCTTTTGATTAAAAAAATCAAAAGGAGGCATTGTATTTTTTCGTGTGAGATAACACAAAAAAGTCAAGGATACTTTTAAAGATAATACCCACGCAGAGGGTAGAAGGCTTTTTTGTATTTATTTTTCCAGCCCTCATAACCTTCAGAACTTCTGGAAGAAAAAGCCCTTTCTCCTTTTGAGTAGCTGTGTTTATGTCTCTTTATGATGCCAACTTAATCTCGATTTTCACTTTTTCCAATCAAAACACTTGACCCGGTCGGGTATGATTTCAAAAAGAAGAAAATCGTCCTTGTTAAGTAATCTGTACGTATGTTTGTATATTCCTGATGGGCAGGCATCATCCTTTGTGAAAGGGTTAGTCAGTCGTTGTTGCTGTTGATGGTAGAGTATACATAGAAATAGATAGAAGAGGCAACGCAATATGGAGTCCTTCAAAATTCAAAATGGTGTGAATAGGATAATCCTTTTCTCTTGGAATCAGATTTGGTTTTTTATTTCTTCTATTTTTTAAGGATGATAAATTTGTCTTTGGAAAAAAGAAGAAGATAAATCTCGGTCATTGGTGGAGCTTAGTTTTCTTCTTCTTTTTTTTTAAGGTTGTGCTGTGATACATACATAAGAACAAAAAAATAGGGGCTTGATGTTGTTGTGTAAATAAATATACGAGTAAATGTGCCCCAAGCCCATCATACCTTACCAATCATAATGGAAAGGGGATACGGATCTTCATTTTAATCTGGATATCTATTTACTTGAAGTTTATTCGTATTTGGGTTTTGTATGAAGGTTGGTTCATTTATTTTAGGTTTTTTTTTTTTATTTTGAAGGGATGAACAAATTCTTAGCCTAAGGGCTATTTGAAGTGGGTGCTAATCATTTTCACATTTTAAGGGTAATTGATTATTTGCTGCAAGGCTAAATAAGGGTCTATTTAAAGTATTTAGAAAGATATAGAGGTTAATGTGGGAGTGGAGACTTTGGAATGGTTTTTTTTTTTTAAATAGGCTGGCATCTATTTACACAGGGCAAAGCAAATAAAATTAGTGATTGATTTCTATTAGCTATTTTACACACAAATATATTCTTGAATTTAAGACTTACTTTTTAGTTTTTATTGGAGAAGCTTAAGGATTTCAAGGGATATGTTTTTTTTTCGTAAAGGCTTCTCTACCTTAAGATCGCGTGAATTTTAAATTAAAAAACAATCAATTAAAAATTTGGCTGATGAGAAAAGTGCATTTTCTAAGTAGCTTCCACAGCTAGCAGTTTTAATTATCTTTAAAGAAAGGAATTTAATAAAATATGTTTTGTTCTCAGACCTGTGGAGAGAGAAGCAGAAGTTGTGGGGCTGAAAATTAATTCCGGCAAAACAAAAATGATCAGCCTCGGAATCCGACCACCCTCTCAAATAGATATTTTCTCACAACCGGTGGAGAAAGTGGAGAGCTTTCAATACCTTGAAAGTATCGTTTCCATCAAAGGCGTAACCGAACAACATGATATCTTTCGCATCGGCAAATCAAAAGCGCCGTTTGCTGTCAAAAATTTGGAGGAAAAACTCTATCAGCTTAAGAACGAAGCTACGACTGTTTCGTACAAATGTGGAATCTGTGTCTTTTTATGGGTGCAGCACTTGGAAGGTTACTTCAGCCATAACAAGATAGCTGCAAACCTTCGTTGATAGATGTCTTCGTAACATCCTAAAGATTTTCTGGTCAAACCGTATATCAAATAAGGTCCTTCATAGAAGGACAGGCCATAAACCTTTGGAATCTATAATACGAAGACGTAAGTGGCAATGGATTGGGCATACACTTCAAAAAGGTAACGACTGCATTGCAGGCCAGTAATGCAGTTGAATCCGCTCACTCAAGAAGGAAGAAGAGCTGGACGGCCGAGAAGCACATGGCGCAGGACAGTCGAGGCGGAATCAGCGTCACTAGGCAAGAGTTGGAGGGAGTTGAAACACATCTCCGGAAACCGTACACGATAGCGCGTAGACGTAGTAGAGACCCAATGCCCCTTAACAGGTTCCCAACGAACTTTACAGGACCTGAGTAAGTAGAGGAAGTTATTCGTTATAGAGACAATAATGCAGAAAGGACTCTCAAAAAATTGAGAGGTTTTTGTTTTTACCGTAGAAGTTTTAACCTCAAATATTTCACGAACCAATAACACTAGCGAATTGAATTAAATTGTATGTTATATAATGTAACGGGGCACTAACAAGTATATTTTTGAAAAAAAAAAAACTAATTTACGGATTTTTTTTTAATAAAAAAAAACTAAAAAAAAATTATTGTCGCCTCGAATATTTTACGAACACAAAATGTTTTCTCTAAAATAATTGTATGCAATGAAAATAACGTTTTTGACATCCCGTAAAATGTTGAGAAAAATCGAATTTACATATATTTTTTTATAAAAAATAAAAACCTAAAAAAACATTACTAAAAGTTGGTAAAAATTGATTTTCAAATAAAAATCTTATTAACAAAAAAGATTTTGAAATAAAACTATTTCATCGCATGCAAATTATTGTTGTAAATTTAAAAGTTTTTAAAAATAATTCAACTGACAACTTTTTATCAAAACTAAGTCCGCCTTTAGTTTTTATTGTGAGGAAGTAACATCAGTTATAAACGAACTTTCTTAAATTTTAAAAACAATATTCATTTAAAGCGTTTTTATGATAACTAAACTATTCCAAAATTCTAATAATCTTGAGATGTGATGATTTTGAGATGTTGAGCCGGATGTCATTAAATTGTGAAATTCAGTGTGTGCATACTTATGGGGTGCGTTGAATTAAATAAATTTATGTACGTTTACATAAGATGAATATCTTTTTAGGTAAGCATTTTATATTTGAGAATATAAAAGGAATAGAGTAGAGTTATTTTTTTTTTCAATTCCTTACAAAAAGGACCAAATGGAATAAGAAAACATCATGCGACCAATTAAGAAAATAATGACCAAATTTGGTCGAAAACCACAGACCAAACTGGCAACCGTGCCTGTGGTCTTAAATCTGATGTTACACAGATGACCCCTGATTTATGCCCACTTCATTTTATAATTAATGTACTTACTCCTGAACAAACAATTTTGAACTTTTGATGAACGTATTATCTAATGTCTTTGACCTGGCGTCCCAGATCGTGTGATTTAAAACTGTTTAACTATGTTTTGTGGAGTGAAGTCATTTGTCTATGTACAAAAGTGCAAGACGATTGACGCCTTGGAAGTGAATATTTGACGCGGAAAAACTTGTCTTTATAATAAATATACATTCTTGGCCATAACATTTACTCTTTTTATAATAAACAATTCTCATAGCAAGTGATTATATCTACTCATTGAGAACTTAAATCATAGGTCGGTTAAACTGAAATATCGCCGCCGGCTCCATACGCAAATCTCGTAACTCACACAATAAAAATGTCACAAAAAAAACGAACATTCCAGATCTAAATATTATGTTTATTAATTTCGAACTCTTGGACTTATGGAGTAAGGTAAATATTAAGTCTTATTTTTACTGAATTCTGAACAATACATAATAGAATAACGATCAGATATATTTTTTATAAAATGGATTCCAAATATCATTTTTAATGTGTAGTTACGAGGTCTGCTTATGCCGATATTTCCCATTATAGGCTTTTCTTTATGCGTTTTTCATATGCTGGAGCATCCAAAATATCTTAAATGGTTTATCCTTTATTCAAAAAACAAACAACTTACCTATTCTTTATTGTAAAGCTAAAGTACGACTAAAAAAGTAGACGAAACGGAGCTCTGGAAAATCGGGACACACCAACATTAGTTTTTTTTATTTGTCTTGGAACATTAATTATGACCCATAATTATTTTAATCGATCCAACAAGTAAGTTATTTTATGAGTTTAAAAATTACTAAGAATACAAATTAAATGCGTTTGGAAACATGTTGAGTTTTATATAAAGTTTATGGCAAAGCGCAATTAAGTTGTTGGAGTTACATTTGATGCCGTGAGTATCATACTGGCCTAATTGCAATTTTATCGAAATTGAAAAAAGTCCACTTTCGCGCTAGAATATACTGACTTCAATGCATGGAAAGAAAATAGATTGTAAAATATTGAAAGTGTATACAAATGTAATATTAAAAATTTAGTTAACAAACAACATATTTACATAACTAATAAAATCAATAATATACACACAAAACTTTGTATATTCGAGGTGAAGAGCCTTGAAGAAAAATATGGGTTTCTAAATGCATGTTAAATTGAATATTTTTTTTAGTTAATTTTTCTTTTTGCTTTTCCTTTCCTTCTTATAAATGTTTTAAAACGGTTTTGTATTCTTTCTTTAAGTGACTTAAACTTTTCCAAATTACAATGAATTAATGCTTTTTTGTTTTTGGTTTATTAAAACTAAAAGAGGGAATTATTTTTACTGTCATTTTAACTATGGGGAGAATAGGCTCAATACTTTGTTGAAATATTTTTAAGAACCGTGAACAAGGGAGCTTAAATGTGAAAATAACCTCATGAGCTGTATGAAAAAACGCTATGTCATAATAAAGGGTGATTTTTTAGCCATTATCTTTTTGGCAATACTTGTTTAAACAGCTGATGCAGGTTTGATGTTTTATTCCACTGTCAAACATCTTACAGACGAACAAGGCTTGAAAATTATTGAATTTTATTATCAAAATGCGTGTTCAGCGATGAAGTTTATTATTCTTTCAATGGGTACGTCAATAAGAGGAATTGTTGATTTTGGGGTTAATATCAGCCAGAATCATTGCAAGAGCTACCAATTCATCAAAAAAAGTCACAGCTTGGTGCGGTATATGGCCTGGTGGCATCATTAGACCGTACTTCTTCAAAGATGTGCCGAATCGTAACGAAATTGTGAATGCGAGCGCTACTGTGTGATAATATCCAACTCTTTTTTGCCCACAATGCAAGAGCTTGACTTGCATGACATGTGGTTTCAACAAGACGGTGCCACATGCCACACAGTACACGCAACAATAGACTTGTTGAGAGGCGAGTTCGGTGAACATTTTATTTCACGTTCGGGACCGGTCAATTAGCCGGCTAGATCGTGCGATTTAACGACTTTAGACTACTTTTGTCGAGCTATGTTAAGGCTCATGTCTATACGAGAATCCCGTTTCAATTGACGCATTGGAAGGCAACATTGTAGCATTTATTAGTGAGATACCGGCCGAAATGTTGGACAGAGTATGCCAAAATTGGACTAAACGGATGGACAATATAGCCTTAAAATATAAAAGTAAATACAAAATCAAAATGATACATAGTTCCAAAAAAAAAAATTCTGTACTTGCTGCAAATGAGCTTAAAGAAAAATCAAAATGAGAACTCTAACCATACAGCATTTGATCTGATCATGTTTTAATTTTGTATTAACTTTTGTATTCATGTAATAGTGGCCAATCTGATAAGATGAAATGCTGTGCTATTAGAATATTTCATAACGATATTTTCAAAGATTATAAATACAAAATCAAAAGACTGTTATTCTATGTATGTATTGTATGTTACTTTGTCTTTAAATCTACAAGTATTTGCAAATTTTCGCTTTACTGACAACAATAAAAATATAGATAAACAACTCTTGCCTCATTAAGAAGTCTTAAAAAAATGTGTATAAAATTTGTTAATTGTTATTTCTAAAAATTTGAGATTAATTAAATGCAGCAGAAAAATACATAAATATTTTATCCTTTGGATGTTTTTTGAATTCAAAATAGTAAAATTAGTAGTTTTTAACTTTTTTTAAATTTTTCTTTGAATATTATTAGCCTGATTAATGCAAAATTGAAAATCAAGTTCGGACATCAGCTCTTTTGTTTTAAAGAAAATATATTCAAACAAAATTTGTCAATCAAAGATTAATAGCAATATCAAGGCTTTTAATCAGGGGGGGGGGGGGGAAGAAGGGTCACTGACTTATAATTATAATAATTTTTTTTGATGACTTTGGTTGAATTACTAGCAAATAAGTTGATGAAATTTTTGATTGTAGAACTAAACTGTATGGTGAATCCTCTATTGATTAAAAGTCGACGAATTAGTACTGTTCGATTGAAATGGGCTTGGATTTTCGTTTAATATTGTGTTCTTGGTCCAGTCCTCAGTTCAAAGTGTCACTCCTTGTAACAAGGCTGATGGTACCAAAATACAAATTTTATATGTATCTATATTATTCTTATAGCTAACTTTGTTGTGTGAAATATTCTCTTTAAAAACTTTTTATATGTTCGAAGAGACTATTTTGAATACAATTTCCTTAAGAACTTTTCAAAACCTTCGAAAATTAAATAAAGGACCACATTTCTGGAGAACATTGGCTCTTATTAGTAAGTTAGGAAAATTTTAACTAACAAAACACAAAACAAAAAAATTGGTATGCACAAATGTTGATAATTCCGAGGATGATTTTACTCGAAGTAGCTCTAGAAAGAGCATAACAGATTATTTTTTAAAATATTTGAATAAAAAAACAAAACCTAGAATTCAAAATTTTAAGAATTAAGTTTAGAATATGATACAAAATAATCAGGCTTTGATAGAAACCAAGAATTGAGAACTACTGAACCTCAAACCATTTTATTTTATATTTGTTTTTATATTTTTATAAAACTAAGTTTTTCAAGTTTCATACTAACTTTAAAAAAAAACATTTCTTTTAAAGTTCAAAAATGCTTTTTTTTAGAGTGATAAATAGTGTGCGTGTGAATTGGGAATTTAAAAGTAACCCCAAACAAAAAAAATATCAAAGCCCCCCATTTTAACATACATAACATAACGCGTGTGTTTGTTAAATCCCGTTTAAGCATATAAACGTCACAAATTTCATTTAAAAGGCGATGTAAACACCGCCACATAAAAAATGGCCAGGCCATAGAGTACAAGCTGTCAATGGAACGTATAACATTGCGATATGTGTTGTGTAGTGTAGCAATTGGGGTAAATTGTTTTTTATTCCCTCATTTTTTGTAGGCAAAGTTATATAGAGTTTAGAAAAAAGGGTTGAAATTGAAATCACCCAAATAAGGGTTAAACAGTTCGGGTGATGAGATTTTTTTTCCTCTTTAGCGTTAACTTCACAGAAAATCCTTATGGCATTGGCTGGTGGTGGTCCTTCAGAAAACGGATGTTATTATTGCCGAGGGCGCGTGCCATTTCCTTATTTTTTTCTCTTTTTGAAAATAATACGAAGTGAGTTAAACAGTTTTGTATTTTTCTTTGGAATATTTGGTATCCTTGATAAACAAACTTCAATCAATCAGGAAGTATTCAATATTCAACAATCAAATAGACCGAAAGGCACAATATTGAAATATGTGTACCTTTTTTTTCTGTGGATAAAAAAGTCATAGTCAAACTTTTGACTGACCAACTGACTTGACTAAGTGACCAGAAAAGGATTAATCCTTTTGAGTCCCTCCACCGAAGAAGGAATGTTTTACAAAGCCATTTCAATAAATAAAAACTAATGCCAATGCAAGATGGTGACATGTGAATCTAAATTATTGTCATCACCTTTTTTAGATCCTTATGGTGTTTTCTGGATGTCCTGTCCATGTCCTTTGTTTTCATTCCGGGAATGTTTTATGCTTTTATAAGGACAACATCATTTTATTGTATAGCTTTTGGTAGAAACGAGAGCGGGTATAAGATACACAACAGGAATATGATACCCCTACTCCTATATTTTGTGTAACATACATATATGCGATGTTATGATATCATTTAAATTGCTGTCACATCTGATGCTTGGATTTATTATATGAGAAGCTGTGGGGTAGTCAATGTTTGGCTATAGAAGGTATGGCTATATGTGATGATGATGGTATTGTTGGGGGCAAAGGGGAGAGGATATACACAACGAATTGATTTTATACCGTAAATAATCCTGTGTTGAGATGTTAATAGTTGTTTTAACAAAGTGCTTATGATGGGCCATGTTTAACAACATAATTTTACTACAAAGCACATTTGGTTTGGCAATGCTGGAAGGTATAATATTTACAACTAACAAACATAAGTTTGTTTTGTTTGAGCTTAGGTCAAATTAAAGTATTATTAATTAAAAGTTTATATATTTTTGGTTTGTTTGTCAATAGATCGGTTCTTGTAATGAATTAACAAACATTCCGTATTCTTTCTACTTATAAGGAAGAAGTTATTTTCAGCATCATTTGAAAATAGCATAGAATCAAAAATTTATAAAATCAAGAACTTCACAGTGGCCAAACAATTATTTGAATGAGCATTTAAGCAAATTGTATGCTTTAACACCATTCGAGCTATTGAAGCAGGGATAATTAAGATAAAGAGGTTTCGTTACTTTTGGTGGTCCATAACTTACACGAGATTTAATGAGAATTTTTGCACAATGAATAAACCTCAAAAGGAATTCCAACTTACTATCTGTTATTCCGAGGTGAACAACTTTTTAAAGTAAAAAAAGTTCTAAACAGTATTAACGTCCGTATGACAGAAAATAGAGCACCAACATATTATACCTGTCCAATTAGGCAAGTTTTCATGTTTCAGACCTCTCAATCCTTCACAAACTGCAAGGGATTTTAAAAAACTGTATTTAATTTGGAGTACCTTGGAAATCGATAAAGGTTTTCGAAAACTATTTTGTTTTAAAACCAAAACGAAAAAGAGGGCTGTGACGCGACACTGAAGAGCTCCCATTAGTGCCGTTTGTCAATAATTCTAAAAATCTTACCAAATATTAATAACAACATTTTATGTGAGATGGAAAAAGTTTGGAGTCAATATATTTCATTGTTCTCATAATAATACTTGAGTCGAAAACCATTTTACCAAGTTTTAGTTGTTTTTTATAGATTTTCGTTTTTGAAAGAAAAATTGTCGATTGGAATTTTCTTAGACCAAAACTAAAAGCTAATAACACTATTTTGCATATGATAAAATAAGCGTGATTTCAAAATCCCACTTTTTCCCAAGATATTTCAATCGAAAACCAATTTTAAGTATCATTTTTTTAATATTTTTATTCTTAAAAAAAATTAGCTGACCTTAAGAGCTTCAAAAATAACTTTTTTACTTGTGACGTATAGGAACTGTATGGCAAGTTTTGCATTCGAAAAAAATTCGAACTTTAATCAAACATGACATCAAAAGAGAAGTCGAAAAATTTGGGTTCCCTGATTCCGCCTTTCGATTGGTCGATTGAGTGCAAACTTAAAACTTAAGGTTTTAAGCTGATTCGCGTAAGGCGTTTTTTTAAATTTATTTACTATATTTTTGCTGCCAATTTTTTGATCAAAATCGAAAATTCGAATTTCTTAATTCTGCTTCTTTCAATAAAAAATATGTTTGTATTGCTCCTGAAGGGTACCCCCCATTGTACCGTTATTTTATTTTTAAGTTTTCTAATAAACTAATAAAACGGTTTCAATAACTGTCTCAGTAAAATTTGATTTAAAATTAAAAATGTCATTGTTTTTATTTTAGTTTTGTTTTCGAAATTCTCTAAATATTTGGATACTTTTTAAGTAAAATTAAATTAGTTTTTTTTTGAGTAACCAAACTTTTTTTTTGGGAAAATTTTTAATTCAAAAATTCAGAAAATATTTATCACTACTACTTAAATTGTTAAAAATTTGTTTGCCATTAAAAATGTATTAAACAGAAAGAGATTTTGAAATCAAATTTATTTTATCAAATGCAAAAAATTGTTGCTTACTTTTAATAAAGTTTTTAGAATAATTCAATTAAAGACTTTTTTTTACAAAACCCATCAAAAAATACAAAAAACAACAAAAAAAGACGTTTTGTTAAAGTTTTTGTAAATTGATATAGTATAAAAAGCGTTCCCTTAATTTTTTTTAAAAGTTCTTTCGGCAGCTTATGATGTTTTTATCTGTATAACACAATTCATTTAAAGTCGATTTTCCTTCCGCTTCTTGAGATATGGCCGACAAAAAAAGGATGCCGAATGTAAGAACGAATTTATGCACACAAGCACACACAGCCATCTCTCTAAAAATCGTAAATTCAGATCCTCGAGAACTTTAAACCTCGAAAAAGTCAACATTATCAATTTTTGGAGATTTTAATTTACCAAATGTAAAATGGCTATTTTCAAATGATGATGAACAATATTTTCCTTATAACGTAACTAAAGATTTTGAATACAATGTAATTGATAGCCTATTGACTTTAAATCTGCATCAATAATAATGTTCAAAATTCTATTGGTTGAATTTTAGATCTAGTTTTTATTGATAAGAATCTTGATGAGGCTAGTTTTCTTTTGGGCTAAAATAATGTTCATGATTTATTGAATCACAGTTTTGTTCCAATGTTATAGCTCATGTATATGATTTTAAAAACACTGATTTTGTTTCTATGAACCGTTATTTTTAAAGTGTAAATTGGCAAATTTTTATAATTGCAGTAATTTAGAGATGGCTTCTGCTATGTTTCGAAACATATTAGATGATGCTTTTGCTAATTTTGTTCCTTTAAAAAAATTCCAAAAATTCAAAAAGACCAATTTGGTTTAGTAAAAGTTTGTCTATGTTAAAAAATGTCGTAGCTAAACTTCGTAAAAAGATTAAGATTTCGGATTGTTTTCGTGCGCAATTCATTTGATCTAGGAAAGAATAGGAATTCTTAAGAAGATTTACATATAAACAATATATTTGGTCTCTTGAGTCGAAAATGAAAACTAATTCGTAGTGTTTTTGGTCATTTCTAACTACCTAAAGAAAATCAATTAGAATTACTTCCAGTATTTCTACAAAGGTTTTTTTCTGAAAGTTCAGAAGATAATTGAAATAACTTTGCTTTATATTTCCAATCAAACTTTTCTGATTTGAGTTTAGATTATAATGAAACACTTAATTTTAATTCTAACAGTAATGTTGGTGACCTTTCTTTATCGACAATATTCCACCTTTAGTTTTGAAATATTTTAAATATACCCTTAAAACCCCACTTTTCTTTATTTTTAATCTGTCCTTGAAAAAAGGACTATTTTAAGATACATGGAAACATTCTCTGATAACTCCTTTGCATAAATCTGTATCTAAAGCATCTGTGGAAAATTATAGAACTATTGCTAAGCTCAGCTTATCCCCAAATTATTCGAAGCAATTATTTAAAATAAACTCTATAGTTTAGTTCAAAACCATATTTCCCTGCATCAGCATGGTTTTATGAGCGGTAGGTCTACTGCAACAAATTTAGCAATTTTTGTTTAAATTACAGTTTTGGTTGCTTAGAAAATCGTACTTAAGTGGATGTAATCTACACCGATTTTTCCAAGGCATTTCGGCATATCGGGTACAACATAATGTTCTCTTGAAAAAATTCAAATTGCTTGGCTTCCACTCGAACCTCCTAAAATGGATCAGAAGCTATTTGTTTGGACGAAGACAATATGTTAAAATTGGTGATGTTCTTTCTTTCCAATGAAATACAAAATTTTTCCGGTGTACCACAAGGTAGTCATCTTGGTCCACTCCTTTTAATTTTATTTATAAATGATTTACCGAATTGTTCTAGATGTCTTTTATACGCTAATGATCTCAAGATTTTTAGTTCTGTAAGTTCTTCATTAGATGCTAGTAAAATTCAATTACATATTGACAATATTACCAAGTACCTAATGTTTCATAAATGGTTTAAATTTTAATGCTAAAAAGTGTAGTATTGTAACGTTTTCTAAAATAAAGGATCCGATATATTTTGATTACAAAATTGAGAACCAGTTCTTGATGAGGTAAACAAATCAAAAGGATCTTGGTGTGATTGACTCGAATATGAATTTTTCTCTCCAAATTGATAATGTTATTTCAAAAGCTAACGACATGTTGTGATTTATTTCAAGAACTTCTAAGTCATTCGAAGATCCTTATACTTTTAAAACTCTTTTTGTATCCCTTATAAGACCTTTACTTCAATATTGTTGTATAATATAGAATCCCTTTACACAATGAAGTATTTTAAGGACTGAAAAGGTTCAGGAGAGATTTACGAAACCTTTATAATTATTCAAATATGCCACCTTATGAGACCAGATGGGCTTTAATTGACTTAAAACCTTTAGTATCTAGAAGAAAATTCTATTCAGTACTCTTTGCTTACGATGTGCTAAACTCTAACATAAATTGTTCATTTTTGTTGTCTCAGTTTAATATGTATGTTTCATTTCGGAATTTGCGTCCTAGAAATGAACTTTCTTTACATGTTCCTTTTTATAGCACCAATAATGCGAAACATAATCCAATAACTGCTTCTTGTATTGCTTTTAACGAATTTGAGTTTGTAATTGCTTTAAAAAAAATAGATTAGATATTAAGAAAGATGTATTGAATTTGATGTAACACTATGTTTTTACGACTGTGAATTTGTAAATATAATCTTTGATTTTAATGTAGTCTTCATAAAGTATTGTAACTTGAAAGACGAATAAATAAATAAATTCGACAACAATAATTCTCAAGACCAGTTCGGATATATGTGGCTGTATTTTTTAATTATCTTCACCACGAATACAATTTTTAAGGCCTTGAGTAGGTTCTTTTTTCAATAAGGTCCAAAAAGGTCTAAAAGGGTTTAACACAAGCTTTCGGTGACCAATTGTTATCATCTTTTCAAGAAATATATTTTCAAAAACAAGGTCATGTAAATGTTTTTGAAAAATACGTACAAGATTTTATTTTTACGGGTACTACATCTAAAGTTAAAACAATTCTTTTAAAATTAGCTGTTCAAATTAGCTATAGTTATAAGTTTCTGGATATCAGCTTATCGGGAAATTTTAGCTGCAAAACTGTTGTAACAGGCCAGTATATGTGAGGAGCACCATATTGCTAAAACCACACAGAGTAAAAAGAAATTCTTATTCAGCTTAATTCTGGATAGAAAAACTCTCTCAACAGTCTCCAATAACTATAACTTCAGCGTGATGAAAGTGTAAATAACAATTTGACACGAAGTGGATGTAATTCCATCTCTAAAGTATCTGTGGGTTTGTTTGTTTATTTTGCCGTTCAAATTGAAATAGGCTTCGTCATACATAACGGAAATTTTGTCCACCATTTGGAACACCTTCTGACGAAATTCTAAGCGAATCAGCAAGTCTGAACTGAAGGGTTTGGATGGTAAGGTCTACCTTCGACTGTCCCATGTTCGGCAATTTGTAAACAAGAGTCATTGTGGTCCATCTGCTCAGAGGATTGCTGCCAAACGTGCTCCTATACTCCCTTTGAACTGAAATTATGGACAATCCAAATTCGTGTTTCAGTTTCATTAAATTGAAATAAAAGTTATTAACCTTTGTTTGCTAGCGGCTTTCAGCTTCAAAAGTTACAGCAGTCTAAATACCGTTCTATTCCAACAGGTTTTTTTGAAAAATCCTATATTATTCTTGTTCAATGTTCTAAATTCTAAAGCACATAGAATTTAATGGCCCAAAAATGCTTTGTCTTATGCAATCATATTCCTGTAATTTGGTTTTCAGCTATATTTCATGTACGACTATTTTCCTTTTTAATAAAGTATTTTGCAGATTTTAAATTTGTTTGGGACACAAAATTTGAAATTGTTCTTTCCTTCAATGCAAAATGTTCAAAAAAAGAGAAGGCTTTCCAAAAACCAAACAAAGGCTCTGAACAATAGAAAAGAACAAAAACGAAAACTAAACCAAGACTATTAATTCTTACTCAGCAGATTTGAGTCCACAAGAAAAGAAATACTTTTAGCCCAGTTGAATACATAAGTCCAAAGTAAAAAAGATGAAAAGCGAATAAAAAAAAACCCTCTCAACAATTTATCCTATTTACCATACTTTTGTGTGCAACAATAGCTGACCAACAAAATTGAACGTTTCTATGCAGAAGGCCAAAAAATGGACAAAAAAAATAAAACCTCCCTTATTCATTTGTTTGACCTTTTTATTATTCTTTGGTACACAATTCTAAGAAGACTTATGTACATATATCAAATGCCAAAGAAAGCTCCAAATGAAAACGCGTTCGTACCTAGACGCCAGGAGGCAGAAACCTCTCCGATCCATCTACGTACTCCATCAAAGCCCCCCCTAACTCTCCCAAAAAATCATCATCTTCAGGACGAAAATACGACTGAATAAATATTCCAAGGGTAATGGAATCTATTTTCCATTCAAATGACCATTTATTTACCTTTTTTCACTTCCTGTTCCTTTCCCTCAGTTGGCAAAATTAAGTGACGAACATATGGAGGAACTCAAAAAAAGACTCGACTCGGACTCGTAGTATAAATGGGGGCGAGAGTGCTAAATGGAAATAGAAAACGAGATTAAGATTATCGAAAGTAGCCTCTTAAGAATTGTTTATGGCCATATACGAGTATAGGAATATAGGATGACAGTCAGAGAGAGAAAGGACTGTTGAAAAATGCAAAGGACTCTATACAAATTCAACCACCTTAGGGTGATGCGTGTAGGTCCTTACGGTTGGCACAAGCAACACACAAAAATTAAGTAGAAAAAAACTCATTTACTATAAAGTTCCACTTCAATCGCTATTCACCTGAAAGTCTTCATTCTAGAGCAGCAGTTAAATGAAAACCAATTTGAAAAAAAAGCATAAGAAAAATCCAGGAACGCATAAAGGACTTCAAGAGAAGTAAACAAATCTAAGATGACCGATTGTGGCCAAATGGGGAAAGATCGTAGGAAAGAGCCTTAAAAATCCTATCAAACAAAAAATAAGTTGTTCAAAAATCCAAGATTCAACTTAAAAAAAAAAAGATGTCCATGGCAGAGCGAGTCTGCTTTTGTCATTTCACTTTGCAAAGGGATAACGTTTTCAGTTAAATTAATCCAATTGATTGGGTGGTTGGATGTTATCCTTTTTCGGTTTTATTTTTGTCATTTGCCAAAGTTGTTAAACTGTTTAAGGATATATATAGAGTCAAGTCGTGTGGAAGCAGGTTCGTGTCGTGACTGATAGTTGTCTTTGACAGTTGTATACGCTACGCATCTATGATGGGAGTATAGATAGTTTTAAAGATTAAAGATTTTTGAAGAAGAACATGATTGTGAAGATTCAATTTGACTTCAAAGTTAAATAAAGTCAAGGTGGATCATAATCAAATAAGCACTTTCTTGTGAGCTTATTTATATCTAAAATAAACTTAACAACAACTATTATAGATTTTTCTTACATGAAGTTATTGTCATAGGAATTTTTTTAAGAGAAGTTGTTTTTCAGATAAAATAGCTATAATTTTGTACGTTACAAAGTGCAAATATATATACAAACGTTCATCAGAATCTTGAGGTAAAATTAACTAACCAACTGGTTTTCCATTGGTAAAATATTTTTTTTTTAATTGAGAGCTGTCTAAACACAAATTTTACCTGTTTTTGCATTCCATAGGGAAAAATAATTTGACTTATTGGCACTAGATAAATTTGACGGCTATACCGTACTCGTTAACGCGTACACGAAGTTACAACACAAACAAAAAAAAACAATTAAAATCGTGTTCCATGCTCCACGGAAAAAATCAATTTCTGACGAAAATCTGAATTTATGCATGTAAAATCTCATTAGATTTATTGAATGTTGATTTTTTGTGCGAATTTTTTGTAGATTTCTATTAAAAACATGTGTCGAAATTACATCAAAACTTACATTGGTAAAATTTGGGATTGCCCACACGAATGAAGGTTTTGCTGCACGAGAAATCCAAATTGTAAAAACTTTTAGAAAAGAGCATAGAAAATTTTCTAAAACTAAAACTAAAGTTCTGTAAAAATTTATAATTTTAAATTTCCATAGAAAGTTTTTGTAATCGGTTCGATTTGTCGAATTGAACATTTTGAAATTTCTTGGCTTTCAAGGTTTTTGCCGTACGGTCAAAACGAGCCTAAGAATGCAGATGGAAAAATTTGTCAAAATCTCGAAAATATACAATTTGTCATACCATAAGGCTCGTTTCACATACACGGTTGTGACCGTACGCCAAAAAACCGGACGGCAACATTTTGTTAGAGGAGCGAAGAAGAGTATTTACGCTTTCATATTATACGGTCACGGCGCCGTATAGCAACCGTCTACTGCCACTACAGTATACGGCAGCCGGACGGAAAGCGCGACAAGCTTAGTGGCGTACGTGATGAAATGCATGTTTTCACATCATACGATTTTATTCGTGCGGCAGAGTTCGATCAGCCACTTCAGGACACCTGTGAAAAAGTATACTAAGCACAGGAACCCTACATATATCGTGTTTTACCGTATGGTTAAAACCGGATAATGTGTAATTAGCCATTGATCCATTTTATGCCGTCCCGTTTTTTGCCGTACGGCCAAAACCGTGTAGTGTAAAACGAGCCTAACTCTGGGTTGAGAAGATTGACCGATAAGAAGAAAAAAAATGGCACAGGATGGGGATTTTATATCCCCCTTGGGAAAAAGTCAGAAAAATGAGTTGTCATACAAAATCAAAGATTGGAAAACAATGAAAACACCTATTTTATTGTGATGTAACTTTTCTTAAAGCTAGAAATCCATTCTTGAAGTAACTTTTTAACCTTTTTTGGTTCTGTCCATAGTATCAATAAAATCTTAAGTATCTCTCACTCTTTTATTCTATATTAAGTACAATTTTTTTCTCACTAATAAATGGTCTTGTCCATTATTAATTAAACACCAAAAAGCCAAACCGAAAAATAAATTGTAGTTTTTGAGAAAATTGGAAACAATTACAGCTACTACACTTTTTTATAGGCATAGTGATGACAAAGTACAAATTTATCTCTTATAGATGAAATTTAAATCACTTTAGTATCCTACCTAGGAAATTCTCATGACGTATCGACTTGAAATTGGTACTTTCATAGTTTTGATAAATACGTTTAGGACTTAAATTTTCAAAACACCTGTTTCCAATATTGTTTCTATATTTTTTAATATATTTTAAATACTGTATAGAATTGTTTAGACAATAGATTTGTTACACAAAAAAAACTTACTTTCTTACATTTTTGTGTAAATGTATTTTTTTCAGATTTTTAAAATCTGACAACTTAAGAGAATTTTTCGAATATTATGTACATATGTATATGAAACAATTAAAATATTTCAATTCAATATTGAAGAAAAAGATTATAGTTTTAGAAACCCATCAAGGATTTTATCAAAGAATTAAGATATTAAAAAGTAATTTCTCAAAAACGTGCATTATTTTGAGGTCGAATTTGAAATATAGCCTCCATTGCACAAGCGCAAATTTATTGCCAAATGGAAAACATAGCCAAAAGGTTTTATTGAATTGAGATTCTTAAGTTATTTTTGTGAGAAAGACATTTTGTTTTAGATTTAAAAATAACAAAAATCATAAATTATTTCAAATCGATTGTACCATTTTGATTACGGTGTTCTTTAGAAGCGAACAAAATAGTCGATAACAATTTTTGGGAAAAAAAGTATTATTTTTTGAATTTTTAAAGAATATGCCTTTTGTAAATGCAATTTTTTGGAAAAAAGTATGTTTTACAAAAGAAACATAATGTTGATAATATTTGTGATGTCGTTCCATTTACTTATGCTTTCAAAAGATAACCAGATTGAAGTTTGGTCCTATACCATACGTAAAGCAAAAACGCGATCGTCCGATTTTACAAAACCTTTTTCTAAACTGAGAGAGCAAAACGACAACAAACTGATAGTGAAGAATTTTGTAGTTTTAAGCTGGCAGGTACTATAATATTAATTTTTGTCATGAAAAGTGCTTTTTCAAATTAGCCGTTCGGATTCGGCTCAAAACTTCTGGTCCCCTCCATTCCTGACAACAATACTCGCAGACAGAAATTGTTGAGAGTCGTAAGTAGGCCCTAGTTCTCAACCGACTGTTGCGCCACCTTATTTATTTTTTTTTAAGCTGGCAACAAAGACATTTGACACCTGTCAAACTGAGTTGTCATTTCAAGTGTCACGATTGAATATTTGCTATTGACGATAATGTATCACTTAACAATCCAAGAAATCGATACGATTGTGAAGACATATTTATGGGATTTTTCATGAGTAAATTCAAATTTCCTGATTTATTTTTTTCTTTCATGGCTCATGGAACAGGATCGGAATTGTTTTTGTTTTTTATCACTGTATTATTGTAACTTCGTTTATGTGTTAAAGAGTCCGGTAGAGCTGTCAAATGTTTAAAAATGTATTAGTATTGGTGCAAAGAGGAGTAAATCTGCCGAAAAATCCAGACCTGCAGATTTGATCCAAAATCAAAATTAAATCAATTTAAAAAACAAGGGAAATTTGTGCTTTGACAAATCTAGATCAAGAATAAATTGATTTACATATTTCACTCGTGGTAAACCCCATTAGAAGTGGAAGTGCACATGAGAGCGAACAACGAATAAACGAATGGACGAACAAACGTGATTTTACACATTTCAAAAAGTCGATTTTAAACAAAAACACATTTTGAATATTAGAAAACAATTGACACTTATGTTTGGATAGTACAATTTGCCTTTTCTTCTCTAAAATAAGACAATTTTGTAAAAACCATTCCGTAGTAACGAATTGCAGTGTGGTTGCTACGAACTGTCAAACTCTATTCGTGTTCCACATCCACACAGCAAAATTATACCACCCTTGTATTGTTTGTTGAAAAAGGTAATTATAAATTGACAATTCGTCGCTATCTGAGAATAGAAAAAAAGTTCATGTGGAAGAAAAGTCAAAATATGCGAACATCCACAGTTCGCAGTTCGTAGCTGATGTGCAAGATGCTTTACTGATGTCGTAAGACCTTTTCATAATCGTAATTCCGGCTCCGTCAAAAATATTGTTGCTTGAAGATGCCTTTAAATTCCATTCGGAGCGATATTGTGCAAAGAAAACAAGACGAGACAACAAGCCACACAACACGACTAATTATGGCTCATTCAACTAAAATTTACTTGATTGATACTATTCTTAAACCCAAGAAGCAATTTTTTACTATAGATGGCGTTCTTTTTTTCAATTGTGACTAAAATCAAGTGAATGAAGGTAAGTAACAGTACTGAAAAGGTAAGTATTTTATAAATTTAAAACATCGATAATTTTTTTTTGTTATTTAATACTTTTCTAATTTTATTTTAAACAATTAAATTCTTTTTTGTTTTATTTTATTTTAACTATAATTATACTCACATTGATACACAAATGTCACTTTCGGTTAATTGTCAATTTGACAGCTAGGTTGACATTTTTGTTTGTTTCTTTTCTGTTGTGTTTTAAATGTACATTCTTATAAGTTAAACAATATAATATATTCTAAGAGTTTACAATATTTACTTACATTTACATAAATTATCTTCCTTTACAATTGTATACTCAAAGTGGGTACATCATTTTGTGCTTATTTTATTATTAATTTTTGTTATTCTTCTACTATAATAAATTCGATAAATATTTTTATAATATAGTTCATATTTAGTTTTATTATTTTAAATTTATTTTATATTTTATTTGGTAAAAATGGACATATCTTTTTATAGTTTCTATAGTTTTGTTTGTCTACGTATTATTTTTACAGTGTGTAAAACTATTAATGATATGAACTCACAGTGGAATGTTTAAGAAGTATGGCTACTGGTTTAACATTTACAACAATCAAAGGATATTTTCGTTTTTGTTTTTAAAAAGATTTTCACCTAGGTCCGAATTTGGAAGAAGGGCTGATAAGTTTAGCTTTGTACAAAGATTGATGGGGGGCCTGAGTTGGGCGCCAGACGAAATTCACGCACGTTCAATGAAGAAAACAATACAATACAATAGAAATAGAGGGCGCTGCTGTAATGAGCTCACGTAGGAACTATTCGAGGAAACTTTCACTGGCTGTCATAAAATCGAATCCGACCTGATTGGATGATGGATACCAACCATTCAGTGGCTGTCATTCATGCTTGATGACCGGCATCTGTTGATAGTGCGGTGAAAGACTGCCCATCGAACTGCTATCCAAGCCATTCAGAGGGTTTCGACTGAGTGTTGGTAGACCAAACATATTGCCATGACTGCTGACGGGAGTTCCGGTCGGACTGTCCATGTCAAGGGCGGGATTGATGCGCTTCTCCTTTTGCCGGCGATTGCAAAACCACACTCGCACCACCTCCTTTTCCATGCACAGGGAGTCGGCGAGGTTGGAAATCTCTTCGCTGGTAGGCTTACAGTTGATCATGAAAGCTTTCTCGAGGGCACCACGAACATTGGTCTCTATGGAAGTCCGCTTCTTGCGCCGTCGGCCCATATTCTCGGGCGTCGTTAGAGGGTTCTGTAGGGCACTTAGTCCAAAGATCCTGCGAAGAAGAAGAAGATGATTAGTAGTTGAATGAAAGTGCGGGTTAAGCCTGTGGCTAACTCACCCTCCAGGTTTTGAAATACTGGTATCTGCATCCTCGAGCCACTTTTGCAGCAGTGGCTTGAGCTTGCACATGTTCTTAAAGCTCAGATTGAGTGCCTCAAAACGTGATATGGTCGTCTGAGAGAAATCGTTGCCGTACAACTTGCCCATTGCCAGACCAACATCACCCTGTGTGAAGCCAAGTTTGATGCGTCGCTGTTTGAAGGTCTTGGCGAATTGTTCAAGTTCCTCGAGATCGGTGGTCTCTTCAGGAGACTGATCAAGCATTCGCGGAGTATTTACAGAAATCGAAAGTGATGACGAGGAATTCATGTGTTTTGAGGCCTGATGGGGCGCAAAGCTGCTCATGCCGGGTGTATTGGGGGTGAGCAAGCCTGAACCCATGTTGAGACCGGCTGAGTTTGGCGGCGTCGTATGAGTGGTGGTCTGAGTCTTGGACATTGGTGTTGTGTGTCGACTGACTGGACTAAGTGATGGGCTTCGCAATGGAGACTTGGGCATGGGCGCAGAGGCATAGCTGCTCATTTTACCCTGTGGTGTCGAATGCTGCTGATGGGGTAATTGCTGATGATGGTACTGACTTTGGCTTTGCTGTTGCTGCTGCTGTTGTTGTTGTTGTCTCTGCAGGGCGTGGAACTGCTGCTGAGCAGCTTGAGCCATAGCTTGGAGGGAGTTTTGTATTAGGAACTGTGACGCAGCTGGACTATTCAAATTGCTCTCCGGAGTCACTGTCCTCATCATTTCAATGTAGCCCTGAATCTGGGCCTGGAAAGCTTGCTGAATGTCTTGTGGATTGAGGGCAGCTGCTAACCCAAATTGGTTTTGCATCAACAATGGCCCCAGAGGGTTTTGCAGGGCAGCCAGTGTGGCTTGAATATTTTGATGGCTATTTGGACTCGGGCAAGGTAACTGAAGTCCCTGCGGTGGAGGTGGTGGAGGTAGAGAATTCTGTGGAGTAGAAGAACGGTGAGTCGTGGGCGAGCGCTGCACTGACGGAGATCGCTGATGCACCGATGGAGATCTCTTAGGAGTGCGAAGTCTCTTCGGTGATGGTGAATCTCGGGATTGGGCAAGATTGAGCACGCCTTCGACTAATATGTTCTTCTTGCTAAGATTCTTCGGAGATGGTGACCGCTCCCTGTCACTTAACTCATCACAGCTCTCAGCACAACCTGAAAATACACAAAGAAAAAAATACTCTTTGAGTCCAAAGGGAATAAAAACATAAATATTTTGATTTTTAATTTTCCAATTCACTTGACAGCGAGTCATATCTGGGAAGAAGGAATTGTTGCTTCTGTTGCTTGCTCAAGGACTCTATACGGTATACCCTTTTGTGTGGGCACATTATCATGATGTTTATGTATGTATAAGGATATTCTTATATGTATGATTTTTTCCCTTTACTCAGTGACCAAAGGATAATGAAATTTTGCGTTCAACCCCATGGAATAATTTGATTTTGGCCAGAAAATTGAATGCTCCTGTCAATGGAGTTCTTGTTGTTGATGTTAGTGTAATTTATACATAAACATTTATTCTGTTAAAGAAGAAGAATACCAATGATGATGGAGAAGAAGAAGAAGAAGTATAGAAAACGAAGAAGCAAGAAGCCATTGACTTGACTTTCTTCTTATTTTGAAAGAGCGCCAGGGACAGCGCAGCGCCTTGCCCACAGATGAACGCAAATTTTATTCAATCTTCCAATTGAGTGAATATTTTGAGGTTTTTTTTTCTTGTTTTTGTTGCCATTTTTATTGTTAAAAAAATATAAGAAAGCTTATCATAGTCTTCACATATTATGGTTAAAGTCTAAAGAAGGGTCTTTTTTTTGGGACTCTTCTGGTGGAAGTTTTTGGTCCTGATAGTGGAGTACCAGAGCCTGAGTATAGATATGCACTGGGTCAGTTTAAGGGTAAGTAATATTTAATTTTTTAACTGTACTAGGTTGGGAATTGTTGTTGAGTTTATTGGAACTTTAAAAAGGTTTAGAGACTGATAGAAAGAAGGTTATAGAGAGAGGCTGCAATTTGTAAAATTGGTTTAAGATAGCTAATGTAAAATAAATTAAGGGTCAGCGAGTTTGTGTATGTGTAGCTCTTGATAAAGAAATTGATAAATTGATGGTTTTGTAAAGGTATTTTTTCTACAGCTTTGAGGATTTATGGGACTTATCGATTTTGTATTTTGTTTTAAATGTTTTCATCGTAAGACTAAGTCTTTAAGGAAAGAGAAACTTTATAAAGCATTCAAAAATAGGATGTTAGGACATTTGGGAAGGTTGAAAATAATATCACTTGCAGTAAAACTTTTATTCCCATCTATCATCCTTTTAAAATAGGTCTGCAGTAAGTTTTAAGTACACCAACATCAATTAGAAAAAAAACAACGAATTTTAAAAACAAAATATTTTAATGAGCTACATGCAAAATTCAAACTTTAGTCCTACCTAGAGCCAGAATTGAGGGGAAATCACTCAACTTCTCTAGTGTCTTAAAACACAAGTATACAGAATTTCTTTAAATTGAATTTTAGAACTCAATCAAATAAAAAAAAGTAAGTATACGTCAGAGTGTTAATTTTTTTATTTCTTTTGTAGTTTCATAACATTTTTTGTTTATAATCTTAAATTATATTAAATTAGTACAAAATCCTAATTAAAAAAAAATGTGTAAGGTTCCTTTTTTGACAGTTTTTATTTTTATTTTCTTGTATATTTAAACTTCAGAGCAGTAAACTTCAAAACTCTAAATCAATATCATACTCTCGTACTAAAGTCGTTTTGAAGTGTTTATAACATATTCCTAAACAGAGTGCTTTTTAGCCCAAACAGAGCTAGTGGAGTTCTTGTCGATGTACAACGGTTGTCGCAGCTTAGGATTGGAAAACCTACACGTTATTTCCGAAAAGCCAATGTATCCGACATCATTGGACTGAAACTGAGGCAACACTTTAATATCATTCGTCGAATATGAAGACTCAAATATCTGCACTAAGCTTGTCGACTAGGGCTCAAATCTGTTTTTCTGTCCACATTCTAAATAAATTAACAATGACTGCTCAAACACCTAAGCCTAATACCATCCAAGCAATCCGAAAGCTACAACCTAAAACCTTCAACAATGCTTCAAAAAACTGAAGTGACACAATGCGCTACTGCGAAGCCTGCCTTTTCTCTTTGTAGCATTTACAACAAAAAAATGTGTTTAGTCCAACCTCTAAAAAAATTGGCTATTCTGATTTTTTGCATACAAGTTCCATTTGATTTTAACTACTTTGAACGTACTTTCAATACTGATAAAAACCCTTTCAAAATATTTGATACAAAAGGATTTTTAACTTCCCGTAGGAAGTTATTGTAATAGGTCCGATTTATCAAATTGAAAATTTTGACATTTCTGACGTTTCAAGGTCCCTGAGTTGAAATAAAAGATTTTTAGAGAGATGTCTGTGTGTTCGCGACGTTTTTTTCATCGTCCATACCTCAAGAACCAGAAGAGATATCGACTTCAAATAAATTTTGTTATACAGATAATAATGCAGAAAGATGCAGAAAGGGCTCTCAAGAAAATTGTATGGATAGTTTTTTTTTACCATAGCAGTTTACAAGGTGAACATATTTGGTAACCCTAAATATCTTGCGGACCAAAAACGATAGAAACTTGAATAAAATTTCATATAATATATTGTAACGAAATACCTAAAAAGTATATTTTTTGAAACTATGAACGGTTTTCTTTATAAATAAAAAAAACTGAACAAAAATGTGTCACCTCGAAAATTTCACGATTAAAAAATAATTATATCTCCAAAACAATTTTTTGCAACGAAAAATAATGTTTTCATCTGGTAAAATTTTGAGCAAAATCAAATTAACAATTTTTTTCTATAAAAAATAAAAAGTTGGTAAAAATTGAATTTCTACTCAAATATCTTTTCAAAAATTTGAGATTATGGCTTCCAACTAATTTTAGCTTATATTTTTAAGAAATATTGATTTCAACATTCGGAAAAATTAAAAAAAATGTAATTGACAGTTTTTTTTACAAAAAATAAAAACCTAAACAACAAAAATAAATAAAAGTTGATAAAAATTGATTTTCGACTCAAATATCTTTTCAAAACTTTGAGATTTTGCTTTTAATCTAATTTTATTTTATTAAATATTGTTGGCAACATTCAGTGAAATATTGAAAAAAAAACTAATTGACAGTTTTTTTTACAAAAAATAAAAACTTGGTAAAAATTTACTTTCGACTAAATAGCTTTTCAAAAATTAAAAATATTGTCTTCAAACTTTACTATTCAGTAGTTTTTTTTTTATAAAAATCCAACAGTCCGTTTTTTCACAAAAACATAAAATCTACAAAAAATAGTACGCAAATTTGGTAAAAATTGATGTTCGGTTCTTGATATCTCTCAAATTAATTTCATTCATCCAATTTGTAAAGATTTAAGAAATGCTACTTAAATTGGTAAAAATTTGTTTTCGACTAAAAATCTATTAAACAAAACTAGAATTTCAAATTATTTCTTTATATGAAAAATATTGTTGGTAATTTAAAAATTTTTAAGAATTATTCAACTAACAACTATTTTAGCCCAACACGTAAACCTAAAACTTTTTAGCAAGACAAATCGACAGACGGGATGGGAAGTTGTCAGTGTGGGTCGCATCCAGTTAAAAAAAGAAAATGGTGTAGAAATAAAATTGATGACGTTAATTTTAAGACGTTACAAAAAGCTTGAGCTGTATTCGTTTCAAAATACTTCAGCATTAATTCCCTACTAAAAAAAGCCTCAAGTAAAAGAAATTGACGTTTATACAATCCTTTTTGATACTTCAACATTCATTGTTTTCTTCTTAAAACTAGGACACCAGTTACAAAACCTATTTACTGCCACCTTATAACAACTTCATATCCTCAAAAGTGGATTTGTTTCTTAATACAATATACTTTTTTATAGGTACCTACCTAATATGAACAATGCACCTTAAGTTCATAATTCTTGACTTCTTCTTCTGTTTGAAATCCTTTCAAAGTAAGATTTTAACAAATCAAAATATTTCAATGGATGACACGATGCATTTTAAAACTACATACTATGTATTTCTAAAACCCTTACACATTCGAAACCAAATCATCTCCCCTGGGGTGAATTTCTAACCAATTTGTGTTTTTGTCGTCGTCAATCTTATACCTACCATGAGAAATTGGAAAATCAGGAAACCATTGTTAAATAAAATGTCCTGATGGCTATGTACACATAAATTGAAAGATAAAAAATGAAAAGTTTCCAAAAAAGAAAATAGTAACAAAACAAAAAATTGCACTTCACTCTTATACGAGTACCAACTCAACCCCTTGTGGAACTTTTGTACAAACTGACATCAAACGCAAGCCAATCAAAGTTCACCCCTATTTAAAATTTACAAACACTATACATCAGTTAAAGGGACACAAAATAACATTTTGTTGCTGTTGTTGTTGTTTTATAGATGATTTTAAATAGAATATCCTTGTGCATTCGTAACCCCCATTTAAATGTTTAAAATCATTGAATTCAAAATTAGGGGTTGTGAAAATGGTGGCTGTGTTAAATAATCACCGAACTAAATTAATGAGTTATGCGTGCAGTTTTGCATCGTAATCCTGTGATTCGTTTTTTTTTTCTTTTTTGTTCATAGCAGTTTCTGTATATGTATATGAATGAAGGATACGGTGTATGTCCTTGATGGCACCGCAGAGATAGTGGCAGTTACACTGATTTGTTGCGAATTCATATAGAAAATTGATAAAAAGGGTGCAATCAGCTAAATCACCAAACAAAAAAAAGCAGATGTCCTTAATTTTATTTTGAAATATTTTTGATTTCATAAAAAAAAGTTGGAATTTCAACAAAACCGAACTACCAGGATTATAATAATTAAAAGAAGGATGCAATTATCCACATTTATTAGTAAAAAAGTAAAAATCTCTTAAACCCATTAAAAGTCATAGTACATTATTTTGAAATTCAAAAGAAAAAATAATTGCAAAATATTATGGTCAGATACCGATAATTTCTTAAGCGGGTGAAACTATTTTGAAACGGACCAGTTTATTATATGAACATTTGTTACAACTTCCAATATGATGGTATTGCAATTCTATAGAGTTGTAGGTAACTGTAACTCCCATCAAAAGTGCGTCTTTTAACCCTTATTTTAGATAGATTATGATTTTAATTGAAAACTAAATGTGCAATAATTTTGATGGATAATTTGGGTTGTTTTATAGAGATTTTTCCCCCTTTTTTTCTTCAATTTCATTTGAGTAACATATTGTAAAAGTTGTTACTTTGGTACCATTTGTTGTCTTCATTAAGAAATGACAATAAATATGAGGCGGGACTCTAGATAGTGGATTATTGTTTAATTTCTTTTCAATCTTTTATTTTTTGCTATCGAAATGATCAATCAAAATTTGCTGTCATGAACTATTAAGTTGTGATTCTGATGAACATATGGTGCATGGAATTTAAAACAAAATGAAATCTGTCAAATTTTTGAAATTGTCATTATTGAAAGATAATTTGTTTGTCAAATTTGTAATTTGTATTAAGGGTTTTTTTCTTCACCAATTAGGTATCACTAATAGAAGGGTTAAACGTTAAATTTTTGGATTTGAAATTATTTGAAAAACCGTACAATTCTTCACAATCGTTCAACCAATTATTACAGTTTAAATATAATGGGACAATAAAGTGGGTTTTGTGGGTTGTGGTACCATCTATATGGGAAACTAATTTACTTTCAACTATTCTAAACTTTAACAAATTACTAATTTTTTTTTTAATACCACAAAATATTCGTCCTATTGCGGTTTTTTCTTCTAAGAACGTTTCAATCCCTTACACCGGTGGAGGAGCTGCTGAGGGTAATGAGCACTCAGTTTGATGTTCTCCCACCCTTCAGTCAAAAAGTTCAAGAACATTCGAATCAAATTATTGTCATCTCTGTCGATGTTTTGATTCCTAATTCGCGTGTTACACTTATTTCAGGTCCTTTTAGAATACTCGGGCAGCGCAGAATCTCTTGTACCGTGTTTGCAGAGTCAAGCCTAATGCTCACATCTATTCGTCATTTTGATGAGTTTTTCATTTAAGCGTGCATTTGTGGCTTGTAGAGAAGCTATTTCTGTTGCAAGTGATGAAATATCCGTTTTAGTTGCTATACTTTTTAACTTATTATTGAATTCTTGCATAGATTATTTGCCTACTTCGGTATTCATTTCTTTTATGCTTAGTGTTTTTTGTGACAGTGAGTTATTTCTGTAAAAGTTTGTTCTTTTTGCTCATAGAGATTTGAGACAAATTTTAAATGCAAAAAAGATATATTTAGTTGTGTTTCAGTACAGCACTTTTCATAATAAAATGTTCATTTATTATTTAAAATACTTTTTCCAATAAAACTTATTAAATAAAATAAAAGGACTATTGAATTTTATTTTTTTTAAGAGAAGCACTATTTTTGTACACTCTACCGTTGATAGATCAAATGTCACTTCTGACCTATATATATCCCTTAATACCAAGTTTGAAAAATCCCTATATGAAGTTTTAGTTAAGCCTAGTTGTTTTAAGAACATTTATTGTCAATTTTTAAGAGGTAAAGAACTTCCTAAAGGGATATCTCTCAAAATAGCTTTTAAAATAATGATGACTTACACTATAACATGGTTTACAAATTCTTGAAATTTATGTAGAGCTCTTCTTCAATTTTACGGTGCCTGTCATTTTCTACGTCTTCTTCAAATTTAGGGTGCTCGTAATCATCGATGTGAACAAATATTTCGCAATAATATTACTTTGATACTTGACCTTCTTTACTCTGTTGCATAGTAATAAACGAAATTGAGAAGCTGTTGAAACGGGACCCGAATGTATCAATCCATTACCATTCTAAGCAACTCTTTGTCTACTTGTCCAAAACTTGGAACAATTTTGAGGGAAGGCCTTTGCCAAATATTTATAAGATCAAACTCGTGTAAGAATTAAATAAAATGGACTATCAACAGTGTCATGCTTTTGGTGAAAGGTCTAAAAAAAAACTGAAAGTTAAACAAGATTTGTCACATCAAAAAGGGGTTTCAATAAGGATTTGGTAATTTACTTATCGACTTGATCCATTGCTTTCCATTGTTAAGTAAGGTGGATCTTGTTTTGGTGGTTACACAAAGTACGCCATAATTTAGTCTGAGAAATGTCCAGTTTTTGAGACAGGACGATATGCACTGTCATGCGATTTCTTCAACATCGTTCTGGAAAGAATTGTGCAAAACTTGATCGTCAACACTAGAGACACAATCTTTCAAAGGTCGATCCAATTACTCGGATACGCCACCGATGATATTAAAATAAATGGAATATGAAATTAATGTCAGTGTTGCGTTTTTGAGCATTGCGAAAGAAGCGGAGAAGATGAATTTAGTGATCAATGAGGGCAAGTGTATGCTGTCATCAAAAATGCACATTTAACGACAGTGTCCTGGAAAAAATGTCACCATGGGAGTCTATAACTTTGAGGTATTTAAAGACTTTATCTACCTAGGCAACACTTTAAATTCAGACACCAGCGCTGAAATCAAACCGAGAATAACTCTTGCAGATCACTGCTTCTTTGGACTTATAAGGCAATCGAGCATGGTAAACTTCTCTCAAGCATCTCAACAACTATAAGATGCTCATCATCCCGGTTCTCATTTATGGTTTCTTGTCAAAGAAAGATGAAAACATCTTATGATACTTTAGAAAAAAAAGAGGCTGGGATGAGACTCACACTGATAACTTCCCATCCCGTCTGTCGATTTGTCTTGCTTCAAAGTTTGTCTATATTTACTCGTACCAATTTTTACCAAATTTGCGTACTATTTTTTGTAGATTTTTTTTAATGAAAAAACGGACTGTTGGATTTTTATATACAAATTACTGAATATCGAAAACAATATTTTCTGTGAAATAAAATAAGTTTGAAGCCAATATTTTTAATTTTTGAAAAGCTATTTAAATTGAAAGTAAATTTTTACCAAGTATTAGAATTGTTTTTTTTAGAGTTTTATTTTTTGTAAAAAACTGTCAATTCGATATTTTTAAAAATTTTATCAAATATTGAAAACATGTTTCTTATAAGATAAAATTAGTTTGAAGCCAATATTTCAAATTTTTGAAAAGATATTTGAGTCAAAAATCAATTGGTAAATTGTTTTTAGGTTTTTAATTTTTTGCACAAAAACTGTCAATTCGATTTTTTTCAAAATTTTATTGAATGTTGACAACTATATTTGTTGAAAGATAAAAGTTGTTAAAAGCCAATATCTACAATTTTTGGAAAAATATTTGAGTCGAAAATCAATTTTTACCAACTTTTTGAAAAGATATTTGAGTCAAAAATCAATTGGTAAATTTTTTTTAGGTTTTTTATTTTTTGTAAAAAAACTGTAAATTCGATATTTCTCAAAATTTGTCCTAATATTGAAAACAAGTAAAAATTTATTAGAAGCTATTATCTCAAAGTTTTGAAAAGATATTTGAGTCGAAAATCAATTTTTACAAACGTCCGTACGGACGTACGAACGTACGTACACACGCACGCACAGACATTTTTCTAAAAATCTTTTATTTCGACTCTAGTGACCTTGAAACGTCGAGAAATGTCAAAATTTTCAATTTGACAAATCGGACCCATTACAATAACTTCCTATGGGAAGTTAAAAATTCTTCGGGTGGCCTCATCTGCATAGATGGAGAGTTGAGGTAAAGACACAAACACGAACCGGTTAAAAGAATAAAAGTCCAATGACTTAGATGGCTGGGTTATGTAGAGCGAAAGTTCATCAACGCTCTAGCCCGAAAGGTCCTCGAACCTAATCCAATAGGTGAAGTACGCAGTTGGAAGAGGATCTTGACCAACTTGCCTTGGGCAACTGAAGACTGGGAAGTCTGGCTGTAGATAGTAAGCAAGTAAGTGAGTGCTAGGGAGAGAATTACGACTTAAAATTGAAGTTAACCCTCTTTAAGTTGCTGCAATCGACTCCGAATTTTGATAATTTTGCAGACGTTGATTGTGCTTGTACTTTGCCATGATAAGTTGATTTTAATTAATAAATATTGACAATTACCGTTCGTCGATTATTTAAAGGATTCGTCTACAAATTCAATTCAAGATTGTCAAGTCTCTATATTAAAAAAACCGACATTTATCCATGAGGCTTATCCTGGTTAAACTAAAATTTAGTTTTTAGAGTAAGCAAAATCTTCGAAATAATCACGATTTTGGAACGGTTGAAATATTGAAGCTTTTATCGAATCATTTTAATCCTAAACTGTTAGCATCATTACCCGTGTTTTTTGGCATTATATAAATAGTATAGTAGAAAATTTCCAAGAACACCCATTGGAAGTAGATTTTTGTATTTAAATTTGGTACATCTGAAGAAAGACCTGTCAGAATAATAATTTAAAAAAAAAAAACACAAATAGAAAAAAGTTTTGTGAAAATCAAAAGTTAAAATTAACTTCGGCAAAAAAAAAAATTATAAAATGGACAATTTTTATGACGAAATGGTAAGAAAACATCTGGGTATTAAGATTTTATAAAAAAAGTCTTAACCAAACAAGTTGACATAAAATAAAAACTTCAAGAAGGGGGTTTGTTCGTAGACTACTACATTAACATGAAGCTCGCCTCAATTCTTTCTAAATCTAAATCGAGTTGAAATGAGCTTGATTCAATTCGATTCCGGGCGGTGGAGAAGTTGGTTTTACAGATAATGCATTATGGTCTGTTTAATTGCATGTTTGTGTACAAAAAATATAGTTTCGTTTTAATAATAAAAAAACATATTCTTGTATGATGCTGAACTAATCAGTTTTTCATCGTTTAACACAAATCAAACTATCTTAATTTCACTTCATAAGAAACACCGAAACTCTATTTGCATTTTAGAAAGTGCTGCCAAACTTTATCATTTTTAAATCTTCTTATGCGGTGGAACCACCAAAAACATAGCAAACTTAATTATCTTTTCTATTGTTCTCTCTTGAAAAAAAAGTTAGTCCATTTTCATTAACAAAACTAAATAATATCAACAGTAACAGATTGATTTGTTTCCCCAATGGAAAACACATGACTCCGGATGCACAACTACTGAACGAACACAGCCATCGAGATACAAATGCAATATCAATCGTACCAACATTAGAGAACGAAATCACATAAGATCAATTCGAGACTCGAGTAAAAGTCAAAAAACCCATCTGTAGTAAGATTCTACTTTAAGTTTCATCGGTAGTATTCATACTGCGGATATTATTTTTGTTATTCGTGTAAAAGCCTGCTATACTATTGATAGATTTTCCAACAAAACACGAGTATTATTGTAAATGATGAAGTTAAAAAGCTTTCAATCCGTAGGAACTAAAAATCCTCTCTTCAGATGTTGAAGTAACTCCATATTAATGTTTCCACTTAACTTCCGTTTCATTGAGAGTTTTAAAAGAGCAGTTTATAGCTAGTTTCTTTATCAGAATAAAAACTACAATTTCTTAGAAACTCACTTGAGTTACTACTCTCTAAAAGTCAATTAAATCAAACACTACACCACAATTAACTTTTAAAATTATGTATACACTTTGTAATACTATCTATTAACTACCTCATTAACTTATCATAAATATTTACCATGCCTAAGTTCATATACCATAAGTATCCGTGTTAAATTATCCCCGCACCTATCATCACGATCACAATAACAATTAATCAAATTCCAATTAAAACACAAATAATGCAATAATGACAAACAATAAAAATTATTATGCATTCATTGTGCACCCTTAAAAATTACTATAAAACTCATGTAACTAACTACACACAAACTGATTCTGATTGTAGGTAACTGATATAATGACAATATAACAAGACATAAACATGTCACCATTGCTCACATTTTTGAAAAACAGCTATTTTACATATACCTACAAAAAAAAAATAAAATACAATACAACAAAACATGCGTACTAATGCGCATTATTCAAATGCCATTGTTATATCTCAAGGGTTCCTACCCCTATTTGAATATCCTTATATAACTTTGCACCCTCTTATTTAAATATGTATATTTTCTATTGCGCAACCACTGTGACAAAGTATTTGACTTGAGAGTTTTTATATCAAATAACAAAACGCAATTTTAAATGCATAAAAATGAATATCATCCCCTAATTCCTTCAGTTCAAAATACGTCATACCAAGAAATAAGGGTACCCACCAAAAAATACAAAAGTCACTCAGGTGAAGGGTGCGTTAAACAAATTTATTTAAATTTCATCGCGCCTTATTGTTGCTCTATACGTCGTTGTCGTCGTCACTCGTCTCCCTGAAGTGTGTTGTCGTCGTGGTTTTATTGGAATTTTAAAGCACCCTTTTTTACATCACACTTCAAAGGGTTGTGATTTAAGTGGTTTTTTATTAGCTATACGGTATTGTTGATATGAAAAAAAGGAAAAGGTGAGAAAAGGCGTTTAAAAAGGGTATTTAGCATATCAGTATTTAAATTACATGGTTTTCTTTTTAAGGATGTTTATGGATGGAAGAAAAGAGGGAACCCTTTTCCTTCCAAAGAGGTACGTTTAACTTGTTGCGTATATTTGTTCATTTCGCCTTATAAATTGATGTTGAAAATGATATAGCACAATCTGATGATTATGTTTTCGTATTCAAATATTTTGACAATGAATCAAAGGGTTGTTGGGGTTTGACTTTTTTATAAGCTGCGTGAACCCTCTAATTTGACTACGTAACGTGTTGGAAATGATATGGGTGTCAGTAGTAAAATAGTAAAAAACGATATTGATTTGAAAAGGGTTTGTATAAGAATTTAAAAAGTTAATTGATGTTTAAGGGATTGTTAACATTGATGATATGGTAGGTAAGTGGGGGTTTAGAAGATTTGGAATATAATATCTCATTTGAATATTTTGTGGAGATTTGTGCCGAAAGGGTGTTTAGGATTACGATATTGTTATGATACTTGTTGCATATGAATGAAAAATGTTAGTTAAAAAATGGACAGTAGATTTTCGATATGTTCTAGATCTTAAAATATGTTTTTCCCTAAGGTTCGAAAATAGAAAAGTGGAAGCATTTGTTTGGGAAAAAGATTACAGTAGGATTTACAAGTCTTTTGATACCAAAAAGTTTTGTTAAAATAAGAACAGTAAATCACTACCTTTAACATTAGCCGAAATGCGAGTTGAGAAAATTAAACTCAAAATAACGGTCTAGTCTTACCTAATTTTATGCTGTAGGAAAAACTTTTCTAGAAGTATACAAATATTTTGTGGAAGCCTCTTAATTATTGAAACTTTTTAAAAAGTAACTTAAATTAAGTTTGGACGCAGTCGTTTATTCAGAAGACATTTTTTTTAAAGATTCGGTAAAATTAATGCTGCTTCGTTTTGGTGAAAATTGGATTTGAAAACCCCCGATCAAACAGATAATCTATAAAATAAATAAATTAGGTGGCGCAACAGTCCATGAAAAACCAGGGCCTAGTGACTTACAACTCTTGACCATTCCTGTGTGCGAGTAATGTTGTCAGGGATGGATGGACAGATAATCTTTACCAAACCAATATAATAAATGGGAAAGTCAGTTTGCTTGCGTGTTTGTTTGTGTGTTTGTCCATCCTTCACGTAGCAACATAGCAATATTATGACATATTTTTTTGGGAGGAGGTAGTTACGAGGTTAGAGAGTGTTTTAAGCTACTTTCAAAAATATCTTTTTCACAGCTCAACCAGATCGGTAACACTTATAATTAAATATTCAATATTTTCTTTTTTTAAAACACTAATTAGTAGCATATAATTAGGTGCTGCCTGCTTTTGGACCTACTATCGTTGCCTAGCATTAGACGTTTCTTATACATACCTTCTTTCTTTATACAAACCGATGTCGAGGGCTATGTTACCCCAAAGAAAGATTTGTTTAATTTAGGGTAATTCTGAACTTATTGCAAGTGATTACCCTGATTTACAAAATAAAATACAGACGGTCAATTTATATGCCAAAGGACATCTATATAGCATCAATAAACGATGTTGTTTTGAAAATAAATTTAAACTTATTGGATGTAGTTATAAGAGATATGGGGGAGTATTTGTCAACGGGCACTGTCATCGACTCTAAACACTTCGTACCCAGTAGACTTCAGTAGCAGTCCGAAGTACCCTCACATAAGCTGCGATTGAATTGAAAGTAAGGGTGCCAGTAATGCTTATGCCAATTTAAGATATCCATAGACTATGAAGTGTTTAAGACTTCATATCACACAACTTGAGCGAAACATTATTAGTGCTAATATCTTCTTAACCTGGAGTTCAAATGCATTATGTTAGTTTTGCTAAGACAGGGCTAATACTAAAAGTAGCGGGGTGAACCTAGAAAAGCGTTACATTTGGTTCTTCTCAGTTTCTTTTGATTATGGAAAGCTTAACAACGATCTCATAAATACTAGCCTCTGGAATGTCTCTGCTTGATAGTTTGACTTTCTTTTATCACGCACTCAAAGCTGGTATAACAGTTAGTGTACAATAAAAGATGAAAGGCTCAAAAAACTCATGTCCGCATCAAAGTAAAAGTCCAACTGGCTTCTAAGAAACATGTGTTCAAGGCTAAGGTTTGGTGTTTTTTTTACTTGAAACAAATACTTGTTAGAACAATAATTGTTCCCTAGTAGAGCCCCTTCCTGAAAAATGTTTGCGTACACCTATGGGAGTATGGATGTTGAAGGTCTCTGTAGTATTAACTCAACTTTACTTATTAGGTTTAATTTTAACCTAATTCTTTTATAAGTTGGCCAAAAGTAAGTCATCGACTGAAAGTAAATTTTTTACTGACCTATTTAAATTTGAGAATCTCCCTTATTCTGTCCCCTGTCTATACCAACAAATCTAATGAACATCTTATAATTTCGATACATTATTAGATACCACGTGCTCTCCATTTCAAGAAATCTCATTGACTGTGTCTTAAAAAAAAAAACAAAAAATAGAGATAAACCCTTTGACATCTCAACCAAAAACAAACCTACCCTAACTTCTTCTAAAACCCTTTCCCCCATTTTTGTTTATTTTCTAAAAAATAAAAGTGTGCTCATCTTGTGTCTTACTACCTTCTATGTCCTTTCTATTCACCTTTAGGAGAAAAAAAAAAAATGAAGACACCAAAAATAATCCCCACCTTTTGTATTTTATTAGATGATCATCTTCATTATCCTTTCACCATGGCTATATGAGAAGAATACAAAAAATAGAACTCAAGACACGAGCTAGACACTCGCATATTATGATTATTGTACGACCCATGATGAAGACTATGCCGTCTGCCTTATGCCTACTTGCATTAGATTGCCCCAAATGAACCACAAAATAGAGATGAGTCTTATATTATTTGTATCCTGTTCGTTCCTCATCAGCCCTTTTCTTTTTTTGTGGGTATTTCCAATAGTCTCGGAGGTACATCAGAAAAAGGATTACACTTTAGTCATGTCACAGGGGACACGTCTCGTCTTCTCAACGAGGACAACGACGATGAACGACGAGACGACAACAAGGACGAAGAGCGACATTTAAAAGTGATCCCAATTTTTGAAACATAAAGGAATAAACCATCAACAGAACGTGCTACAAATTTATCGTTGGAATGGAAAGAAACAGGACATTCATGTTTCTTAATTCATCAATACATTTGACATGAGCTGAGCATGCAACGTGTTGCAACAATCAGTAAAAAGGATCAAAAAATTATAGCATAGAGCTAGGTACTCACCTGATATGGATGGTAACGGTGATGGTGTTTTTGACATCCGATTAATATCTGCAAAAAAAATAAGGATAACAGGATAAATTTGTGTATGCATTTTTTTTCGGCAAAAGAAGACTTGAAGAAAATTCTAAGTATTTTGAGAAAATAAACATCACGTTCTCATGAATTGCATTTAAAGCCAAAACCGCATACACACTCCCCTAACCCTATAACTGTTCGTTCCTGTTATTCTCATGAATATTCAAATAGATGAGATGAATATAAATTTTTATATTGATTTTTCTATCCTTCGTCCTTTTTTTTTCATTTCATTTTAAGAATTATCCTAAGCAAATAAAAACATCACTAACGAAGAAGAAGAAATAAATACATATACAAAAACAAAGTGCATATTCTTGAGTGTGTCCTTTTTAGACATAGTCTCAGATGGGGATCACCACAAAAACTCATGAGAAGGACACTCTCGTGTATTCTGTCGTATATATGTATGTAATTCTGCACATTGCATACATGCTACATATTATACGAGGGGTCATGCAAATGGCACATCGAAGTCGTCGTCGTCTTTAAGTCTTCTCTGATGGTCCTGGCATAAAATATCCATTATAATTCCGGCAGAGAGATAGTTTTGAAATGGACGAGGACATTTGATGTGGATGTGGTGTGAGTATTTACGCTTTAATGGACTTTGCATACGAATATTGTTACTTTATTTTATGCTCTTGATGTATGTGTCTCCTTGAGATGACACGTCGAATGTCCTTTTTTATTAGGACAAGGAATTCTTTTCTGGAAGAGCCACAGAAAGCAAACAAAATTAAGTAGATAATTTTTTTTGTTGCATTCAGGGCTCTCTTGTATCCTTATCTCTTAATAAATAACTCTATACTTGAGATGGACAGGACATTTCCATTGAACGTTATCCTTATTGGATTCCTCTTTTGCATGATAAAAAAAAAACTGTTATAGATAAAAAAAAAGTCTAAGGTGGTCTATAAATAGGCGAAGGGGTCAGTTGGGTGGGATATTTATAGGTCCCACGGGATGGGTCAAATAACACAAGGATAATGTCCTGTTTATGGATGAATTCCTTTTGGTTTTTCTTCCTCTTAAACTCACATATATAATCTCTTTCTCTACAAAGAAAAAACAAAACAAAAAAAATTATTTTGAAACAATTTTTGGGTTGTTTTGGTGGTCTCGAAGTCAAAGTAAAAAGCTTTATCCTTGAATATGCGACCATCGCATAATCGAAGATAGGTTTTGAAAGTATTTCCTTATATGTTAAGTTTTTCTATTTTTGGGGATGATATGATGTTTGCTGTTACGTAAGGCTTAAGTGAATAAATAAGGGTAATCGATGTTTTCATCTTTTTGTAATTTCTTCTCATTTTTTTTGTTTTTACGAAAAAAAAACTTTCCTATTTTTTTTTTTCGTTTTTGTTAGGTCTCGAGAGAGAGATTTTTTGGGCAGACCTAAGGATATGTGATCTATAAGAGTTTGGTTGAATATTTGTGTATTCAAATGTGTCAAAAAAAGGGGCATTTTATTGCATTATCCTTAATTATATGATTTTTTATCCGATTATATTGTTTGAAGAAGTTTTTGCAGGATATTTTTGTCTTCTTTTTGTCCACCTTCAAAACCTTACCTTAAACATTTGTGTTCTTCTCTAAATGTTCTTTGTAAAGGAATAGGTCTAGATACACTTATTCTACTGCATTTTTGTTTTTCTTCTCCTGATTTTATGTGCGTTGGTCCTGTGGGAAAAATCGATGATGATAAATGAAACGCTTGCACTATGGGGATGCAAAATAAAGGACGAAGATTCAACGACGAGGATGAGACGTTTCCATTTCAGGTAGATATACATAAGAAAGGTGTACCTTCTGTATATGCATATCATTTGAATATCTCCTGATGTCCTTAAATTTGAGTTTTAAGGATAAATGAAGTTTTTTTTCTTACTGTTTTTTTTTTTTTAAATTCGTTTTTATAGAGCACCACAGTGTGGTGCCGATGTAGGTTTTGAAAAAAGGAACAACAAAATAAATTGTAACATGATATCTTTTATTATCTATTTTTTGTATAGTTCGTAAAGAACAATATATTATTTTACAAAAAGGACATTTAATTTGCTTCTTTTGTTATTTGGTTGAATTTATAGAGAGAGACATTTATTGCAACCTAACTACCGTTCTTTTTCTTTATTTTTTATTTCGTTGGTAAAGGTATTGTGGCAGGTGAGTCAAGTTCGATTTTCATCAAAGAATAGCTGATATAAAATTACAATGGAAATGGTGATGCTGCATATTATACGAGGTTTCATTTTATAGCTTCTGTTATTTGGTAGAATGATAATGTGCATCGAAAGGATTTTTTATGCATTGCGTGATACCATCGCAGAGTAAATTGTCGGTGAAGAATGTTATCTACAAAGGAATTGCACGTGGTCGATACTTGTAGAATAATGAAAATGCTATATAGGGATGCCTCCTATATATTGAAGGAAGAAACGCACATTTCCAATGTAACCAAACAAAAACTTGTATTCATAATATCAAATTCTCAATTTTGGTTTATTCTTTAACAATTATAAAATATTTTCTGAAAAAACCCTAAAAAACTAACATTAATGAAAAATGAATTACAAGAACAAAGGCGCGACGTGTTTAATGGTCTGAACATCTTAAATATTAAATATTATACTAAAACCATTTTTAAAATATGTTTTAAATAAAAGCGCCTAAAATATCCGTAGTTAAAAAACTAAACTTTTGTAATGTGTTTTTTTTCCGTGTAGTTTTCAATCTAGTAATACTTTTTTTTGGAGTAGGTTTGTTTGACAGCTGTCAATTAATTTAAACTCAGTTTGGTTTGCCATTTTCAAATAAATAGATTTACCCTGAACAAGGTTTTTAAATAGTAAAAACGTTTTACCAAAATTATGGTTTACGCGATGCATAGCATCACAACAATTAGTTTATTGAAAGACATTTTTGGTGAGGCCATTATCTGAAGTCGTGGTGGTGGTTGTGGCCTCCACGATATCGTGAGTGTATGTGAAGTTTTTTTTGCACATACTCGTAGATAAACTCGAGACAATGGATGCCTTGGAAAAGAGAATATTCGATGCGTTATTGTTGACATACGGATCGAATTGTCGAAAATTAGGCCTCTCGACTGGAATTTATTAGAGCCAGAAACGGGAAAGGCCACTTGCCTGAAATCATTTTTAAAACATAATGAAAAACCCTGTGGGCGGTATAAGGTACAACCACAAAAGGTTTTATATTATGTGTTTTATTTTTTCTTCAAAATCACACGTGTAAGGAATAACGCTCTTTCGAATTAGCAATTACTAAAAGTTAAAGTACTCATTTTGTTTTGTTAAATGTTTTAATTTTGTTAAATGTTTAGAAATATTAATATTCTAGTCAGTGACTTACTTATTCGGTTTTAACATTTAACTAAGTCCTTTTTTTAAATTTTGGGGCACAAGGTTTTCGAAAATTCAATTATAGTGAGGACCCACAGGAATTTATTGTAATGGGTCGGATGTGTCGAATTAAAAATTTTGACATTTCTTGACGTTTAAAGGTATCTAGAGTCGAAATAAAAGATTTTTAGAAAGATGTCTGTTCGTGCGTATGTTTGCGTCGTTTGTTTCGTCGTCTATAGCTCAAGAACCAGTAAAAATATCGACTTCAAATAAATTATGTAATAAAGATAATTATGTACAAAAATGCAGAAAGGGCTCGAAAAAATTGGGTGTTAGGTTTTTTTTACCATAGCAGTTTAAAAAAAGGTGAACATTTTGGTTAACCCTAAATATCTCACGAATCTATGACGCTAAAGGCTAGCATTAAATTTTATATAACATATTGAAAAGTGATACCAAATAAGTATATTTTTGGAAAAAATCCAGTTAACGGTTTTTTATAAGTCAAAAAAACTGAAAAGTCTCACCTCGAAAATTAAACGAAAAAAAAAATGATTTTATCTCCAAAACAATTTAGTGCAACAAAAAATAAGTTTTTTAACATCTAGTAAAATTTTGAAAAAAACCAAACGGACAGTTTTTTTATAAAAAATAATAACCTACAAAAAACAATGCTTAAAGTTAGTAAAAATTGAATTTCGACACAAATATCTTTTCAAAAACTTGAGATTATGGCTTCAAACTCTTTTTATCTTATAAAAAGTATTGCTTTTAATTTTCGGAAAAATTTTAAGCAAAATCGAATTGACAGTTTTTTTTTAAAATAAAAACTTAAAAGAAATTTTAACAAAAGTTGGTAAAAATTGATTTCCGACGCAAATGCGTTTTCTAAAATTAAAGATTATGTGTTCCAACTAATTTTACCTAATAAAAAACATTGTTTTGATCATTCGGAAACATTTTGAGAAAAAACGAATCAATATTTTTTTTACAAATAATAAAAACCTACGCATAAAAATTAAAAAAAGTTGGTAAAAGTTAACTGTCGATTCAAATATTTTTTAAAAAATTTAAAAATTCTCTTTTAACTACTTTTATCTTTTGAAAAATATTGGTGTCAACATTCAGTGAAATTTCGAGAAAAATCGAATTGACAGTTTTCTAACAAAAAATAAAAACCTAAAAAAAAAACAATACTAAAACTTGGTAAAAATTTACTTTTGACTCAAATAGCTTTTAAAAGTTAAAAATATTGTCTTCAAACTTTTTATTTCACAGAAAATATTGTTTTCGATATTCAGAAGTTTTGTTTTATAAAAATCCAACCGTCCGCTTTTTCATAAAAAATGAAATCTACAAAGAAAAGTACGCGAATTTGGTTAAAATTCATTTTCGGTTCTTGATATGTCTCAAATTAATTTCATTCATCCAATTTGTAAAAATTTAATAAATGCGACTTAAATTGTTAAAAATTTGTTTTTGACTATAAATCTATTTAACAAAACTAGATTTTCAAACTAAACTATTTCTTTATATGAAAATGATTGTTGGTAATTTTAAAACTTTTAAGAATAATTCAATTGACAACTTTTTTAACCCAACACGAAAACCTACAAACTTTTAAGCAAGACAAATCGACAGAAGGGATGGGAAGTTATCAGTGTGGGTCACATCCCAGCCTCTTTTTTTTAATTCGATATTTTAAAAAGTGGTGATTTTGTTTAAATTATTAAAAGTATTTGAAGCGTTCATATAAAACTTTACTTTAAAATATATGTTAAAAAAAATTAAACCACAAGTTTTGATTTTTGCTCGAATTTTATTTCTAAAATCTTTTTTTATAGCTCAATTATTTGTTGGGAGTTTAGATACAAAACAAAATTGATAAATAAACAATAAATAGATCCCAAAAACATGCTTAAATCAAGTTGCTTTTCGAAGAATAAAATAAATGTTTGTTTTTCGGCAAAATTAAAATATCAGACAGAAATGTTGAAATAGTAGAACATTCAAAACGATAGAAGTATGTAATTGTACAAATGTTGAAATGGCAACCAAAATCAAAAAGGCTCAACAGCTTTCATTTAAAAATGTATTCAAACATTTCAAAACCTCTACAATATGAATTCCACACATTTTTCACAACCTTTGCTTTATAGAAAATGACATTTACTTTACTATTTTCGAAAGCCGGTTCTTTTTTTGTATTCCAATTTCTTATCTGCCAGTTTCTATTAATCATTTTAGAAACAGTCCTAATTCTATTGACAGTTACGTACATTGTTAGGTGTTTTAATGTGCATTATATTTTATTCTGAACACATTAGGAACCCTAAGCACTTTATCAAGTCTTAGAAATATCAAATTTGTTTTGTTCTAAAAGTTCTAGAATTTCAACTCTAGAGTGGCTATAAAGTTTTTTCTCAAAATTTGATTTCGTTTTCATAAATTATTGTTATTCAAATATGACAAAAATTACATGTGAAATAATTATTAAAACTCAAAAACCCTTTCAAACTAATTTTGACGTAAAGTCAGTCATGTTATTGAATGTTTTCAAAGTCAGTTGTAAAAGGTTTTCAACGTAATAATTGTTTTTAAAAAATTGGGATACGTACTTATTTAAGTTTTGATTAATTTGATATCAAAACCATAATTTAAGAAAAGCTCTAAACTCAAAACAAACAACAAATTTTGCTGTAAAATAAGTTTTGAAGCAAATATGTATGTAAATAGTATTTTCGTTGGTGTTTTTTAAAAATTAAAATATTAATATGGTTACAAAAACCAAGAATACATTTCTGAATTTCATACAAATACCGACATTACTCATTCTTATTTTCATGGAGTATAAATTTCGAAAATGGACAAGAAAGAAATCTTTTCAATAAGGCACTTGAACCTTTAATCTCCCAGGTAAGCAAGTAGACCTAAGTAAAGTAAGGATCATAAACCTTATAGTGACATAGATTTTCACATGTGTAGGAGACACAAATTAAATATCAATGGCTTAGAAATTATTTGTATACACGGTTATTTTCCAAACAAAGTTTGTAGTTAAATGTTTGATTAAATGTCCGATTCAACAAATTATTATTCGAGATTGATTTTTTCGATAAGAGTCACATTTTTATTAGCATAGAATTAGTTTGGAAAGTTATCGCAATCATGTTAAAAAATAACACATTTTTTTTAAATTAATGCATTAATCCTCAAGACCTCCAATCATTTCTTTTAAAAATAAGTCACAAAAAAAATATCAAACCCACATCTTTGTCCAGCAGGTAAAAGTCCATGTCCATCACTTGGGCATTCAAGTATCCTTGCACTTAATGTATCCTCTTCGTCTTGTTTAACTACTCCAGGGCTGTTATTATTGGAACCAGCCCAATGTTGCATTTGCGAAAGAACCATCATTTTTATAATTCCAATTTTTCGAACAGTCTATATAGGCTTGAGTTTGTTAGTATTTAAATTCACTTAGAAAATTGTCAAAGCCACACTCAAAAACTATCACCCACGATCATAACTTTTGTTTTTTTTAATTATTCCAATGCAATATTTTTTTTTAAATCACTGAATATCTAAATATGTAGATTTTTTTAAATATTTGTTTGCATAAAATATAAATAAATTGAAAAATTAAAAAATTCAAATGTTTTCAAATTCGAAGAAAAACCATCAACATATAAAAATTAAATTAAATCAATCACACCTCGATCCGAACGAATACGAAATGCAACTGAATTGTTCAATTGGAATCGTCCTTGAGAACCGTTTTCTGTTTTTTTTTTCTTTTTCGTATGTCTTTCACTTTATTTCTCGCCTTTAAAATATTTTTAATTTATTTCACTTTATTATTCGTTCTTTTCTTCTTCTTATGATATTTTTTTCTATGCTATTAAATGTGGAGGCAAGGATATAACAAAAACAACAAAAGTATGAGTGTTTGTTTGTGTGCGTTCGATTTAATAAGAAATTCCTTTTTTCTTGAATCCCTCATATAAATAAGCAATTTTTCTTACAAGACATATAACACTCCAACTCCAGTCGAATGAAAATTGAGGAATTTTTGAAAAACTATTCTTGCAACTGACACAAACATATAAAATACACACACAGATACAAATAATCAAAGTTAAATGCAAACATTTCCACTTTACTTTTTTTGATAGAAGAAACGAAGAAGAAGCCAGGACAGGAGGAATGCTCGCTGCAACAAAGTCCTTGTATATTGTAGAAAAATATATTCACAAGAAAACAACCCTCGATTTTCAGTCCAGGATCAGATGAGAATCAGAACACAAGGAATTCAGTTAGTTTTCCCCTTCGATTTTTGTTATTGAAAAGGCATTAGAGCTGGTATAATGGTAAGGAAGGACTCTAGAGTTTCTGCATTATTTGTGGAACGTATTCACAAACATGCATACGATTGCACGAGTGTACTCGTAGTTGTGCTGCATTAGCATTTAAATGACAATAGCGTTGCTGGCAGAGAGGGGTAGATATGTAGTTATAATCAAATGGGAACTAGCAGGGGGTAACTATGACACAAGAGTGAGTTTGAAAAGTGCACTCTTCGTCTATACAGGAGAACTTATAGAACACACGTTAACGAGTTAGACTTGGACTATCCATCTGGGTGTGGCTTAAGGTTTTCCAAGTGGAATTTCTATAAAAGAATCCTTTTTATATTTTCGTTCTTGAATTTTTATGTCACCAGTTTTTACTTTTTTTGTTTTTTCTTCTTCGTCCTGTGGAATATACACTTTGTCATCTCAGAATGTCTATTCCATGCTTTGCTTCGTTGTTTGGTGGAATTAAAATTGCCAAGGGTTATGGTGATGGTAGATTTGGTATAAGGCGGGGGTGTGCTGTGCATTAGCAATAAGAGTGAAGACGAGACGAATGACCCTAGCTTGCATATATCTACAGCAGGAGCAGCAGCAGGCGCAAGGATACACAAAGATTTCGCGTGTAGTAGTGGACCATACACCAAACAGTTGTGCTGGATACTGATGCTGATCATAGTGACAGGACATACAGGATTCTTTATGATTATTATTATTCCATGGTTGGTATTATATTATTTTTACTGTTTGTTGTTGTCCATTTAGTTAAAATATGTGATGTGGTAGTGAGTTCACTTGTTATCCCATTATTTTTGTTTTATCCTCTGGAAAGACTGATTCGAAGGACGTACAAGTACTGGCACTCATACAGAGCATATTTCTGTTTGCATTTAATCTAAAATTCTTGATGTTGGTGTTGATCTATGTATATTTGAATGTTTTAATTACAAAGAAAATATGAATGTTTTTATTTCATATCTGTATAAATTAGGATGGGAATTAGTTTGATGTTTGAATTGAGGGGTGGTGGTGGTGATCAGCATTTTCTTTATACTCATGGGAATAGCCTTTCACCCATCAAACTAGCTTCTCTTAGAAACTCAACCATATTGAAAACGAAAAAAAAAAACATTAATGTTGAGCCTTTTTCACCAAATCCCTAAGATCTGATTCGAAAATTAAGCAACTTATCTTGTCTTTATTTGATTTTTGATTTAGTTGCCAGCGACTCAGCTGTAGCATGACAACAGGTTTGAGGGCTTTAAATGGTACAATCAAAATGTATCTTCCCATGATTTGAAAACTACGTTTTTTAACAAAAATGTTCGTTAGTTTTTATAACTTTAATTTTAGTTTTAAAAAAATTGTGTATATCTATTTAAAATACCATCCTAATTGATAACATTCAAAGTGCCAGAATACAATTTTATAGAAGAATAGACCTGCAATGTATTGTAGGCACATATAACCCTTGTATACTCCCAAGGCTTTGAATGTTTCAATAATTGCTTTCTGGTTTGGAGACGATAACATTGATTTGTTCTATGGGGCTTTCTAAAATGTAAACATTTGATGGATCTTGTGTTAGTTGGTTTAAGAGGTTGCCATGCACAGTACCTACCTATAAGACGGATAGATCTTAGATGTTGAGAGGTTAAAAAGCAGCAATAAAGTTCGAAACATTTTAATTGGCTGGTGAAACGGAATTGCAAAGAGGAAAGTGGAATCATCATAGTGGAATTGTAGTCAATGCTGAGGATAGTGAAGGACCACTTCTGCAGACTGTATAACGGCGACGACGAACCGAATTCAACTGTCAGGCAGGATGATCCATTCAACATAGACGACGAAAGCCAACAATCCCGTCCTCCCGACTTAGACGAAGTTAAGATTGCCATATCTAGGCTGAAGTCTAATAAAGCCGCTGAAGCAGGTGGCTGGAATGCCGACCTCTTCACTGCAGCTGGAGATAATTTGGTTAGGAGCATGCACCAACTTATTTGTAAGATATGGTCGGAAGAAAGCATGTCCAATGAATCAAAACTCAGTAAAGTTTTCAAGATTCTGAAAAATGGAGACCCTCTCAACTGCACCAACTATAGAGGAATCAGTCTACTTAACATCGCTTAAAAAATCTGTTCTGCCGTAATATGCAAACGTCTAAAGCAATTCTTCAACAACCAATAGGGCTTTGTCATTGAGGTTATGGACCAATAAATTCGACAGTCGATCAAATATTAACATTACGGCAGATCCTGGAAAAAACCCAAGAACATCAAATCGATTCACCGATTCGATTGCCGCATATGACGACATCTTTGCAGAGCCATGTCTAGTTTTGGCATCCCTGCCAAACTCGTCCGTTTGTGCAGGATGACCATGAAGAATTCACGCTGCTCCATAAAGTTTGAAAACAACTTACCAAACCCCTCGATGTCAAGAAAGGTTTAAGATAAGGTGATGCGTTGTCAAGCGATTTTTGTAACATAGTGCAGAGCTCACACGTCAACACTAGATGCACTATCTTTCAAAAGTCTGTCCAATTACTAGCATATGCTGATGACATTGACTTAATCGGAAGAATTCAGTGCGACTTTTGTGAGTATTGAGGTAGAGGCGGAAAAAATGGGTTTAAAGGTTAATGAGGGCAAAACAAAGTGCATGCTGTTGTCAAAAAAGGACATATGCCTTGGTCAAAACGTCACCATCGACAAACGTAACTTTGAGGTAGTCAACGACTTAGTCTAAGTAGGCTCCGTTGTAAACGCAGAAACCAACACCAGCGCTGAGATCAAACGCAGAATAACTCTTGCTAACCGCTGTTTCTTTCTTTGGGCTAAGAAAGCAATTAAGTAGCAAAGCCCTCTCTCGAGTGTCGCTATATAAGTCCCTCATCATCGCCGTCCTGCTATACAGGGCAGAAGCATGGACTATGATAAATGCGGATGAAAACACCTTGGGTGCGTTCGAGAGAAAAGTTCTTCGTGTGATCTACGGTCCCGTATGCATAGAAGGGGAATGGGGGAGAAGATGGAACGACGAGCTGTACGGGCTGTACAGCGACGTTTACTTAGCCAGAAAGATAAAGGTCCAACGACTGAGATGGCTGGGTCACGTTAGAGAGCATGGAAACCAATGTTCCGGCCTGGAAAGTCTTCGAATCCACACCCCAGGACAGCCCGCGAATCAGGTGATACGCACAAGTGAAAAGTGACCTCACCCCACTTGGAGCGCGAAACTGCAGATATCTAGCTAGGGGCCGAGCTAGATGGTGAAATTTGTCGGGTGAGGCCCTAGTTCACACATGACTGTAGGGCCACCTTAAGTAAGTAAGTAATGTGCAACTTTAGGCCAGTGATATACTTTGATAGTTCCAGTAAAATAAAATAATCTTTTTTGTAGATGCATATAGGGCATACAAAGGATTGGACAGTTGTTGTGAGTGAACTGGACATGGTTGTTTGACTAAAGGCACACCAGCCATCAATTGTTTGGTAGCAACAAAAATTATTTTTCGAACATATGTAAGGGGTGGTTAAATTTTAAGGGCCGATATTGATCTGGAACAAAACACAAAACATTTAGGAAATTAGTGTCATTTATTTTTATTATATTAATATTAGTATAGTTCAATTATGTATGCAACAAAATATTGGTCAAATGGCCGATTTAGCACTTGAATTGTTGCTCGCTTATGGATGTACACCTTTTCTTTCAAATAACCGCAAAGATAGAAGTCCAACGGTGTCAAATTACATGATCTTGGCGGCCAATTGACAACATATTTAATAAACATGATTTAGAAACATATCATTAACAGTCAAACATTTCATCTTCAAACTTCCCATAGCAAGGAAATAAAAATAGCTACAATTTATCTTCTCTGAAGACTTGTAGCCACGTTATAATTCATAGTAGCTCTATGTAGCTCATATTATATGGATTCTCGATTTATTCGAGAAAATAGCTTCAAGACAAGGTGTAATGGTCATCTTCTGATGAGCCCAACCATTACATCGACGCGAAACGCATGTATGAACACCATGCTGGTTTATTTTTATATTAATTTTCATGATTTTAAATCATATTAATTAAATTAAACGGTGTTCAGGAAAAAACAATTCGACTGTTAACAGTCAAACATTTCATTTTCAATTGACAACATCAGCACGTGAGATAACACGGCAATCGATTTTGTGACGCAAAAGAGCTATTGTTTCGTTAGCTGGATGGTGCCATTTGCCACATATTGCCCAAGTCCATGTCTTCTAATTTGGGCCATACAAAATTCGTTATAATATCACGATAGCGAAAGCCATTAACAGTAACTGCCGGACCGGTATCATAAACCACCAGCCCATATACCGTATCAAACAGTCACTCTTTGTGGGTGCATTGGTTTTTGGACAATCGCTCTTGGATTATGATTAGTCCAAATGCGACATTTTTGCTTATTGTCGAATCCACTGAGATTAAAAAATTTGACTTGTTACTACTTTTTGAATAATTGTCACTTTATATTTTCTTCTAAAATCTCATATATTTCTGTACCGTCAAAAATATAAACAATTTTTTTTTACAAATTAGAACACTTTGACAAAGCTAAATAAAGCCAAAATATTTTAAGAAATAAAACCAACTTCAATTAATGAAAATTGGCTTTAGTTCACTTTACGAATGTTGAATTAGGCCAATTCTTGTAATTTGATATTATTTCTTTTGTTTTTATTTCACAGCGGTAAAAAGAAATAGTGTTTACATTTCATTTTCCAGCTCTATTAATCTGTGTGAAATTGTTTTTTTAGAGTCGGTTACTTTCAAAATGCCTCTCCATCCTACCCCCCCTTAAGAGTTACTATGATCTAGCATCAAAAGGATTGTAAGCAAACTATGATTTAATGTATCTATGCGACAATATCAAAGTACATTACCACTAAAACACTTTCCCGAACCCCATACCCAAAAAAAACCTTAAATAAATTTAAAATGTTCTCCCGCATTTCATCCCTTGAGGCACTAAAAGTATATCATGTGACATATCCCCATCATATGACCCAAAACACAAAGTTCAACAAAAATGCCACAACAAGATTGTGTAAATTCCAAAATTATTCACGGTTAACCCTGACTGTGAACATAATTTTAAACAAAACCTTAACGTTAGTATATAAATTCCATCATATAGTCGATGAAAAGTTCACAACTCCATTAGATTATGTTTTTTAAATTTGCCATCAACCAAAAAAAAAAACACCCCATAATTCTCAAAAAATAAAATTTAGCCTCCTGCCGTGTGTAAATCCACCCCAAATTTCTAAACCTACAAATATTCTCATGGCTGTAACCTTGTTGAACTGGTGCGTGATACTCAAAAAGTCCAAAGTGACAGGAACACCAACAGCGGATTATGGCGCATAAAATACAAAAAAATCACTCGCTTTTTTTGGAATTTGGAAGGGTGGTTGTCGGTCTTAATTTTTTGGGGGTGGTTACACCACAACAAAAAAAAAAGAAAAGAAAAAGAAGGTTAAAAATAAAAATTCCGAAATCCAATAAAATCACTTTATGCTAGAAGAAAGGAAAAATAAATCCTTTTAACATGAACTCATCCGATGAAGTGGTTTTGAGTTTCCTGATATTAAAATGAATACAGTTGCGCCATGGAAAAACATTAGCCTATGGCATGTTGTATAAGAATTTAAAGCGCATTAACTTCCGAGGGGTTGATTTTGAATGGAGGAAAACCATTTTGAAAATTTTAAATTTAAATTGAAAAATGGTGTGGATGATATTCAAATTAGGGTTGTTGGTGATGGTGTATAAATTATAATAAATCCGAGGCGTGGTTGGCTTATTAGTACAGAAATCACGTTCTTTTTTCATTCAACCATTTGATGGAGGGAATTTTCACCCTTAAAGGAGTCCTCGTCTAACAAATTCTTAAATGACGAATACAAAATTAGAATAATTAACCATATCGAACCCCAAGTTGTATAAAGTCTATTGAACTCTCATAAAAATCAGTTCAGTTCATATTAGTCCTTCAGGAGTTGTATGCTTACAAGTATAGTACGGATGGAGAATGTACCAAAACTACCCTCAATCACTGCCATCATCTACATCAGTTGCTTCCAAAACAAACAGAAAACATCAGAACAGCCAAAATAAGATGTCCAAGAATTTTATTCTAACAAATTCAATCAAACATTCAGGACAAGTGCCAGAGTCTATGATTACTTTCTAGATAAATTTTCGTCGTCTCTGATGTATGTATATGTATAAGGTCCTTAAGGATTTACCTAGAATCTTTGTTTTCTCTTCGTATTTTCTTATTTTTCTGTTTGGCATAAGTTTGTAGAATTGTGTGCACTTACTGATTACTATTTGTTTGTACTTATAAATCTATATGTATATGGATGTGAAATATTTGAAAGGATGTCTTCTGTTTGTCTGCATAAAACTGGACACAGGACACACAAGACATACATAAAGGGAGTTAAAGCCTTGCGACTATATGCGATGCCATATTGTCAAAGAAAGTGGATATCCTTCCGTTTTGAGCTTGCATATGTCAGTGACATTTTTTTACATCTTTTTCTTGTTTTGTTTGTCTTAATTCGAGAAGAACCATGGTATGTGTATAATGTAGTCAAATGACAGACTGAATTGAAATTGACCAAAGTGCCACTTTTCACCCTCTGTCTTGTCTTAAGCAATAAACGATGTGAACTGTACGTATGGAGCGAAGTAATGAATCTTCAAGGGAAGGCTGGTATTTTGTGACATCTTCAACCGTGAATGTGATGGTAATAGAACAAGACTCAGGAAAGCTGCGAGGTACTACCTCTTAGTGTAAGGTTAGACAAAGTTTTCATTTTAATTTGTATTTATAAATTTGAGCAATAAGAGATATCCCTTCGAAATTTTGTTTAAAAGATTATTTTTCAAAATAAATCAATGTTTGATTATTTCATTGTAAAGATGAAAGTACAACGTTAATAAAGAACGATAAACAATATCAGCCAAATTACCACCACGATGTGTGGCAGCATGACCAATCAGTTCCCAAATATGGGACTAAATGTCCTTGAAAAGGTTTTTAAACCCATTCTTGAAAATTACTGTTGTTTCCTTGCTTTAAGTTGCACGTCTTGAAAATGAACGTCATCAATTCAAAATCATTCATAGCTTATCGTAAAAGTTGCACGCACAAGGTTTTGCTTATTGACATCTATTTGCTTATTGACATCCATTTGCACTTTTAAGAAGATATTTCAGGACCACCAAAAACTGCTGCTGATATTTGGATTTAAAATGTTCACTATTTTTGTATAGAATTTTAAAAATTGTTAGAACAATTTTAGTAATGGCTTAGTTTTTCTTGTCAAATGTGTAAATACGACAGATTTAGAAATGACAGTTGCCAAAATATTGGGCTGTTCAAAGTTAAACATCTAATTGAAAAACACTTTATCATAATAGTCGTTGGAGGCCTATAGATTTATCTTAAAAAAAGGTTACGATGTCGATATTATTTCAACAAATTCCAATAAGAAAATTTCTCAAATACAGTTATACTCTTCAAACAGCCCATTCTTTAACTTTGAGCCCTCTTTCATAAAAAGGATTTCCTATTACTTAAAAACTGATATTACAGAATTCGTTTCTGATCTGCAACCTTATACCCTTTCTTAAATATCGTTGGTGTTCCCCAAGGCAGTCACCTAAGTCCTCTTTTGTTCATTCTTAAGATCAACGCTGTTGAAGGGGTTATACGCAATCTTCTATCTCCCTTTATGCTGATGATATAAAATTTTCCAAGACCATTTCATCCCATTATGTAGTACCCGTGGCATGATGGTTAGTGCGTTGGACTGTCATATACGAGAGGTCTTGGGCTCGATCCTTGCCTGTGCCAGATAAAGTTTTTATTCATGTGATGAAAAAGTGCTTTCTCAAATTAGCCGTTCGGATTTGGCATATAAACTGTAGGTCCCTTGCATCCCTACAATTATTCGCACACAGGAATGGTCGAGAGTTGTATGTCACTAGGCCCCTGTTCTTTACGGACTGTTGTGCCACCTTATTTATTTATAAGACCATTTCATCAATACGTGACTCTTTCAACATGATCTTGATTGTTTTTCAGCTTCGTATCTTAAAAAGTTGTAATCAATCACTTTTAAAGACTCCTCTCCGTCTCTTACCTTACCACAACCAAACGATACCTATTGTTAATAAAATAAGGGACCTTAGCATTAAATGTGACCAAGAGCTTAACTTCCTCTCCCATATAGACGCTATCATTCTCTGAGTCACCTCAGCATTTGGTTTCGTTAAACGTTGGTTCAAGAAATTTCTGACCACTAGGTAACACGGTCCCTATTTATAACATTTGTTCACCCACTTTCCAATATGGGCCTCTACTTACTTACTTACTTGCGCTACAGTCCGGGGGGACCTGGGCATCAACCAACATGCGTCTCCAGACAGCTCGGTCCCTATCTAGCTGTCTCCAGATTCGCACGATAAGTTGGTTGAGGTCTTTACCCACTTGCGTGCGCCACCTGAGTCGCGGTCTTCCTCAACTGCGCTGTCCCTCGGAATTGGATGCGTCTTTAGTGTGGTTATTTTTCCAAAGTATTCATATTTCTAGAATCAAAAAGCAGTAATCCTCAAGTCTTTTACGTTCTTACCCACCTAACATCTTATGGCTCAAAAAACCCTATATCTCGTTTGTTTTGAAGTGTATATTCACGCTAGGACCTTTTTGATTTTAACCTCAGTACTCCTTCCTTAAAACCCTCCGGATTCTGAGTCGTCCTTTGCGTCCCCAATCTTAAGTTCTGAGTTTGCTCAAGTTAAATTAAGGATTAACTTATATTAAGTACTTTTGGAAATAAGTAGCTATTGCTAGAAGTAATTAACGAATTTCAAGCCGTTCATTCAAAGTCAGTCTTATATTTAATGTCAATTAAGTGTTGCAATAAGAATTATCAGAATAGACCAGGTCCCACAAAAAAAGAGCTTTAATTTATTGTTATATACTACAACCCTGAAACTGATCTACAGCATTATTGAACGAACCCTTAAAAAAAAATTGGAAACATTTTCAAAAGTTATCTATAGACAGATGTTAAACATGTTTAGCGCGTAAAAGGTTTGTTTTTTATTTTGTGGATTAATGTTGAAGAAATCCCTCGATTTTTCTAATTTTTATCAAAAAATTTTATAAATAATTCCATTTGACAGGCGCTTCGATCTATAATCAACCCTATACAGCCCTATATTTGAATATCGATGATAAAGATCTACCCTAGCCATACAGCCAGCGCCATATCCGTATACCGTACCAATATCTATTCCATCAATAATTCATTTTTTTTTCTTTAGAAAATTAATATTATTTTCTACAAATTTTTTATACCTTAAAAAAAATCTGTCAAAAAGCCGTTTTTTACCCCTAAAATGTTGACACCAAACAACACTACCAGAGAATCGCATCATCACAATGCCTCTTTTACAAATCCCCTTTGCATGACGCAAATCCTTTGCATTTTCATCCCTCATTAACAAGGTATTTAATGTTTCTTTCTTTTTTTCGTATATTTTTACCGACAAGACTCTAAAAAAAGGACCAAAATATAACAACAAACATCTTAAGATTTCATAAAAAAAAATTGCAAATAGGTAACGGAAAAAAAAATTCGAAGAAAATCGTGAGAAAATTCGTTAAAATCCTGAGTAAAATTTCTTATTAAAAAAGAGGACGAAATTGAGAAAAAATCAATTGAGGGTATATTCCAGATACAATGCAAAGGAAGAATCTTTAAAAGGTACCAATATATTATTACGTAACGATTCTTTTATTCCTTATCCACATCTTGTATAGATTTTTATTTGACAGGACTAAACATTTTGGTTTTGTTGTTTTTTTATTAAATTTTTAACCCAAATATTCAATAAAATAAAAAAACGGGTTTCTTAAATAAATGAAATATAGTATTTAAAAATACCTATGTAGAAGGTAATTTGTATTAGAGATTTTAAGGGTTGTCTTATACTGTACTGCATAGGACATAAGGGTACTATATGATCATGTGGATATTTTATTTACTCTTGGATTATAGATGTATGTTTCATTTATTCGAAACGGTATATTCGCTTGATTTATCATTATATTTTTTATATATTTTTTTGGGGAAATAAATCAATTAAAAACTCTTAGAAATCCTTTTTTCAATAACATTTTGGGAACAATAAAACTTCCTGTGAAGCTATATAACCTAAAAATGATTTCTTTTTAATTAAAGCAAAGAATAAATAGAAACACATCAAGAATGTTTATAAGGAATTAAGCCTTTGATGAGAACAATTTTTAAAAACTCGATGAATTATTTTAAAACGTCTTAACATCGAAATATTTACGCACAAATGTTTATGAAAATCCTTGATTATATTCACGTTTTAAAATCTAAATCTTAGATTTAATGACATATTTATGATTCTGGAAATGAAGGTTGAAAAAGTAATTTTGCAGTTTTATAAAATCCTTGAATAAAAGTTGTGCTTGACAACGATTTCCAGAAAAATGCATTTTGTATCATGAGATCGTCAAAAAAATCATGAGATATGAGATTGCTTTTTCTTCATTGGCACTTAATGATCAATAATAACTTATAGTTCAAGACAAAAATTTTAACTAAAAAAATACATTTGAGATTGCATTTTATTTATTAAGTTTTAAAATATTATTTAGTGATATTCTACAGAAAAAAAATAAGTAAATTACATAATATTATATACATTACTATTGGTTTTAAACTTTACTAAAATATTTGTCGATTAATGGTTTTGTGACTTTGAAATCAAAACATCTTTGATTTTTAGTAAGGTCCAATTATTGCATCCTCTTCAAGTCTGTTCCTGATTTTCGTTTTGAGTAATGTTACTTTTAAAAATATTCTTTTAGTGGTGGCTGAAAAATGTGGCAGTGAAAATACCTCAAAAAAAATTTAGACAAGATTGGATATGCCAAGCTATCATCAGCCAGTTTGATTTGGGCAACATACTTCCAAAATTCTTCTATGTCGTTTTTGTTTGATTGATCATTTGTTTTAATGTTTGAATTCACTAGCATTCTCCATTCATTATCTATCTTTTGATAACAATCTTCAGCCACTATATTTAGAAAATGTTTAATAAGAGGAAAAATTGACTGAACATTTTTGTTCACAACATTTGTTATTGTCAAAGATTCCATATCTGTGAAGAAACTGTTGTTGAAATTCAATCTGGAATATACTTGCTTAAAACCTTCAACAAAGAAGGACAAACAACAGCATTGAAAGCCTTGAACAATTTGTTTGTCAATCGATACATTTTCCGAAAAAGCGTTACTTTTACGCCGCCGTATACATATCCCCATGCGAAAGTTGATTTCTGGGGTTTATGTAATCTAGGTACAATTTTAATAATTGTAATGTCGATATAACTTTTTTCGATGTAGCAACCCAAGAGTAACTTCAATGCTGTAGTCACTTCCTTATTCTTATACACGTCTTGAATTTTTTGTTTTTCGGATTGCATGCATTTGTTAAGTTAATTAAAAAACGGTAGCATAAATAAATACATATAATGAGCAGGGTATTTAGAAAAGTTAAGCTTGACAGTAAGTTGACACTTTTGTTACGCAGTTAAAATATGATTTTAAGGCATCATATTGCATAAGAATACAATTTACTACTTCTAACCTCGAAAGCCACCGTGTCTTTGAATAATGTAATATTTTTTTTGGTTGATTGACATTTTCCTATCTGTCAAAGTGGTTCGCCTTAGAAAAGCTCTGTACAAAAACTAAGAAAAAGTCGATATTTTCAAAAAGAAATTCAAAAAGTCCTTGAGAAAACTTAAATAAACTAAATATTTACGTCTGGGGATTGAAATATCTGTAAGTCATAGCATTTAAGACACTAAAATCAAAATTTAAAGATCCACCAAATATAACCCTACTTATCAAAAGAGGACGCGACAAAACTTCCCCTGTTCATTTTAATAATCCAAAAAGAGGTCCATCTAAAGTTCTAGGGGAAATGTCAGGAATCAGTGTAGACCAAATGAAGGAAATCCTAGCGGAAAACAATTTAAAGCTTGCCTTAGAACTTGTTTCGAAAGACGACTTTCAATTGCTCTATGCCGACTTGTCTGCCCTAAAAGACGAGTTATCTCCAAAAGTTGTTTTCCAGGAAAATCGGTACAAGATACTCAAGACACAAATTGACCGACTTATGCAAATAAGGGTCGAAGACAACGTTGTAGTACTTCTTCACATCGACCCAGTTGAAAAGCCAAAACTGTATGCGCTGGACTAGTCGACGGAAATGAAAACAATACTGAAATTAAATCCGCGCACAACGTTAACCACCAAAACGCACCCACTGCAGTAATTGTTATCAAATTGAAGTCCCGATCAACAGCTTTAAATGTTTTACGAAACGCGAAGAAACTTAAAGGAACAAAAATAAGTATCAACAAATATTTAATACATAATTCCTACCAAAGAAGAATTAAGATGGTATCCATAATGAAGGTATTCCGCGAGTCAAAATCAAGAATGGAAATCTGTGTAAGAGACGATAGGCTGTATGTGGAAGACGCCGTTTTTAAATGGGATTAATCGCTTGGGCTCAAGAATGGGAGCTAAAAAGACAGTTTGGCTGTAATAAAACATTTCATGGGAGAGATTCCTCATTCTTTAACAATATTATTAGCTATCAATTCTGAAGTTTCGTGTGTTAAAGAATGGAAGAAACTGACAATGGAATGCTCAACTAATTTTTCAATATCAGCGAGTGAAGCTGAAGCATCTATTTACAGATCTTACTACTGTAAAGTAAACGATTTCTTGAACCACAACACCTACTTCTTGCTCAAGAATAGTACACAAAAAATCAGCTTGTTATTTAAAGTAAGAGGTGAACTCTGTGCTATAGATGCAATCGCAAAGAACGCTAAGAAACCTAATACAAAAAATTAATAAAAGTTGTTAAAAATTTATTTTCAACTCAAATATCTTTTCAAAACTTTAAAATATTGGCTTTAAACTAATTTTATCTTTTAAAAAATATTGTCGTCAACATTCGGTGAAATTTCGAGAAAAATCTAATTGACAGATAGAAAAAATAAAAACCTAAAAAAAGACAATACTAAAACTTGGTAAAAATTTATTTTCGACTCAAATAACTTTTCAAAAATGAATAATAATTGTCTTCAAACTTTTTTATTTCACAGAAAATATTGCTTTCGATATTCAGTAGTTTTTTTTTATAAAAATCCAACAGTCCGTTTTTTCATAAAAAATAAAATCTACAAAGAATTGTACTCACATTTGGTAAAAATTGTTGTTCGATTTTGATATCTGTCAAATTCATTCCATTCATCCAATTTGTAAAAATTTAAGAAATGCTACTAAAATTGGTAACCATTTGTTTTCGACTAAAAATTAATTTAAAAAACTAGATTTTCAAACTAAACTAATTCCTTATATGACAAATATTGTTGGTAGTTTTAATTTGTTTAAAATAATTTAACTGACAACTTTTTTATTTTTAAATAAGACAAATCGACAGACGGGGTGGGAAGTTATCAGTGTGGGTCGCATTCCGGCTGTCGGCACACTTTCTTTCGTTGTTGGCCTGTGGTTGGCGTGGCCTCCAAAATCGTGCCATTCAAAACAGCTAGATTATTTTTTGTGGGGTTACGTGTCGTCGTTTCTACTACGCAGATAATTCTCAGACGATTGATCCATAGATGAGAATATTGTTATTGTTGACATTGGGCATTAGGCAAGCCCTTATCTTTGTAATCAATCTGAAATCTTGGTCAAAACATTAAATTATATGCGATTTGTTCCTTCTTAAAAACCATACGTTTCAAAAACACAATTTATTTAATTTTGCCAAAGATGCTGCTAATTTCTCCTATTCCGTAATTGTTTTTTAAACCATTATTCATCCGAAACTTATGTACAGAACCCATATTTAGGCAGGAAACCTATTTGAGTCTTTTGAACAGAATTCAAAACAAAGCTTTAAAAATAGTAGGCGACAACGCGGTAGTAAAATTGCCAGTTCCATTCCTCTCCTCAAAAAGTTGAACAGTAAACCCCGTTACCAGTTTACGCCTAAACCCAATTTCAGACGTTCTCTTAAGTAATGATATTCTTTTTGAGTCGCACTACACGAATGCTCTAACAGCCTTAATATTTCCATTTCATTGCGATGTGCGGACATTCAACATTATTTCCTGATAGCTCGCACTGTTTTTAGTCATTATAAGGGTATTTATAGCCCCCATAATAAGATCTATGTCAATGATCCACAATCCATTATCAAGCCCATAAATATAGGACTCGACTGTATACAGCCGCAAACATGAAAATTGGTCATGGAAATGACATTGTGCTATAACCGGAGCAGTTAATGAATTAATTTGGTCCTCGTTTGAATAAAATTAAATTCCGTTGATTCAGCGTTTAACCTCGAATTGAAATCCTCTGTTCTAAATATCTACTGATTTCTATTCAATTATCAAGACTGGAATTTGTTTTTTTTTTATGGTTATAAGTAAGTATTGTTCACCGAAACTTATTCTTAAAAATCTTGATTTTTCTTTTTAAAAACATAAAACGAACGCAAAAAATTGTTTATTTAATAAAACCCTTTATATATGTAATATGTTTAGTCCGGAACAAAATCGTTCCACTAAAAGCGTTCCAATTTCTTTGCATTTCGACCTGTCTGTTTCCTTTCAATGATCAACTCAAACTTCAAATGCTTGATTTCAATGACATTTCAAATAAATAGTTCTCCAGCTTAAGGTTTGTTTCATACGTTTTTTTTTAACGAGAAGTCATTGTTAAGGCTTGTTCATGAAATTTTATTTTACTTCTACTTTTTCCTAGCAAAAGATTACTTAGAAAAACTTTAGGTTTTAACAAAAGGTTGTTTAATATCTTTTGCCAATCTTTTCATTCACCAAAACCCTAAAACATAAATATGTCCATTTCCATATTTTTCTCAATACCAGACAGACGATAGGCATAGATAAGATAGGTTAGGTATGTACGTAGGTCTAAGAACTTACCTTTAACCCCGCCTCCACTGTCTTTTATTTGAACAGCATTGAAATTTGCTTGATTCACATGGGAATAAGTACCCCCAGCCACCATCAGTTCATCCGAAGCATCCCCAACTCCAACCCCAATAAAACCAATTCGACTTTGTTTACTATCGGGCGAGACCATCATAACATCAGTGGCATGCTCATTTTCATCTTCATCCCCGTCGTCGTCTTCAAGTTCATGTTCATCGTCATTATCATCTTCATTGCGTTCTTGTTTAATGTGAAGTTCGTCATTTTGTGAATTAAGGAGATCTCGAACTCGTTTTCTGCCACCATTGCCGCCGCCATTGCCACTGCCGCTGCCACATCCCTTCATTTCCATACGATGTTTCTGCTGTTGGAATTGGTGCTCCCTAATCAGTCGATCTCTCTCATGAAAATGCGAAACGAACATAATTTTCTCGTGTTCAGGGACAACGAGAGGAGGACCTCCTACTGCTCCACCACCGCCACCGACACCGCCACTTGTTCTTCCAGCAGCTCCAACAGAGCCAACATCATCAGTATCCTCGTCGGCCATTGCCATCGTGCCGAAATGTTCCTGACCACTGTTGTTGGTGGTTGAAGGTGGAGGTAGCATTGTGGGTGGCAGGTTGGTTGTAGCGACGATGGTGGCGTCGGTGTCGGTGTCGGTCTCTGCCGTCGTCGTTGTCGCAAAGGTCATTAAGTTTTGTACGGAGCTGGCGTTGAGGGTGGTATTGGTGGGCGGAATTGGTGGGTGATAGTACGGCGTGTGGCGGGAACTACTGCTTACTATTGCCGACGAAGACAACGTCGACAACGTGTCCTTGGAATATTGAGTGGCAGGCTGGAGCTGTTGATGGTGGAACATTAGTTCGTTAAATGACGGAATTGTGGAACCCAAGTTGTGTCGACCCGTTGTTGTTGCCGGCATCCGGGTGGTGGAGTAGAAAGCTTTTCCACCCGTCGGTGGTGGTGGGGGCGGAGGAGCACCCAGAAAGAGATGTGGCAACGGTGAATTTGGTGGTGTTATTTGGTGATGAGAATGGGGATGATGGTGGGGATAGCTAACGCTAGACATCAGGAATTTCGCCTGCTGTTGTTGTTGTTGCTGGTGCTGGTGCTGATGAGAAGAAATTAGAAAGGTCGTTGCCGCCGCCGCCGCCGTTAGGGATGCCGAAAGATTTGTTGTTACTGCAGACGATAACGGGGCTGTCAAATAAGTTGAGGTTGGAGGGTTTGAGATTTGATTATTCCCGGCAATGTGCGTTGCGTATGGAATTGGTATTGTTTTGGGAATTTGTTGTTGTTGTTGGTGGAGCTGAAGCTGTTGCCGGATGTCAATGGTTTGTTGTGTCTGGCTTTGGCTTTGGCTCTGAAGATCTGGTTCGTGGGTATTTTGATGGAACTCGGCTTCCGTACTCATTTGATGGTGATTAGATGAAGCAGGATGATTGTTCTGCTGCTGCTGTTGCTGTTGCTGCTGATGATGATGACTGTGATGTTGATGATGATGCTGATGCCTTGTCGATGATGATGATGATGGGAGTAATGAAGTCATTGAGGTGGATGTCAATGGTGTCAGCATTAATGGACACCAAGGATTGATTGGTGGTAGCTTTTGAAGCAATTGTGCCTGTTGTTCTTGATGTTGTTGTTGATTTTTCCCTAGAAAAAAAAAAAGAGAAAAAAGGGTGATTAGGTAAAAGTCTTCCCTTATCATAACGTTTTGTGTGTGGGTTGGGGTTTATTCTTCTTCCCGCTCGAACTAATCGATCGAAGCGAAAAATTTGTATGCGTACTCTGTAAAAAGGGTTTGACAATAATGTGATTGGCTATATAGATGACATTCGAAGCAGCGATTGATGCTATCAAGCTATTTTATAAAGTCTGTCATCATATCATCTATGCCAACCCTATTTTTTTGTTTTTGATGATTGATGATGAAATGAAAGTAAATTTGATTAGAGAGATAGAAAAATGGGCTTAAAGGGTTTGTATAGCAAGTATATTGGTATACGCAGATAGTCATTTGTTGTCATTTGTATTGTATTGTTTCGGTTATGGAGGTATATAATAGATATGACGAAGCAAATTGTTACATTAGAGCCGGTCTTTTTATTTCCATCACATGGTGTACAATGCATGCAAAGACTATGAACGACAGGTTTCATCTTTGTTTTAAAAACTAATAAGAGAAGCGCGGCTGTTTTAGGTACCTTCCGTTGCTTTTAGTGTTTGAATTGAAGCCTTGCAATGGTAACCTTTGGGAATTATAAGGATATGAGGAATTATCATATTTTCATCCCTTACTAATACTATTTTCACTAAGTTGTGTGACACTAAGTCTTAGACACGAAATGCCTTATGATAAGCAACGATGATAGCTCCAAATCCAGGAAGCACCTTATAATATGCTACTTATTTGTTTTTAATCAAAAGAATATATCGAATTATCTTATTATAAATGTTACCGGAGGATATGATTCGCAGAAAAAAGTAGCTTAAGACACTCTCCAGCCTTGTTTCTACCTCCACCCAAAAAATCATATCATAATGTTGTTCCGTTGCAGAGTGAAATACGAACAAACAAGCAAGCAAACAGTTTGTTTGCTTTCCCATTTATAATAGTAGTGTAGGATTATTTCCACGATTTTAATTTTTGAGTGATGCATGCGGTGACCACAATCGATATTGTTGCGACTGTAGTCGTGAATGTAAAACATAATTCAATCAAATATCAACTCGGTATCGATCTCAACACTTCACCAACTTGTTGGAAGAGTATTTTAAACTAATATCAGAGATTATTCACTATCAAGGCCCAAGTGGCTCAGTAAAGGCCGGTAGCCTACTTCCTTATCGCTTTGAAAGTTTTTCCTTTGAGCAGCAACAACGGTTTTGGGAGAAAAGTCATCTTTTCCGATTTGACCTCCCTTAAACTTTTTTGTTTAAAAACTTAAACAGCTGATGTTATTTTATACTTGCTGTTATCTTCAACCTTAACTATTGTTCTTAAAAAAATAAGTCCAACTTTTGTGTTCGATTCATTAATCCTCAAAAAGTCTATTGAATTATAAGTTTTGTTTGTTTATACAATTTTTTATTTCCAAAACTTCCTTTTTTCTATTTCATTCTTCTTCCTGTTGATTGTTATACCAATATCATTTCAAAACCACCACATATCGTTTAGCTTTCATCTTGAATTAGCGTTGATTTAATTCGATTATGGCATATTTCATCATATTTACCCCTTTGACGCGTGTCCAACACACTTTTTCGAAAACACAATTCAAAAAAACATCAGCCATCGATTTGCAGCTTGCTTCATTGAATAGTTAAATCATAAGTCATGACACAATCAGCCAATACTATTCACATGTACCGCCTCAACTTCTTCTACAGCTTCTATAACTTCTATAGCAGCCATGTCAAGAATTAAATAATAAAAAATTATTATATTGAACAGGAAACATCGTAAATAATATACTACAACAACTTGTATGCCCAAAATGTCATTAATCTTTGTATAGTAAAAAAAAGTGTGACAAAAGGATGCCATTTAGTAGGGGTAAGATTTGACATAAGGGCGAGGGTGAGGAAAGGACACCAACAAAAAAAACGAAAGGATTACCTTACGCGCGTAATCGATCGATCTTGCGTGTTGCTATACTATATACATTGATCTGAATGAAAAAATCATCAGAGGGGAGATTTTTATCCTTTGACAATTTCATTCGATTCGCCTACAATCCTTGGATCCTGTCTAAATTATGATCAAATGATTTTTATAGATGGAGAACAACAAAAACACAAAACTATAGAAGAAAAAAAGTGAAATATACGTTAAAAATGAAAGGATATCAATTTTCGACTATTATTGAAAACAAAATTAATGAAAATGTCTTCAAGGACATATGGTAGCAAGCCAAGCCATTGGCATGCTGCGTGTATCCTTTTCTTGTCGATATAAAAAGAATGAAGAAAAAAAAGTGAATCTCCGCCTTGGAATTGTGGCTTTATTTAAAAAAAATTGAAAAGGATTTTTTAATCCTTTGATAATAGCCTTTGGATTTTTGTTTTCATCTTCGGGGTATACTTTTACGTAATCTTAAACTGTAGAAAATTTGCTCTTAGATGATTAGAAAAAGAAGAAGAAGGATGTTATGGTATCATCCTACACCACCGATACACAAAGCAGTGCGTATATGTACGCACAGCGCACATGCTGAAGGATCAATTTGTATTATTGCAATGATCTTTAAGAAAGGGAGAATTTTATAGTGAAAGTAAAGGATTTTTGCCATCAGGATCATCTGATGGTTTGTTGCAATGTCTTGATAGTGCTGCAATAATACAGGTAATAAAATCTATGTGTAGCTATTACAACTGCCGATGGCTTAACCCACACGAAGCGCGCAATTATTATTTTTATACATATATATATATACAAAAACGAGTGCAACATAAAGTATATAAAAAAGGATGGAAGCTGGTAAAATATTTAAACATCTTGCGTGAAATCTTTATTTCAAAGGATAATCACATAAAGTGGAAATGTATCCTTGGATATTATTTTTGGAATTCTTTATAGGCTTTTTTTTAGGTTTTTCTTTTTTTTTGTGAAAATAAACTGAAAAGGGGTTTTGATTGGCGGTTACGCAGTGAGTGAATCAAATTGAGCCTTAAAAGATATGTGAGCTGTAGATGTTCCATTAAGGAAAAAGTACCCTAAATAAGGTACTATAGAGAGAGTATAGAGTTTAAGCGGTTACCGGCTCACAGCTGCGGATTTTAAATTAGTATTTGTTTCACTTTTATTTGGATTATTTTTAGATATGAATAAGTCCCGCTAAAATCTTTCAAAGCTTAAGTGGGCTTTAGTTTCTGCGCATAATTGTGAACCTTAAAGACAGACTTGGAAAAAAACTGTGGCAAAATATTAGGATTTACTTTGGGTGGGTTTTTTCTTCTTAATGTTTTATGACTGAGAAAAAAAACAAGTTTCACAGTGGTACCGGTGTCTGGGGAAGCACTACCATCTTGAAATAAATATTTTGTTTAATAATACCTGAAAAGTTTATTTTTTCATAAAATGATTAGAAACCAATCTGCAGGAAATACAACTCTCTATTAAATAATATATTTATTAATGTTTGTACACCAATTCCACAGGCTATAGCGTCAAAACTTCGCTTTTTCGTCAAGATTTCGAAAGGAAAATTGGACTTGATCTTTGTCTATCTTAAATATCTTTGATTTCTTTTATATTGTACGCAAACTCAAGGGGTTATGAATACCCTTATAATAATTATAAACAGTGCAAGTAATTACAAAGGGAGGAACACTTAGCAACATTTTTCGTCAAATATGTGATCACTATACAACAAGTAGTTTGTAAACCACATACCTAGGACTGATAGCTGCTCAGTCTCCTCGCTGCAAGTACCACTCAAGGATAGTGGCATTGAGGGAGGGTTACGCTTTTGCGACAGTAGACAGCATTGAGTTTTGAAGCATTAAATTCTACACGATTTTTGATTCCCCATTGGACAATACTGTCAAGATCAGAATGTATTGAGCTTATCATACGCTGCCGTTGGTAATCCACACCCGAAAAACAAGGATGCAAATTTAAAAACGAATATGAGAAACTGAGGGTACTGTCATCACCGAAACAATTTAGTGGGTTAGAAGTTTCAGACAAATAAGGAAGGAAGGAGTGTTGGGGACAAAATGGAGCCCTGGGGAACATCAGCGGAACCCGTCAAACACTATTCGAATTGGACGGTCCGAAAGATAATTTCCAACCCAACGAAGAAGGGATTCATCAATACCAAGTGCAAGCATTTTCGATAAAAGAACTTGATGCCAAACTCTATCAAATGCCTTTGTGCTATGATATTTATTTCTACAAAACGATGTACAGATTTGTTCCACTGTTCGGTGAGACAACCAATGAGATCACCAGTGGGCCTTTTACTACGAAAGTCAAACTGCCGATCATTAGGCAGCTTACGTTCTTCAAGATATTTCTTAAGCTGAAAATTGATCAGCGTTTTTATGAACTAGGAAAGAATTGATGTAAGTGCAATTGGACGATAGTGAGGAAGATTCTTTTTTAGGGACAGGCTGGACAAATGCAGTTTTCCATTCACTCAGAAAGAGACCTGTAGAAAAGGACAGATGGAAAAGCTTACGCAGTGGTTTTGCCAGCGTTGAGGAACACCTCTTCAGAACAATAGTGGGGATACTATCCGGGCCAACGGATTTGTGTGTGTCAAGGTCTTTAAGTATTCTTGCAACTACACGAGTGCGAAAGAAGGTTTGTCCCATAAAATCTTTTACGGTCTCAAGAACTGGAGGCAGCGTTGAATTAACAGCAAACTGTGCTGCAAGCAAATTGGCTGTATCAATCGAGCTCACATATAGAGTGTCATTGTGGACGAGCGTTGGAACCGAGGATGACGTGGTGTTTCGTAGGTTTTTTACAAATGACCACAAATTTGTTCTACCTTTGGGACATTGTAGTATTTTTTGCCTTAATTTCTTTTTCATGCAAAAATTTGGTTCGTCGAATATGACCATTGCAGGTCGTTCCAGCTTGTTTGAACATATTCCGGTATTTTTCAGTGGGGTTTGCTTTATAAATCCGGAAAAAACTTTGATCTTAATAACCTCTTTACAGCTAGAATTAAATAATGAGTTTCAAAGGAATAATTCACTTTAGAAACAATGTTTCAATATTCCCAACGTTGGTTGTTTTAGTGTTACGCTAATTTTTTCTCTTTTATGTAAAGAACCTCAAATTGGGCAAAATAAATGTTTATTATATTAATTCTTAAAGAAAGAAAAACAATATATGGATTAGGCTTATAAAATAATTTGTTTTTACCACTTGTGTTATTGTAGAATCTAAATTGATCTCCATCAGCATCATTAACTTCTTTCTTCAATTGTATACATTTCCGGTAAGCTTCTATCACTTCAAGCAAACTACCTAGGTCCTAAAAATATGATTATTTGAAACTCGAAGGCAAGCCTTCACCGCATTTGCTTGTTCGTATTATTTGAGGATAAGACTCTTCAGCTCAGTTGACAATTATTCCATTGAAATTCCCACTTTTTAAGAGATTTATGACCTGAAAATAATTTTAAGAGTATGAACGGAGCTGCTCGCATGGAGTTCGTAAGAGAATGCAATCTTTTTATAAATCATTTGTTGAATTCAACTTAAGGATTGCTTCCATTGATTTCACCTAAACATTGGGACTTAAAATTTTGCAGTCACCAATCATTTGACCTTAAAAAGAGTGCAATCATTTTTTCTTCAGTCATTTAAGACTTAATGAATTCTTTGGATCCATTTAAAGTGTTTGCATGCTTTTGAATTCTTAAGTGAAATTTCAATAAAAAATTATGAATTTTTGATTTTAATCTATTGGTGTCTGACAACGCAAATGCCATTTAAAAAATCTTGATTTATTAAAGTTTTTTTCTAAAATCCTTCGAGGGTTTTTTTTTGAAATTCATTTTTTATATACAAACATTTTCAATTTTAGTTTAAAAATATTTTTAATATGAAGTTTTTTAGAACATTTTAATTTCTAAAAAATATTATTTTTTTAACTTTAAACTAAAAATAAAAACAATAACATCTTTGGTCATTAAAATGTAACTGAGCCACTATAAGAGCTTGGTGGAGGAACGAAATTGTTGAAGTCAGTTGAATAATACTTAAAAATAAATAACGGTTCCTTGGGGGTACCCTTTTGGAATAATACAAACATATTTTTTATCTTTTAAAAAAGCCAAATGAAGAAAAAAAATCAAGAGAAAACTTAAAAGAAATTTATCGGTTCGTTTTAGAAAAAATTCAAATTTTCGATTTTGCCCAAAAAGTTTGTATGGGGACTATTGTTATTTTAAGTTTTAATCAATTAAAAACAACGCCTAACGTGAAGTGGCTGAAATAAATAATTTCCAAGTTTGAGTTCAATCAATCAATTGGTTTAGGCTGTAGGGGCGAAGGCAGGTAGACGGACAGGCTGACGGAATCGGGGACCGACTTTTTTTGTCATGTTTTATTAAAATCGCGAGTTCGACATTTTTTAAAAGTTCAGTACTTGCCAAATAGTTAAAAATTGTTTTCTGACTTGAATATCTTGGCAAAAATTAAAGATATTGGGTCATATGCAAAAAGATGAGTTCAAGCTCTTTACTCACTTTTATGCAAACAAAATCGAGATCGATCTCAAGCTGTAAATTCGAATTCAAAATGTTGAGGTCTTTTTCTCGAGGAAAGCTCTATGTGAGAAAGTTCTAATTTCGATATGCAAAAAGCTGAGCAAACGCTCGCTTGCATGAGATCGGTCTCACACATTGTACTCAGTTTATAAACAACTATCAAAATGGACGAGTTTCTGAATAATTTTGATACAAATAGTGTTTATAAAAATAGAGGATATCCAATTGGTGAAGTTTTTCGAAAATTGTATAGATTTAGTGAAACAGGTGTGCAATTATTGACAGATGAGTTTTTGAAACGAACTTTGTGCTTTGAATCATCAAGAAAAAATGATGATTTTTCTGCCTTATGTAGGAGATCCTGGGTTTCAAAGCGGTGTTGATGAAGACATTAGTGTTAATCAATCAACGATATCTAGGGTGGTACGGCAAGTCTCAACAAAAATTGCGAGCCGAGCAACTGATTGGATCATATTCTCTTTTTAAAGCAATAGACAGACAGGAGTACGTCAACCGTAAAGGATACTACTCAATAAATGTACAGGCTACGTGTAACGCGGATGAAAAATTTACAAGCATTGAAGTTTGCCGGCCATGATCAGTCCACGACTCCCGTTTGACATAAGTTTCAGTTCTTTTACTATAATTCACTAAGATGGCAATATTGTTTATAATTACACTTTCATTTTCGCTTTTAGAAGACATTTTTCCTTTTTGACTCGACTGAGATCGTTCTCATATCACTGAGTCAGAACTGTGAACCCGTTTTTTTTTTGCATATGAAACTGAGTCCGAGTCTGCTCCATCGATCTCACATGCTAGTTCAAGCTCGTCAGCTCTGACTCTGAGAACTTTATCATCTTTTAGGATATGACCCATTTGTCTAAAAACTTATTCCATCTTATAAAACATATTATTTCAAGATTCAGTAAAATTTGTTTGAAACAGTATTTTTGTTTGTAAAAAAATCAATATTTTTGGGTTTAAGAAATAATGTAATTTATAAATATTGTGTAAAACTTAACGAAATATCGACAAACGGTCACAAATGAGAAGTTTTCAGTATGGACCTTAGCCCAGCCTTTTTTAACTTCCCATAGGAAGTTATTGTAATGGGTCCGATTTGTCAAATTGAAAATTTTGACATTTCTCGACGTTTCAAGGTCCCTAGAGTCGAAATAAAAGATTTTTAGAAAGATGTCTGTGCGTGCGTGTGTACGTACGTTCGTACGTCCGTACGTCCGTACGTTCGCGACGTTTTTTTCGTCGTCCACAGCTCAAGAACCAGAAGAGATATCGATTCTAAATAAATTTTGTTATACAGATAATAAGACAGAAAGATTCAGAAAGGGCTCTCAAGAAAATTGCGTGGGTGGTTTTTTTACCATAGCAGTTTGAAAAAAAGGTGAATTTTGGTTAACCCTAAATATCTTACGAACCAAAAACGCTAGAGACTTGAATTAAATTGTATATAATATATTGTAACGTGATACCAAACAAGTATATTTTTTGAAAAAAGTCAATATAACGGTTTTTTTATAAATCAATAAAACTGAAAAAAAAATTTGAAATAATGAATGAACTGAAATATGATTTCATCTCCAAAACGATTTTGTGCAACGAATAATAATGTTTTTGATATCTGATAAAATTTTGAGAAAAATCTAATTGACAGTTTTTTTTATAAAAAATAAAAATCTAAAAAAAACATTACTCAAAATTGGTAAAAATTGAATATCGATTCAAATATCTTTTCAAAAACTTAAAACTTAGGATTCAAACTTATTTTATGTTATAAGGAATATTGTTTTCAACATTTTGAAAAATTTTGAGAAAAATCGAATTATCAGTTTTTTTACAAAAAATAAAAACCTAAAAAAAATTAATAAAAGTTGGTAAAAATTGATTTTCGACTCAAATATCTTTTCAAAAATTTGAGATATTGGCTTTGATTTACTTTAATCTTTCGAAAAATATTTTTGTCAACATTCAGTTAAAGTTTGAAAAAAACCGATTTCACAGTTTTTTTTACAAAAAATAAAAAATACATTAGGACAAATTTTGAGATATATCGAATTTACAAAAAATAAAAACATAAAAAAAAAGGTATAAAAGTTGGTAAAAATTGATTTTCCACTCAAATATTTTTCCAAAAAATGTAGATATTGGCTTTTAACAACTTTTACCTTCCAACAAATATTGTTGTCAACATTCAATAAAATTTTGAAAAAAATCGAATTGACAGTTTTTGTGCAAAAAATTAAAAACCTAAAAAAAATTACCAAAAGTTGGTGAAAATTGATTTTTGACTCAAATATCTTTTCAAAAATTTGAAATATTTTCTTCAAACTAATTTTATCTTATAAGAAATATTGTTTTCAATATTCGTTAAAATTTTGAAAAAAATCGAATTGACAGTTTTTTTTACAAAAAATAAAACTCTAAAAAAAACAATTCTAATACTTGGCTTTGTATATTAATTTGAATAGTATTATCATGAAACACAAAATTTTGGTACGAAAGGCGGACCATGGGGGCGCTACCTGTACGAAAATTAAGTGTGGAATCTAAGAGCGACTGGAAGTATAAAAATATTAAAATAAATAAATAAAATAAATTACTCAAATGTAAACAAAAATCAGTTGTTGCCAACGTTACCTGAGATTTGTTTTATTTATACCTATCAATGTATAGAAGATATGCATATACAATACATTTGGTTGTATGTGTTTTAGATTTGTTAGCAGAAAATTGTATTCATTTGATTTTAGATTTTCTATTTTTGTGAAATCTGAAAATTTAAAAGCAACGTTTTCAAATTTCAGTTTTGATACAATGCTACGTTGCCATATTTTTATTTTTTCCATAGCAAATACATTCAATGTAGGTATTTTTTAAATTTGTTTTTCTTTTGTAATGTAATGTGGGTAGTGGGTGGGTAGGTAGCAGAAAATTAAGTATTAAGGAGGTTGGTGTGTATGAAGCTGAATTGTAAGGACTTAAGTCGTTTGGTATTTGGAGTTAAGTCATGGCTCAAGCTAGAATTAAACAATCAACTTAAAAGGCCAAGGCGTTGACTCTCTGACGTCATAAAAACATGTAAATATTCTGTGTCAACGCAGGCACCGTCAACGTTCACAGCGTCAATGCTTAAGATGTTGACTATCACACGATTAGACAAAATAATATTTATTTAAGCTAACGATATTTTTATTTTTTTTTTATATAAGGGTGTCAAAGAATGTTAAAATTGGTACAGTGTAAGCATATTACATAACTATTAAGTAGTTTTAATTGTAGATCTACAAATGACGCCTTTTTTACGTCAAAGAGTCAACGCGTTGACCGTTTACATTGACCTTCTTATAGTAGCTTCAGACTTTTTTCTTTAATACTTTGCAGTGCGAAACAACTGTGTTAAAATTGGAAAAAATGAGAATTTATGCATGTTTACCTATTTTAAAACATATTTTTCTATATTTATCCTTTTGGAGTTGAAAAAGGTACATGAATAAGTACGATAGTATGTCCTTAGGTTGGTAGGTTGTTGCGTAAATAAAAATGTAAGGAAGTTTCTAGGAAATAATTTTGTTAAATTAATGTATTAAACCATAAAGGTAACAAAATCAGTTTAGGAAACTACTATTTTCCTCACCCTCATTTTGGTTGCTTCAAAGAACGGAACGGAAATGGCTAAAGATTACTACACTATCTTCTTCTTGCTTCTTGCGTTCTTAGGAAAAAGGGCAAATGGTTTTGGCTTGTCAGGTGTAATTAATTATTTAAGTAATCAAGTTACAAAAATGACATTCTAATTTTAAGGAATTTAATTAAGGAAAAGGAATAAAGATCAAAAAACCTTAACATTGAAGAAATACACATCAAATTTCATATCAAAATTAAATACATTTTTTATTTCCAACAAAATCTTTGTCAATTTTAATCTTCACCTCAATTACTATTGATTTATTTCTACGGTGCTAACATCAAATTAACTAAAAAGAGTTTTTAAATAAGTGATTAAAGCTGTTATTTTAACATGAGTATATTTTCAATGTATAGCGGCTCGGACGCAACCCGCACTGATAACTTCCCATTCCGATTAACTACTTAACTGTTGAATTTTAATAAAAATTAGGTAAATGTGGCAAATAATATTTTCTGTGAGATAAAACTAATTTGAAGCCAATGTTTTTAATTTTTGAAAAGGTATTTGAGGTAAAAGTACATTTTTACCAAGTATCAGTATTGTTTTTTTTTTTATATTTTGTACAAAAACTGTCAATTAAATTTTTCTCATAATTTTACCAGATGTCAAAAACATTATTTTTTGTTACATAAAATTGATTTGGAGATAAAATCATTTTTTGTTCGTATAATTTTCTAGGCGAACAATATTTTGTTTTTCAGTTTTTTTGATTTACAAAAAAAAACGTTAATTGGAATTTTTCAAAAAATATATTTCTTTGGTATCGTCGTGAGATATTTAGGGTTAATCAAAATACTTACCCTTTTTTCAAATTACTATGTCAAAAAAACCACCCATGCAATTTTCTTGAGAGCCCTTTTTGCATCTTTCTGCATTATTATCTGTCGGTATAAAAATATTTATTTGAAGTCGATATCTCCACTGATTCTTGAGCAATGGATGACGAAAAAAGTTACCAAACTTACGGATGCACGAACGTATGTATATACGTACACGCACAGACAACTCTCTAAAAATCTTTTATTTCGACTCTAGGGACCTTGAACGTCGAGAAATGTGAAAATTTTGAATTTGACAAATCGGACTCATTACAATAACTTCCTATGTTAAGTTAAAAATGTTCGCACTATTGTTAGCATGGTTTAAAAATATTTGTCTCATTTGAAAATGATTAGAAAAAAAGGGAAAACCTTAATTTTTCTAATTGGCAACCACAAAAAGTTTGTATTCTAATTTTTCTTCAATTTTTTGTCCTGTGTGTTTTTTTAAATGATTTCATTCAATCAACCAATCAAAATAACAAATTATACAAAATAAAAATAATAATTTATAACAAAAATATATTTTCATTGACTCCCTCGAACTTTCGTTAATTTGTATACATTCTTCTCTATCTTCTGTTTTTTCTAATAATCTGGAAATTTATTATTTTATGTTGGAATTCTCGCTCATTTTTACTCCCACCCCAATACATTCCACATGCAAAACATGTGGAATGAATTGTTTAGGAAGTCGTAAGAAGATGTCAGGTCGAGCGTTTCATCTTCATGATAGTACTATTCAATTATATATACAAAGTACTTGGTAAAAATTTACTTTCAATTTAAATAGCTTTTCAAAAATTAAAAATATTGGCTTCAAACTTATTTTATTTCACAGAAAATTTATATCAGTAATTTGTATATAAAAATCCAACAGTCCGTTTTTTCATTAAAAAAAATCTACAAAAAATAGTACGCAAATTTGGTAAAAATTGGTACGAGTACATATAGATAAACTTTGAAGCAAGACAAATCGACAGACGGGATGGGAAGTTATCAGTGTGGGTCGCATCCCAGCCTCTTTTTTTTTTTGATGAATTGCATGAACTAGACTAAATTGCTTTGCAATATGGTTTCTACAAAATATTGATGCAAACTTTTTGAAGTCTATTCAAAAGGTCTTATTGCTTAAATAGTGCATTTTAATCTCTCATAAAATTCGGATTCAATGTTTTTTTGTAAAGAAATACAAAATTTTGTATTTAAGACAAAAATAAACTTAAACTTAAGTTGATATGATGGTACTGTTTCCAAATTCAAAATTCGGTTTTAGCTATATGTGATCATATTCAGAAATATCCGTTTTCAACATACCATACCATAGAAAAAGTATAATTTGATTACCAGTAAATAACCTCCTTGGCCAGTGTTACCTGCTGTAGTATCGAAATAGGTTAAAGCTTCATACAAAGCCATTCAAAAATTTCTCATCATGCGTCGTCACTTTTGAATCATTAATTTATTTAAAACAAAACATTCAAAAATTTGTTCAAATGTATTCTTCAACACCATTAAGGTCCTATTGCATTATTTCTGTTTAAATTCTCTTCTTGAAGATCATTTATCATTCAGAGGTCAGTCAGAGTTTTGTATTTCTCTGGAAGCCTGCATAATAATTAAGTTAGTTTTATTTTTTTGTTATTATTCCATTTTGCTCCAGATTCCCACTGTTAAACCGACATATATGTCGGGCTCTGTATATTCATGTGTAGATATCCTTTTCAAGCAAGTGTTGCTAATTGTGAATTAAGAAGATTCACAAAAACCTTAAGAAAAAAAACTCTTCCACAGTTGGTAAAGGTTAAGTTGATTGATGGAAATACGATTTTATTTAAATGAAATGCGCCCAGGGAGATTTTTTTTTATTTTTTTTACAACTCCTATATATTTGTAGGTTAATATAATTCTAAAGGTACACATCCAGGACCTGTCTCCCATTTCATTTTATTCATCCTGGATTTTTAACAACAAACGAAAAGAAGAAGAACCATTAAGCATTTCATTCATAGATGTACGAATGTGACTACATATAACCATCCTGATAGACTAATTCGATTATCGATCCACTGATCTTTAAATATAATTATTATAATTGCAAAGTAAAAAGAAAAAGGAAGAAGCATCCCATATTTCCATTGTGAGATTTAATTATCCCAAAGAGCACAGGTACAGGTAGGCATCAACGATATAGAAGAGAGATTGGTCATCATTGAAATCCTTTTTTGATGTGCCTATGTCTATACGGATTTTTATTAAAGGCACAGGAGCAGAATCAGTTTTATTCTTTTTATTTTTTTTCACATGATGTAGGACGCGCAGCATCATCATCAGTGCACCTGAAATCGCAAATCGGACTCCATTTCGAAGGATGATTTATAACCACAAATTGGCATGCATGAAGGCTCCTCAGATGTTTACGCCAGCATTGAGATTCGGCGGGAGCGGGATAAGATTTCAGAAATTCAAATTGAATTCGATGTTAATACTTTAATTAGTATTGAAATCGAATGTGGGTCTTCTTTGTAGTCAGAACGAGAAATTCCCTTATAAAAAAACAAAGTCACTTTTATAACTTTATAACTTGTATTGACTTCAAACCAAAGTAGCATCTTTTTTCGAATACATAAAACTATTACTGGGTGTTTTTTTTTGTCTTAGACGTGTTGTTGTCAATCTGACAATACTTTTTCTCGGTGTTGGTCTTGACAGCTGTCTCTTGGCTTATGGTGAGTTTGGTTTACAATTTTATGACTTTTTCATGTCTGAATTAGAAGGTGAATTAAAGTTAATTTTTTTTTCAAAATTCAATATTTAGAAATCGGGTTAACACTTTGTTATGAAAATGAAATATAAAACGTATATTAATACACAGCCGGCTAATAGAATAGGTTCGCAGCTTTTACAAGGGGAAAGAATAGAGTTTGAAGAAAGTTTTTTTCTTTTGTATTCTGAAATCATGTCTCATTATCGATCTATTTACAAGAAAGAGACAGATTGAAATATGCCCTAACGGTTAATTGCAAGCACATTATGAAATAGAATAGGTACATCTGCTTTAAAGTTAGTTCTGGTTCAGAATTTGTGGAGATTAGTGCGTGAAACTTTTACAAGGTGAAGTTCAATTATTCAAAATACAATTTTAAGAAAAAAATGGGACAAGCACAGTGCCTTAATTTGGAAGAAAAAATTATAATCAAACTGTACGCAGAACAAAGTTTAAGTGCTTGTTTAATTGCAAACAAAATTCGAAGATCGCAAAATGTTGTGGGCAATTTTTTGAAAAATAAAGAAAACTGTGGGAAGAACTTGAAAAGAAGGTACGTCACCTGCTGAAAGGAGATTGATATTTGATTGCTCGACTGGCGTCTAATTCTTGTCAGTAAGCTTCTCAAAAAAAGACATCAGCTATAACAAGAACAAGCATTTCCAAGGTTAAGAGAGTGATTGGGAGTGCCCCAAACATCAAGTGCATGAAACTGAAGAAGAAGCCTCCACTTAACCCACAAAGAAAGGAAAACCGGCTTGAATTCTGCAGGCGCCACATGTCATGGAAAAAGAAGTGGCAGTTTTTCGTTTTCACGGATGAAAAAAAATTGAATCTCGATGGCCCGGACGGATTTAATTATTATTACCATGATCGTCGAAAAGAATAATTATTTTTCCTACGTCATCATAGCCGTGAAGGTGGTGTTATGGTTTGAGGTGCAATATCGTATTTCGAAACTATTGAGTTGGAATTTCCATCATCACGAATGACGGCAAATTCATACAAAAGCATTATTGATAGGACATTTCCGAAATTCAGTGAAATTTTGGACTTTTCAGCAGGATAACGCCCCCATCAATACAGTCACAGTTTTAAAAGCCTGTATTAACCAACAAAATGTTGGAAAGGTCTCCCTACTCACCAGACCTAAATATTATTGAGAATGTTTGGGGATCGCGCGTCCGGAAGTCTACAAGTTTGGGCAACAATTTGAAGACACAAAATCACTAACAACAGCAATAAAATAAGCTTCGATAAAGATTTCTTTAAATTATTTAAAAAAACTGTATGATTCCATGCCAAATCGAGTCTATGAGATAACGCTAAATAAAGAAGGGTCGACTATAAATACATGCATACCAAAAATAATTCCAAGCAATGATTGAAAAATTTTATATATAAAAAAACCGCTCTAACAGTTTAAAAAAAAAAAAACTGTAAACACTGTTCGATCTGTCAAAATAAAAATTTCAATATTTTGTTGTATTTTCAGCTGCCAGGCTTCATTCTGACGCATATGTGTAACATTAAGACTCTGACGCATGCGCAGTAAAAAAAGAAAAACAATATACGTCATTACTCATTTGTTAAGCTTAATTTCCATTCAAATGATGTTTCCTCGCTTAAGCATTCATTGAACTTCTGTAACTTGTCAACAAATAACTAAATCCTCCTAAAGTTCACCGCCAGACTTTAAGAAAATATGAATATGTAGCAATGACCTTGAACAAAAACAACAACAACAAAAACACTAAAAAGAAGTTATGTCTGCTTCCCCGAATAAAATTCTCATGCTACTCATTATTAAAATTATCCACGTATTGCGCTCACGCTCTGTTTGTTTACACACAGGTTGTGATACGAAGCTTTATGAAACCTGATGTGTACATACATCAATTGAAGGTACATATGTACATGTTTGGCATACATTAATAATTCCTTATCTCATAATTTGTCGTAAAAAATCATCAAAAAAGATGTATATATAGCCTTGCATTGATGAGGAACACTAATTCAGAATCAGAATCACTGAATCGTGAAAAAACCTCATCAACTACTCTGGTAAAAACAAAAACCAATCGAAATAATTAACCAACACTATTCAAACATTTTGATTTTTAATTCTTCTTTATTTCCCAAAATTTACCATATGACACATTTTTTCAGCGGATTCATATCTGTCCCCAGAGCACAATTGAATTCTTCACTAAACTCTGGCATATTCATCAGCGTTCCAATAACACGAAATTCATCGTAGGCATGGTCGTCCGTAGCCATCCGTTTCATTCGATCTTCCGGACTTCGACCATCGCACCATGTTTGAGCAAACTTCAGGAAGAATAGTTGTTTGTTTGTGAAATCAACTCCGGGAAGGGGTTTATCCTTCCCACTTTCCGTGGTGCCCTTTTCCTCGAGCAACCTCAGATAGGAATGATAGGCTATTCTCAGACCTGTGTTGTCAGCAATGTTATCGCCCGAAGTTCGATTGCCATTCGTCCTCATACCGTTGTAAATGAACTTGTTGTACTGTGATTCGAGGCACTGGTAGCGTTCCTTGAAATTCCTTAAGGACTCAGGACTCCACCAGTTTCGCTTCTTTCCATCGTAGTCGTACTCATAGCACCCTGAATCGAATCCATGAGCCATTTCGTGGCCAATCAAATTTCCGATTCCAGCGAACTTCAACGAGTTCGGTAGTTTGATGTGGTACAGAGGGAGTTGAGAGATCCCAATTGCCACAAAGACAAGGTTTATGAAGTCGGCGTAGTAGGCGTTTACTTCATGAGTCCCAATAATCGGATTGATCGATGCCTTCCCAATCATTTTCACGTAAACTCTCGCACGATTTCTTTCGAGATTCATGAGATTTTCCCAATAGTCCTTTGTGATGATGACTTCTTTGAAAGCCTTGTCCATTTCCGAACGATGTCGCATATCGTCTGTGTAGCCGATAATTAAATCCATTGCTCGGAGTTTAGACTTCGCTCCCGATTTGGTTTCACCATCCAACCAGGTTGCTTGATCGATAAACGAGTAAAAGGTGTTCTTGAGACGTTTCGATATCAGCAGAGCATCGGTTCGTCGCTCCTGATCGAAGGTGGTCTCGATGAACCACGGGATAAATGCATAGTTGAAATACTTGACAGTCATCTCTCGACACTTACTCTCGCGGGTCTTTTCAGAAGTTTCCAAACTCCAAAGGCGATAGAACTTGAGAATATTCCTCCACTTGGCATATCTAAACATAACACCTGTATCGGACTTGTTGAGAAACTTGCTGATGCTTGTGAAATTCATTATGTTGTCATGGATTTTCCACGAATTCTTTGTTGTTCCATTGAATGCCAAATCAAAAAATCTCTTCCAATCAATGTCACTTGAATTATGAGCATCCATAAAATCTTCCAAAGACTGAGCTTTTGAAATATTTGACACTGGCACTGATGCAATTAACTTCTTCTCGAAAATCTTCAGTTCTTCCAGCTCCTTTTCCACTACGTCTTTGTTTTCGAACTTAAAATCTTCCGTCATCTTTGTGAAGTTGAATGAACTTGAGGTCAAATATGCGCTAGGTTCCTCGATTACAATTTCAAATATTATATTTCTCGAATTATATTGGATACTCAGTGGCAGCAAAGGTGTAACGCCGTATTCCGAGTAGAAGTTCAATATCATCCAGTCGAGAGCTTCACCTTCCTTCAGCACTGGCTCCTTCATGGAACTCCAGACAGTTCGGTATCCCTGACTTAGATCCTCACTCATATTCATGCACGCTCCAAAATGCTTCTTCGCCTTTGTCTCGGCTGTTCTATCATCCATAATTGTTGTATTCTTGAGAAAGTCCACAATGACCTCATTTACTTTGACCTGCATGGCATAGAATAGTGTATTGTTGCGACCTAATAATGGAACCATAGTGTCGTTCTTCCAATTGCCACAGGCATATTCATAAAAGTTCTCGCACGGATCAAATGTCTGATTCATATTGGCCAACAAGAAACGTCCATGTTCCTCGAGTAAATCAGTCTCATCAATCATTCTATTTGGAATGGTAAAGATTCCATTTGATGATGACGACGCTGAAGGTATAACCATGGCTCTGCTTATTCCAAACAGAAGACAAAATCCAACGATCACGATTGAATCACTCAATGAAGACGATTTCATTTTTATATGTTTTTGTTGTTTTGAGTAAAAAATTTGAATATTTCCAAAACAAAATCCGAATCGCATCCAAAAACCAACAAATAAAAAAACAGTCTACACCGATGAAAAGTTAACTTGCGAATGATCTTAAAGTTACCGGCTCACTTGGCATATATACGAGTATTCGAAAAGAGTGCTTGATGTGCCGGTTGCGACCATCAATTAAAATTTGTTGCTTGTCCCGAATAAAGTTTTTTTTTTATTTTTTCGGTTTATGTTGTTATTAACTTGGTCTACAGGGTAAGTAGTTGCTTTAAAAAAAAGCGAATTGTTACTGATGAAAGAAGTGTTTATTTTCAATAAAAAATTTTGTTTTAAAAGTAGCAGCACTGTTTTCATACTTCACCAGTTAATTTGACACTGACAGATGACAATTTGGCATAACTTTTTTGTTTGTTTTAATGTTTGAATATATTTTTATGCCGAACCTATATGAATAATCTATTTGACTTTTTTAAGAACTCAGGGCCTGACTGTACGAATTCAGTATAAACTTTAATTTTTAAATAAAGATTGTCTATTAAATAAAGTTTTTTTATTTGGTAGCACTGTTTTCAGTGTGTGTAGATTTGACAGCCGAGCTGACACATTTTAAGAGTGAGTTCAGTTAGGCACGTTTCTATTCAAGAACTGAACTTAAATTGACGAAAAGTCAAACTCTAGTTAGTTAGTAGTCAATGGGCTTAATTTAAGATCAAGAAAAAAAGGCTTTATTATTTTTTTTTTAACTGTAAAATTAAGACAAATTTGGAAACTAAAGACTCTTCAATATAAATGGTCTATAATCTTTTTAAGGGGATTTTAAACTTAATACAAAAAATAGAAAAGGCCACTGAAATAAATATGAAATTTTTAGCTACTGAAATGTTTTTTAAACAAATGGCAAACATTACAGAAATTTTGCAGAAACATTTCGGAAATGTTTTTGGTGTGGACGCTTTGTGAAAGATTTCTGAAATGTTTTTCTGTTTCACATTTTTATATCTTTGTTTTTTTTTCTTCATATTTTTGTTCGTTCTCATCTTCTTTTGTAGTCTTGGAAATTTTTTGAAATGGGAAATAGAGAAGCATTTAAGAAACGTTTTAAAGTGATTCTAAAACATTTAAATGATTCTGAAATGTTAAAAAAAATGCTTCAAACATTTATCTTTGATCTGAGTGTACCTTTACGTGAACCTGAAAGATAATTAAATGTAATGCAATAACATAAAAAACATTGAATTTAAATTTACTACTAACTGATGAAAATGGTTAGTTTAGGTTTCGACAGAAGGTGGTAAAGAAAAGTTAAGATCCTTGAAAGAAACAATTTCAAATGTCACAAGAAATGTTGCTAACTTGTAGACAGGTTGCACAGCTTCGATTTAAAAGAAAAATTGCAAAACAGCTCAAAAAATATTCTTATCTTAACCTACATCACATTCTTAACAGCAAATTTAAGCTATCATTAGTTTTCAACATTGAAACCAAACATTAAAATTTTCTTGGCAGATTGGTTAGGTTATAGCTTCCAGTGAAAATGTCTGTCATTTTAATCGAGCATTTCAAGCTTAAATTCGAGCATTTAAGTTTGAGTTGAGATGGAATTGCAACAATAATTAAAGGCTTTCAGAGGAACGATTTTGTTCCAAAATATGAAATCAAAAATCAGCTGTTCACTGAAAACGATTTAATCATTGAAAACTTAAAAAATAACTGAAACAAATGTGCTGGATTAAATAAACTATTTTTTTGGAATGACAAATCTAGAAGCCATGACTTTCACTTAAACACCAAACATGACAAACTTAACTCTTTAAACCAATTTTCAAATTTGCCATGACGAAAACCAATGATAGCTATAAATTTAACCTTATATAGTTTTGTTGCCACTTAAATACTTCAACGAATTAAAACACATTTTTGAGGAGTGATTCGTCCCCAAATCAGCAATAAAAAAATAAAACATAGAAAACATCGAATGACAGATTTAAAAGTATAACAAATCGGTGTGGGTGCCTTGAAATTAGGCCAAGTGAAATAAAGTCCACTATTTGTAGTCACTTAAAACAAAATTTGGTCTTATTTCTCAAAATAATTAAGCCGTATTTCAATTTTTCCAAGTTCAATGGACCAATTTTTTGAAAGTCTGTAATATTTCACGGCACCTAACAAACAAAAACCTTGTACTTGTTAGAGTTCAATTTTAAGTGAAATAAGGCCAACTATATTAAGAATTGGCATTATTGCACTTTATAAAAGTTAAATCAGGCCAATTTTCAGCAGTTAGTCGTATTGAACTTTGGCATATTGAAATAAGGCCAAATTATTTTGAGAAATAAGACGAACCTATCTTTAATATGAGTATAAACATTGAGGTAGACGTATTTTATTTGCCTTAACAACACCGAATTTTGCACGTAACAATTTACTCTTAACCGTTTTTTACTGTTAAACAGCAAGTTCATAAGACCTCTTAGTTGATTTGTTTTACATTTTGTTTATTCTTACATTTGTGGTTCTAATGGGGATAGGCACTGATGAATATTTTATATGTTTAGAATCGCCTGCGGTATTACAGTGAGACGCGTCAAAAATAGTTCAATAGAACTTTCAGAGATAGAGAGAGTATAAATTTGATTACCATTATTTGTCATAATCATGATGATTTTGATGCTGATGTTGATGCTTTTGGTTATAATAAAAAAGAAAAAAAAATAATAATAAAAAATGATAAACGAACAAAATTATGTATAAAGATAAAATAAAAAAAAATTTGGATTATCTTTTCTATATCGAGCACTCTCTTTTTAGATTTCATTGTTTTTTTTTTATTATTATTATTGTTATTATTTTTTCTTTTTTTAATATGTAATGTGATGTAATTGAGGTTTCTGGGGGGCACGTTTCGAGATACTTACATACCATACCAAACAAGTTTGTAAGCTTATAGTAAACAAATCAAATTGAGAATTGTATATTATCATCTCAAGTTCAACGTGCTGAGATGCTGATGCTACGATTAAAATGCTACTGATGATGATTTGAGGAAATTGCATTGAACCACGAAACGCGGTTAGAGACCTTTCTTTAGTTTTTTTATATTTTTCTTTTTGAACTCCATTTGAGATGTAAACATTCAACTTTGATGAACTTTATACACTTAAATATTTCTGTAGAAGATCAAACGAGGGATTATCGTTCGTGTTATTTTTCTCATTCATTAGTTTGCAAAAAGATAATAATCATTTTTGAATTGGTATATGCTTATAGATATGATGAAGGTGTTAAGATATGTATCTATTTTGTTAAAGAGGTCTATAGATAAATGAAGATATTTCATAGATCGGGAATTATATTACATTAGGTATCACTAGAGTACTCTAGTCGGCGTTGCTTGGGAAACTAAAATTGTTTTTTTTTTTAGTTTGCTAAAATAAAATGTAGGTCACACAAATTTGTGTGACTAGAAACAAGGTGCTCCAAAAATAGTTGGACGTATTTTAAGAGTGTGAATCTTAGAATATTTTTATTATTTTTAAATGTATATTAGCTTTAGCCGGAAAATCTTAAGCATGAGAAAGGATATGCACAAAATACAGAGTGGCAGAGTAATCCTGTACGTTTTTTTTTCAAAAGGAAAGGTTTAAAGGCTTTGGGATTGTTCAAAATATTGATATTTTAAATATACCTACACATACAGAATTTTTCAATAAGGACTTGACAACTGTTTAAAAAAAAGACTGGGTTGCGACCCACACTGATAACTTCCCATCCTGTCTGTTGATTTGCCTTGCTTAAAAGATTTGTAAGTGTTCGTGTTTTGTTTAAAAAGTTGTCAATCGAATTATTCTAAAAACTCTAAAAATGAATAACAATATTTTGCATAATGGTGAAATAGTTTCATTTCAAAATTTATTTTTGTTAACGAGATTTTTTGGTCGTTAACTAATTTTTAACAATTTTAGTAGCATTTATTAATAGTTTTTATTTCTTATATAAACAAATACAAATTGGACGAATGAAATTAATTTTTCAATACCTTCTATTGTTCACGTGATATCGAGAACCGAACATCATTTTTACCAAATGTTCATACTGTTTTTTGTAGACTTTTTTTTATGAAAAAACGGACTGTTGGATTTTTATCAAAATTTTACAGTATTTCGAAAACATTATTTTCTGTGAGATAAAATAAGTTTCAAACCAATATTTTTAATTTTTGAAAAGACATTTGAGTCGAAAATTAATTTTTACGAAAAACTAAAAAAAAAACTTTCTATTCAATTTTTCAAAAAAATTTACCGAATGTTCAAAACAATGTTTCTGATAAAATTAGTTCTTAGCCAGAGTCTTAAAGTTTTGAAAAGACATTTATGTCGAAAATTAGTTTTTACCTACTTTTGTTAATTATTTTTTAGGTTTTTACTTTTGTTAATTATTTTTTAGGTTTTTAATTTTGTGTAAAAAATTGTCAACTTGATTTTTTTCAAAATGTTACTCAATTTTGACAACTACATTTAAAAAAAGACTAAAATTTGTTTAAGGCCAATGTCTCAAGGTTTTGTAAATTTATTTAAGTCGAAAATCAATTTTTACCAACTTTTGTTAATTTTTGTTTCGGTTTTTAATTTGTTTGTACAAAAACTGTAAATTCGATTTTTTTTCAAAATTATACTGAATGTTAACAACAATATTTTTTGAAAGATAAAAGGAGTTTAAAGCCAATATCTACAATTTTTGAAAAGATATTTGAGTCGAAAATCAATTTTTACCAGCTTTTATACAATTTTGTTTTAGGTTTTTATTTTTTGTAAAAAAAACTGTCAATTCGATTTTTCTCAAAATGTGTCTTTAAGTTGAAAGCAATATTTTTTATAAGATAAAATTAATTTGAAGCTATTATCTCAAATTTTTGAAAAGATATTTAAAAAAAACTGCCAATTCGATTTTTCTCAACATTTTATCAGATGTCAAAAACATTATTTTTCGTTGCACAAAATTGTTTTGGAGATGAAATCATATTTTAGTCGTAATATTTTGGAGGTGACAAATTTTTTTCTCAGTTTTTTTGATTTATAAAAAAAAACCGTTATTTGGAGTTTTTTCAAAATATGTAGTTGTTTGATATCACGTTACAATATGTTATATAGAATTTAACTGAAGTCTCTAGCGTTTTTGGTTCGTTAGATTTTTAGGGTTAACCAAAATGTTCACCTTTTTTCAAACTGCTATGGTAATAAAACCACCCACTCAATTTTCTTGAGAGCCCTTTCTGTACCTTTCTGCCTTATTATCTGGACGAAGAAAAAAACGTCGCAAACGTACGGATGTATGAACACGTACGGGCGGCGTACAGACATCTTTCTCAAAATCTTTTATTTTGACTCTAGGGACCTTGAAACGTCGAGAAATGTCAAAATTTTCAATTTGACAAATCGGACCCATTCTAATAATTCCCATCCTATGGGAAGTTTATAAAACGGACATTTGAGGTATTTCAAAAACTTGGCTATAGATTTAATGTACTTTTAAAACATTTACGAATTAAACTTTATTTCGATCATGTGGCCATCCCAGGTACGTTTGCAGCTTTCGATTCGTTTTAACAGAGTTTCGATGACTAGGTCACACATTAGGCTTGTTGGCAATAAACCAATTACTTAACGTAGCCCCAAAGAAAATAATCTAGGAGATAACACACCAAACTTATTTAAATTGATTGTAAAGGTGCGCCCAGACCAAAGAAATAATTTTGAAACTTTTAAGAAACATTTCAGAAACGATTTATAATGTTTCTAAAAAATGTTCTTCAATTTGGAAAAACGTTTCAAAAACAGAGAAACATTTCTGAATTGTTATTTAAACAAATTAGAAACATTTTAGAAAAGTAAACAATGTTTTCTGAAATGTGTCTTTGTTATGCTGTGTGGCTTGTGGTACCATCCTGTCGAAAGCAAATGTCGTCCAAGTTCGTATTTGCTAATTTGGAACAAAAATCTGCGGTAATCATAGTGTGATAACGCTGGTCATTCACAGTAACGCGACGATCGTTATCGTCAAAGATAAAACATAGCCCAAGCGATTTATGAAGATGGATTTTTGCCGAACAATAAAGAATATTTTTGACGAACCCATCGAGCCAAAAATGAGCTTAAAAAAGAAGCTGAAAATTAGCAAACAAACAAACAAAAGTAGTAGTTTTAGTAAAAAAATATATCACTTATAGTCGTTGATTCTTTGTGTTATTTAATACTATTAACATCTAGAGAATATATTTTTAATGTATTAAAAATACTGTCAGTTTATTTTTTTAAATTATATTAGTTTTAAAATGAAGAATTTTCTTTAAGTTAAGTCTCAGAATTGAGGACTAGTTTGTAGCGTGAAAGAAAACCAGTTGATATTAAAGTTGCAGTATTTCCAAGAAAAAAAAACATCAAAACTAAAATTTTTTCGACATTTTAAATAGAGGGGGAAACCACTTCAAATGCATAGGATCAAGATGCTTACGACTAGCTAATTTCAAATATGGATAGACGTGTAGGTGGCCATTTTTGTCATAATAAATAAATAAATTGGGTGGCGCAACAGTCCGTTTGAAAACTATGGCCTAGTGACTCACAACTCTCTACCATTCCTGTGTGCAAGTACTCTTGTCAGGGATGGAGGGGACAAACAGTTTTAAGCCAAATCCGAACGGCAAATTTGAGAAACCACTTTTCATGACAAGAATTACTCTTGGAGAATTTGTCAATTCCTCGCAAGAGGCAGTACCCGCGAAAAAAACTTTAGCTGGCATAGGCAGGGCAGGGTACTAACCATCATGCCCCGGGTACTACCCATTTTTGTCATAGCTCATGGAAAACGCGTTTAAGACAATTTTAGACTTTTGGAAAACTACTTTTTTTTATCAGGAAGTTCTCGACTCCCTGATTGCGAGTATGTTCACGACAGGCGTCTGTCTCTGTGACATCATTTTCCATGCAGAAAGCTCTTGGATACCAGACTGGGTAGCACGAACTTGCTCATATACCCAAAGAGTCTATTTAAAACTATTTCCTGTATTTGAAAAATTACCTTTGATTTAAAAAATTTCTCAAAAAAAACTTAATTTTCAAAATTTTATTTGAAAATTGTTAGAGAGATTTTTTTTATTAGTTTTATGTTAATATTTTTTTTTATTTTGAGTTTAAATGAATATGCAATTTCGGAAAGGGCATATGTCGGATATTTTGTCAAATATGTTATTTATACCAATGTGACGTTAATGCTTGTCCACACTCATTAAGATCGAAAACAGCACATCTCTGGTATTAATTCTACTAAAAACGTCATCGCATGTAGATAAAAAAAAATAAAATGTATGCACTAGTTTGAAAAAAGAAACAGTTTTTTAATTCCCTACATTTTAAATTTTCAGAGATGTGCCCTTTTCGAAATTGCATTTTCAAATATTTTAGTATTATATAATTAGATTTTATTAATATAAATTTACATTATGATTTCTTTAAAAAATTAAGACCATAAAAACAATGAAATTTTTGATTATCAAATATTATTGAGCCAGTAAAAAAAAATTATTGAAATTGGTTGATTATTTCTTGAGAAAACTTGAAGCAATTCAAACATATTTTTCTTATATTGAAAGAAGGCAAGTTAAGGAAACAAAATTTCGGGAAAACTAAAAAAACGGCTTGTTTTTGAGAAAATTCGAATTTTCTATTTTATGGGGACTACTGTTTTTTTAGTATTAAAAAAGCTAAAAAACTTCTTACCCGAATAGGCTCAAAACCTTAAATTCAAAAATTGAAGCCAATCGATATAATGCTTTGGACTGTAGGGGCGAGGACACACAGGTGGACAGACAGACATACCTATGGAATCGGGGGACCCACCTGTTCGACTTCCCTACTAATGTTATGTCATGTTTGAATAAAATCTTGAGTTTACTTATGTAATACTTGCCATATAGATTCTTTATGTCGTAAGTAAAAGGGTTTCACTCTGATAAAATTGCAACTGACCGACACATTTAAATTTATAAAACTAAACAACTGCTTAACATTTCCATTTAATTCCCAAATGCTTATTTATACGTTATCAATAAACTAAAAAGTGAATTTGCCTGAAAAAAAATATCAGATCATTGTTAGTAACAAATATACTGTGAACCAACAAGAATAATTCATTTTTCAAGAACTACTTAAGATTTCAAGTCAATCGGTTAAAAATTCTCTAAATTATGAGTCCAACAAATTTAACAAATTTAAAAAAAAAATAAGTATTCAAATAAAAGGGTTTGAAGTTTTGCTTTTTAGCAAATCAAGAATAGAAAAACATTTTTAATTGATTTTGTTTTTGAAATCCTGTTTTTAAAATGAAGTACTTTAGAAAAAATATTAAACAACATGTACATTAACAATTGTTTTAGAAAAAAAATATTGTTCTATAAAATTAAAATGAGAAATATTAATAATACTATTTCGTTTTAAAATACAATAATTCTTTACTCAATTTAAAAACTTCGTTCAATATTTCGAATAAGTCAGTTCACTAAAAATTTCCATTTTCCCACGCCAAATAACATGCAGAAGTTTTAATAATTTCCATCCGTTTTACATAAAATTAAATGATCCTCCCATCAAAATAAAATAAAATAAAAATGTAAACAAGTAAAGAACAACATCATCACAAGATTAATGTTGAACTTGACTTCAAAAAGATTCAACTCCTTTATAAGCTATACGCACAAACTTAAAAACTCCCAGCACAGTTTGCAAGTTCCCCAACCACGTACATATGTAATACATATGCATAACTGCAGAACTCCTCGCAGTAGCTTTTAACCATAAGCAAAGTAAGCGTTCTACAGTTTTGAAGCAGTTTTTCACAAAATTAGATTTTTAATTAAAATAATTTCGTATGCAATTTAGATAATCGCGCACGATGCAAAAGCATCATCAGAACGCGACGACGACCTCAACTCCAACGCTTTAAACGTAAAGATATACATAGTTAGCCAAAAACTGACTGAAACAAACCGAAACAGAAACCGAACAGAACTAAAAGCATAGGTACAACGATCGGGCGTAACGGCGGGCGTTTACAAATGAATATCCTTCGAATGCCCTCCTTCGGGATCTTCAATTTTTGCCTTTTTCATATTTTAAAAAACAGATTCTTTGTTTTCTTTCTTCATATGCAAACCCCGCCACTCCATCGAATCGCAGCGCGCATCGGTCGGTAGTTCATTCTGGGACGAATATTTAAATTGATCATCTCCATTATTATGCACAAGGCCTCTGCATACGGATCAACTGGATTTTTCTCATGGTCCACCACACCATCCACCTGAGCAAAATCTGAGTCAGTCTTAAGTCTAAGTACATATATAAAAGACGCACTGTATCGTCTGGAAGTTCTACATTGGATGGATCCTCCGCTACCGCCTTCGTTGCAACATTTCATAATTCACAACCAGTACCGATGCGGCCGGTCAATTTTGCGCTTACACTGGCAGGTAGTAGTTCAAGTAACTAACATTTTCCCCGGCGGACCCCTACCTCTGAAAACGTTTTTATTTTCTATACAAATACACCACCAGGGTCGGATTGAATCATTAATTAATGTTACCAAAGATAACCCGAAGTGTTTTTTTCCGGCTGCTGATTCATAATTTAGGCTACAAAAATGCAAAACAAACTTAAACAAGAAGATAAAAAGACCTAAATTAATCATTAATTGATATCGAGCGCGACGACGACGTGATCTGAAGCGCGTGACACCGATTCTGACACTTACTTCTGTTTCCTGTGTCTTGAGGGGCCGGCTGGCACAAATTTGTTTTGTTCCTTATCATAACCACCTGTAAAAAAGTTTTTATTGTGACTTTTGTATCTGATGATAAAAACTGGAGAACTTTGAGTACAGGAAGGGGCTATCGCAATTTTGATCAGAAGACCAGGTCCCATTAAATTTATGTTTGAACTGTTTTCAAGAATACATTTGAATATTACCATAATCGTATCGGAAGGATTTGATGTAAATTGAAGAAGTGTTTGCAAAGCTTTTGAAACAAAAACAGAGAATGTGGTCAAACACCTTTCCGTAAAATATTGATTGAAAAAGAAAGCGATATAAGCATTATCTATATTTCAAACTTCCTTTGTACAGGGTGCAGCTAACAATTGTTTTCTTTTAGCTTTTTTGAGAAAAAAGAATCGGTATCATGCTTTGACGGAACAAAAAAAGTCGATTTACGCTTGAATAACATTGAGAATTATTGAAAACTTATTTTACAAAAAAAGGGTTCTGTGTTCTTTAAAAAGAACCACTGTTTGACCCAAATAAAAACACACACTGCACATGCTGTAAGCAAGTTCAAACAAAAGGTCTGTGAGATTGTCGTACGGTGGACATAGACGATAATGTGGCTGCTCACGCTAAAGTTGCCAGACTGAATTCAGAAACATGAACTCCCATTGATACCAATAGCTCAACATTTCATCGTACTAGCCTCAGCAGAATTCCTCACAAATATCTCAGATTGTTCTTACAAGGTCCAATTCGCTCCATAATTAAAGATACCACAATCATCCGCTTTTTAATTTTTTCGAAGTTTAAAATGGAGAATGATTTAGGATGGAAATTATTCATCTTTTATATTAAGGCACATTTTTATCAGTTCGTTATTGAAGAAAAGCTAATTCATCCACAGAGAGTTACGGTTTGGACATTACAGAGCAAGCTTTACCGACTTTTTCTACTAAAATTGATTATAATAATTTATAAACATGTTAGCTCTATCTAATAAAGCTATAATAATGGATAAACATGGTAGTACCCGTGGCGTGATGGTTAGTGCGTTGGACTGTCATGCCAGAAGCCTTGGTTTCGATCTTTGACTGTACCATCTAACGTTTTTTTCATGGATACTGCCTCTTGCAAGAATTTGACGAATTCTACAAGAGTAATTCTTGTCATGAGAAGTTCTTTCTCAAACAAGCCCTTCTGATTCGGCTTTAAACTGTAGGTCCCCAATATTCCTGACAACATTACTCGCAAACAGGAATGTTTGAGAGTTGTAAGTCGCTAGGCCTACTTCTCAACGGACTGTTCTGTCACCTAATCTATTTATTTCATTTTATTGGACACACATAATTTTCTTAATTTTATTGCATTTTTAAACAGATAGTTGTATTTGACACCCCCTTTATTAAAATTGTGTCATAAAGAATGATTGAGAAAATGGAATCCAGAAGGTTTTAGTCTCCGGATTTTGAATATATTTCTTAGAATATGGAAATCATTAAGACATTCAAAATAGTTATAAAGTAGTCAATTGATTGAAATTTTAGCAAGGAGCACAAAATGTTTCTTAAAAACTAAACCCTCACCATTTTTCAGTTTTTTTGTTCTTAATTTTTGGTGGATTTTTAATGGATCCTTTGTTTTAGTTTAAAAAAGAACTTGAACTGTCAAAAAAAACATTCACATTTGTATTTTTCCGTTCAGAAATTTACAAAAAGCAGAGAAACATTTAAGTTTCGAAGTCAAAATTGTTGTAAGAAAACCATTTAATAAATAATTCTACTGACCTAGCAAATTGGTCATCTACAAAACTAGAACAAAATAAGTCAATTTTGAAGTTTAAATAAATAGATCATAATTGCCTCCTAAAATTTGGAGGTAAATAGCTTCTTAACCGTCTATTATGTACAGAACATCCTCAAATACAACTTCAACTAACATTTTGTATCTTTTTGTTTACCAACAAATACAAAATGCTAAATATATTTTAAAATTTCTTGAAATTCAACCATGTGTTGAATCAGCTGTTCTGTCAGATACCTTTGGATTCATTTTTTGACATGTCAGCTGTTTTTGATCAGCTTTTATTATACATGTGCAACATTTACAAAAAAGTTATCCGGATACCCTTCCTGTCTGAGATTGAACGCAGCCAAAGCTTCTGTCTAAGAAAATGACAAGTGACAACTAAATTTGGGTCAGATTTGTTTCAAAAATAATTCTTATTGATCAGAATACGCTTTTTCAGAGTATGTTCCAAGCAAGCTTGATGCTCGAACTCTGATCAGAACTTTTTTCTGAACTAAAAAAGGAAAATGCCTATAATTCAATGAAATTTGACAGTTATTGACTTGATAGATGCACAACAAACTAGATTTGAACATTTATTTCGTTTCAATCACCTCAGTTCAATGAGACCGAAAATGTTATATTTTCGTAGCTAGTGCTAGAATTCCTTAAATTATTCCTTGAAGATGGAAAATTTTGTGGATACAAATTTATATAGCGATACATTTAATAAAAAAAGAGGCTGGGATGCGACCCACACTGATAACTTCCCATCCCGTCTGTCGATTTGCCTTGCTTAAAAGTTTGTCTATATGTATTTTTACCAAATTTGCGCACTATTTTTTGTAGATTTTATTTTTTATGAAAAAAAACGGACTGTTGGATTTTTATATAAAAATTACTGAATATTGAAAACAATATTTTCTCTGAAATAAAATAAGTTTGAAGCCAATATTTTTAATTTTTGAAATGCTATTTGAGCCGAAAGTAAATTTTTACCAAGTTTTAGTATTGTTTTTTTTTTTAGAGTTTTATTTTTTGTAAAAAAAACTGTCAATTCGAATGTTTTAAAAATTTTATCAAGTGTTGAAAACAATATTTCTTATAAGATAAAATTAGTTTGAAGCCAATATTTAAAATTTTTGAAGAAATATTTGGGTCGAAAATTAATTTTTACCAACTTTTATACATTTTTTTTCAGGTTTTTATTTTTTGTAAAAAAACTGTCAATTCGATTTTTCTCAAAATTTGTCCTAATGTTAAAAACAATATTTCTTATAAGAAAAAATTAGTTAGAACCTATTATCTCAAAGTTTTTTTTAAAGATATTTGAGTCGAAAATAATTTTTTACGAACTTTTGTTAATTTTTTTTTCGGTTTTTAATTTTTTGTACAAAAACTGTCAAATCGATTTTTTTCAAACTTTAACTGAATCTTGACAACAAGATGTTTTGAAAGATAAAAGTAAATTAAAGCCAATATTTCAAAGTTTTGAAAAGATATTTGAGTCGAAAATAAATTTTTACCAATATTTATACATTTTTTTTTAGGTTTTTATTTTTTGTAAAAAAACTGTCAATTAGATTTTTCTTAAAATTTTATCAGGTGCCAAAAACATTATTTTTCGTTGCACAAAATTGTTTTAGAGATGAAATCATATTTCAGTCGTAAAATTTTGGAAGTGACAATTTTTTTTTTCAGTTTTATTGATTTATAAAAAAAACCGTTGTATTGATTTTTTTTCAAAAAATATACCTGTTTGGTATCACGTTACCATATATTATATAAAATTTAATTCAAGTCTCTAGCGTTTTTGGTTCGTAAGATATTTAAGGTTAACCAAAATATTCACCTTTTTTTCAAACTGCTATGGTAAAAAAACCACCCACGCAATTTTTTTGAGAGCCCTTTCTGCATCTTTCTGCCTTATTATCTGTATAACAAAATTTATTTGAAGTCGATATCTCTTCTGGTTCTTGAGCTATGGACGACGAAAAAAACGTCGCGAACGTACAGACGTACGGACGTACGGACGTACAAACGTACGTACACACGCACGCACAGACATCTTTTATTTCGACTCTAGGGACCTTGAAACGTCGAGAAATGTCAAAATTTTCAATTTGACAAATCGGAGCCATTACAATAACTTCCTATGGGAAGTTAAAAAATCTCGAAAGTGTGCAAATGTACTTTCATAGTTTATTAAAGCTGTTAAAACTTATCATTAGAAAAAGTAGGCCTTTAAGTTTTAACCTTTTTTAAACCTTCGTTTAAACTTTTTTTTTAAATAGAAAATACAAAACTTGTTGCCAGGCTCCAAGAACATTGAATGCGGCTCTGTTTATTTGCATGTAATTATTAACATCATGTTGGAAGGTGGAATGGTGGTGCACTACCTGTCCGCCTGTAAAACTGATGAGATGGTAGGTAAGAGCCTATATACTGCAGCAGCAGTATACTCGAAAGAAAGATGTGGTATGCAAAGGCCAAGACTTTTATATTGAACGCAATCGCATTGCATGAGCAGAGCATGACTGACGGTCCGGTCCGGTCGGTCGGTGTAATGTTGGTACTGGCTTCTGCTTCATACTCTATGTTGATGCTACATGAAGCTGGCTAAAGCAGCAAGTCTTGAAAAAAAAACCATAGACGCTCTCGCACGAATTTTCATTAATCCAATTACCAGATAAGCCCATCCATAAGAATCGCCAGCCGTTTAAGCCAATATGGGTTCGTCTTTTGCGTGGACCATAGTTGCTATCCTATATCAAACTGTAGAGTATGGTGCGATGCTTAATAATTTTCTTCCGGAACACGCGCTAGGACGACGACGACGACGGACGAATCTGAATCTGAACTTGTTCTACATGAGTTCTAACATGAAGTTTTTTTTTTGCATTTTTAGTTACAAAAATATGTTTTAAAATTGCAGGATGTTGGCTTATGCCCATAATACCAGGTCAGGTATACGTAAGGAAGGAGTTCATATAGAAGACTCTTTAAAGAGCCTCTATATGGATACGAAATTGATTGTGTATAACTAGCGAACCTATTAAAAAACATCTTGATGCAGTGATTGGAGCATCCAACGACGATGGAGCCAATGTGTGGCTTATGGCAATACAAAGCTAAGGGAACAGGAAGAAGAATTTTGTTTTTAATTTTATGCTGCGTCAGATTGTTTATGTTTTACGTGGTGTCTTACAAAATTAAAAGTTTGAAGCAGCCCTACATTATTCTGATGGATAATCTCTTATAAGATATCTTATAAGAATTTATTTTCTGAACTTGAGCTGATTCGTCAAGAACTTATGATTCAAACTCAAGAGCTATTCGAATCAAAATAAATATCAATTTGTTTTAAATTTTAAAACCTTCCCTTCCCTGCTGTGCTCTTCTGTCTGTCTTGACGACTTGATCAACCATTTTTAAAGAAGAAGAAAAAAACATCTTGTTAACACAACAATCCGTGACACATCTAACATATTTATTTTTTGTTCATCCTCAACTGTGAAGTCTGTTTATGCTCTTCAACCCTTGCAATTGGGGTAATCATTTCGTCTTAAATCACTTCTTGTTGTCTTCTCCCTTCTTGGTGTCTTAGTCGTCTATATATGTACGACGTACGTATGTGTATGGTACTCCTTGAAGAAGCACGCTTTTCAATGTTTTCGAGTGTTAGCTTAAGTGAAATTGGGTATTTACGATGTGTGGACATTTGGCACCCTCCCCGCATCAGCAAGTAGAAATTTTAAGCCTTTCTTTCCTATCCTTCACTTTTTTTTGTTGAAAATTTAACCGACCGGCCTATGTTGCATGCAACGTCTTGTATAATCGTTTATCCTTGATCTTTATCGAAGTTGCGAAAGAAGATGTCTTGATATAGAACTTAACAGTATACAGAAGGGGTTGCATCTTGTCTAGTTTTTTGTGTAGGTATTTATTTTTTTAGTTTCAAACTGTTGCCTGTATAATATTTGTAGGATTTGAAACATTTATGAAGATTGAAAGGGTTGCACCACCATAAGAAAAGGGTGCATATATTTACGAATCACCGACGCGCCGCCACCACGGTACGTACTAGAAAAGGGTTTAACTAAATCAACTCCTAACCAGATATCTTTATATTCTCTGGGGATGATTTGTCGTAAGCCAGGTTTTTTTTTCAATACCTTCAGGTCTAACCAGAGTTAAGTGCTTTTTTAATTCAATCAAATTGACCCCTTTATGAAGTGAAATATACGACAAAAAAATTGCCTTAAACATTCGTGTAAATGCGTAAGGATTTTTGGAACTATGGTATAAATAAATTCAATAGACACAAAATTACAAATTAAAAAAGGAGGAGTTTCACGGTTTTTAAGTAAAATGAGAATATATTTTTGGAAATAGAATGTCATATGCGGTTTTTAAAAAATTTCCAAATGTACTTTATTCGATTTTAAGAACAAATAAAATTCAACAACTATTGGAGACTATTTTCAAAAAGAAAAAAATTCTTTTTAAAAAATTTTATAGATACCTAAGAAAGATTTTGTGTTCTTAAAATATTTCATGCGAAAAAAGTCAAATCCAATCACAATTTTCAAAAAACTCAAATGTGTAAATAAAAGTCTTAATTTTTAACCATAATAACCAAAAAATTTTAGTATGCAACTACTTTTTTTGTAAGTGACAAGTAGTTTCTTTTAAAATTAAAAATACATAAAACAGGGTACAGTAGTTTTGGTTTAGCCCATGTCTGATTTGTAGACTTCCGTTTTTGATTCTAGATGTAATTTTGGAAAAACATAATAAGTAATAAATACCAGTATCGTATTTTTTAACTTTTAATTGATTCAATTTTTTACAAGGTTTCCATACAATCAAACTATACTTCTCCTAAGATTTTTTGGTGGCTTTAGTTCGTATGTGTATCTGACTTTAAAATCACGTCCCGTTTTTGAGATATCCGCTTTTTAAATTCGAAAAAAACACTATATCATTTTTTTAAGCATTGAACTAGTTTTGTTTAAAAAAAAAGAAAATCAGGGATTGTTTTTTCAAATCAATATTTTTTGAAATTTCTTTCATAGGAAGTTATTGTGTCAGATTCATCGAATTGAAAATGTTGTCATTTCTCGACGTTTCAAGGTCCCTAGAGTATAAATAAAAGATTTTTAGAAAGATGTCTGTGCATCCTAGTGTACGTACATTCCTACGTCCGTATTTCCATACGTTCGCTACGTTTTTCCGTCGTCTAAGACTCAAGAACCAGAAGAGATATCGACTTCAAATAAATTTTTTTATATAGATAATAAAACAGAAAGATGCAAAAAGGGCTCTCGAGAAAATTACGTTGGTGTTTTTTTTTAAATAGCAATTAAAAAAAAGGTGAAAATGTTGGTTAACCATAAATATCTCACGAGCCAATAACAGTAGCGACTTGAATTAAATTGTTTACAATATCTAACGTGAAACCAAAGTAGTATATTTATGGAAAAAAAAACAATTAACTATTTTTTTATAAATAGAAAAAAAAACTGAAAACAAATTTGTCACCTCGAAAATTTAACGAATTAAAAATGATTTTATCTTTAAAAAAAATTTGTGCAACAAAAAATAACGTTTACGATATCTGGTAAATTTTTGAGAAAAATCGAATTTAAAGTTGTTTTTTTATATAAAATAAAAACCTAAAACAAACATTACTCAAAGTTGGTAAAAATATGGTTTCAAACTTATTTTATCTTATAAGATAATATAATATTGTTTTCAACATTCGGTAAAATTTTGAGAAAAATCGACAGTTGTTTTTTTACAAAAAATAAAAACTTAAAAGTAAATTTAACACAAGGTGGTAAAAATTGATTTTCGACTTTTAAAAACTTGAGATTATGGCTTCCACTTAATTTTTAATTATACAAAATATTGTTTTCAACATTGGGAAAAAATTTGAGAAGAATCGAATTGACAGTTTTTTTTACAAAAAATAAAAACCTAAACAAAAATAATAATAAAAGATTGATTTTCGACTTAAATATCTTTTCAAAACTGTGAGATATTGGCTTTAAACAATTTTTATCTTCTAAAAAATATTATTGTTAACATTCAGTAAAATTTTGAGATAAATCCAATTGACCTAAAAAAAAAAAAATACTAAAACTTTGTAGAAATTTACTTTCGATTCAAATAGCTTTTGAAAAATTCAAAATATTGCCTTCAAACTTTCTTTATTTCATAGAAAATATTGTTTATTGATATCGAATATCCAGTTAATTTTTGATAAAAATCCAACAGTCCGTTTTTTTACAAAAAAAAAAATAAAATCAACACAAAATTGCACGCAAATTTGGTAGAAATTGATATTTCTCAGATTAATTTCATTCATCCAATTTATAAAAATTTAGGAAATGCTACTAAAATTGGTAGAAATTTGTTTTTGACTAAAAATCTTTTTAACAAAACTAGATTTTCAACACAGATTTTCTAATATATGAAAATATCGTTGGTAATTTAAAAATTTTTAAGAATAATTCAACTGCCAACTTTTTTAACCCAACACGAAAACGTACAAACTTTTAAGCAAGTCAAATCGACAGACGGTATGGGAAGTTATCAGTGTGTGTCGCATCCAGTTTTTTGTTTTTATTTTGAGTTCAGTTCAGTTTTTAAAATCAGTTTTAAAATCAGCACCTAAAACTTACTCTTTAAACGTATTTTTTTTTTCAATTCTATGAAAGTCTACGATTCAATGCTTTCACGACCTTCAATAACTAATGAGAATTTTGGAAAAATAAGTAAAATAATAAACGGATTTATAATGTTCCTAGAAGTTAAACATTTTTACTTTGTATATAATTTCCATAAAATTTGTTGTTAAAAAAATATGAATATGTCTAGCTTTACCTTAGCTTGGAGACCGAAGCTTTTAAATTTCTGTCACCAAAAATTTATTTAGAAGTTCAGACACAGAAATAAATTGCGGCATAGTACTGATTATACTATGCCGCAATTTATCAAGGGCTGAAGTGATGAGGAAAAGCAAGAAGACATTGCCCACTTCGTTTCACACTTCTTCGATAGTCTTGAAGAACTCGAAGATATTCCAAAAAACAGCCTACTCATATTAAATCTTATCAAAGATTCATCGATCTGCGGTGCTATGTATTGTCTTGATCTGAAGAGTTTTTTAGAAGCTTTCTTTGATAAGACCTAATAGTTCTTCAAGATTATAGAAGAGATGTAACGTTTTTAATTATGTCTTATTTTTTTAGGGAAGTTTAATACTTCAGGGTATCACAATGGATGGGTTTGGCAAACCAAAGTGATGATAAATAAAGGGACAGCTGCCAAAAGGCTTATTACGAAAAAAATGCAATGCAAGAAAAACAATCTTTATAATATAACAATCTGTCATATGACCTTTATTAAAAAAAGTTATCACATAAGAGATACAAAATTTTTTATTGTTAACGCAGGCGGTTTTTAGCATTTAACGTTCATTCATTCAAATTGAATGATAACCTGATCTAAAATATGTGGCATTTTTCCATGACACGAGAATATAGATAATAAACCCTGTCAAAATATTGTCTTTTCAAAAAATATTAAATATCTAATAAAAATGTTCATAAGCAAAAATAATGGCGAAATTGATATTTTTTTTTTGATAATTATGATGAAAAAATTTGACCCTAAAAATGTATTAATAAAGATAATAATTTTAACTTAAGACATTAAAGTACTTATTTTTGTAATCCTCTTACAAAAATGTTTTTTAAGATGCTGTAACTTTATCTATTTATAGATTATTTAAATATAAAATATGATATTTCAATTGACATTTAACATTGACATGGGTCACTTTAAAAACAAAATTTTCACTACTTATAGTTTTTATATCTATGAAGTCATTAAATATTGCATAATTTTCGTATTGGAAAAAAGGACATTAATTTCAACAGAACTCATCATCAGATTATCTACCCAACGATCCACCCGCATTTTGAAAAAGTATCATTTAAAGACTCTTTTTTTTTTGGTAAAAGACGATATGCTCGGCTCACACTTAATATTTTTTGCGTGTTCTTGTTCATATTTGTTTGTGTGCGTGTAAGGTGAGATCCTGCCAGGACATAAAATGCAGGTAAACTCAACAAGAAATATAGGTTGCAATCTGTTAACAGCTATATGGCGCCGAGCCAAGCCGAGCCGAACAGCAACAACATTAACAATGAAATTTTTAAGACAATAAATGCAGAAAATGATGTCCTTTTGGTCCTTTATGTTATAAATGTATTTCGAAAAAAAACCTGAATAGAAAATAATAACCGAAACAAAGGTATTTCATTATTGTATTATAATTTGTATGACTTTCTTTTTAAAAACAACACAAAAAAGGCAAACAATTCAACACCATGACATTTGGTCCATCATCAAATATCGGTGGTTCCAAGCGTCGTCGTCATTGAAATCGGTCAATCCTAATGATCATCATCATCAGTGCCTGTGTGAAGTGTATCTAGTTGCTTAAGTCGTCCAGTTTGGTTGCCTATTTCTCACCTGTGGGTCTTTGAGAAATTAAAACATACCTCTACGGTATGTAGAGGCGTTCCATTATATTTGTATTTTAATGTACATATGATTATAGGACTATAATATAAGGCCTATGAGTTTTTAGTTCTTTCTAATAGCTACCTTAACTTACCTAGTGTCAAATGAGTTTTTGTTCTCAAAAATGTTATGCGCTACAAATCGATTAATGATGACTTTTGGTCTTAGGAACTTATAGGTCACACTATATGGCTATGATCTTCTTCGTTTATCCACATAATAGCCGCATCATGTTCAGAAAAAAGGATAATGCGTATTCATACGCTGCTATACGCTGACCATATGACAAGTTGCGCAGATGTTAAATACATTCGAAGAGAATAGAAATGTAGATATACCTTCATTAAATGTCGATCTGGCTATCGTACTTTTCCAGAAGATTTGCATGAGAGTGAAGAATAGAATGTTGGTTTGACTGCCATCTGTCAAGCAACGATGGAACTGAATATACCAATTAAGGGGTTAAAGAACTCCTTTGAGTATCCTATTGATTTCAAATACCATCGATATTAATATAAGGTTTTCGAATAAGAAGGTTTAAATTCGAATATGATGGAATGTAGGCATTAATTACTTTGAAACATTTTACAAGCCAAAATTACATCATTACACGTGTTTTGTTGAAAAATGTATCAATAGTATAGTAGTATTTAACACGAATAACAAAAACAATATCCGCAGTATTGAATACTACCGATACAAGCTAAAGTAGAATCTTACTACGGATGGACTTTTGACATTTATACGAGTCTCGAATGGATCTTATATGATTTCGTTCTCAAATGTTGGTACGATTGATATCGCATTTGTATCTCGATGACTGTGTTCGTTGAGTAGATGTGCATTTGGAATCATGTGTTTTCTATTGGGGACAAAAATGAATATTAATGTTGATATTATTTAGTTTTGTAAATGAAAATGGGCTTATTTGGCAAGAGAAAACAAAAGAAAACATAATTTAGTTTTGTTATGTTCCCACCAATGTTTTATCTCAGTTTAGATTAAATAAATCTTTTTAATGTTTCCACCGCAGAGGAAGATTTAAAAATGATTAACTTTCTAAAATGCAAATGGTGTTTCGATGTTTCGTATGAAGTGGAAGTGAGGTTATTTGATTTGTGTTAAACAATGAAGAACTGATTAGTTCAGCATCATATAGGAACATTTTTTTTTGATTAAAACAAAAATATATTTCTTGCACACAAACATGCAAATAAACAGACCATAATGCATTATCTGTAAAACCAACTCCTTCTGAAATTTTGACTGGACTCCGATCTCCTACCGGAATTAAATCGAATCAAGCTCTTTTCAACTTGATTCAGATATATAAAAAATTGAGGCTAGTTTCAAGCTCGCTTCAACACCACATGTTAATGTAGTAGTCTACGAACAAATTCCCTTCTTCAAGATTGTATTTTATGTCAAATTGTTTAGTTAAACTCAATTTCCAGATGTTTTCTTACTATTTCTTAATGAAAATTATCCATTTTGTTAGTTTTCTTTTGCTGAAGTTAATTTTAACTTTTGATATCTATAAAACTTTCTTCTATTTTTTTTTTTTATTATTATTCTGACAGGTCTTCTTTCAGTTGTACCAATTTTTCAATACAAAAAACTGGTTACTGCCAATGGGTTTTCTTGGGAATTTTCTACTATACTATTTATAGGATGCCAAAAAAACACGGGTATTGATACAAATTTAAGAACGTATTAAATTATTAAAATTCACTAGAAATAAATAAATTATGTGGTGAAACAGTCCATTTATAATTTTGCCCGAAGGTCACACATTAGTTTTCAATGAACACGAACGATATTGCTTCTAAGGGAGGCAGGACTGATATAAAATCAAATATGGTAAGAACTTAATTTGTATGGTGATCAGGAAGGCGAAAGAGAGTGATGTGTCTTACGTTCGTTGGGTTAGTATAGTTAGGAATAATTTCTAGATGTTTTTGAGCCTGTGGTTCTGCTAAAAGTTCGTGTAGGAAGAGAATATCAGTGACTAAGCGTAAGTTTTACAAAATCTTCATAAAGTATTCACAGAAATCTGCGTTGTGACATTGATAACGCAGTTGATAGTTAAAACAAAAAAGAGGCTGGGATGCGACCCACACTGATAACTTCCCATCCCGTCTGTCGATTTGTCTTGCTTAAAAGTTTGTCTATATGTACTAGTATCGATTTTAAAAAATTTGCGTACTATTTTTTATAGATTTTATTTTGTATGAAAAAACGGACTGTTGAGTTTTTATATAAAAATCACTGAATATTGAAAACAATATTTTCTGTAAAATAAAATAAGTTTGAAGCCAATATTTTGAATTTTTGAAAAGCTATTTGAGTCGAAAGTAAATGTTTACCAAGTTTTAGTATTGTTTTTTTTAGAGTTTTATTAAAACCTGCAATTCGATTTTCTTCAAAATTCTATCGAATGTTGAAAACAATATTTTCTATAAGATAAAATTTGTTTGAAGCCAATATTTTATGGACTTATAAAGATATTTAAGTCGAAAATCAATTTTTACCAACTTTTGTTAAATTTTTTTTAGGTATTTAATTTTTTGTACAAAAACTATCAATTCGATTTTTTTTCAAAATTTTACTGAATGTTAACAACAATATTTTTTGAAAGATAAAAGTAGTTAAAAGCCAATATCTACAATTTTTGAAAAGAAATTTGAGTCGAAAATCAATTTTTACCAACTTTTATAAATTTTTTTTTAAGGTTTTTATTTTTTGTAAAAAAACTGTCAATTCGATTTTTCTCAACATCTTTCAGAATGCTTAAAACAATATTTCTTATAAGATAAAATAAGTTTGAAGTCTAACTTTCAAGTTTTTGAAAAGATATTTGAATCCATATTCAATTTTTACCAACTTTAGTTAATTTTTGTTAGGTTTTTAATTTTTTATAAAAAAAAACGGTCAATTCGATTTTGTTCAAAATTTTACTGAATGTTAACAACAATATTTTTTGAAAGATAAAAGTAAATTAAAGCCAATATCTCAAAGTTTTGAAAAGATATTTGAGTCGAAAATCAATTTTTACCAACTTTTATTAATTTTTTTTTTAGGTTTTTATTTTTTGTAAAAAAACTGTCAATTCGATTTTTATCAAAATTTTGTTGAATGTTGAAAACAATATTTCTTATCAGATAAAATAAGCTTAAAGCCTAAATTTCAAGGTTTTGAAAAGATATTTGAATCGATATTTAATTTTTACGAACTTTGAGTAATGTTTTTTTTAGATTTTTATTTTTTATAAAAAAAACTGTCAATTCGATTTTTTTCAAAATTTTATCAGATTTTTAAATCATTATTCTCCGTTGCTCAAAATTGTTTTGGAGATGAAATCATATGTTAGTCATTAAATTTAGGAGGTGACAAATTTTTTTTTTTCAGTTTTTTTGATTTAGAAAAAAAAACTGTTAGATAGATTTTTTTCAAAAAATAAACTTTTTTGAGATCACGTTACAGTCTACTATATAAAATTTAATTCAAGTCTCTAGCGTTTTTGGTTCGTAAGATATTAAGGGTTAAAAAAACCACAAACGCAATTTTCTTGAGAGCCCTTTCTGCATCTTTCTGCCTTATTATCTGTATAACAAAATTTATTTGAAGCCGATATCTCTTCTGGTTCTTGAGCTATGGACGACGGACGTACAGACGTACGGACGTACGGACGTACGAACGTACGTACACACGCACGCACAGACATCTTTCTAAAAATCTTTTATTTCGACTCTAGGGACCTTGAAACGTCGAGAAATTTCAAAATTTTCAATTTGACAAATCGGGCCCATTACAATAACTTCCTATGGGAAGTTAATAACAAAGGACCAAGGTGGATCTCTTGTGGAACTCCTGAGTTTGCTTAAATTGGATCGGAGATTGAGAACCTGAAAATAACTCTATATTGGAGGTTCTCTATGTACGATCTGAGCCACTTAATAAAAAAAAAGTGGGAAGTCAAAACCTTTTACGTAAAGTTAAATAATTTGGTGACTAATTTTTCAAAGGCTTTACTAAAGTCTATTGTGAAAACGTCAACTTCATTTTATTTCTCTAATTCGCTTAGAATTTTTTTGGACACAAGTTCAGTAAGATTGGCAAGGATCTGGATTTTAAGAAACCACGTTGTTGTGAACACGAACGAATAGAGAAAATCGTAGGCAATGGTTGTAAAAAGCTTTAGAATTGAAAATAGCTTAACTATGGTCCTGTAGATCTATAGCTGATTTTGTTTGAAGACCTCTCATGTTCTTGTGTTAAAGAGATAAAATAAGGTGGTAAGGTATTACGAGTGCTTTGGAGTTGGAACAATTATAGGTGATATTGGAGGCATATGCATTCAGATTTTTTGTGGAGAAATATTGAATCCTTAATGGAAAAGGAATTTTGGATATATACGATTTTAACCAAGACCTAGCACTAACTATCACGCCGCGGTCACTACAAAAAATGATTAAAAATGAACAATCACAATTTTTCGATTCAAAGTTTTGCGAACAAATTTTTCTTGATCTTGATATTTCTTGAAGAGGTAGTCACAATTGGCTGTAAATATTTTGTAATTTAACACCTTTAGACATTTTTATTTGACAAAATTTCATTATAGAAAATTTGATGGAAAACATCTATTGCTGAAAAAATAGGTGCGGTGTCGATTTATATAAAATCACAAAACATTTTTGTCTTTCTTTACAATTTAAAAAAAAAAACATCTTTTGAATTATCTTCAAAGGTACACGGTTTTTGTTTATATTAAAATGAAACCACTTATTGAAAAACGATCTTATATAATTTATAAGTACTACAAAAGTGCAAATCAACTTTGTTTGACCAACATCCCCTTAGAACACGTGTTAATATTTATAGATTTTAAATTCAAATGGATGTGGATAGCCTATAATTTCTAAAAATAGGAACATTTTTCCTTTACTATTTTTTACACCATTATATATCTTTTATCATTCTACTCGGTACTTCCCCTGGAATTGCTGGTAACCAACCTCTTTTTTTTGGGTGATATGATTATTTATTTGATTACCATATAACAAAAAAAATGTTGATTACTCTAAGCAACTATATCAGCAGACCAATAATAATTAATATTAAAACTTATCAGCAAACAAAATTAAAGTCTGATTGATTCTGATGGATAATCATCCTTTTTTTGTTAATCAAGATGTCATCCATTTGATATACAAAAACATTAAATTTCTATTGATCTTTCACAAAGATGACCAACAGATTATCCCCATATCAGATTTAAAAAAAAAAGTATCATAACACGCGACCGGAAATTAAAGTAATTTTCATTTTTTTCTCATTCTTAAATTTCGTGTTGCTAGTTAACAACCTTATGTTCAAGAAAAATGAAGCCATTAACTTTAAAAATAAAGAAAAAAAAATACTTCTTAATGTTTGTTTGTGTTAAAAAGTAAATTATCAGTATTTGATTGCAAAATCATGTTCTGAATATTTCAAACCTCCCATAAACTTCATTATCACGTTTAAGATATTTATGTGTACTCGAAGTTATAAATCGAACACAACCAACATCTTTAATAATAATTTAACAATCTTATCGCAATCTTATGTCTGCAAAGATTTTATAATAGTGAAATTCTAAAAGTTGTTAATTCATTCATTTTTTGTAAACCCACACACAAAGATTGGAACAAAAATCAAATTTTGAAATATCATCGTCACACGAATATTTCAAAAATTAATTTAAATACAATCATAAACATTTTGTAGGTGAAATGTGATAACGATAACGAAAATACCTAAAGAAGTTTAAGGCCTATTTATTATAGGAAAATCCGGCAATAAATATTAAATTAGAAATGCTTAGGGAGAATTAAGAAATTTCACTACAACAGTAGTGGCTATATTTTTAAGGCTTTTAAAGGTTTTTTTAAAGGTAAAATACATGTTCTAGGATTAATTTGGTCATTGTTTGGGATTTTGTATATATATGGTCATATTGGCTATCTGTGATGCCATTCACATTGGTTTCTGGTATAAGGATGACGTCGATGTTTTCCTACCTTACAAATACTCCTTAACCATCCGAAGCACACTTATAAAATGATTCTCATTAATCTATGGACGACGTTCAGTTTGTTTTTATTTCCGTTGGAAATTGCATAACTAAGAACCAATGCATCGTCGAGAACCTCGACATCGCCTTTATCGGCTACTAATCATTGGTTCCGCAGGATTTTAATTTTGACATTCCTGATACCAAAACCCAACTTACAACCTGCTTTTTCTCCCCCTCCTGAGATCAGTTGGCTTTAACGGCCTTTTCTCGAGTAGCCAAAAGGTGGTTATAAAATCAGCGTTCTTCTCATGAATATTTCCAGCCGCCTTATTTTTGGTAATTTTGTCGAGAATGAAGGTGGTTATATTAAACTGAGAAGAACGCCTGATAAAATTTTATCACCCTGCTTAGTTCTGCTATGAGTAGCTTTGATACCCGATGGCTTAGCTGGTTTGGTCGGGGTTTAGGAAGCACAGGAGTACTATGGCTGGCACTCGCAGTGCTCCCTGAGGGTCTAGAAGCATCACAAAATCGGAAGTTCAATTGCTGCGTATTATCCCTTCCAGTCTCCTGGCTGGATTCTTTTAGAATAATGAACTTTTAGTTCATCCTGAAAGTAAGCAAATGGTTCGAAATTCGTATTGTCAGTATCGTTCAGGAGAGGAGTGGTCTAACGAGTAGGTAAGAAAAGTTCAGCAGTGACATAGCCTATTACCGGGGAAAGGCGGGAAAATAAATTACGTATAGTTTTTATTTACTTTTAAACAAGCTCGGTTATTTGTCTTGAATAGCAAAATAATAAGATATTATTAAGTTATAGAATTTTGAGCACAATCTACAGTTCTTGTATAACGTTTATTAAAACAATAACGAAAGTATAAAGAAATTATCATAAAATAAATTAGGTGGCGCAACAGTCCGTAGAAAACTAAAGCCTAGCAACTTTCAACCATTCATGTGTGCGAGTAATTGCAGGGATGGATGGGACCTACAGTTTATATATCGAATCCGAACGACTTATTTAAGAGAGCACTTTTTCATGACAAGAATTATTCTTGGAGAATTTGTCAATTCCTCGCAAGAGGCAGTATCCGTGAAAAAAACCTTAGGTGGCACAGGCAGGGATCGAACCCAACACCTCTCGAACGACAGTTTAACGAACTAACCATCATGTCACGGGTAAAGAAATTATTAGAACCATTAAGAAAAAGTTCTGTGTCCAAAAAATACTACCACCACTGTGTAAGTTAGTTCATACGATTAAGTTTTAAAGATTTGTACCGGTCTTTTACGCGTGTTGTCCATTAAGCAAATTACAAAAGTCTAACCAATCTTTCTTTAAAAAAAACGGCAGATGTATGATAATAAACCTATGACGTAAGAGCAAATTAAGGCTTTCGCGCCATGATTATAAAGACAACAACTAAATTGTTGTACCGTAAGGGCTAGAGTTACTCAATTTACGAATGACGACAAGTCTATGAAAAGAGGCAGGGATGCCACTTAAAAAAATCGAGATTTGTATTCTTTGTAAAATATTTTTATAGTTAAAAAACACCTGTTTTCTTTACATCTTTATGTGTAAGACCTGGGAACCTTTCTTTAAGGAATATCAGGTGCATCAATTCAAAAAGATTCAGTAGAGAAATTGGACTTGACAAGTATATCTGAGCCCGAATTTTTATTCAAAACCACATCAGAAGATTCAAGAATCCTGCGTAAAGCTTTTGAGGAAAGTTGGCCCTAAAAACTTCCTCAAAAAACTGGGTAAAACTATCTTGGTGGACCAAAGAGTTTAGTAGCAAAAGAAAAGAAACAAGAAAACTGTTCAATGCTCCCAAGACAACTAGACTATATTGTGACTGGGACCTTGACTATTTTCTGCAGAGATGTCTAAGGTTTCTAGTCTTTACCGATAAGCTCGAAACGATTGACTACTCAGGAGACAACATTTCCCGCTTTATTACCGATATATAAAAATTTTTGAAAGAAAAGCCATAGGAACTTTGATCTTCAGATAAGTTTCTACGGCCGAGCTAGTTGTGGTGGACACATTCTAGGATTCTTATTTATGGTGTTTTTTTCGAAATTTAAAAAGGAATATCTCAAAAACCTGATTTTGTATTCTGTCTTGAACTAACGTTATCAAAACTAAACGTTAAAGTCTTGTCGACAAGTGTAATTTATAAAAGTATTGTTTATTAGATTTTGATTTTTATCAGCCATGGATTTTGGACTAACGAAGCTTAACTTAAGTTATGCTAAGTAAGCATAACCATTGGGCTATTGTCAAGTTGTTCGATGGTTAAAATTTAGACCTTTGAATGTTGACACCCTCCATCATGTTTTGTAGATTTGTAAGGACCACTTAATAAAATTTGTGACTTTAAAAATAATAGAGCAAAATGACTTACCACTCATGACATCTTCACCCTTTAAATCCTCTATGCTAGCAGTATCGACCTTGAACGCCTTCATATCCATGGCCAGAAGTCGACTCATAGTATCTGCATGCGATAATGATGACGTCAAATCGGTTAGAAATTTATTGTTACTGGTGTTTCCACTGCTGCTGCTGCTGATGCCGCTGCTAGTGGCTAATGTGTTGTTAGTGGTTACCATTGAAGTGGCAACAGTCAATTTCGAGACCGTAAAGTCGAGAGGTTGTTCTACACTGACTAGAGTGCCGCCAGCACTACGAACAGTGTGCTGGTCATTAACACCTGCCTCTGCCACTGCTGCTGCTGCTGTTGCTGACGTTCCTATTGCTGCTGTTGATCTTGTGGTTGAAGGTGAGACTGCCGAGACTGAAGCTGAAGCTGAAGCCGATGACGATGATGGCGATGGTGATGGGGGGCTATCGTAGCCCACTGCTGAAGCTGCCGCCGCCGCTGCCACTGTGGCCACAACTGATGGATGATGATGCTGCGTCAGGATGTGATGAGGTGTTCGTTCAGCGGAGCTTAGTTGAGCGATCAGCAGCGACATGATTGGGTGTGCGCATTTGATTTATGATTGATGATTAGATATTCGTATAGTGATGGCAGTGGCGTCATTGGCGTCGTCGTCGTCGTTGACTGATGGCGCTCAGTGGCATGATCTGGAATTAAAAACAACAACAACTAAATAAAACACTATAGTCTCGTGAACGTGGGAAATATCGTACACTTGTGAAAAATGGAAATTAATTAAACAATTAACCAATTAGTTGTTGGTAATTTGTTAATTTAATAATAATATACTTTTCGTGGTCATTTATTTAAACTGACAAAATACTTTACTTTATTGTGCCTCCGTAACTCTGAGCCTTTAGGGTGACATTATGACAGTTATCTTATAAATGTTTACAGGCAGTTTGCTGTGCGGTGATAGTGGTGGCGCTCAATAATGTGTGAAGCAGTCTTACAATATATATACATTTTTTTTTAAGTATCAACTTCATGAGGGTTCTTATGGGAATGAAAAAACTTTGGGGCAACAACGTCGCGTTGCCTGCGGGGTATCGTCATCATCAGAATGAAAATGTTTGAAATACAAATTAATTTAGAAAAAAATGATACAAATTGATTATAAAATGTTCCCAAAGTTTATACCGCTGCCGACAATGATAATGACGATGGCTATGAATGACGGCGCACGTAAAGAGTCAAAACAGACATAATCAACATCAGGGTGACAGTTGTGTGAATGGGGGTCAGTTTTTGAGTTTGAGCTTGACACATTCAAACAAAATATTTAAATTAATTTTAATTGAAGGAATTGTTAAGCGACGAACGATCGAGAGACGACTGCACTATACGACTGATCGGTAATAATATGTCAATCAATTTGTTTGAAATTAGACAGAAAAGGGTTAGATTTATGGACTTTATTCATCTATTTTTAAAGTTACTTTATTGGACAGACAAATAAAGTACCTCGTTCTATAAATATACATTCAAAGCTTATTTTAAGAAACTAATGTGCATATTCTTGATCAGACTTTTGAAAGATTTATTATGGGAAGGTTATAAGGAAGAAATTAAATAATGGATCTAGAATTTCATGAATCTTAAATCAAATATACGGAACTTCAAGAATGTTAAATTTTCAATTCAATTTAAATTAAATGAGATTATTTAAAGTTGTAAAGAAAACCTAGTTTAGCTTTCTGAACATTTTGTTTCACTATGTTTGTCCTTAGTCTGGGAATTCTAGCTATAAATTAACCGGAATCTCGACGCAGGATGTCATCCTAAGTAAAACGTCGTAGTATTCTCAAAATCCCCCTATTGGCTCTTTGTAAAATGACCTGTTATTTAAAAGAACTGAAACATACGATACATTATTGCAGGGTAGATCTTAATGTCCAACATTAGGTTGGAAAACTTTAAGTAATTAAGTTGAAATATCTTTTAAAAAGTCATAGCCCTTTTTAGATGATCACGAAACCCAACGTGAATTTTGTCAGTCTCGTTTCATTTTCGTTAAGATTTAAAAACAAAACTCAAAGCATATGTCATTAATAAGATTTTCGCACAAAATTATTGTCGAATTTTAATGGAAATTTAAAATTATGCACTTTTTGGTAACACCGGTTTTTATTTAACATTTAATATTAGTTGTATCAATTTTACATCCAATTTTTTAACATCCTTTATTTCAAGCCTGTTTACGTTATTTTTTGGCAACCACACGCGTTTTCGTGTGTGTTTGTCTCAGCCTTGAAACTTTCAAATCTTATCACACCCATAAAAATATATTCACTATGTTGAAATGCATTTAATAGGAAAAACAAAACTGTATAAAACCACATCTTTTATTCATATTAAAATCTAAAATCTTAATCCTTGAATCGATTTTTTATTCATCAAGAATTTTGAATTTTTTAAATTACATTCTCATCTCGGTATTGACTTAAATTCACTTGGCCAGCTCCTTACCCAAAAACTTGACGTCCAAATTAAAAATTTCAAAACTCCCGAAAAATTTCATTAACATGAATTTTCCGTACTCCAGTTTGGGGCATTTTGATATTTTTATTCTTTTTTAAATTTTGATTTTGGGTGCTATGACAAAAAGTTGGAGGTTAAGACATTTTGTAAATATTTTGGTGTATGCATTAATAGGGCGAAGGTCATGGTTAAAAAAGAGTGTCAGTAGTTGCAGTTAAACGTGACTTCGCTGCTGTCAATACTTTTAAACCATTTGGTTCATGGATTAATAGTTTTGAAACGATTTAATAGAAGTTAGACCTGAAGTCATTTACATGATTTTTTTTTTATCTGTAAGTTGAGTTGTTCTTTATTTCTGTAGCAAAAGGAGTGAAAATGTGGTCATGAGTAGTAATATGCTACATAACAATACTATAAATGGGAAAGTTTTGTTTGTTTGATTGTTTGTTTGCTTGCTTGTTTGTCCGTCTTTCACGTCGCTACGAAGCAATATTATGACAGGGATTTTTGTGAGGAGGTAGTTATAAGGCTCGAAAGTGTTTTAGCTACTTTTTACCGCGGTAAAAATATCATTCCCAGATCGAGCAGTTCCGGCGGTAATATTTATCATTTGATATTTAATATTTCCTTTTTTATAACACTTATCAGTAGCAAATCATTAGGTGCTGCCTGTTCTGGACCTATCATCGTTTCCTATGATATGACATTAACATACGAAAGTATGCTAAAACATTATTAAAAATAGGAGATAGGCTATTAAAAACCCATACGGAGGGCTATGTGACACTTATTCACTTCAAGAACGAAGTGATTTTGAATTTATTGCAAGTGTTTAACCTCATTTACAAAATATCAATAGACACACAGAACAAACCAAGCATAGAACTTGCCTTATTGACAATACAATTAATGTGATGTGTAAACTTTAAGTTGGAACAGAAATGAACACGTAAATCTTTAAATGAGGAGACGTGACAGAGTTTTTGCTGTGATATACAATAAACAAATACACTGACGATTCGTTTTTTGGTAAAAGTTATAAACAGAAAATTGCCAAGGGCCTGGGCAACACCAAAATTGAGCAACAAAAGGTTCTGAACGACAATGACCATTCGTCGTTAATAAACAGGATGAACAGAAAAAGGGCCCAGATGGCTTCCCTGGGGAATACCAGATTGAACAACAAAAGGTTCTGAAAGACAATTTCTAAATTTTACATCATAGTACTGTTTTCAAGGTATAATTTAATCCAATCTAAGAAAAATGGTGGAAAACCAAGAGCTTTGAGGTTAAGAAAATAATTCCGTGGCTTAGTTGGTCAAAAGCTTTAGAGAAGTCAGTGTCTACACAGTCAACTTCATAACCTTGTTCTAAAGCGTTTGAACATATGTTTGAGAATGTGAGGAGATTAGTAACGGTTGATCTTTTTTTCACAATACCATGTTGCTGTTCGCAAATGAGATTTTGACTAAAAAATGCGACACTTTCACAAACTACTTGTTCAAAAATTTTAGAAATGCAAGAAAGCTTTGCAATGGGCCTGTAGTTTGTTATATCCGTCTTGTTAGCTTTCTTGAAAATTGGTGTTAGAAATGACTAGTTCCATATATTGGGAAATATGCCTATTTTTAGAGAAAGTTTGAATAAGAACGTAAGGGGTTCAACTAAAGCATTACTACACTTTTTTAGTTCTATTGGGGGAATACTATCGGGACCGGCTGAGCAGTCATCATTCAACGCAGATAAAAGATCAAGGACCGTACTCTGTAGCACAAGGATGTGACTACAGCTAGTTACAGAAATGGAGTGAAGATTATGAAAATATACTTCATCAACTTCTTGAGGGATATTAACAAATGACCTGTAGGATGCCGCGAACATAAAAAATGAGCCAAAGAAATAAAAGAGACGTTTTCGTTTCGACAATTTATTACAAATTGATTTGATTTTCTTTAAAATTATAAAATGATACCTTGGTTTAACAAAGAGAAGTATTACATGGATTAAAGAACAAACTGTTTTATCATTCGATATTGTTCTGCTTTAAATAAAATATTAATATAATATATAAGTTTTACAAGTTTATATAAGTAAGGTAAAACATAAATTTAATTGTATATGATTTTATACAGGGTGTTTCATTATGATGTTAATCGCTTGTTATGAAAGCTTATAAAATAAAATGTGCTACAGCTCAACCCTCCAAAAAAATAAATCGCCCTCGATTTACTCAATAAAATAAATAAACGAGCATTCAGAAAAAGAAAAATAATACAACAAAACTAATCCAAATTAAGACAATAAATTTTCATTTTCATTTGAAATCAAACCATTAACGAAAGTTTAATTAAACATATTGTTTTAAAACTAATAAAAGAATACAAAAGTTAAGTTTATATTAGAAGAATTGATACGTGTAATGATAACGCCAATCATTCTGGTATAGAATATAATTTCATATTTTCTGGAGATGATACTCCCTCATACGGGATCCGCGAAATTTGAAAATTTTCTAAATCTCTTATTAAAAACCTATCATTTGGAAGCAATTTTACTATTTCATAAGGTCCTTTGTATTTAGGAGACAATTTTTTATTAGTGCCAGAGGTATTATCCGTATTTTTTATCACGATGAGATCACCTTTTTTATACGGAAAAGGTTTTTTATGTTTTTTGTCGAAATAAATTTTGTTTTGTTCCTGAGAATGAACAATGTTTTTAGATGCTTGCTGCCTTAAGGCTTCTAAATTTTCAGATTTTTCGGAACTAAAATTTTCTGTAAGATGCTCTCGAATTCTATCATTTACTTCACCTTTTTGCGGAACACCAAATAATAATATACTCGGAGAGAAACCTGTGCTTTTGTTTTGAGTATTATTTAAAGCAAACTCTACTTTACTTAAATGTTTTGTCCATTCAGCAGGATCTTTTTCACTTTCCTTAGCCAGCATAGATGTTAAGGTTCTATTTATTCTTTCAATCTGTCCATTAGATTGTGGTGAACTCGTTGCTATTTTTATATGCTGTATGTTGTTGTTGCTACAAAACTTGACAAAATCCTCAGAAGTAAAACAGCTTCCTCTGTCCGACACTATACGTATTGGTCGACTATATGACATGAAATAAGATTCTAGACTTTTAATTACCTCTTTGGTATTTGTTGTTCGAACTGCAAAGAGCTTTGTAAATTTTGAAAAGCCGTCAATAACCAAAAAAACATGTTTTTTCAAATTATGAACAGAAGAAGGAAGAGGACCATAGTGGTCAATATGTATAGTTTCAAATGGCTTATCACCTTTAGGAATGCTGTGTAGCACACCTTCTTTCTTACCACTTTGTGGTGAGAAATGAATACATTTTAAACAGCTCTTAACGTAATTTTTTATTTTGGACTTCATAAAGGGAAACCAATAAGTTTTTCTAATGAAGTCATAACATTTTTCAGCACCTGCATGACAAAGACCTTCGTGGTGCGTCTGGATTACGTTTCTTTCCATTTGCGATGGAATGTAAAAAAAAACTTGACCATTTAACTTTCGATACACCAGGCCATTAATTAGTTCATACAAATGACTTTCCCTTTTTTCAAGCATTTGAACCAATTCCCTCACTGTTTTATCCTTATGTTGGGATGCAGCTAATGCATGTTCAAAGGATTCAGATTCAATTGTTAAAACATTATGACACCTACTGAGTGCGTCAACGTGACCCATCCTCTTTCCATCTCTATGTTCAATTGTATAGTTATAGTCTTGTAGTTCTAATGCCCAGCGAGAGATCCTAGGGTTAAGAAGTTTTTTGTTGAGAGTTAAGGTCAAGGACTTGCAATCAGTAAGTATTTTAAAATTTATTCCAGCCAAATAGACTCTAAACCTTCTGAGAGCGTACACTATCGCCAATGTCTCAAGTTCGTATGAATGGTATTTTGACTCTTGATCTGTGGCTCGTTTTGAGAAAAAAAAGACTGGGTGAAAAAGCTTATCATCTTGCTGTTGAAGCAAAACAGCCCCAAAACCGAAACTACTTGCATCACAGTGTAATTCAGTAGTTGCGTTAGGATTGTAAATACACAACACTGGAGCATCTAAAAGTTTTTTCTTCAAAGACTCAAACACTGAAATCTCTTTCTCACCAAAAACGAACTGAGAATCCTTCTTCAAAATATCGTATAGTGGCTTTGCGACAACCGAAAAATCTTTGATGAATTTCCTGAAATATGAGCATAAGCCCAGGAAAGAATGCAAGCATTTTATATTTTTAGGAATAGGGAAATGTTGAACTGCTTTCACACCATCTGAATTCGGACGTATCCCATTTAGAGAAATTTGGTATCCTAAATATGTAATTGTTTCATACAAGAATAAACATTTATCGAAACGTAATTGCAAATGGTTTTCTTTAATTATATCAAAAACCTCCTCCAAAATATTAAAGTGCTCATCCAATGTTTCGGTCGCCACAAGCAAGTCGTCAATATAAATTCTTAACTTTTCGGATCGTAATAATTTTTTAAATTTTGATTCAATAAATCGTTGAAAAACAGCTGGACCATTTTTTAGCCCGAATGGCATAAAAAGATACTCAAACTGTCCGGATGGTGTCACAAAAGAAGTAAGTTTAGTTGAATCATCAGCCATTTTAACATGTTGGAAACCGTTTTTTAAATCCAATAACGTAAAGTATCGTTTATTACGCAGCCCGTCAAGAATGTCTTCAATAATAGGCAGCGGAAAATTATCTTTAATTGTAATTTTATTTAACTCTCGATAATCAACACAAAGTCGCAGTTCCCCGGTTTTCTTTTTGGCTAAAACTATAGGTGAAGCAAATGGTGAATTACTTTCACGAATAACGTTCCTACTCAAAAGATCATCTAAAATTTTATTCAGCTCAATTTTGTGAGCAAATGGTAACCTTCTCGGTGAGCAACTAAAAACACTGTTCGCATCTTTTAGAACTATCTTCATTTCAATATCATTAATTGAACCGTTGTTAACATAATAACCATCTGAAATACTTCTGGCAACTAAATTTTGAATTTTGTTTTTTTCGTAATTAGTTAAATTTTCATTCAAATTTAAATTAAATTTAAAATCGCGTTCATCAAACGTATCAATTTTTAAAACTTCATTTATCTCGTCAGTACAAATATTTTCGCTTAAATCTTTATCATTTTCAATTTGTTTTACTTTTTCATTTTCAAAACTTAATTTCACATTTGTTTTTCTTAAAAAATCTCTTCCTAATATAAAAGCATCTCTCATGGTATCATTCTTAACAATATATAAATATTGACTTACAAGTCTTTGGTTAAAATTAATTTTACAAAACACCTTACCAAGGATGATTAATTTGCTGTTGTTAATACCCACAAAGTCTTCAGGTTGCGTTTCAACAGATGACGTCAGATAGGTTGGAATGAATTTTTGTTGTACAAAACTAATAGGACTTCCAGTATCGATCATGGTTAAAGCACTCAATTTAGTATTTACGGCTCCATACTCGCTGCTTTGAAGATGATAGTCCAAAACACCATGAAAGTTTCGAAAAATGGATGCATCATCATAATTATCAGCATCTTCAACAAGGCACACTGTAGATGACTTTGGGCAATTCTTGACAATATGCCCCCGCTCTCCACAGCCGAAACAAGAGCCTCTTTCACGTGGAGGTTTTGGGCACTTTGATGATACGTGACCAGCTTCGTTACAGTTAAAGCACTTTAGGCCAAATTTGTTACTTGGCTGTACGGAAGTTTTAGATTTTTGTACCGTATGGTGAAATGCTGATGTGGAACCTGATGAACATTCCAGCTTCATTCTTTCGTACCTTCTCAAAACAGTCTTCAGCTCCGGTATGGTATTAGCTGTGAAAAGAATTTGCTTATTAAAAGATGAATCGGGTATACCTCTTATGATGTATGATATGACATCATTCTCCTCAATGTCAGATGAACTCGCAATTTCTAACATCGTAAGAACGTATTGTTGTATATTTTCCTCTTTACGCTTCCTTCGGTTCCTCAAGGTATTGTGCACATCGGAGGCTGATGCATGATGACTGAACTCGTTCATTAACGCTGATTTTAATTCAGACCAGGAACGGCATGATGTCGATCTGAGAAAAAGCTTTGCAGTTCCTTTCAACATTCGTTGTGCAAATATAAAGCACTTTGACTCATCAAAATTATAAATTTCTTTTGAATGCTCAAAGCTTTGAATCCATTTGGAAATAGGCAGACTGTCATCACCAGAGAATGTTTGCAAGGAATCTTCTATGTCCCTAAATGAGCAAGAATTAGCTTGTGACTCACATGGGCTATTTAACTCTGCCAGTCGTTTTTGCAATGCTAGAATCTCTTCTTTTCTAGCAACTATCCTCCGCAAATTCTCCAATTGTTGCTGCTCCACATCATTTTCAGGAACATTTTCGTCGGTGTCTTCTTCATTGCTACTGTCATCATTGCTTGCAGGAAAAAACTCATCCATTCGTTCATCATCCAATTGTCTAGCTGCCTCTTCAAGGCGAACTCTCAGCGCAGCTTTAAGTCCATTTGAAGGGAATCCCATAGCAGCCAATTTTTCCTTAAGCGCATGAACCGAAGCCACTTGTAAAAATTTTGTAACACGTGAATCCATATTTATTTTGTTAACTGAGACTTCACTTTATTTTTCAATCCGAAATTGCACTAATTTTAATTTTTTTCTTCTTGAAATTGTTTTTTTTTTCTTTACTGTTCTTCTTTTGGTCTTTAACACTCGTAGCAGAAAATTAACATAAAATGTAAAACATTGAACTTGTAACCATAAGAAATTGTACAGTCGAACGTACACTTAACACATTAATTATCAATCAATCCCGCTTCTGAAGCTGTAGGATGCCGCGAACATAAAAAATGAGCCAAAGAAATAAAAGAGACGTTTTCGTTTCGACAATTTATTACAAATTGATTTGATTTTCTTTAAAATTATAAAATGATACCTTGGTTTAACAAAGAGAAGTATTACATGGATTAAAGAACAAACTGTTTTATCATTCGATATTGTTCTGCTTTAAATAAAATATTAATATAATATATAAGTTTTACAAGTTTATATAAGTAAGGTAAAACATAAATTTAATTGTATATGATTTTATACAGGGTGTTTCATTATGATGTTAATCGCTTGTTATGAAAGCTTATAAAATAAAATGTGCTACAGACCCACGGAAATTTATTGCGAAAGCATTACAAATATCAACAGTTTTATCTAACGAAAGGTTCTTGTAAGTGAAGTTAACTGGAAAGCCATCTGATTTTTTCTTTAAGTTTACTAGTTTCCAATTTTTTTTAGGATTCTCTTTCAAAGAGGTGCCCATAACAGTCACATAAAAAGCGTATACAAAAATTAAAAAGAGTCTTAAATTCATTAAAGAATTCAACATATTATATTCAGTAAAATTTTGAGAAAAATCTTGTCCACACTTTTTTTACTACAATGTTTTCATTATATTAAAGAAAAACTAAAACTTGGTAAACATTAACTTTCGACTCAAACAGCTTTTTAAAAATTAAAAATATTGTCTTCAAACTTTTTATTTCACAGAAAATATTGTTTTAGATTGTCAATAGTTTTTTTTTTTATAAAATCCAACATTCCGTTTTTTCATAAAAAAATAAAATCTATCAACTGACAACTTTTTAAGCAAGACAAATAGGCAGACGGGATGGAAAGTTATCAGTGTGGGTCGCATCTCAGCCTCTTTTTCCATTAATTTTTTGATTATTTGTATTTAATAGGTGAAAGGATTATCAATAGTATGGATTTTGAAAATCAAATAAGTTTTTGTTGTTTTAACTAAAATTTTCTCTTAAATACTTAAAGTCTTCTATTAAACAAAAATCACCAAGAAAAGTATATGATTTTATTTTGTTCATAGCATCCATCTTGGTATTCCATGAAATTTAATTTAACTGAAAACAATTTTTTGAAATCTATGTTGGCTTACGAGCAATACTTATTTTTCAGATTGCACGTGAATTCAAAATTAAAACCAAATCACTAATTTAAAATATCATCATCATCACATATTGATATCTTAAAAATAGCAAAGTAAAAATATTAACAAGTTGCCAAAAACTGCTAACTCATGTTTCCAAAATTAAAAAAATCGTGGATTTCCCCCAAATTGAGATTTGAGTACATAATTATTATTAAAATTATTGATTATTTTTGACGTTTTTATTGCAAAAACCAACGAACGCAAATTAACTAAACCAAACCATGAGTAGCGTTATTAACTTTTTTGTATACTAAATTATTTATTGTTATTATTAATTTCAATTGACATAATTTATCAATTAAAATATCACGAATCGTAACATTTCATCGATTCGATTTTAATCATCAATATATTGAGTTAATAACCTAAAGTGACTGATTATTTAATCATAACAATTTTATACCTATACATATTTTTGTAGGTGTTTTTAAAGTGCAGGTTAATTTTTCTTCCATTTTTCTTCGATAACATTCTTGTTGTTGTTGTTTTTTCACTGATATTCTGGAAAAAGGGAAATGATAAGAAATGTGGGCTTGTTTTCTTTAGCATTTTAAATGATAAGAAATTGATATTAATTTTTTTATTGACATGCATTTAAGTTTCTTAGGAAAAAGAAAAACAAATTATTCTACCTATCTTCATGTCTTCGTCTGTTTGTTATGTAAATAAAAGTTTGTAACACTGTCTATAAAATATAGATACAAATATGTGAATAAAACGATATATCAAAACGATGAGTATCTGAATATCAATATCTGAATGATGACGAACTTTTTATTAAATGGAAGAGTTTATTTATATTTATTGCTGTTGGTTTAACATTTAAAGAGTACACCTGTGATGTACTCGAAATATTGTGCACTTGTAATTTTACAAGCTATAAACTAGAAATTGATATAAGTAATTATTATTAAATATTCTTCTTGGAATAAACTAAATGTTTAATAACTAATTGCGATGTTATTTTATCAGTTTGGTATTTGGAATGTAATTTAGAAGTGGGCAATTAAAATTTAGAGATAAACGGAAAAAGCACCCTGAGACTATTTGTCTCCAATATTATTCCAGTTTTCAGTACTATCGCACTCTAAGTATCGTCTAATATTTTAATAACTAATAAAATATGATATTTTCAGTGGTTTTGAAGAGAAGTGTAGTATTGAGGAGAGTATTATTTACGGAAGTTAATTTACACCATGTAATTTACTTTTACTGGTATATTAGAACGGCAAATGATAGTGGCATTGTTTGGTAGTTGCATATTTGAAGTTTAATATTGATTCAAAAAAAAGTTTTGAAAAAATAGGTTAACAACTTTTTTAGTTAAACATCTTTTTCGCTAGCTGAAAGACGAACCCACAACAGGGATTCTGAAATACAGAAAGTTTAAACAAATGCTGTTAAGTCTTAACAGACCCATCGTAATCGTTAGCGCCAAAAAAAACCTTTATCATTACGACAGATCAAAAGTTGACTACTGGTTCAATAAATATAATAATAATAAATGGACGTAAATAACAACACTTAGGGTAAAACTTTACAATAGATTAAATGACGAACAAATTTTAAAATGAAGTATTCTTTCATTACCGAAAATATTGCAACTTTTCTGTACATGCCCTGCTCTAGCTCAAAAACGCAGGAATTACCTAGGAGAACTCTTTTTTACCGATGTAAAACATATCTGCATAATCAGCCTCTAGCGTTTCGTAAGTTACTAAAACTGGTTCTATGTGGTATCACAATGGGCTATTAAACTGGTCTTAGTGTGTCCGTTTCCATCATGGACAGCCACTTTAACCTAACCTCCATACGATAAATTTGCATAAAGGGTTCGATATGGAAAATGATTAAAGGAAGACTCCTTTATTGACACATTCGAGATCTTTCTCGAAAAAATGGTTTATAGCATCGGCGATATTCAGAATTGTTTGTATTGGACTAACATTATTTCAAGTTTTTTATTAACGGTTTTTCAAATGGCGTGTGTAGATTTTAGAACCTCGTGGCGGCCATTTTGTTTTGGTGACATCTGTCAAATCTGTTATTTATGATTCAGTTGTTTATGCCAAATCATCATGGCAAGTAACACGATTGAACAGAACGTTTAAATGATAAAATTTTATTATCAAAGTGAGTGTTCGTTAACGCAAATGTTGCGTGCATTTTACGGTAGACGTGGTGGAACTTCACAGTCGTCTCTTTTCAACGTTTGTTAGACAAATTCCAGTAAACAATCAACCAAAGGAACACAAGATCGGCCGAGAATATCGACACGGTCCGTGAAAGTGTATAGCAGAACCCGAGGTAGTCTATTCCTCAACAATAACTCGGCCTTTTGCAGACTTCAACTTGTCGAATTTTGCGTCGTGACTTGGACCTACACCCATACAAGATCCCACTGACCCAGGAGATCAAAATACGTGAACATAGACAACGTCGTTGGTTCGCTGACTGGTCTTCGAATCGTTTGGAAAAGGACCCCAATTTCGGCCGAATAATCATCTTTAGTGAAGAGGCTCGTTTTTGGATGAATATCTGTGTTAACAAGCAAAACTGCTCTATATTGGAAGACACCAACCCACCTGAGGTTCACCAGGTGATAATACATCCTCAAAAAGTTATAATTTGGTGCGGATTTTGGGCCAGCGGCGAGTATTTTTTGAAAACGACGTTAGTTAAGCGGTCACCGTCAACAGCGAGCGCTACATAACAATGCTAACTAATTTTTTTTGGCCCAAAAACCATATGGACCTAGACGACATCTATTTCCGGCAGGACTGCTCTACGTGCCAGACAGCAAACGCCACAATCGACATTTTGCATGAACGATGTGAGGGTAAGGCTAGCTTTCGCAGGGGTGATGTGAATTGGCCACCAAGATCATACGATTTGACTCCTCTAGACTTGTTCCTGTGTGGTTTTTTGAAGTCACAGGTCTATGGAAATAAACCTAAAGGTTAACATAACACAGGCCATCGTTCAAAAACTTTGTTTTAGTATTGTTTTTTGTAACGATTTAAATAAAGTTCTTTTAAATATTAAAATTAGTCTTGAGAAAAAGTTATTTGAAAAAGTTAGACTCAAGTCAAAGAATATTGATGCTCTAGCGTCTATGCTAAACAAAAGGTTTAACGGTTTTAATATTGTAATACTAAAGCGATTTGAAATTTAAAAAAAAAAAAACTTTTATATTTAGTCCGCAATTCGTTATGTTTCAAATCGACCGGTTTTATATAAATTATATTTAATTTTGTCAGCCATTATTTGTGATGTTCCATATCGGTTCACATGAATCATTGCAGTTAATGATAAACCTCCTGTTTCAATATTGTCAACTTTGGAGTTTGATGGTTAATCTTAATAAGTCCAAAAATTTTATTTTTAAACGAGGAAGAGGACGAAATTCGGCAAAAAAAATGGTTCCATAATGGGAAGGTCATTGAAGTTGTCATGGAATTTAAATACCTTGGAGTTCACTTGATGACAAAATTAATCTATGAGAGAAACTAGTTAAGGCTAAAGGTGCAATTAGAAAAAAAAAATTTCTAACAAAAGTATAGCATATAGCAGCAAGTTCATCTGAGTCTATCATATTTTACGCGGCATAAACTTGTAAAACGAAACAATACGAAACAGTTGAGAAACTTCTCCGATACTTTATATTTTATTAAGCGAATTTTTAGACTGCCGTCAAATACACCCAAATATGTTATAATGTTGGGATCAGGATTATCACCTATGTTCATACGAACCCTAAAAATGCAAGTCGACTACATCTTGAGAGTTATGAAGATGAGCAATAATAGGCTTCCGAAGATAGCAGTGCTTTAAGTAATAGGAACCAAAACAAGTTGGTGTGCTGATTGGATAAATTGGGCAAGAGAACGTGGAATGGAACTCAAAGCTTTGTGTAATAATTAGGATAATTTAAAAGCTTCTTTATACCAGCTCACTTCCACAGTGGACATAAAACAACGAGAGAAATACTTGAATTACGCCACAGGATCTATTCGCAGGCAGCTCTACTGTCAACTAAATCACAACTTGGAAGAGAGGAATTATTTTAGGAAAGATACTAGCATTGTCGAAATTTCAATGATGCTTAAATTGAAAGGTGAAGTTATGCAGCTGTATTTTAAACCTCATAGAGATGACTTACCAATTATATGCTCATTGTGCAATTTAAAGGAAAAGGAAGATGTTTTCCACTTTGTTGGAAGACGCCCAGTTACTATTTTGTAAATCATTTCGCCGTGTTTATTTACTAGCCTTAGAGTTCATTATCTTAATAATTAAAGCAGATTTATGATTCAAGTATCGTATTTTGTGCGTTGTCATTATGTAAAGCTTAAAATTTTTATTTTAACGAAAACATATTGAATTTTTTTTAAACTTTTTCTTTTATCGATTTTTTTGAAAATTAAAAATCTTTTTTAAACTTAAGTTCCAGCAAACAAATCGTATATGGTTATTATATAAGTTTAATTTTAGACAGTGTAACGTAGCAAAGTTTCTATTTCTTGGTCTTCTACGGCAAGAAGCCATAACTTTATTTCTTTTTAAAACGCGCCAATATTTCTTATTTTACGAACATCTATAGAAAGCGTATTAAAAAGTTTTGCAGGAAGCAATGGAATAGGAGTTTTTGTAGTTCGAAAATATGTGATATTTACTATAAAGGTAAAAATTACTTCTAAGACTTCGTATGTCGGAAATCGGACTTTCCAAATATTCAGCTCTTTAAAAAAACACTTTTTTAACTTTAAAAAAATATAAATGTCTAACGGGAAGATTTTTTAAAGACCTGAAAAGTTCTATTGATGGTGTTAAACGATGGTTCTTACAAACGTTACGTACAGCTGATTTTTGAATAACAGTGAGTTGTTGTAGTTTGTAGACAACTTGGAATGAAAAATGCCAAAATAAACCATCTTCAACAAATTTCAAGATTAATGCTTTTTCAGGTGGTGTAGGAACAACGTGTTTTTATTTGTTTGTCGTAGGTAAGGTTTTGATAAATATAGATGCCGAGGTACTTAAAGTCTTCAATTTTTTCAATTTAAAAACAGCTACATTGGGATGGTATGATTGAGTATGGTGACATTCACCATAAATTAACTTATGACTAGGGCAATCGTGAGAATGAAAAATGGGGTATGATAGAGAGATACTAGCTCTTAGGCTGAAAAACACATGTTTCGCTGTCACAATTAACTCATGCTTAAAACCAAAATCTTAGCAAGTGAACATCGTTTAGTTAATATCTGAAATTAGATTCAAAGAACTATTGCTACAGTATGCAATTCAAAAGCTCTGACTTTACCTCGGAAAGGAAGTGAAAAAAAAAGAAAAAACCGATCCCTGTGGGACACCCAAAAGACTTTTTTTAGAGGAACTTATGCTGCACCCAACTTTTATATTGTATGCTATAATTTTTTGATGATAGGACTCGAGCCATTTCCAGATGAAATCCAATTTTATACAGTTTATCTAGCTTTAGTTACGTCTACGAAAAGTCCAGCACAATTTTTCTTAACATCTAAACCTCTTTGTAAAATCCAGCAAAATTCTATAAGTGCCTCTTCAGTAGAAAGCCCAGCCCTGAATCCAAATTGCAATGGACAGAAGACAGAATTCTTCTCAAACAATTTCGATATTGGAAACAACAAAGTTATTGGTCTATAATTTCCTTTATCTGTTTTACTTCCTTTTTTTAAATAATGGAACTATCATACCTTTTTTTAAATCATCAGGAATTTTTTCAGAGTATATGCTGGATTTAAAATGCGTGTCAATAGTTCTACCAAATTTGGCCCAACCTTGTTAAGCATTATATTAGATATTTCATCTTTGTCATGAGAAGTTAAATTATTTAAAATGTTTTATTTGTTTTAAGTATTTCAAGTCCTCTAGTTCTTGAGACTCAATCTCATAGCAACAGTCAAATGAAGTATGTGCAATTTCAGAAAAAGAACTATGCCCAACAAATGCAAAAAATTAACTAAATTCATCCGCTACATCTTGTGGGTTCGATAAAACAACTATACCGTTGCTGCTGTTCGACATGTTCCTACCTAAAATACTGTTAATAACTTCCCATTCTATTACATTTGACAAATATTCATAATTCGTATTGTTAGATTTCATCTGTCTTACAAAAATCTGAAAAATACGCTCAACCATTTATGCTAAATCGGTTTAGAATAGAAAGAAGCAAGAACGGTATCAAAATACGTTTTTTTCTCTTTTTTGTTGTCTGAACAATTTTATTATATATGTATAGTTTTTGAACTATGCATATTAAAAAAATTAAGTTAATATGTATAGTTTTTGAACTATGCATATTACAAAAATTAAGTTAATGTTGAAAACGGATATCAGCTAAAATAAAAGTCTATATTCAAAATATGCATTTTAAATGAACTCCAAAACGTATTTTTCAAAACTGTGAAAATCTAAATTCAAGGATTGTTCAAAACTGATTTAGATTGTATCTAGAAGAGAAAGATTTGTACTTTTCAAAAACTTCTTAATATTTTAAATAAGTATTATATTATTACCCTTGTTTTGTTGGAAAATCTATCAATAGTGTAGTAATATTTTGCACGAATAACAAAAACAATATCTGTATTATGAATACTACCGATAAAAATTAAAGTAGAATCTTTCTACGGATGGGTTTTTGACATTTATACGAGTCTCGAATGGATCTTATGTGATTTTGTTCTAAAATGTTGGTACGATTGATATTGCATTTGTATCTCGATGGCTGTGTTCGTTGAGTAGTTGTGCATTTGGAATCATGTGTTTTCCATTGGCGAAAAAAATCAATCTGTTACTGTTGATATTATTTAGTTTTGTTAATGAAAATGGACTAACTGGTCTTATTTTGTAAGAAAAAACGATAGAAAAGATAAAGGTTTATCTCAGTTTAGATTAAATAAATCTTTTTGGTATTTCCACAGCACAAGAATGATTAAGTTTGACAGCACTTTCAAAAATGCAAATGGTGTTGCGATGTTTCTTATGAAGTGCTAGTGAGATAGTTTGATTTGTGTTAAACAATGAAGAACTGAGTAGTTCAGCACCATATAAGAATATGCTACGTATTTCATGTGCAATTTTTTTTTAATTTGATTTGAGCAAAACTATAATTTTTGTACACAAACATTTAAATAAACAGACCTTAATCTGTAAAACCAACTCCTCCACACAGGTTTTTCTTCACAAATTTTGACTCGACTCTGATCCCCTACCGGAATCGAGTAGAATCAAGCTCATTACAACTAGATTCAGGTATATAAAGAATTGAGGCTAGCTTCAAGCTTGCTTCAACACCATATGTTAATGTAGTAGTCTATGAACAAACGCCCTTCTTAAAGTTTTTGTTTTATGTCAAAGCTGCAACTATTGAATTAACTTTTTTTTTATAGAATCTCAATTTCTAGATGTTTTCTTACCATTTCTTCTTGAAAATTGTCCATTTTATTAGTTTTAGTTTGTTTTTTTTGCTAAGTTAGTTTTAACTTTTGATTTTCACAAAACTTTCTTCTATTTGTGTTTTTCTTTTTATTATTATTCTGACAGGTCTTCTTTCAGTTGTACCAATTTTTAAATACAAAAATCTGGCTACTGCCGATGGGTTTTCTTGTGAATTTTCTACCATACTGCTTATAGAATGCAAGAAAACACATGTATTATTTGTGGGACATACACAAAATTAATTAACTTAATATTTTAACTAAATGTTTTTTAATTTTCTCGACGTTTCAAGGTCCCTAGAGGCGAAATAAACGATTTGAGGAAGATGTATGTACGTCCGTTCGCGACGTTTTTTTTTTCGGTAATAGCTCAAGAACCAGAAAAGATATCGATTTCAAATAAATTTTGTTTTACAGATAATAATGCAAAAAGATACAGAAAGGGTTCTCAAGAAAAGTGCGTTTGTGTAAAAAAAGTATTTTTGTCGAGAAGGGTTATAGACATCTATTGTATTTTAGCATACAGTTTAGGAGTAAACTAGTCTTATTGAAAGTTTTTACTGGCGCCTAAAACTTATTTTGATTACTTAATTTCTAACAAAACTGTAGAAAATGTTTTTAATACTGAATCCTTCTACGTTACAACAAGTGATATCTTATAAGAAAATATAATTTATTTGTTCCTTTCTAAATTATAAGAATAAATTTAAAATATGTGACAAACAATAACTCTCCTCTTAAAATCTTTACTATTTTCTAATGAAATTTTAGTCAAATTTGCCAAAACTTTTGAAGACAAATTTTTAAACAGTTTAATTTTCTGTCTAATAAACATTTGTTTAAAATTTCAAATCGTAAAAAAGGATACACAGAAATTATCTTAATTTTGAGACAAGTTTCTTTCAAATAAAAAATTATACGTTTTAATGTATAAACGATTTTGAAAATTTACTAATTTAATAACTTATTCTTTGGTTTAAACAATAAACTAAACATTTAAAATAAAATACAATTTGCGTTTAATATTCTTGTTTCGTTAGTTTTATATTTTCTTCTTCAATCAAATGAATTTTAATTTAGGGGTTTCGACTATATACTATTATTTTGTATATTTCGAAGGGTTGGTTAAAAGATTTAAAGCGTATGAATTCAAGTTTGTAACTTTACATATAATTCTTTGATGTTAGGCAAAAATAACTGAAGTCAGAAACTAATCACATAGACTTAATGAAATTAAGACGTAAGTATGAAAATATAAATACATTTTTCGATAATATTTTCTAGAGAATAAATAAATGCGGAATTCAGTAGTTTTTCTAGACTGAAATTGTTAGTATATTTAAAAAATAGTAAAAGGTCGTTAAATTATATCAAAAATCTAAAAAGTAGTTAGGTATTTGAATTAAGATTTTTTAATCTAACGCCAAAGAATTCATGTCATGTCATTTCGAACTCATTTTAAAGTTTTTAATTACTCTTAAACAAAAATTTAAAGTTTAATACAAACTTACAGAAATTGTCCGCAAATATTAGTAACTTTTGTTATTCAGACAGGTGTTGAAAAAATCCAAAATATTCTGATTCTGTTTGCACTTTTATATTTTTTAAAGAATTTTTAAAAATTTAAACTTTTCCAATTGTGTGTAAAATTAGATGCGTTTTCCGTCGGTGCACTAGTTTTCTAAATTCAATTTTAAAATTGTATAGAACATGTATTTTAATTTGGTGATTTTTTTAAATTTTATTTTACAAAACTTGAATATTTAAACAACACTAAACCATTAAAGTATCAAGTCAAATAAATCCGATTAAAACCGAAAGTTGTTCAGTGTGTCACTTTTTGACTTTCGCCCTCTCCGACAAACTAATTTAACTAATTAATAAAAAGCAAGACCGCCACCGACTTTCATTTCAACAATTAATCAAATGAACTTGTATTTTATTTTTAGAATAAAACACAAAAAAAAACAATAAACAAATAAACAAACGATTTTGCGTTCGCTTTTTCAATAACAATACAAAATTATTCGCGTTAATTTGCGCGTTTTAAAAATTCGATTTTTTTTGTAAGGGATATTTAAAAGAATCTTCGTCTTCAACGAGAGTTCTCGAGACTTCACTCTTTTTGTCGGTGCGAACTGCGAATGCGAATCGAAAAAAACAAAATATAATTCTCGCTCTTCTTTCTTCAAAACGGTGGCAAAGGCGATACACAGCAACTGCTTGTCATCGGATCGCAACAACTCGACACTTTATTGATATTTTGATAATAATAAAATTTAGGAGCACGCTATGTGACTGACTTCCGACACACGACTAAAAAGATTCAAGACAAAAAAAAACCAACTCACATCGAGGCGGCATTCCATGTGAGCCCAGCCATCGTCAGCAGAGCCCCCTAAGAAATCGCAACAGAAAAAAAAATTGAAAAAAAAAATACAAAACGTCCACAAGCGTAACGCGGGACCCCCACATTCAACGCTACCGCCCGCCCGTTTCCTCCGACCCAACCACCACCACCACCATCCAAGTCGGTGGTTGTCGTCTCCACTAGCTTTACTATATGTGAGGCTTCAAAAGCGGCACTCTGAAGTGAGGGAATGCTTTAACAAAAAAAAAAAAAACAACAACCCGTGTGTGCTCTGAGCTCTCTATGCCCGATGCTTAGGCACAGCTTTTTCGTTGGGGGGTGAAAAGTTATTGTCTTAAAAAATTTGTTTTTTTTTTATTTCATGAGAAGGGAATCAAACTCAAATAACAAAAAAAAAAGTGCGCCACTTTTCCACAAGGGGGAGTTTTTTTATTTACTTCCCTTTTTTACCTATACTTCTACACGTCGACTTTTCTTTCTATTTTTTGTTTGGTTCCCTTGAGTGAGTGTGTGTTTTAAATTTTATTTGTAAATTCTTCTTTTTTTTTATTTGTTGGTCCAATCTTTTTAGAGTCCTCCGTCCGTTCGTCCATTGGGGAAAGAGGATTCCACATGTGGTGGGCGAAAAGTTTAAGGCGATCATATTTTAATCCCCCCAACAAAAGAGCACAAAAAAAACAGAAATGTGTTCCACAAATAAACTTGAAACCTTGAATTAGTTCCCACTTCCCACACACACATTCGAAACGGGACCGAGACTAAGCACCGGGAGCCATTGTGTACGTTTTCAGGAGATTTTGTGTTATCCTTTTTAATTACGTTTTGAGGAGGAAAGTTAGCTTATTCTTAGATTTTCAGAATTCTCAATGAGAGAGAGAATCACACTTAACTCTCACGATTCACTTACACCCGTTGCACTGACTCACAGAAAAAAAAAACGTCACACTAAAAGCCATTTTCATCGAAATATAAATCCACAAATTAATTCCACTTGATTGGATTAATTTTTCGCCGTGAGTTCCATTATGCACTGACACTGAGTGTGAGTGTCATCCAAATTCCCCTTTGATTACTCTCATCGAAACCGAACGGGTATCCAAAGAGAGACACAATAAAATCCACATATCTATATACGTTCCACAAGGGTTCGATATCTCTTCTTGTTACTTGATTTAACGGTTTGTTTACAACTAACATTTTGACAGAATTACACTCACTATATAGATTGATGTGAGGGACCCACACACTGCACACCACACACTTAAACAATCAGCCCCATTCTCAAGTTGGGAGCTAATTTTCCCCACTATATGTTGGTTTAGGGGCCAATCACAAGCTTGCAATTGTGTTGTCTTCTTTTTCTTGCCGTCAGAGTGAAGTGAAGTTGTCTCGTTTTCTGCTTGGGGGTTTCTCTCTTTTTTACTCATGCTCCCCAAAATAAAACAAGAATGCTTGTTCTCAAAAAATATTCACTGTGTGTTAAGTGGGGAAGTGGGATCGAATTCGCCGCAATTTATTCCTCTTTGGGGTTTTAAGGGGGGAACAAATTGTGAGATTGCGATGGCGTTGCATGCATGAGGCATTGAATTGGAGTTTTATAGTTGGAGAAGGAGTAAAGTATAACTGCGTTCAATATGTACTGTACATTACTTTACTTTACCGTGCGAAGACTAATTATATTTTTTGGTGTAGTGATGGCGGCTGACGCAACGTCGGCGGCGGCGGTGAGCAACTATATGACGATAGCGTGCGAGGGAGGAAAACCAAGAAAACCGAACTAAGAAAAATTAAAGTTGGGCTTTTTCTCAGTGATTTTGAAGAATTTCGTGGATTTTGTTTTTCATCTTCTTCATCTTGTGTTTTTTTTTTCATTGTTTTGTTCTTGTTGCTGGAAAAATGTCGTGCTGCCAAAAACGACGAAGAAGAAGAAGAAAAACGAAAAAAAAAGAAGTTTCAATGAGATTCTGAATGAAAGTGTATCTTAAAGATATATTTGTAGCTATGTATAAAATCTATATGTATGAAGTAGCCGTACCGTACACTATACTATACTTACAGATGGATGATAGTTTTTTTGTTGTTGTTGTATGTGTGTTGTTTTTGTTGTAGTTCTTTTATTTTCTTTTTTCTTATTTCATTCCATTGATTGGGGGCAGTTGTATAGTGTCAAGTTTGGTTGAAAAGAGGGAGGTTAAGTTACTTAAGATTTGTTTATGTCTTTCTTTAGCGGGGTTGATTTACGGAGTTGCTTTGAGGTTTTTTTAGTTGCATATTTGTGATTTAATTGTAATCATTTTTAATTTTTTTTGCAAAAATAGAAATAAAAATTCAAAAACATAAATCTCAAACTAATTTAGAGACGGTGGCTAAAGCTAGGAACTTTAAGATTTAAATTCATGATGTGCATTGCTGCATTCTTTATTTCTGTTTTTAAACTTAGAAAACATATGAAAACTTTTTTAAACTTTTCTGAAAAATAAAAGGTTTTGTTATTTTGAAAAGTATTTGTTCTTTCTGTTTCATCAAACAAAATATATCTTACAATCAACAACCTGTTAAGTACCTGTCAGTCTGGTTTTTGACCTAAGCGCAGCTGCAAATCCGCCTTACTTTTTGTAACTGATGAAATAAGAATGGCTATGGACAGTGATCACGTTGCATTGATAACACTGTTAGATTATTCAAAGGCTTTTGATACTGTTAACCACTCAATTCTTTGTAGAAAGCTGCGAATTAAGTTTGGGGTTTCTTTAGAGTCCTGTAAGCTTGTTCTTTAGTATCTCAGAGGAAGGCAACAATGCGTGGGGGCCAATGGATACTCTTTTACATTTTTCAATGTTTTGAGTGGAGTACCACAGGGATCTATCCTTGGACCAATTCTCTTTTCACTTTACATAAATGAGTTACCACATGCTCCTGATAAGTCAACCTTGTGGGGCTAAAAATGATGCCGTAGCTTTAATGAATGAGGATCTGCTCCCCATTTCACAGTGGTCAAAAAAGAACGATCTCCGCCTTAACCCTGTCAAATCAACATCCATCCCCATCTATCGCAAAACTTTGATCTATCGGGTTTAAACCTGTTGAAACTTGACTACGAAACCATTGAATATGTTAGCACTGCTATGAAACCTAGAAGTAGTATTCAATCGCACTCTCACTTGGGATGACCACCTTTATAGTGCCATTGGTAAAGTCTATGGAAGTCTCCGCCTTCTTCAAGTCACTCGAAATTCAATCCCGAACAAAACTTGCTAAGGCCCTTATACTACCAATTGTGCTATATGGGTGTAAAATCTTTTGTAAACTAGACTGTATGACTAGCCGCAAATTGAATGTGGCTTACAACAATATTGCCGGCTATATTTATAATCTACGTCGTTATGATCACAAATCCATTTTTGCGGTAAGGATTTCTGGTTGTAGCCTAGACAGTTTAATAAACTTTCGCTCTCTGAGTTACCTGCATGAAATCATCCAAACACAACCGATAGCCGATAGCCCGATACAATTTTCTAAACACTGAGCGTCAATTTTGTATTTGTATTGTACTCCTCTGGAACTCTCTTCCCATCGCTATGAGAAGAATAAGAAGCATAAGTAGATTTAAATTTTTACTTTTCAACTATTTGGCAAATAATTAATGTTAAATTTCCTTTTCTTTATATAAATACGTAAATAGATTTTTAATTTCCTCTACTTTATATAAATATGTAAATAGAAGTAGTTATATAATTTTTATTCAAATTCTGAAATTAATGTAAAGGCTTCCAACACTTTATAAGACTCAGGTCCTACCTTGTAAGCGATTTTTAAAATAGATAAAATACAAATAAATAAATACTTTTGCCATAATGTTTATTACGTCCTCATAATCGACGTCTATTTCCTTGTAGAAACATCAATCCGTTCAGCCGCTCCTCGACGGTTTTGCTTCGCAGATAAGTCCTTAATCTGCGCAAACATGAGAAACACCGCTCACTTGTAGCCACAGATATTGTCAATGTTGACCGATTTGCATATAGCGATGAACTGTCTTATAATTATAAAAAAGCATCGCATACATTTAAGACGTTTATAGAGATTTTGGGCCGTTTTTTCTTTGACATACTCAAGCAATGTCTGCAACAATAGTTTATTAAATATTAACAACTATACAAAATTTATAAGAAATAAGAATCAAATTTTTACCAGCGGCACATTTTCATCTCAGCTAGAAAATCATCCAAACATCCTCTATATCATCTGGCCATTCATGAAGAAATACTTCAACAGTTCTTTTAATGTCTTCTTCATCAAGTTTTTTTTCTGGCAACATATATTGAATTTTGGAAATTAATTCACGATGTTTGAGGAACCAATTTTTTAATTGAACCAACAAAGGGTCAAAAAAAGGAGCATAGACAGACCGACGACAATATTCTTGTCTGTTTGGCAATAATTCGTGGGATTTCCTTAGCTGCAGTAAATATGCTACCAAATCTTGTTTCGGAATTGTGTCGCATTTTAACAATTTTTTTGTAAACTCACTAAGATTCTTAAAAAGGCTAAAAACTGGCTTAGTCACTGTTAAGGAAACAATAAACTTAACATTTTGTATTGCTGTTAATAAAGTGTGAGGTTTGACTCCATCACTTTTCAAATTATGTTCATCCAGGATCTCTAACGAGCAGCAGATATGCTTATAAACGCCATAAAACAAACTAGCTAATCTAGCTAATATTAGAGGGCCATTGAAGTGAGCAACGTAATTGCAGGCCCTTTTCCAGTTACATCTTTAACTGTTGTTTGAGTTGGACATAAATTTTGTACCATTTCTGTTTTTTTTCTTTTGAACAATAATGGATATTTGTTTACACCTCATATTCTGATATTTGGGGGACTAACCCCCCTCCTACCCTTCGTCAACGCGTTGATTCATCTCAATTTCTAAAATGATTGATTTTGTAGAGGTTTTTTATTCCATCTAAATCTTGGCTATCTTCCAATGGAATTTGACAGCTTATAGCAAAAAAAAAACTGTTCTTTTTAAAAAGCTGTTGTAAAAAAATTATCGTTTAAAAGAATAATTCGAAAAAGTTAATATTGAAAAAAGAGTACTAAATGATTTTTTCAAAAAAAAGAGAATTTTAAGAAAGATAACATCGAATCCGTTTTGTCTAGAATTGAAAATAAATTTCAATTCATAAGCCAAAGGAATATGTGTTTAAGTCCCTGAAATAAATGTGCCAGATCAATACAAATATCTTGGTGTACTGTTTAATTACTATATGTCTTAAAATGAGTATTTAGCAAACAGATTGGGAGCATTACAAAAATTCTATCAATGCAACGTGTTTGAGACTGCTGCAAGACAATACCGTCTAACAGTCAACAAAGTTTAAAATATTCAATGCCAGATCAAAAGCTATTATGTTGTACTCAGCGTTACCACTTCTCAAAAACAAGTGGAAGTAGATTTGAGGAAAAAAGCGAAGTAGATTGAGAAAAATGGAAGTAGGTGTCAAAAATAAAAAAATAAAGAAAGAGTTAAAAAAAAACTAGAATTATTAAAGCCTTCATATCATATAATTCAATAAGTTAATGTAACAATTCTTAAATTAATCGAAATCGCAAAGATTAGGCTCGTGCTGGTTAGATGAAATTACTCTTAAGGATGTTTTGATTGATAATACAATTTCAGTACATAAACACTCCTCTTATCTTTCTTTTGCACAACTTGAAAATAAAAAACTTAATATTAAAAAAACAAAATATTATATGAAATACAATGCAGGACTTGGTCGAATGAACTCGCTCGTGTATCCAAAAAGCCTGTTCAAAACTATTTTTACCAAGTTTTAGTATTGTTTTTCGAATTTTTTAAAAATTTTACCAAATGCTGAAAACAATATTTCTTATAAGATAAAATCAGTTTGAAGCCAATAATTAAAAGTTTTGAAGAGATATTTGAGTCGAAAATCAATTTTTACCAACTTTTATAAATTTTTTTTTAGGTTTTTATTTCTTGTAAAAAACTGTCAAATTGATTTTTCTCAAAATTTGTCCTAATGTTAAAAACAATATTTTTAATAAGTAAAAATTAGTTTGAAGCTTTTATCTCAAATTTTTCAAAAGATATTTGAGTCGAAAATCATTTTTTATCAACTTTTGTTAATTTTTTTCCGGTTTTTAATTTTTTGTAAAAAACTGTCCATTCGATTCTTTTCAAAATTTTACTGAATGTTGAAAACAATATTTTTTGAAAGATAAGAGTAAATTAAAGCCAATATCTCAAAGTTTTGAAAAGCTATTTGAGTCGAAAATTAATTTTTGTTTAGGTTTTTATTTTTTTGTAGAAAAAACTGTCAATTCGATTTTTCTCAACATTTTTCAGAATGTTAAAATCAATATTTCTTATAAGATAAAATAAGTTTGAAGTCTAAATTTCAAGTTTTTGAAAAGATATTTGAATATATTCAATTTTTACCAACTTTGAGTAATGTTTTTTTTAGATTTTTATTTTTTATAAAAAAAAACTGTCAATTCGATTTTTCTCAAAATTTTATCAGATGTCAAAAACATTATTTCTCGTTGCACAAAATTGTTTTGGAGATGAAATCATATTTTAATCGTGAAGTTTTGGAGGTGACAAATTTTTTTTCAGTTTTTTTTTGATTTATAAAAAAAACCGTTAAATGGATTTATTTTTAAAAAATATACTTGGTTGATATCACGTATTATATAAAATTTAATTCAAGTCTCTAGCGTTTTTGGATCGTAAGATATTTACGTTTAACCAATATTTACACCTTTTTTCAAACTTCTATGGTAAAAAACCACCCACGTAATTTTTTTAAGAGCCCTTTCTGCATCTTTCTGCCTTATTATCTGTATAACAAAATTTATTTGAAATTGATATCTCTTCTGGTTCTTGAGCTATGGACAACGAAAAAAACGTCGCGAACGTACTGACGTACGGACGTACGAACGTACTTACACACGCGCGCACAGACATCTTTCTAAAAATCTTTTATTTCGACTCTAGGGACATTGAAACGTCGAGAAATGTCAAAATTTCCAATTTGACAGATCGGACCCATTACAATAACTTCCTATGGGAAGTTAATAAAATAAAAATAAATGTTATTTTAAAACTTTTCCTTCTTTTTTCCTATTTTTTACCTATAACTTTTTCAGTTTCATTTCAATGGTACAAAGTGTATAAACATGAATTGTAGATAATTTAATTGTTAAAATCAATTTAATTATTATTAGTTTAATCCACCGATTTTGCCTATTGGCCAACTTTCGGAGAAAGCGCAAGATGCTAGGAACAAAGAAAACAGCATATATCGTGAGCTATTAACGAGAAAAACTTCGCTGTTGGACACAACAACGGATCTTTTAAATAGGCTATTGGTACCTTCGGACCCTTTTATAGCCAGTATAAGATGCATTCCGGAAATGAAATAAAGTGCAGGAAGTCTTAGACCGAAGTTCAATACTTGAGGGTACTAAAATGGATCTTACTTACATCAAGTAAGTGTGGCGATAACTTCATCAATCGCCAGCTCATTAACCTTACCTTAACTTGTATTTAAAACATGAGAATCTTACGCTCTTACAAGAAGGCCCTAAGGTGTGAAAGACTTTCTATTCTAAAACTTTTTTAAGAAAATTATTTAATTACTTCCGTTACAATTGTTTTGTATCATAATTATTTATTTGTTTATTGTTGAAAGATACAACAACATCGCTGCGTTGGCATCAAAATAACCTGTTGCTAATATAGCGACGGTATTTATTTTTTTTGACAAGTGTAGTTTATGGTCAAAATCCTACAGGTCATCATTTGTTTTATAGCATTTTGAAATACTTACAACATTTTTAAAAACAGTGTATTTTACTAAGACTATAACAACTTTTGATTCGTCAAACAACATTTTAAGAAACTTTATGAACAAACTTATTAAGCAACAATTTATGAATGGTCATTTTGAAAATAAATAAATTTATAGTAAAGCTAAAAAACTTGTCTTTTTTAAAGTATGTTTTTTTTATTACAGAAATACATCGATCTAAACACATTTAAAGAACCTTAGTTAATCAAAAAATCAAATCAAATGGGGTGGCGCAACAGTCCGTTGTGAACCAGGGCCTAGTGACTTACAACTCTCAACCATTCCTGTGTGCGAGTACTGTTGTCAGGAATGGAAGGGACCTACAATTTTAGGCCGAATCCGAACGGCTAGTTTGAGAAAGCACTTTTTCATGACAAGAATTACTCTTGAAGGATTTGTCAATTCCTCGAAAGAGGCAGTACCCGCGAAAATTATTTTTTTTTTTAAATTAAGGTGGCACAGGCAGGGATTGAACCCAGACCCCTTGCATGACAGTCCTACGCACTAACCATCATGCTACGGGTACTGCCTTAGTTAATCACTTGTTCGGAATTCGAGTTCTGCTTCTTTTCTAAGGTAAATATAAGAAAAGTTCAAATATTTTTGCAAAATAGGGACTTTCCCTCGGAATGAGAGATAGTAAGCCTGAAATTTGTTGTTAAGATGTGTTGGTTTTCTCAGCATTGAGGAAAAATTCATACTCATGAAATTTTGAAAATATTTTAGGATCAAGAACTTTGAGTTATAGGGAAATAGTGTGTGCCTGAAAAACAACATTTCCGACTTATAAGAACATCATTTAAAACTGAAGAATGTCAGAATTATGATCACATATAATTTTGAAATACAGATATTTGATCCACTTACTTCGACAAAATCTAAAATTATACAAAATTGGTAAGTGACTCAGTCAGACAGTAACGGTACTTATGCTATGCACTTCAGATTTGGCAACGTTAATTTTTCTAACAATCTAAGCTCCGTGAATTTCATCTTTTTTTAAAATATTGATTCTGAACTAAGAATTTGAACTTACCAGGGAACACTTACCTTTAAAATCAATATTGATGAACCTATTTATAAATACAGGAATATTTCGGGTATTTCAATAAGAGCGCTAAAAAAGTTTTTTAAATAAAACAAAAACGGTTTTTGATATCAATGAAATTCTTTATTCCTGTGAAAGTACGTTCGATGCCATTATGTATGGAACTCAATTTTTTTTATGGCGACTATGGGCACGCTTTCAGAAATCCAGACACTGAACTCAATTTTCGTAGGTTTCAAAGCATAAATCGACCGATACAGCTGCTATTTCACTTTCGCTATTCGTGCGGAGTACATCAATCGTTGCTTTTTGGCATAGGCTATGGAACCACATGTCTTTCAAGTCCATATCATGCAATTGTAGCCAAAAATATTCGGTTATAATTGAACAATAGCGATTCCCATTCACAGTAATATGCCGATCTTAATCATCACGGAAGAAGTACGGCCCAATGACCGCTCCGGCCCATAAACTACACTAAACTGTAATTTTTCGGAATGCAATGATGACTCATGGAGTACGTATGGATTGCTGTTTGACCAATACCGCATATTTTGTTTATTGACGAATCCGTTGAGCCAGAAATGAGCCTCATAGCTGAAGATGATTTTTCAATGAAAATCTTGTAAGGACGTTGAATGATCTGTTCGCAAAATTCGCCACAACGACGTCACAAAAACGTGTGAGAGACACATTTGGGATTTCTTGAACTGAAGCCTTAGCAGCAGCAATATTCTCAACATTACGGGCATTCTTTGACGGATCATTTTGTACAGTGCCTGTGGATTCAAATTTGTCCACTAGGCGCTCAAATGTTGATCGGTTAGGACGATTATGACGGCGATAACCGATAAAGTGTACGTAGCGCTCTTAACGTTGAGGTCACTGACTCCGAATTTCGATAGTAAATTTTAATAATTTCGACTCGTTGGTGGCTTATATATCTTTCCATAATAAAATAGCAATAATTACTGAAGATTTGATTTGCTCGAAAAGCTTTTAATGGCTTTCAAAATAGAGTAAGCCAGTTGTTACTATTTGACTAAAACAAATGTTCCTATTTTACTTATTTTAAATCCATGTTATTATTTAAGAATCAACAATATATTAGCTATAAAATTGAAATATTTTAAAACAATTTGTATCCATTAGTTCTTTTGTTAGATTTTGGTTCTCACTTTCGAAAAATCATATTTTTAAAGGAAACAAATTAAAATTTAGGGAACTCTTAATAGCATTTTCATCAATTTACAAACAATAAGTACAATATACGAAATTTAATGGTAATGATAAGATCTAAGAACTTTCGCAGTCAGATTGGTGAAGTTACAGAATACAAAATATTACAAAATTTTGATCTTCCTAAAGGGTTTTTTTGTTGTACTGTATAGAACTTTAACTGAACAATACTATTTTAAATTGCATCTATTTTTTCAACTGTCAGGGGATTTATATTGAGTTTGGCTACTAAACAAGCTTGACATTCATCCCAATTTTCATAATTGAATAATTGAATATTAATTTTGTTTGGTGATGAAGCTGACTTTGGAAGTAATGATGATGCTGAAGTGTATGTTGATTCAGAAAATCAGGCTCTTAAGCGTGCTTTAGTGGCTTGGTAAAATAATTGGTCTACACTTCTTTAATAATGATGCTGGCCAGAACTTTACAGACTGAATACTAACTTTTTCGTTTATTAAAGATGCACCCATAATGTGGAGGAGCTGTGATTGTAACAAGACGGCACCAAATGTCACACAATTTGTGGTATTTATTTATTAAAAGAAACGTTTGGTAACCTCATAGTTGTACGTTACATTTCCCTGAATTGGACTCCAAGATCGTGCGATAAAGGTGACACTTGCCTATTCTTTGTAAGTATATGTAAATTCGCTTATCTACTCTGATAAGTTTTAGACGATTGAACATTTGGAGGACAACATTCACCGCATTATTGCCAATGTTTCAAAAAAGTTATCAAAAATGCGACCTCGCTAGATTGCAGTACGTCCGAGCCAGACTTTTGCTAGAAAGCGTATTGATATTTTATTGTTAGAAGATGTTATAGGAAAATATTAAATATCACGTCATTGTAAACAAATTGTACTTGTTTTATTCCATTTCAATATATACCTCTAAAATAAAAACTATTTCACAGATGAATCTTACGACTAAAAATAACTGAGCTGGTGAATTCTGAAAACTTTACAAAATAGAAAGTTATACAAACAAAAAATTTTGACTCAAAGTATTACCGAAAAAACGTACATACGTAAGTGCGAAAGTTAAGAACCTTCAATATTTAAACATTTGGAGCTTGAATAAACATCCATATTTTTTTTGGTTAAGTTAAAAACTATTTTTCAATATTTGGCGATTTGCAACATAAAATCTGGTTTCAAAATTTCACAAGGATGTGTGACAAAGAATTTTATTAATAATCAAAAACAAATATTTATTAAGTATCGGATAGGAGTTACTTCTTTGAAAGTTGTTAATTCAATTTCAAATTATCAATCCAAAATTTAGATGTGTTTTTCAATATCCCAAGATTATCTTTCATCACAATAAAGTTTCTCTCATTAATATTAAATTTCATCAGAAAAGAGCACCGATAACCATCTAAATGATGTAAAAATAATAATATTTATTAACAAGGACTCTACGGCCGGCGTATATTATTTTTCTTTTTTTTTGTGAAGAACTTCTTTGATTTTTCATTTAATTTTCTCTTGTCTGAAACTGTTAAGCATGTTAACAAATTTTGCCCTAACTAGTAATCTAAAGAACCAATGTAGTTTAAATCACTTTAAAGTTAAAGATTATTCTTCCAAGTTAGCAGTTTCAAGAGAAAACTCATTTGTGTTTAATTTGAAAAAAGGCAACACGTTTTAGTAATAACTATTTCCTAAAAAATCTTTCCACAGAAGTGGGAACCTACTTATTAAAGAACAAAAAAAATTAAAAAGTGATCACTAAGCATCTAACGTATAAGAAAGTCCTTGCCATAATAATAATCTTTGATTTATGATTCTGAGTAAAAACTTTAAAATTGGAATATTAATAATAATTTTCTTGGCACACATGTGTTATCAAAAATTCTCTTTCCGACATCTTTTTTTTCTTTTGTTTTAACTTTCATATATACATAAATAAAATATATGTATGGTATGTAAAAGTATTTACCTATATTAGACAATGGGCGTGGGCCCATTTTAAAGTCTGTGTATTATATAAACCGTTATACCTACAAAGAACTTTACCACTTCTGCATATTAAAAACCATTTTAACATTATATTCCTCCAGAAAAAAAGTCCTTCTCGTCCTGCATTCCCATTTGAGAGCACATACATACACTTTATAAAATATACACAAACAAAAATTCCAATTCTCATATTCTAAAGTCCAAGAGCAGAAGAACATAACCAAACAAAAAAATATATTAAAATTTATGTATAAGTATACCCTCTAACACTCACACGAGTGAAAAATATTTCAAATTTTCTCAACCTCCTTTTTTTCAAGTTGTCATATACGAGCATAAAGTTGAAGACAACAAAAATAACCACTCTTATGCTCTCTGGCCAGCATTTTTGTCGGTTCCATATATAAACAATAGGTCCCAGGCGTTGGTTCCACACAAGCAACTTATCAAGAAATATGATTCCCATAGACACCCTCATTTTGAAATTCAACCCCAATGCCTCCACCACTCTTCTCAAAACTCCTGTTTAAAATTGTGAGGACAAAACAAAAAACGAAAAAAGCTAAAGATATGGAACAAGAATAAGAAAAAGAATTTATATGCCTCTGCCCATATTTCCCTATGAATTTGTGAAAAACGCTTTTTTATTGGGCAATTTCAAGCGCATGTCCCCCGCGCGCGTACATAGACGCATGTCGTCGTCCTTCCCGTCCTCGCATAACCAGCAACAGAACCAGCTCCAGCAGCAGCATACCTACCGCACGGACAACAAACGACGACGAGGACGACACGGGAACGACGACGACGTTGAAGTCGAAGTCGACGTTTACAATGCCGCACTGCATATAACCAGGCGATATTAATATTTGACTATACCTCCACCGAATAAAGTAGTTTTTCTCATTTAAAAATTCCACTTTCCACCCCCAGACCCCAGCAACCCAAAACAGTGCAGTGACTTTTCATCCCCAAAATAAAATAAAAAAATAAAAAATGAAATAAAGAAGAAAAAAGAAGGACTCTGATGGTAGAATATAGCAAAACGGGACGCCCCCAATTTTTTTTTCTCGCTCATATTTTCACATTTTTGAATTTATGAAAAGTTATTCTCTCCCCCTCCCCCCAATTTCAACCTCGAACCCTCTGAACCCCAATGAAAACACATTCAAACAAACAGGACTAAACAGACACCTGCAACGACAGCTCCTTTCGAATTGTATATGTACTCGTCCTTTGTGAGTGTATGCTCGTTTGCAAAGGGAAGAAGTAGGAGGATGGGGAGGTGGTGAAATAGGAGGAAGAGGGTTGAGTAAAAATTTTCCATTTTCCATTTTTCTCTGTCTCTCTGTTTCCATACCGAAGGCGAAGCTAAAACTGAAAAAAGGCACCTCCAACCCTTGTTTTCGGCCAACAGTGGGTGGCATTAGATTGGAAATTTTAATATGAATTTCCCTCCACTTACCAACTCCCGATTAACCCGTCGCTACACCACAACCCCAGAGAGGGATGGCTCTCTTATGGTGGGGTTCTATTATGTTTGCCCTGCAGCTTTTATTATTTTCTATGGAAAATTCAAGATCTTTTTGTTTGCATTTTCAAGTGGATGCACATGTGTCCCCCAACTGCCAATTCTTTTGTGGTGGGAAATATGAAGCTCCCCCCTCCCCATCACCCATTGCACAACATCATTCAGTTTCAGGTTATATCACTCTAACTCTCTTTCTTCCTTCCTCCTCTAAACAATTTCTATGATGGAAAATTATTTTTTAAATATTTATGACCGTTCTCAGTGGTGGTGCTGTATATTTTCTTATTTTGCAATATTTCAATTGCTCTGATGGTTTATTGAAATTAAAAATAAAATTTATCATGAAAAATGAATGAACTTTTTGAAAACTATACGTTTTTGATACATATTCGACTTTCATATAGGTATAAAGATGTAAGATCCGCTTTCGATTCGATGGATTTGAGAGGACTTTTTTTTTGATAACTTTGGGGGAAAAGATGACTCTCTTCAGGAACGTCCTCTCGTGGAAAATGTGTTTTTAAATTTTTCTTCTTTCATAAGTTTTGAGAATATAGAAAAATGAAAATATTTATGAAGTATATAAATGTATTTGATTGGTTTTGGGTTTTTGGCATCCAGAGTCAGAGTAAGAGTCAGAGAAGAAGAAGATTACAAAAATATTAATGTTAATTCAAAATTGAACTTTTAATATTAAAAGGAAAGTTTTATCACATATAAAATAACCTTGAGACTTGAGTGTGAAAAATATATACATATGTATGTACGTACAGGGAGGTTATTAGGTTATTGAGTTTATTTTGAGAAGACAATTTTGGAAAAGGGAAAAGAAGTGCGTGGGTAGAAATTCTTATGGAAATACCAACTTTTGAACTCAAAAATACAAATAATGTTTTCAAGGACTTAATATGTCTGCTTTTTTCGTGCTAACAAATTCCTGAATCAAGAGGCCGAATAGTCCGTAGAGAACCAGGGCCTACTAATGAGTCAAATCTGGGATAAAGAGGACCGAGAATGTTTATGTAGAATCCAAATGGCTTATTTGAGAAAGCCCTTTTTACGTCATTATTTGCTCTAGGAGGATGTGGCAATTCCTTGCAAGAGACAATACTAATAGAAATTAGTTGAGATGTTACAGGAATGGATTGAACCCAAGACTTCTAGCATGACAGTCTTACGCCATAACCATCACATCACGGGTACTACCGAGAATATAATATATTTATGTGTATGGAATGACAAATTGATTATTTCGAAGCCTCTGTTTCATTTTAATTTACTTTGCATTTCAAATGAATAATCAGAGAAATTAAACTTACATAATACAAATAATCTATGACACTAAACTCAAAACAGTAGTTTTAAAAACATCTCTGCTTAAAGACAAGTCAATATTTTGATAAATTATATTAAACTCAGAGCTGGATCGCGAAATTGGATCGGATCTACCGTAGTTTGTAAAAGAACGGGGAATAAAAAAGAGTGTCTGCCTCATCCTCAACTGCCTTGAGGGAGCATACAAAGAAAAAAAGAAAAAGAAGTTTTGGCCAATCAATACGATTACAGAAAGTGTCTCTAGCAAGCATTATTAAATAATGCCTTCTTCTAGCTTCAAGAGACTTTAAGTCAATTAACAAGCATCTATCACTATACCTAGGCAAGATATTGTCAACCCAATTAAGTTTTCGCAACTCATACCTTGAGGATTTTTTCTGAACAAATTCAATTCGATTTATATCCACCCAATACGATAGACACCATTTACAACATGCATACTCTAGGACAGATCTTATAAGTGAAATGTACAAAGATTTAATCGTGTACGGATCCGAAAACTGTTTCGAGCTACGAATTATGAATCCAAGCAATTTATTTGCTTTAGAAATTATATAGTTCAAGTGCAATTCAAAGGATAATTTCGAATCGAGAATAACGCCTAAGTCTTTTTGGCTATGCACTGACTCAAGCGGTATGTCAGAAATAACGTAAGAATGATTAATAACACTAGGCGACCTTGTAAATGTATTGCTTTTACATTTAGGTACATTCAAGAACAGACGATTTTCACTACACCCAGCTGATACTTCATCTAAATCATATTGAAGTCTATGACAATCCAGTTCACACTTAATTTTCTTAAAAAGGTTAAGATCATCTGCAAATAGCAAACAGTCAGAATTCCGAATTCTAGGTGGTATATAATTGATAAATAGTATGAAGAGGAGAGGCTGCCCTGATGAGGAACGCCTGAATGATTAAGAATCTCCTTTGATACCACTGTTCCAATTTTTACTGCTTGCGATTAGTCAGGTAATTTTAAAACCACTTAAGAAGGCTAGAGTGTAAACCTAAACATTTTAATTTCATTAGCAGAATATCATGTTGAACTCTATCGAATGCTTTAGAGAAGTCTGTATAAATAGCATCCATCTGGTTTACACGTTCAATACCTTTATAATACAGAAATTCGCAAACAAGGCTAGATTTGTTACCGTCGATCTATCAGTAACAAACCATGTTGATCTACGGATATACTCGAACTAACGTCGTCATAAATGCATTTTTTCACAATCGGTTCAAAAATTTTCGGTATTAATTTGTTTTAAGCTTGATTTACATATTGGACTTATCATCAAAAGTTTCCACTCATCCAAAAATTCACCGGTAGAACGTGATAAGTTGAAAAGTTTAGTAAGTGGAACTGCAAGACTATGAGCACACATTTTAAGTAAAGCTGAAAAAAATTTATCAGGGGTAAGCTTAAAATCGGATTTCAAAGATGAAAGCTGAAGTAAAACCTGATCCACTGACAAACTAAAGCTTCCTAAATTAGTGATCGATTCACAACATTGAATTTCATGTGAAGCCGTAAGAGAATTAAGAACATAGTTAGATTGGAAATAAGACGCAAACATATCGCATACAACGTCCTCTTCATTTGACGATTGATTACGGTAATTCATACTTACCATTTGACTTACGTTTAGAAGAGACGAACTTCCAAAAGGCGCGAGAGTCATTTTTTATATTACTCTCAATAATTTATATGACCCGGTTCAACATTATTTGTGGTGTTATTTCACCTCAAGTAATGGTGTTAAGAAAAGTCTAAGAGGATTTCGGTATAATATAAATGTTCTTATAGAAAATTAATTTTTATCGACATAACCTCTTGGCACCTGTATGAAGATTGGAACTTTTTAGTTAACAAATTCAACTTATCGAAGGGAAAGTCTCTATCTAAGTTCTTTCGAAATTTCATGGGCATAGAGTTTAATAGTGCTAATTTAAGATTATGGTAAATTTCATCATTTATATCCATGTAAATCTTCTCAGATTTCCAGATCGACTTTGGTAATATTGTCGTATGTCAGTACCATCTTTTGATTTGCTATTGGAAAATGTTCGACCAAAATAAACAAGGCAAAGGAAAGCAATTAGTCCAGAACAACGGCTGGTTTTATGTTCAAGTTTAGTTTTTTATTTTTTATTCGTATTCTTAAGTATTTCAGATCTAATATTTTGAATGTCAGTTCTTATCTCAAGTTTTTCAAAATTGTTAAATTGTGCCATTAACGCAAATGACTTTTCAAAATTGAAGGGAATCACTAACCTCTTCTTTTGTTCTGCCTTTTGCTTTAACATTTGGAGTCTTTCTTTTTCTTACTCTAGAAATGACTGCTTAGTCAAACAAATGCAACCACCCAAGACAACAGACCCGTTATAATTGAAGCTCAAGCAATGCGTTGAATACAAGAAATGAGCTTGCGCAATATTTTTGGAAATTCAGGCATTGAACAAAAAACACTATTTGTAATTAATGATGATATAAATAAGAACTTACCAAAACAATTACAAATGTGTCCAACTTTTTCCCAGTCTTTATCGGTGACATTTTTATTTTGGTAATTTTTGTGGACGTCCTGCCATAGCACTGGGCGGCCTTGGACAGCTGAAATTAAGCTTATACACATCTTTATAAAATTGAAACAGATTTGATTGCAGAGCGACGTCTCGTCGTTCTATCGCTTAAAAAATCACTCAGTCGCTAGGGGTTTATGTGGCCACCTCCATACGATTTCATGTGCTCTAATTTTATTGCGTCGTTCAGCGACTCGTCGCTCACCCTAACGCGAAAGCTTAATTTCTAAATTTGAAGCATGAATTTAATTACAACACCATTTTTTTTGTAATTAAAAAAAGTTAAAATATTAACTTTTTTTGTTCTTTGTTGAGCGAAAACCATTTCTAATCAGTCTAAGGTGTTCTTCAATTTTTGGGAAAGACCTTTCGATTTACAACAATTCATTTGAAAGCTTCCATTTCATAAATCTAAAAGGCAAACAAACATTTAGTTTTCTTCGAAATAATCTTATAACATACAAGGGAAACCATTTTACATCCGGTAAAATTTCAATTAAAATAAACTTTTTTTTAAAATATGAAATGAATAAAAAATGTTAGTAAATATTGATAAGAATTGTTTTTCGACTTGAATATATTGAAACAAAATAATGACATTATTAGAACTAAACTGTAAGAGATCGTTAAGCTTGATGCGCAATTTTGACCTCTAATCACTAATTAAGAGTCTGCAGTCAAATTTGATTGTCCCGAATTAGTCTTCTTTTTTTCTATTTTTTTGCTGAGCCTTTTCATTTTTTTTTTCATTTATTACGTATTTTTATATACTAACACAGTAAGATAAATCTTATAAAATAGTGCAAGTTTGTGAATAATATAATACATGGAATATAAAAAAAATTATTGTACATGTTTAGTAATTTATTATGGAAAAGGATAATATAATATGAATAATAAATAGATGTAAACCTAGATGGCAAGAAATAGATAAGGAAATTGAAGCTTAGAAAGAAAGAGATAGAAAAAAAAAGATAGACTATAAAAGGTTAAGTTAGTTGCTTTGTTGTTTTAAAAATTCCATTAGTTCGTTGTGAAAATGATTGATGCTACTTATTTTTCTCAGAGAAGATGGGAGTGAGTTCCAGAGTCGGATGGCGGCGATGAAGAATTGTCGTTCAGATGTCAGGCAGTTGAATCTAGGGAGTATTAAATAGATCGCACGGTTTGATTCCGCGAAGCGAAGAATCTCGAAAAGATAATTTGGTTCGCGTGATTGAATTATATTATAAAGCATTTTAAGGGTTCGAAATTGAAGGAAATTTTCAAATGACATATCAAGAAGGCTCACACTCAAGTGCGAAACATGATCATATTTTCTAAGTCCGTAGATATAACGAATGGTGCTATTGAAAGCGACTTTTAGTTTTTGTTTACAAAACGAATCACAGTTTAGGAAAATTTCACAACCCTGAGTAAGTACGGGTATTATTAGGGTTTTTGCCAGCATAAATCGTGTATTTATTGGGGTGTATTGTTGGAAAGTCCAAAGAGTGCGGAGAACTCCATAAGTTTTCCCGACAATAGAGTAAATATGATTGTTCCATGTTAGCGTTCGGTTAAAGATCATTCCTAAATTCTTAGCTGTGCTTACGAATTCTAGTGCAATGTTGTTTAATGTAATTAATGGGAAGTAGGTTAAATCCAAGGGTTTTTTCGAAATTACCAAACATTTGCAATTATTGGGATTGAGACTTAAGCCGTTGCTATTTGACCAACCAAAAATCAAACCAAGCTCCTCATTAATTGTAAATACGCAATTCTCAATTAGGCCGAGTGAACAGCTTTTGTATATTTCAGTAGCAATTTTTTGAAAACTTTTGCCATGATGGGCATAAATGATATTGTAAGGCGTTACAATATGTTGGGGAACATATTTTAGTTAAGGTATTATAAATTGGAGTTTTTTTGAATTCTATTGAAGACATTTCCTTTAAAAAATCAGTAGTGATAACTTATGTTGACACTTCGTTTATACTTCTTTCAGCGTGACAAAAGGAATTTCAAATTCGTCGTTCCTATATCAACAAACTGAAAGTAATCTGTTACCGTATATGCTGGCAATGATTTAAAATCATTGGCGATATGTTGTTTCTTGAAATTTTATTAGAGGGTTTTGTGTCTATGGTTGTTTAAGACGCTTTGGAGGTGTTTTCCATATGGTATGCGATATCTGTAGTTAGACTTTTCAGAATTCTACTTAGCGAATCACTCACGATTTCCTTAAACCGTAAAAAACTAACAACTGGGTAATCTTCCAACTGTTCTGTTCTTACCTTTTTTTTTCCAAAATCAAATACAAATCCAAAAAAGGCCAATGATTCAAATTGGAAACAGAATAAAAATAAGCAACTTCGAAAGCAAGGACTTCAATACCTTGGCTATACAAGGAAAAATAAAACTATTAAACAAGATACGATTCGAAAAGCCAGAGTCATTGGTGCTTCTTGCTCTTCCAAATACTGTAAAAAATCGATTCTGTAGTACGTCTACTGAAGCCAATAGGACCTCAATTTTTGAAAATTTTTGGACTAAAATGGATCGGTCACAAGGGAAAGTTTTCGTTTGCAACCACGTCCAACTATTGGAAGTTTCAAGAAGGCAGATTTTTGCAGATCACTCAAGAAGGTCTCAAAGTTTTTTTTATTTTTTACCCTCAAATGAAAAAGGTAGCAACATTTTTTTATAACTTTTAATCCAAATGACACTTTTCACAAATAAACCCTTTCAGGTACAAAATTGCAAGTTTGTCGACAAAAGTTTATGAACACAATTTGAATTGGAGATCAAACCATTCACTTTTGGGTAAAAAAAGTTCCTTTTCGATGCATGGTTCCAGTGTTTACAAGAAATATTATGATAGTAATGATAACTCTGAAAGAAAAAACAAAAATGATTTTTTGAAGAATTTCTTGGAACAATTACCAAAGCTCCCATCACATTACTCTAGAAAAGATTCATCGAAGCTTTTTCTTGAGCCACAGTTTGTATCCCAACAAAGTTTGTTTGATTTCTATAAAGAGCATTGCAAGGTTGATTCTCTCTCAATAAAAAAATTTGAGAACTATTATTGATAGATCTCTCTATCAGCTTAAAAAAGACCAATGTGATCTGTGCACAAAATTCCAACAAAAAACAACAACTGCCGAGGAATATGAATCCCACATTCGATCAAAAGAACAAGCAAGGCTTTAAATGGCAAACGATAAAAAAGGCAGAAAATGGAAAAGCTATGGTGCTCACTATGGATTTACAAGCAACAAAAACAAGCCTCCAATTGAGTGTTAGCGCTGCCTATTACAAAACAAAGCTGTCTTGTCACAATTTCACAATTTTCAAGCTACATGCTTCTGGTTCACAGAAATCGATACTGTTTCATTTCCTGCTTCAAAATATCCCATAATAATTTATTCAGTTTTTTGTGTCTCCTGTAAAATTTACAAAATGCTACATAGGAGGTATTTACAGTTAACCGTCGATATAATGCTTTCTCATTTTTCTCACACAATTCGCTTAATAGAAAGAAAAAAGGGGTTTTATTTTTACAGGGTTGTAAAGAGAACTCTATTTTAACGAAATATCCCTGAAATTTTATATTTTAAGCTTGGTGAAACAGAAGGCCAGATAAAATCTAAAAAGCTTTTAGATAAAAGTGCTTTTAGCGTTTCTTTATAAATCGGACATAAATTGGTTTAACGTCCCGAAAAACTTGGAAAACAGCTTGCTTGCATACTTCACCAAGTTCTTCAAATGACGATTTGGCTTATTACAAGCTAATATAATTAATTTACAATAAATTGAACTAATATTTACCCTTTCAGGTTATTTTTTATTAAAAGTCTATCTGGCTTTTGAAAAATTAGAAACAACATTCTATTATGGATTTCAATACGACTTCATTTTAATTTAATCTTGCAGTCTCCTATCGATCCAACGTAGGCATATATTTATATGTGGAGTTTGGATTCGTTTCGATTTCTCAATCCACTCTTGTAATCGGGGTCTTAGTTCACCATAATTGCAATAGTTGGGAATCCATGCATTTAAACCCAATGAACACGACCATTACTTCTCTTCGCAGCCATTTCGGCCGCCATGACATATTTTAGTTCATATCCGGTCAACATTTTTCGGTTATCTTTGGTATTTGGCAGTACCTTACTGTTTGTGAAATTCTTGTGTTCGCGTTTGTCTCGAATTCGAAACCAAAAAATTAGTTAAAAATATTTATTTTCAATGTGCGGTAAAAAAAAGTTTAAACAAAATATGAAGTTAGTAGTTAAGTTTAAGTTAATGCAATAAAAATATGGAGGGGAGGTTACGTGTTTTTTCTTGTAAAATGTGAATTACGGTTAAATTATTTTCTTTTCCATGCATTTCGTAGCTCGGTCATCGTCGTGCGTCGCTCGTCTCGTCGTCGGTTGGTTGGTTTGTTTTGTAGTTTTGGCAATATTAAATGGCGGTTTAATTTGAAAATTTGAATTCGGTTCGTTTGAGCAAAATAAGAAAATTTATTTAAATTGTGCAGAAAAAAAGTGAATAAAAATAAAAGTTCGATTATTAAAAAATGCGTAAATCATGGTGGTGTCTCGTATCGCGATTGGTCCCGGTTGTGTTGACAAAGAATTTTAGATGTTACTTTTTTGAAAATATAATTTGAATGAAAATGGGTAAGCAATTGAGCTAAAAATTTCAAGAATAAATAGCAGTTTTAGCTGTTTTCTATTATGTTGTGATATTTGGCTAGTTTAAGCATTGTTGACATATTTTTGTAGTTTCAAATTTTGTGTTTCAAATCTGTCAATTAAAATGACGGCGTGATAATATTTTATTTATGTGACGCCATGATATTTTTCACAATATAAAAGTGTCACATTGATTTAGGAAGGTTTGTTAAAATGTTTAATTACGCCTTTTATTAGAATCAAGAACCAAAAGTATTTATTAAGGGAGCTTAAAAAAATATATGCAATATACAAATTTTAAGATATTTAATTTCCGTTTAAAAGAGGTTTTACTTCATGCTGCTGTACAGTGGATAAACTTGCCCTAACCTATGCCTTATCCCTGATTTTAGTTTCTGATAGTGCTGAATATTTCGAGTTGCTTAAGGCGTTAGCGAAGAATTAATGCGCCCTTTATTTTGCCCCCTTAATATAATGAGTTTTTTTTATCTAGGGTTATCCATTTTCAGGTTTCAAAGGTGCTTTTTTTTCAAAGTTGTAATTTAAATTATTTTAAAAACAATTTAAAATACAAACAATATTTTTGATGTAATGAAATTTTGATTTCGATTTTTATACAAAATTAACTGAATATCGAAAACAATATTTTCTGTGAGATAAAATAAGTTTGAAATAAATTTGAAACCGATGTTTTTAAGTTTTGGAAAAGACATTTGAGTCAAAAATCAATTTTTACTAACTTTTAGTAATGTTAAATTGTTTTGGAGATAAAATCATTTTGTATTCGTAAAATTTTCGATGTGACGAATTTTTTTTCAGTTTTTTTGATTGATAAAAAAACCGTTCATTGGATTTTTTTTTTCAAAAAATACACTTTTTTTGGTATCACTTTGCAATAAATAGATATTTAGTGTTAACCAAAATGTTCGACTTAGAAAAATTGATTTTCGATTCAAAGATCTTTTCAAAAATTAAAAATATTGGCTTCAAACTAATTGTATCTCTTTAGAAAATATCGTTTCCGACATTCGGTAATTTTTTAACTTTCCATAGGAAGTTATTGTAATGGGACCGATTTGTCAAATCGAAAATTTTGACATTTCTCGACGTTTCAAGGTCCCTAGAGTCGAAATAAAAGATTTTTAGAAAGATGGCTGTGCACGCGTGTGTATGTACTACGTTAGTACGTCCGTAAGTTCGCGACGGTTTTTTTCGTCGTCCATAGCTCAAGAACCAGAAGAGATATCGGTTTCAAATAAATTTTGTTATACAGATAATAAGGTAGAAAGATGCAGAAACGGCTCTCTAGAAAATTGCGTGGGTGGTTTTTTTTATCATAGCAGTTTGAAAATTTTGGTTAACCCTAAATATCTTACGAACCAAAAACGCTAGAGACTTAAAATAAATTTTATATAATATACTGTAACGTGATATCAAAGAATTATATTTTTTGAAAAAAATCCATATAACGGTTTTTTTTTATAAATCAAAAAAACTGAAAAAAAAATAATGTTTTCGACATCTGATAAAATTTTGAGGAAAATCAAATTGGCAGTTTTTTTTTATAAAAAATAAAAATCTAAAAAAAACATTACTCAAAGTTGGTAAAAATTGAATATCGAATCATACATATATCTTTTCAAAAACTTGAAATTTAGGCTTCAAGCTTATTTTATCTTATAAGAACTATTGTTTTCAACATTCTGAAAAATGTAGAGAAAAATCGAATTGACAGTTTTTTTTACAAAAAAATTAAAACCTAAAAACAAAATTAATAAAAGTTGGTAAAAAATGATTTTCTTTTCAAAAATTCGAGATAATAGCTTCTATTTAATTTTTTCTTATAAGAAATATTGTTTTCAACATTAGGACAAATTAAAAAAAAAATCGAATTGATAGTTTTTTTACAAAAAATAAAAACCTAAAAAAAATGTAAAAAATTTGGTAAAAAAATGATTTTCGACTCAAATATCTTTTCAAAAATTTGAAATATTGGCTTCTAACTAATTTGATCTTATGAGAAATATTGTTTTCAACATTCGATAAAATAAAAAAAAAACGTATTGACAGTTTTTTTACAAACAAAATAAAACTCTTAAAAACAAAAAAAAACAGTACTAAAACTTGATAAAAATTTACTTTCGACTCAAATAGTTTTTCAAAACTTAAAAATATTGGCTTCAAAATTCAAACTTAAAATTCCGGTTTTTCAAAAAAAAATAAAATCTACAAAAATAGTACACAAATTTGGTAAAAATTGATAGGAGTACATAAAACTTTTAATCAAGACAAATCGACAGACGGAATGGGAAGTTATCAGTGTGGGTCGCATCACAGCCTCTTTTTTGTTTGGATATCAGATTTGAACCCGTCCAAAACGAAAAGTAATTTCTAACCCAACTAAGCAAACTGTCTTACCAAACACTTTTTGGTCAGTAAATTTTGTGGTACTGTCATTATCTCTTCGTGCGTCGGTCATGGATGGTAAAATTAAGAAGTAACAATCCTAACAGACAATGCTCCTCATTTCCATGTAATTCCCATTAGACTTGTCATGCATATTTAAATGGCAGCTAACACGCTCGCTGTCTGCAGCAACCAGTCACTCACTTGTCGCAGCCACATCCTTTAAAATGGCATAAATTAAAACAAGCAACAAAATTAAAACCAATACACTCGCAAAAAAAGAAACTCGTGTTTCTAAATACATACGTAAAGTTATACGCAATACGATATACGACTTCAACTTGGACTTGGACTATTGCCGCCATGTTCTTCCCGGGCCGGGACTAAAACGTACAACGGTCAATGTTGACTTAAATGTCGCTGCTTTCTGGCCGCTCACTGCCTGATGCATGAATCTACCGACTTAGTTTTAGACGACGGCGACGCGGGGTTTTGTTTTTGTTATGCGTTTAGTTGTGCGCAAATTCGCGCTCGTCGTTGCTCCATGTATTCCTCATGTCCCTGTCTCCATTCCCGGTCCTATCCTGCAGTCCAGATTGGATTCATCATGCGTTGTCGTCCATCACCAACATACACAAAAACTTGATGGATTGGTGGGATGTGAAAGAACTGTATAAGAATGCATCTCTTGAATCTTGAATCTTTGGATATCAGCATACAACTCTACACTCCGCTTGCTCGTAGTAGAGGTTCCTTGAAAGGGGCAGAAATATCGAACTGTTGTACAGCTTTTTTGTTCATTGGCCAAGTTAAGTATAAACAACAACCATTTTACCGCTTTCCTGATGAGGAGTCTGGACCGCGTGTATCTATCTTCGTATATTCTGCAGCAATCTGGGATTTAAATTCTGGTAGTCGTCGCACGCTCTGTACTGTTCCATCAAACTCTCTAGGTGATGAAGATTTAATTAAAAAACAAACAGTATTACTTATATGGCCAGACTGGAACCACTTATTTGGGCCATCACAAGAACCTTTACCGGCTGATGATGTCTGTTTGCCTTCTGCATGCTGCCGGGTGTGAGATAAGTCTACTTTGTATGCAGACTTTGAATGAGACGAATATGTAATCTTACGCGTACCTGAATGTAGATGTTAGAGTACAATTCTATTGAAATTTTTATTGAAGCAGCATGATACCATAAGTCTCTACATTATTACAAATCACCCATTACATTTTTATTTAAACATTTTTAAAGAGAATTTTTAATAATGCAGTTAAGATGCAGTGCATTGGAAGCATTTTTTAATTTACGTGCATGTATACTAGAATCTAGAAACCTAGACATAAGGACAATGGAATTAAGTTTAATAAGGGGAGCTATAACCCTACTTGAGAGAGTATCCTAAACATATTCAATTCAGAAAAATGCATGAAATCCTTATTTGAATCGATAGTACGGTCCATATAATTTAACGTTTGAAGATTATTCAATGCAAATCTTACCCTTGACTGCGCCCCAAATGGTTTATACGCTTAGTCCAAATACTCTTTCGAACATTTCGGCCGGTATCTCACGAATAAATACTTTAATGTTGTCTTCCAATACCCGTGGCATGATGGTTAGTGCGTTGGACTGTCATGCGAGAGGTCTTGGGTTCCATCCCTGCCTATGCCATTTACAGTTTTTTTTTCACGGGTACTGTCTCTTGCGAGGAATTGACAAATTCTACAACAGTAATTCTTGTCATGAAAAGTGCTTTCTCAAATTTGTCGTTCGGATTCGGCTTAAAACTGTAGGTCCCTTCCATTCCTGATCACAGTACTCGCACACAGGAATGGTTGAGAGTTGTTAGTCACTAAGCCCTGGTTCACAACGGACTCAACAGTCACCCGTTTGATTTTTTTTGTTGTCTTCCAATGCTTGAATTGAAGCATGGCTTATGTGTATAAGCATGAGCTTTAAGCCCCATAAAAAATAATCTTACTTACTTACTTAAAGTGGCGCTACAGTCCAGGTGGACCTGGGCCTCATTCAACATGCGTCGTCAGCCAGCTCGGTCCCAAGCTAGCTGTCTCCAGTTTCGAACGCCAAGTTGGTTGAGGTCTTCAACCACGTGCGTGCTCCACCTTAATCGCGGTCTTCCTCTATTGCGCACTCCCTTCGAATTGGGTTCGAATACCTTCCGGGCTGGAGCGTTGATGTCCATTCGCTCTACATGACCTAGCCATCTATGTTGTTGGACTTCTGTTATTTTTCTGTTAATTTGTTTAGTGTCGCTGTACAGCCCGTACAGTTTGTATTTTATCTTCTCTCTTATCTTTCTTTGACAGTTAAATCACACGATCTAGGTGGTCAATTGACCGGTCCCGAACTTAAATAAAATGTTCACCGAACTCGACTCTCAATAGGTCCGTTGTTGCACGTGCTGTGTCGCATGTGGCACCGTTTAGTTGAAACCACATGTCATGCTAGTCAAGCTCTTGCATTTTGTGGCAAAAAAAGTTGGATATCATCTCACGGTAGTACGGTTCAATGATGCCACCAGCCCATAAACCTCACCAAACTGTGACTTTTTCTGGATGCATTGGTAGCTCTTGAAATGCTTCTGGCTGATATTTACTTCAATTCTGCAATTCTGCTTATTTACGTACCCATTGACCCAAAAATAATTGGGTCCATTCCTAATCACAGTACTTGCACACAGGAATGGTTGAGAGTTGTCAGTCACTAGGCCCTAGTGCATAAACGGGCTGTTGTGCCACCCAATTTATTTTATTATATACGTATGATCAGCCTTTAATTAATATAGGAACGAAAGCTTAAAGTGCTGCTATAAGAGACACAATTATTTTTAAAAGAATATTAGACAAAAGATCGCTTATGAATGTAGAAAAGAAATATGGAGATAAAACAGAGCCCTGTGGCATCCCATTTTTATTTGCAAGAATTCCATATTTGATTATTTGACTTTGTTCTGTTTGTTTAATTATTGTTAAAATTTTCAGCGTTAGTATTCTTTGTGATTTGTATTGAAAGTGATCTGAGACTTCAAAAAACCTCAGAAGAAAAAGACTAACTGGCTTGAATTACTTTGGCCAATTCATATCATATCTACTTCAGATATCTTTGTACTCTTATAGCTCCTTCGGAATTTCCATTGAAATATGAGTTAAGTATCATTGATATGCACACCCAGTTCAGAACAAAATAAGTTGCAAACTATCGAACTCTAGCATTCACTCCGGATGGTAATGCCCTGACATATCTCACACACACATTTTTGGCTTGTTTAAAATGAAATCCGGCCCAATCACGCCGCCCACCGTCTCAGCCCAAATCTTTAGCAAAGAGTGCATTTTTATTTTAAATTCAAGTTACTGAAAAATGAGGCTTCATGCCGTTGTTGACTTTTCAATAAAAATTAAGTTTGTAGCCCATTCAATTAGCAGACTTTGTTGCCTGACATCTTTTGTCTTTAACACCAGGCTTGAGTTTTTTCAGAGTGCAGTCCTTATAGTAACAATGGAAACTTGGCTGCAATCTTCGGATCGGCACGAAATAAATTCAATCGGATTGTTCTGCAAACTCTTATGAACTTCGACAGGTCTCACGTTTCTCACCAATTGATTCCGTTTTCGTGGTACGATGGTTTGTTTGTAGGGCTGTTAATCCCCAGCCTGTTTCACCAAGAAGTTTACTTAAATCTGTCTTTTGCAAAAAAATTTCTTGAGAAATCATGAGAAAGTGCTTCCCAAATCAGTCGTTCGGAATCGGAATAAAATCTGTATCGGACCCCTAAATTCTTGAAAGAAATCGAACACAGACATTTTTGAGAGTTGTATGTCACAAGGTTTTGGTTTTATTTCGACCTTAAGCCCTTTTTCCCCAAGCATTTGTGGATTTTCAGAACCTTTGGTAGTATGAATATGGCGATATTGATATAAACGAAAAGTGTGGAACGTTGCTCAAACTGAATGCTCTCTTTATAACTTTTATGTGCTGTAAAATGCTAATTTGGGCCAGTTCAGATTACAGGATTAAGGAATTTGAAGGCAAGGCAAGTTTCTAGTATTTGATTGATAAATTATCAAACTGAATTTCTTGCAATTTAGGAAACATTTTTGATAAGTTAGTTGAGCAAAGTCTACTATCGAGTCAAGTCCACTTCTGTCAGTTAATTTTTATTTTCCTGGTCTACAATATTTCTTTAGCTGACTTTCTGAGTCAGCTAAATTCGAGTTTGGTGTGTAGTCTACAGGAGTCTACTCAGCTCAAGTTCGATATCTTTTTCAAAGTAGATTTCATACAGTTCATGACTGTAGCGTCTCCCGAACTGATCTTCCTCACATAAGGGCCAATAATAATTCTTCGTATGTAGAACTGTTCTCTTAAACTCAATTAAGCGGTTGAAGTGCCTTTTACAAACCACGTAGGTAGAAGTAAGGTTTTAAGTATGAAATAGTGATATCTGAAAAAGTAGAGTTGTCTCAACTTCACATTAAGTCTTGTTGTGTGAATCTAATCCATGCTAGAAAATATAAATGTGGCTCAAAACTTCAAAGCCATAATCTGATGGCAATCTACGATCCTAAGAATATCAAAACATTACACAAGTATTTATTTCTATTTTTATAAGTGTGTTTCGATATTGAAGTCGGAGTTTTTGGGGCTAATGAATTCAGTAAAAATTTAACAGACCCCTTGTTGTAAAAGAATGCAATATTTTTTTAATGCAATTTTCATTCTTTAAATTGTTTTGTAAACTTTGCATTCTTAGCTTTGCCACTTCCCTCCATGAACCCTTTGTTCTCTAGCCCCTTTGAAATTTTATCCAAGTTTTATGACGAAATCAATCTTGTTCAATAAAAGTTTTTTTTTTCAAGACATAACGCATAAAAGACTGCATCAAGCATAACTAGAGTGACATTCAAACTGCAACTCGATTTGCGAGGAATTGACAAATTTTCCAAAAGTAATTTTTTTCAAATAAACCGTTTGGATTCACGATGAGTATTGTAGGTGCCTTAAATTACTGATATTGTTGAGGGTTGTAAGTCACTAAGACCTCTGGATCCCTACGGTATAGTTTATTTATTTATTTTTACTAGGATTCAATTCCAGAAAAGCTGTCGTTCCACCAATATTTTCTATAAGCTGTTGCCTTTCTCATGGGTTAATTAAAGCCTTTTAAAATAAATAAGTCAATTAGTACTTTGTAACCGAAAATAGGCTCAACAGCTGATGGCTTTTATTTTATATATGAAAATGATAATCAAGGCTTTTTGGTTTTTTTATGTAATTTCGGATCTTTGATTTTATCATTGTATCTATGTTTATAAACAAACCTAAAATCATTCCTTGAATGAAGTTTTTGTCTCAGGTCAGGGTGGTACATATGTATGTATCTAAAATATCGTTTCTTTAGCTTAATTCAAGGTTAGTACCTACACCTAACTATTTGTTTTTCCTCTTTCCTTTTATTGTTTTTCTTTTCGTCCTTGTACCAAAACTACATATATCCTTGAGAATTCTTGCAAAATAAAAAAGAATCACAAAGAAAAGAATAAAGGACGAAATATCAGAAAAGCAAGAAACCGAATAAAACCAAAAATAAATTCCTTCAAGGAAGGTATCTTCAAACCTCAACTCAACTCAACTTATATGTGATTAGGTACCAAAAGAGACATACAACAAAAACAAGTTTCCGAATGTGTTTTTATTTTTTGGGGCTCTAACATGCACCTAACCTGAAAAGACAGCTTGGTGCGGCTCGGCTGAAGAATCTCACCAAAGATGGCAGTTGGCTATGTTGACTGCGTTGCCTGCTCCTGGTCTCGATGATTTTGCAAAGAAGCATCCTCCTCGGGCCAAAACAGGGTGGGTGATAATTATTATGATGACGAAGACGACGACGAGGACTGAAACTACCAGTCAATGCTTTAAGCCAGATTTACGGGGCATTTAGCGTCAACACTGAGTTAGTGTTAGTGTTGTTTTTGTTTTTTGTTTGTATGTCTTACTTATAGTTATAGTATATGGACTTCCTTCTTACGTCCCTCACCATGAATTGCGGATAAAATCGATAAACGTCGCAACTAATGAAAGTCATTGACAAAGGCATGAGGTGGTGGCGGGCGGGTACAGGGTGGCATGTCTAAGACACATAACATTATACCTATACATATATTTCGTATGGTATATGTACAACAAGGGGGAAGTTAAAGGTAGTTGAACTCAAGCATAAATTCGTACAAGGATGTATAGTGTATCCTTGGAAGTCGCTCGTGGGTCGGTCAGTCGGGGTTTATAACTGCTGAATCGGTCGACGTCGTCGTCGTCGAAAGGATGACCGGTCAAGGAAAAGAAAGTGAAGAGATGATGCGAGCGCACTGAAATGGCGATGGCGAGCTGTTGCTGTTCATTATGTTCTTATGTCCTTGTCGAATGTGGTCAATGCACAAACTACATACATACATGACCATATATCCTTCGTACTTTCTGTCTGATGATGTTTGTATGTAGGTACTTACGGTGGCTCGTCTACGATACGCGAAAAAGGGGTTCACATTTGGAGCATTCGTGTCCAGGTTAAAAGAAGGTAGGTAGGTGAGTATTAATATATTTGAAGGAACAACATGATGCTGGCCGCCATATCGTCCATCGCCGCAGCTAGCTCCTGCCGACTACGACGGACGCTATCACCTTGAATTTACGATACCTACAATAACAACAACCAAAAGCTATGTCATTTATTTTCACATACATATCCAAGTACGTATATATGTCTTTATGTGTTAGAGGTCGCATCGCTCGGGTAGAAAAGGGGGATTACGAAAATAAAAGAAAAAAAACACATTGATTAGAGGTCAGCATCCTTGTAGTATATTGAGGATAAAATAAGAACACGCAAATCGATAGAAAAATTCAAGAGCAACAAACAGGAAATACTTAATTTAATCTTCAATGTATATAAAACAATACATAGATACACACAATCCTACATATATATGTACTTTTATAGGAATATAAATACTATAACCAGCTTATATTTAAGTGTAAATGCCAAACCGAAGTACATAACACATTCGAGACATGATTAACAGCTTTAAAGGATTAAAGAGCTTGTCATCAGTTAAGTTCATTTAAGAAAGTTTACTTCATTTAGTAGATTTTTATATGTAGTTTCCGACGGGAATTTCAGTTGTTTTGTTCTTAATTATGGTGTTTTATTGCCAAACATAAATTTTGCGAAAATACTATTTTACGGTTTCTGAAAAATCGATTTAATAAAATTCATTCAAAATATTGAATGTTTTTATTTAGGCTTTAAGTTGTTTTTGATAGTTTTCGCTCTGAAAGATAATTTTTGAATATTTTGATCTTAAGCATTCAAGTTTTCACAACGTCTTTGAGGACTTTTGGTCAAATAACGAGCAGAAGGTAGTAAAAACGACACTACATTCAAAAAGCCTCAAATAATATGATTTTGATATGGAAACAAATCAACGGATGCTTAGTTCTCATGGATAAGTTCAACTGTTAAAACTAAACAAAATGTTAAGTCAAATCCCGACATAAATTCTTAAGCGAAGATAATATTTGAGCATCAATATCTTACACAGCGTTATTTTCGTGCTACAAAACCGTAAAACGTAGTTTAAAATTAACAAAATAAGAATATTTGGAAACTAATTGTATTTTTCGTTTGAAAACAGAGACTTAACTTCCCATAGGAAGTTATTGTAATAGGCCCCATTTTTCGAATTGAAAATTTTGACATTTCTCGATAATTCAAAGTCCCTAGAGTCGAAATAAAAGATGTTTAAGATTTTTTAGAGAGATGTTTGTGCGTGCGTGTGTACGTACGTTCGTATACGTCCGTACTTTCGCGACTTTTCGTCGTCCATAGCTCAAGAACCAGAATAGATATCGACTTCAAATTCATTTTGTTACACAGATAATAACGCAAAAAGAAGCAGAAAGACTCTCAAGAAAATTTCGTGGGTGGTTTTTTTACAATAGCAGTTTAAAAAAAAGGTAAAAATGTTGGTTAACCCTTAATATCTCACGAACCAAAAACGCTAGAGACTTGAATTAAATTTTGTATAATATATCGTAACATAATACAATACAACTACATTTAAAAAAAATCCAATGAACTTTTTTTTTATCAATCAAAAAAACTAAAAAAAAATGCCCACCTTGAAAATTTTACGAATAAAAATGATTTTATCCTTAAAAAATGTTGTGCAACGAAAAAAAACGCTTTCAACATCTGATAAAATTTTTTATAAAAAATATGATTTTTATAAAAAATAAAGACCTAAAAAATACATTACTCAAAGTTTTTAAAAATTGATTTTCGACTCAAATAACTTTTCAAAACCTTAAGATTATGGCTTCTAACTAATCTTCACTTATAAGAAATATTGTTTTCAACATTGAGTACAATTTTGAGAAAATCGAATTGACAGTTTTTTTTTACAAACAATAAAAACCTAAACAAAAAAAGGCTGGGATGTGACCGACACTGATAGCTTCCCATCCTGTCTGTCGATTTGTTTTGTTTAAAAGTTTGTAGGTTTTCGTGTTTTGTTAAAAAAGGTGTCAGTTGAATTATTCTTAAACATTTTAAATTACGAAAAATATTTTTTATATAAAGAAATAATTTAGTTTAAAAATCTAATTTTGTTAAATAGATTTTTAGTCGAAAACAAAATTTTAACCGAACATCAATTTCTATCAAATTTTCGTACTAGTTTTTGTAGATTTTGTTTTTTTTTTATGAAAAAACGGACTATTTTGGATTTTTACAAAAATCTACTGAATTTCAAAAACAATATTTTCTGTAAATTATAAAAAGTTTGAAGACAATGTTTTTAATTTTTGAAAAACTATTTGAGTCGAAATTAAGTAGGTTTTTATTTTTTGTAAATAAACATGTCAGTCCGATTTTTTTTCAAAATTTGACTGCATGTTCACAGCAATATTTTTTTAAAAATATCAGTAGTTAAAAACCAATATTTCAAAGCTTTGAAAAGATATTTGAGTCAAAATTAAATGTTCACCAACTTTGAGTTATGTTTTTTTAGGTTTTTAAAAATAAATTGGGCGGTGCAACAGTCCGTGCCACAGGACCTAGAGACTTACCACTCTCAACCATTCCTGTGTGCGAGTACTGTTGTCAGGAATGGAAGGGAACTACAATTTAAGGCCGAATCCGAACGGCTAATTTTGAGAAAGCACTTTTTCATTACAAGAATTACTCTTGAAGGATTTGTCAATTCCTCGCAAAAGGCAGTACCCGCGAATATTAATTTTTTTTTAAAATTAAGGTGGCACAGGCAGGGATTAAACCCAAGACCCCTCGCATGACAGTCCAACGGACTTTTTTTTTAATTCATTTTTATTAATTCAATCTTAAAGCTAGACAAAAATTCATAAAACTAGCCTAATTATCCATAACTTACAACTAACTTAATGGTCCCATACGGACACTCTAAGTTAAACAATAATACTTAATACTAATGGCTTTCTGCCCTAAGATCTATTTTACTTCAATTTATATTAAATTTATTTCTGTATTTATTAGAAAATTTTGAAAAAAAAACTAATATCAAGATTCTTTTTTATGTTTACTTAAAAACTACTTAAAATAAGGTCCTTAATATAAAACTTAAAGCTAACTTAAGCTACCTATTCTACCTATAAACTACTTTAAACTAGAACAACCATAGCAGCAAATCTAAACATCTAACATTTTTGTTTTTCATATTTTGTTGTCTTTTTTTAATTTTTTTTTATTCCATGTTTTTTTTTAATGTTTTTTTTTTTGTTTATTTTTTTGTATTTTTTTTCTATTTTTTTTTTGTGCCACCATGCCTATTCTACTTAAAACTAAACCCTAAAACTATAAAACAAGTATGTAAGCCAAGGCTTAAAACCCCATCCCGACTACCCAATATCAAGTGCCGATTGAAGCCAACAAAACTGGTTCTCCTGCTTCACCCTATCAGTTCGGTCCCGTTCGGACACAGCCCTACTGAACCGAAGGAGCTCTGCTCCGCCTTGTGCCATGACGTCCCGATTGTATGGGAGTCGCCTATCCACGGTTTTTCGTCTGACGTGGTAGATTAACGGAACTGCCAATCTATCCTGTATCAGATCGCATTTGTCTAAAAAGAGGAATGCCTCTGGTGGAATGAAGCCGCTCAAGCGTGCACTTTCAAAATACTCGTCGTTCGGATAGAACGCCCCGAAAATTAAATTGTTGGTAGAACACATAGCTTTTGCAATGTGACCTCGGACGAGTTTTATCACGAAATTGTCAATTCTGTTGATTCGAGCCCCGTTGTATAGGACCTCGTTGGAATAATAATGCACATAAGAAGACTCGGCTGTTCGATATAAACCGGTACGGCGTCGTAAACACTGCCGCTCGAACACCCGCAACTTCTCCATCTGGGAAGGGGCAACGTTGAACCACACAGGACAACCATAAACGATCATCGGCCGTATGAGGGCCATGTAGCAACTTAGCTTCACTCTGGGGTCAAGCCGACTGCTAAAAAACAGTCCAACGCACTAACCATCATGCCACTTTTAGGTGTTTATGTTTTATAAAAAAACTGTTAATTCCATTTTTTCAAAGATGTTAAAAACGTTTTTTTTTCGTTGCACAAAATTGTTTTGGAGATAAAATCATTTCGTATTCGTAAAATTTTCAAAGTGACTTTTTTCAGTTTTTTTTTATTTATAAAAAATAACGTTACAATATATTATATAAAATATAGTTCAAGTCTGAATCGTTTTTGGTTCAAGAGATATTTAGGGTTAACCAAAATGTTTACCTTTTTTTAAACTGCTATGGTAATAGAACCTCCCACGCAATTTTCTTGAGAGCCCTTTCTGCATCTTTCTGCCTTATTATCTGTATAACAAAATTCATTTGAAGTCGATATCTTTTCTGGTTCTTGATGGGCTAAACGAAAAAAACGTGGCGAACGCACGGACGTACGAACGTACGTACACACGCAAGTGCAGACATCTTTCTAAAAATCTTTTATTTTGACTCTATGGACCTTGAAAAGTCAAGAAATGTCAACATTTTCATTTTGAATAATCGGACCCATTCCAATAACTTAATATGGGAAGTTAAAAATTAATAAAAGTTGGTAAAAATTGATTTTCGGCTCAAATATCTTTTCAAAACTTTGATTTTTTTTATAAAAATCCAATAGTCCGTTTTTTCCTTTAAAAAAAAATCTACAAAAAATAGTAGGTACCCAAATTTGGTAAAAATTGATGTTCGGTTCTTGATATCTCTCAAATTAATTTCATTCATCCAATTTGTAAAAACTTAGAAATGCATTAAGTTGGTGAAATTTTGTTTTCGACTAAAAATCTATTTAACAAAACTAGATTTTCAAACCAAACTATTTTTTTATAAGAAAAATATTGTTGGTAATTTTAAAATGTTTCAGAATAATTCAACTGAAAACTTTTTAAGCAAGACAAATCGACTGATGTAATGGAAGTTATCAGTGTCGATCGCATCCCAGCCTCTTTTTTTAAGAAATTGAAATGTAAAACGTGTGTTATTAAAATCTTAATTACTAAATACCAAATTTTTTTTTTAACTTCAACTGAAAAATTGTATATGTAAAAATACTGATTTAAAAAATGCCGCTCTAACGATTTTCGAATAAAAGAAATAAATTCGAATAATAAAAATGTACATTCTTTTTTGAGAAATCAAATGGTGTAACAGAATTTTTCTTGTGCGATCTATTAGTGTACTTTAATAACTTTATAATCATGTCTAGTGAATATACCAAGCAATGGAAACTAGCAACAATTGAATACATGTCTTAATTATAACAAACTTTCTTTCTTTTGGTACTGGCAGATCTTAAGGTGTAGAAGTCAATATATCTTTGTCTTACTTCCTTCTAAATCTTAAAGATGTTCCGCAAGGGTCGGTCTTGGTTCCGTCGCCGTTTTCCCTGTATATAAACTATCTTCGTACTTATTTTTAGCAATTTACTCTGATGAGGAGCAAATGAAAATAATGACAGTTACATAACCAAACAAAAGCTAAGTGCTTAGTTATATTACTAACTTCTGCTTTTGACCTATCATACACTTTTCGTCAATTGTTTTGAATAACGTTGCATCTTCCAGAACCAATTAAAAACCCTTTAGTATTCGTCTTTGGAGCTTTACCACATGCAATAAAAGAATTGGCTAATGCATCCAGACGGTACTCATTTTTGAATTATTATGCATCCTAAAATGTTTGTCTAATGGAGAAATAGTCAACTACTATTCTAAAGAAAATCAGGCTTTAGCCATTGATGATTTACTGACATATCTTCTAGTGTTAAATACAGCCACCGTAGATTTGTTAAAGGGCTTATACCATGTCCATGTCCTTGTCTTAGAAATTAGAAAATTACAATAGACCATTCAATAAAAAGTTACCTTTCATTTTTTGTGTAGTATATTTTCTTGAATTACTAGAAAAAATAATATCCAACCATACAATTTACGCATACATCGTTTAAGTCTTCAAGAAGTTCATTAGAAACATGTACTTTCCTTAATATCAAAATTAAAAATCAATAAGAGTCGAGTACGTACATAACTTTTCTGCTCGTTTTTGTTCTCCTTCGAAACACAAACACAAGCAAATTAAAATTCCATTGCAAGCATAAAATCAATCAAATTAGTATTATTACGTTTAATAACCATTTGCGGAAGAGATATCTCATTCCAGCATCACCGGCCTCTTCTCTTCTTAAACACCCAGACCCGATGCTCCATGGTGTCTAAGTGGGTATAGCCTTGCGCTCGACGGAAGCACCACCATCATCTTGACTATACTTCTGCTGCATTCCCCTCGCCAACTTTTTAACCGATCCACTCATATCACAATGACTATCGGTTGTGGGATGAATTGAGTGTATAGACGAAGGAGGATGGATCCCATGTTCTTTGGTACTGGGTGTGAACTATTCAATTGTATCTTCTGTTCGGATGTGTGAATTCGAATTGCGAGTGCCAAGTCAAATATTTATTTTTAGATAAAATTTCCAGAGTTCCATAAGACGTCCCTTCCATCCATAAATACATACTCGCCGCACCGAACTGTGGGCTCCTTGGGTGCTGGCTTAACACATATGGAAACAACCACAGACACGGGGCCGGGGCCGGGAAGCAGCTGGGCAGTTTTGAAAATATTCCCAAATACAAAAATAAGAAAAGAACAAAAACAAGAAAAAAGTTGTGACTTCCTTTGGACGTTAAGTAGCCAAATTATCGCATTGAATTCCGATCGATTCCAAGCAAATCCCCATCCGATTGGATTATTATTATTGACTCTGTAGGCGAAAAAAAAGGGAGTCCAAGTATTCAGCGTGATCGCCCAGACCACCAGGCAGCAGCAGCAGCCGCAGTATTCACCAAGCTGATGACACACACCCCAACGACGACGATGCGGACGACCATAAGGTTAAGTTAAGACTTGAGACGAAGAGCAGGAGGACTTTCGCCCCCATATAGTCTTCGACAACGACGACGAAGGGACGGACGGTTGGCTCGGCATAACGACAACAACCATAAGTTGGTTGGTTTTGGAGTTGAAGCTGGAGTTTGGATGCCTTTTGGAATACCTATAAGTATCTATAGTCAGTGCCACCTTCGGCTTTGACTTCGAAGGTGAGAAATGAGATTTTAATCGGACGTGTCCGATTCCAAATGAGCCTTAATGGGTCCTCCATTTAACACTTTGCCACTGATTCAGCTGCTATATGTCTGTTCAGTCCACGTCTTCGTCGGATCGTCGAATCGTCGATTGTGGATGGTTTTTTTAACTGAACTGTGTATTGTTGTCTCTATGTGGGTTGAGAGGAATCCACATTTGTGCGATACGAGAAATGAAATTCTGCGCAACAATTGGATGCAGTGGAAAAAAAATAAAACCTCTAAATATGTCGATATTGCAATATGGGAGTGCATCAGGATATATGCAGCAATTTGAGGAAGATTGTTAAATTCTTTTCTGTTTTTATTTCAGAATCTGAACTAAATTTTCACTTAAAAGCTAAGGTTTATGCAGTGAACTTCTTGGTACAAAATCAAGAGAATTCTGCCTCTGATTGAATTCTATTTAAGTGAAAGGAGCTTAAGGCAAAACATGGGTTGTTAAAATGTCGTTGTGACATTTTGTCAACAATAGAACTTTATTAGTTTACAATACTGATACAAAGTTTACTTCCTTACTTATCCGGCTCCTGATCCATTAATTGTCTCAGCCCAAGATATTGCGTTCTTCCATTGCATTTTCTTTGATGAAGCATTGTTGTCCATTCGATGTGACCGAGCTATTTTAATTCACTCTCATCCATAAGGGACTATACCATCGATCCGTAGAGATGTGGTCAATTTAAAGTTTTGTTCTTCAAGAAAGAAGTTTTGATTTCATTTATTTGGCCAAACCAAAGTAGCCTCGGTTCGCTAGGGTATTTCTACGTAGGATTTTCACTTAAGTATCGTTAGTGGAATTTATATCTGTTCCAATGTCTAAAATAGCTCAGATAAGTTGTTAAACCTTTTTGCACGTTGCACTCTTACATCAATTTTTGTCGGGATCCCCGAGTACAAACATCGCCAATAGAAGCTCTTGGTGACTTATGCTATCATATGCTATGAAAAAAGCGTGGGTCCCGACTGTATATGTGAATATTTGGTCATCGTTGATCAGCCTGATAGCTTGAAGCTACACAGGTTCGTACCAATCATAGTGTTGCAGAAATATTTGAGACACTCACGTAATACGTTGGATAAGATCTTGTAGGCAATATATAAGGCTTTCAAGCTCGTGGATGGCTTTCTTCACCTCTCCATTATTGGACGCTAAGATTTAGTCTTCATTGAATGGGGTCCAAAGTTTAACATATAGCGAAAATATACAAGTATCGAAAAGTAGCACTGTTTTAATAAAGAAAGATTTTAAAATATTAGCCAAATATTGCCTTCTGTAACGGTCTCCAACTAATGAAGACTATGCAGAACTTCTCAATTTTTTAGGACATGGCTTCCTTATTAATGGTGAATTCAATACTAAACACACTTAATAAGAATCTAGACTCATTATTATAAAAAGTAAACGGCTATGCAAAGTAGAAGGATTCTATTGTTCTGATTCTGATTCTAACAAAATACCAGACCTTCTGGTACTTTTAAGAAGTTAAAAACTATTTATTGTCAGATCATTCTCAAGAAACGTTATTGATAAGTTGATGAAGCGGTCATAAAAAAAAAAAAACAATCAAAGGCTCGTGATTTAGTTAACAAACTGAAAAGAATTCAGAGATAAATGAAAAAGTTTTATAAACCTTTGAGCTTCTCAACAGTGCAACAACTTATTGCAGAACTGAAACAAGCTGCTGAAGAAAGTACTCCAAAAATCTAGTATCCCTGGCATGATGGTTAGTGGCGTTGGACTATCATGCGAGAGGTCTTGAGTTCCATCCCTGCCTGTGCCACCTAAAGTTTTTATTCACGGGTACTGTCTTTTGCGAGGAATTGACTTATCATGAAAAAGTGCTTTCTTAAATTTGCCGTTCTGATTCAGCATATAAACTGTAGGTCCCCTCCATTCCTGCAATTACTCGCACACAGGAATGGTTGAGAGTTGCAAGTCACTAAGCCTTGACTCTCTACGGACTATTGCTCCACCTAATTTAATTTATAAATCAAATATCCGATTGAAATAAGAAATAGTTAATTTTTCAAAAAAGAAAAGCTCTAAGATTGATAAGTCAGTTTTTATCGGTTTAACAAACTAGAAAACAAACCAATGTATTCAAAAACTTAATCACTAAAAACATTTCTGAAAAGTCTAGTTACAAATGCTTATACCGCATAATCATTATTGAAACCAGGAAGTCGTTTTAAAATTAATTTGATGCTTTGTCTCACTCCATTCAAAGAATGGTTGCCCATTATCCTCACACTGAAAGCGTCATTGCGGGCGATTTCAATGTACACAGTTCTTCACAGGCCATTCTGGCCAGTAAACACCGGAAATAAGGTATGTTGAGATCTTTGCAGAGTTAAATCAATTAACTCAGCTTGTCGATGAGCCAACTCGAATCCCTGACGTTGCAGGCCAATCCGCCAACACCCTAGACTTGTTTCTTACTTCTGACCCTAATAAATACAAAATCAGTGTATTACCGCCTCTAGGCACATCAGACCATTGTATCGTATCTGCAAAATTCTCATGTCGAAAAAACCCAGTTAAAGAAAAAACTCCTATGAGAACCGTTTGGCAATATGAAAAAGCCAACTGCGACGGTCTCAACGAATTCTTCAGGAACTTTAACTGATCACTATGCTTCCCCAATAGTGACGTGGATTCCAGCGCAGAAATGGTAACAAATTTAATTCTTTGTGGAATGAGAAATTTCATCCCGAATAGGGTGAAATCTAGCAAACCCAAAGAGAACTCATGGTTTGATTCGACCTGCAAAGAGGTTATTAGGTTCAGAGATGTAAGTTTCCGTTGTTATAAAGCCAACCCGACTGAGGAAAACCGGAATAAGTTTAAACAAGCTAGAAAGACCTGTAACAGTCATATTCGACGAACCAAATTTTTGCATGATCAGAAATTAAGGCAAAAAATACTACAATGTCCCAAAGGTAGTAAAAATATATGGTCATTTGTAAAAACGTACGAAACACTACTTCTCGGTTCTAACGCTCGTCCGCAAGAGTACTGAAAGACCTTGACATTCACAAATCCGCTGGCCGGGATAGTATTCCAACTATTGTTCTGATGAGGTGTCCATCAACGCTGGCAAAACCACTGCGTAAGCGTTTCCATCTGTCCTATTCTACAGGTCTCTTGCCGAGTGGATGGAAAACTGCATTTGTCCAGCCTGTCCCTAAAAAAGATAAATCCTCCTCACCCTCAAACTATAGTTCAATTGCACTTACGTCCCTTCTTTCTAAGGTCATGGAAACGCTGATTAATTTTCAGCTTAAGAAATATCTTGAAGAACAGAAGTTTCCTAATGACCGACAGTATGGCTTTCGTACTCGTAGCAATAGGTCCACTGTTGATATCATGGTTCATCTCACCGAACAGTGGAACAAATCTTCACATCGTTTTGAAGAAAGTAAGATTATTCCACTTGACATTTCAAAAGCATTTGATAAGCTCTCTTATCGAAAATGAGTGCTTTTGGTATTGATGAATCTCTTCTTCGTTGGATTAGAAATTACCTTTCTAACCGTTCAATACAAGTTGTATTAGATGGTTTTAAGTCTGAAATTCATAAAATAAATGATGGTGTCCCCCAGGGCTTCGTTTTGTCTTCGACTCTCTTCCTTATATTCATAAACGATCTTTTGTGTGTCACTTATAACTAATCCATTACATTGTTTTGCCGACGACAGTACCCTCAGTTTTTCATATTCGTTTGTAGATTCACATCCTTGTCCCTCGGATGTGGAATTTCAACGGCAGCGTATGATAAGCTCATTAAATTCTGATCTTGACAGCATTGTCCAATGGGGAACTATCTATGAGTGGCACTTGCATCCAGGAAACCAATCAACTGTCAGCACTCGGTATGTGCATTACAGATCACCTCTTATGGAATGATATTTTTACAAACAATGTTCTGTCGAATTAGCCAGTTGCATTCCACCCCTTAAACAATTTAGCCGTAATACTCGCACTTCTAGGAATGCTCATCAGTTTACCCTTGAGCTCAATTTCGGGCGTACGGTCAAGTACAGAGATTCTTTCTTAAATCGCACATGGAGAATGTGGAATGCTTTGGCCAACTCTGTTTTTCTCTGAGTTCAGAACTTTAAGACCAATGTGAACCGGTATCTCCTCTTAAATCCTTCCCTATTTTCCTAACGCTCGCACTGTGTTTAATTATAAACATATAAAGGGTAGTAATAACCCCTTGAGTGCTTGTGAATAATAAAAAAAAAAGATTACAAACACAAATTCCTCCAATAAAATCTCAAGAAAAGCTGATCACTTTGCTGAACATTTCATCAATATTTTAAACTATACCCAAAAAATAGGGCTTTAGATTTCTTATAGTTGGTTGTTAGGAACGACAAGTGTGAAATTTCTATTGTCACGCTGAAAGAAGTAACAACAAGAAATTGTTAGGGGACGACCTTATTACTGTTTATGTTTTGAAAGAAATGCCCTCAAAAACTTTCAAAAAACTCGAATTTTTAATAACAACTTGCTTTAAACGAAGATGTGTTAAACCAACAGAAGTAACACTTTATAGATCACTATCGGGTATATCAATCATGGTAAAATTTTTCGAACAAGTGCTACTGGTACTTGAGAAAAAACTACATAAGGACCTTCTAAAGCTGTATTACAAACTCACATGTTCCGAACCAATCTTCTATAGAGTACGGTACGACCACAAATATTCGGAACTATATAAAATTGAAAACGCCGTAGAACAAGAAAGTCTACCAGGAAAAACATATAAGACCTATTTTAGTGGACATAAACGCTATCCTGTCTGAATTTGCTGATCAGACAATCAGAATCATTACATTCTAGGCTTCAGCTGTTTTTAAGGTTTCTGAAAAAAATTGCTAGTTTTTTAAACATTCGACAAGTTGCAACTTTATACTTTATCAGAATGCTGATAATGATGTAAATGCATATTTTTTCAAGTCTTGTAAATGGTAGGTGCATTTACTTAAGAAGCTTTGTTTTAATGAAACAATACAAAAGTTTGAGTTAATAGACCAGGTTAATTTATCTATCCAGGTTGATCTATTTCTACCCTTTAGAGATTTATCAACGGAGTAAAAATTTCATCTAACTTGCGGTCTTATGGGAAAAATTAATACGTGTAGGTAGGAAACAAGACTGGGACTCCCAAAAGTCAAGACTTGCAATATTTTGTTCACAAAAATAAGTCCAGTTTAAAAACTCTGAGCTAACTTAGTTAACGCAGGCATACAATGCCTTAAACATTATGTAACCCCAAAATGTGTAATCTCACTAGCCTAGCCCTTAGTTTCTAAATAACCATTCTTCAAATTTAAACATCGTTTTTAAAAAGTGGTATGTTTATAAATCACAACACTTTTGTTTTAAGAATGTTTTTTTAGGAAGTTAAGCACCTTCTTGAGTTGGTAAAAAAATATGCCTCTACAACACGCATGACACATGTTCCTTGTGTGCCTTACTACTGGGGCGCGCTATCATCGTGATCTCATCTCTCGGCTACCGTATTTTTTGGCTTTAGGGCAGAATCTTTTTGCTTACATTCAATTTCTTGTTTGTTTATGCTCGTACTCGTATACCAACCTTGCAGCTATAGTCTGAACTTGAAGTGGATGCTCTTGGGCTCAGGTGTGAAGTGGTCCACTTAGGGGCCAGGTCTTTAATTTACATACAATCTGCATACTTAAAGTGTGGCTTCCTCCTCCTAAACGATGCACGGAAATTGGATGAACAATAACCAAAAAAAAAACTATAACCACAAATTCTCTGGGGCACATCAGGAACAGGCTAAAGGCATCATTGTTAGCTTGGCTATAACTGCCGTGAATTATTGGTGTGCACGCATCATCACAGGTTGTATTCCGATCCTTATATATAGAAGCTCTATACTTGTAGGCCTTATAATGCTTACGGTCGTGGTTATTTGGGTTAATAATGACCCGACTTTACAGGCCATCCAAACTGATAATGAGATCGATTCCGTGCGCAACGAGGAAGGAATGCATCTCCTCCTTCGTTCGTTCGTTCGTTCGTTGTCTTTCTAACCAAATTATGTGCGTGAGTGAGACTCTGCGCGATCTTATGGACAAATGAATGGGCAGTGGCTGGCCTGGACTGGCCTGACTTCTCTTGGCCGGCATAGAGTGAAAAAATAAGCAAATATCAAGAACGCAACAGTGCACGCGAATTTGCTCCCAGGATAGGAAATTTCTACATACAGTTTCATATAGCTGATGGGAGCTGGGAGTATAAAGTGCATTACCGTTGATGAACGGATATAACGAGCCTGGTCTGCATAGCATATGGGACGATGCAGGAGGTGCTGCATCCGCTGTTTGTAGGGTATGCAATGCGGTGCGGATGGACTATAGCCATTTGCCATCAGGATCTCATTGTAGTTTAAGGTTGCGGTGCGGTTGCGGTGAAGCCAATATATGAAGCGAACACTGTTCAAGACAAAACACCATCATGGATAGCTGCCGTATCAGTTGCTGATGATCAGTTTTCCACTTTAAATACGCAAGGAATCAATATGCACTCTCGTTGGCCCCAAACGGGGTTATTAAACAAAAAGAATTGCTTCACGTGATATCGAGATATTTTTCTTTCAAAAAACTTCAATTTTTTAACTATACAAGAATCAAGAACCAATAACAACAATAACAACTCTACAAGGTGTACAACTTGTATGGTTGGAGTTTTTTTTTTGTTTTCATGGTGCATCGTGGGTGTTTACTTGAACAATGAGTTAAGTACTACGGATCGTATAAGATACAAAGTATCTTGATACAATTTTCTATATAAGGCTATAAAAATGAAGGTGATATGATTTAGAGATGCGCTGCAGAGTTAGGACGATCTTAACTAAAACCATCACTATGCTGATTTTCTGCATATGAGAAGAAAAGATTTATACAGCCTTGGGTAACAACGGAATATACCTGGAGTATTTAATTAAAGTACAAATTGTTAGTAAGTACAAGTACAAGTACGTTTTTCAGTATTTGCTTTGTATCGAATGCATATAAAAAAGCTTTGCAAAATTCACCAAATTGAGGTCTGCGAAAGTACCGCAGCGATATTCTCGGTCGATCTTGCATTCCTTGTAGCGTGTTGGCTGATTGTTTACTGAACCGGTCGTCTTAAATTTGGCCACCAAACGTTGAAGAGTTGATTGTGAAGGGCGACCACGTCTACCGGAAAATGGACGCTTGCGTTATTGCGTTAACGAACACTCATTTTGATAATAAAGTTTTAATATTTAAACGTGTTGTGTAATCCTGTAACTTGACATGATGCTTTGACAGATATCACCAACACAAAATGGCCGCCACGGAGCGCCAAAATCCAAAATAAAAACAACCTCCCAAGGGTACCAGCCGAAGCCTGTAAAAACGATCAGGGAACATCGTAGTAAAACCGCAGTCGATATTGAGAATATGGAAAGATCACTTCTCCAAATTATATAACGGTGAAGACAAACTGAATCCCGCTGTAAGGGAGATAAAACCACTCAACCTAGGCGACGCAGATCAAAAATTCCGCTACCCGACCTTGACGAAGTGAAGACAGCTATATCTAAACTTAAGTCAAACAAAGCTGCTGGAGCTGACAGCATCGCTGCCGAACTATTCAAAACAGCAGGCGATGACTTGGTAGGGAGCATGCACCAACTCATCTGCAAAATATGGTCGGAAGAAAGCATGCCCGATGATTGGAATCTCAGCAAAGTTTGCCCGATACATAAGAAAGAAGACCCTCTAAACTGCGCCAGCTACAGAGGCATTAGTCTCCTTAACATTGCGTATAAGATCCTCTCTGCCGTATTATGTGAACGTCTGAAGCCGTTCGTCAACAACCTGATAAGTCGTTATCAGTGTGGCTGCAGACCAGGAAAGTCCACTATCGACCAAATATTCACACAACGGAAGATCTTGGAAAAAACCCAGGAACTTCAAATCAATACCCACAATCTCTTTATCGATTTTAAAGCCGCGTACGACAGCATCCATAGGGAAGAGTTCTACAGAGCAATGTCTAGTTTTGGCATCCCTGTCAAACTTATCCGTTTGTGCAGAATGACGATGGAGAATGCACGCTGCTCTATCAAGGTCGGAAAAGATCTTACCGATGCATTTGATGTCAAAAAAGGTTTTAGACAAGGCGATGCACTGTCATGCGACTTCTTTAACATCGTTCTGGAAAGAATTGTGCAAAACTCAACCGTCCATACTAGAGGCACAATCTTCCAAAAGTCTTTCCAATTACTCGGATACGCAGATGATATTGACATAATTGGAAGATCAAAGCGTGATGTTAGTGGATCGTTTTTGAACATTGCGACGGAAGCGAAGAAGATGTGTTTAGTGGTCAATGAGGGCTCAAAGGACTCTGAAACACGACGTCTTGCACAAAACGTCATCATGGACAGCTATAATTTTGAGGAAGTTAATAACTTTGTCTACCTAGGCACCGCTATTAACGCAGACAACGGCACCAGCGCTGAAATCAAACGAAGAATAACTCTTGCAAATCGCTGCTTCTTTAGATTAAGAATTAAATTGACAAGAAGTCCTCTCTCGAGGGACCAAAGTGTTGCTCTATAAGACCCTTATCATCCCCGTCCTGCTATACGGTGCAGAATCATGGACTATGACAAAAGCAGATGAAAGCACCTTGGGTCGCTTCCAGAGAAAAGTTCTTCGTGTGATCTACGGCCCCGTATGCATCGAAGGGGAGCGGAGAAGAAGATGGAACGACGAGATGTACGGGCTGTACAGTGACGTAGACTTAGCCAAAAGGGTAAAAGTCCAACGACTAAGATGGCTGGCTCACGTAGAGCGCATGGAAACCAATGCTCCGGCCCGGAAAGTCTTCGAGTCCACACCCACAGGATAGCGCAGTAGAGAAAGACCGCGGATCAGGTGGCGCGCACAAGTGGATGGTGACCTCACCCAACTTGGAGCGCCAAACTGGAGACATCTAGCTTGGGACCGAGCTAGATGGAGAAGTTTGTTGGGTGAGGCCCTAGTTCACACAGGACTGTAGCGCCACCTTAAGTAAGTAAGTAATTGAATTTTTCCATTGGAAGACCATTAATTAAAAATTTATCACAGAATGAAACCATTTTGAAATCCATAACTTTATAGGAGATATCGAGAATCCAACATCGACTTTTACCAATTTTGTGTAGATTTTAATTTTCATAAAAAAAACTAAATGTTGTTTATAAAAATTTTACTGAATTTTGAAACAAATATTGGTTATATGATAAAATTAGCTCGAAGCTAATATCTTCAATTTTCGTCAAAGATATTAGAGTCGAAAATGATCAACTTCAAATGTTTTTTTTTTAACAGATGTAAAAAACGGTTGGAACGGTTGTTCGAAACTAGTACTAGTAATTGGACTTAATTTTTTTAAAAGCATCGTATGGTTTCGGATGCAAAATCTTCTTGAATAGAGGTCTGATTTTTAAAGGACCTGCGTTAAATCATTGGTATTTGCCTGATACTTGTCCTTTGGCATTTTATTTCCAAAATTATTACAAGCAAGAATTTTTACTATTGTTTTTATTTTTATTTTTAAATTGTGAAAATGTGGAACAAGGCTTTTTTTTAATTATGTAATTAATTGCAACATCTAGAATAAACGTTCTTAATTGATTCTCATTACTGCATGAAATTATATTTTTTTTAAGAACGAGTAATTTCAAAGTCGGAATACATTTTCTTAAATAAAAGTTAAGGAGCGTATCTACTTCACATGTTTATTTTTTAGAAAGGAATTTCAAACAAATCCGTCCTTAGTTAATTAAAATGCTCATTAAAATATGTTTAAATCACAAACAATGTTAATTCAATGCATAATTATCGATTTCTCATCCAGCCATACTCTCAAAATACACATGTTTTAAAACACAGAAATATTTCCTAAACAAGGTCAGTTAAATAATCATCATACGAGTAGAATCAATACTTAACTCATTCATATAATTCTTTATATCTGAATTCGAATAAAATGATAAACATTTGGCAAACTCTCAAGATTAATTAGTGTCTTTCCAATGACGCCCAGCTAAACACAGAGATATTTCGAAACCCAAGTGTTTCTAATGAATACTCAATTCACCATCACCAGAGTCATGAATATTCCAAAGCGTTTTATTTCAATAATTGTAAATGGTATTGAATTTAATTCGCTCCATCAATTTTTTCTGTTGTTGTATTTTATTTAATTAAAAAATGTCACTGATGTTGAAACTCTTTATATTCAAACTGAATAATAATTACCTTTTAAGTCACTAACTAACAGTAAGTAAAGTATAAGAGGCAAAAATAAGACGCATTTATATAGGGAGCTGTCACTCCCTGTTTTTCTAATAAGAAGGCAGGAAAAAGTTTATCGCGTCTTCGTCTTCGTCTTCGTCTTCGTCTTCGTCTTCGACTTCGACGATATCCTTTCTATGCTCATTAATTTAATTTTTCTTGCAACATAACTTAAGAAAAAATACTTTTCCTCTTTTTGTTTCTCAATTATTTAGCTTTGCCTCTTATTAAAAATAACCAAGTCGAATAAGTCTCACCACCATCACCATCACCAGAGTTATCCATATCTCGCTATATCTTTATCGTTTATACCATAGAAAAGTCCAAACACTCGTCCTGTCATCTCTCGTTTTCATTAAGGACTTTAGCCTTCTTCTCGAGTTGTATCTCATTTTCAAAATATGTGATGGAAATATTTTATAAATAACAATCCTTCAGCAACGACGACGATAATAGTGTCTAAAGACTCGTTTTTACACCACAGAATCTAAGTCAGTTAAGGCGGAGGCTGAGGGTCGTATAGCTTGGTGCCGGTGTCGGTTGTCGATCGTCAGTCGTTTTTAGTTCTCAGTCGTCAGTTGCACCAAGAAGAAGAACACCAAGAACCAAGGAATGAATTATCTTAATCATTCGGTTAAGTGCTTAACTAAAGCAATTGTTTTTTTTTCACCACAAACGAACAATCGGCAACTTGTGGAGAGAGTTCGAGGAAAAAATGGCAATAATCATGGAAATACGTGACAATACAACTGATTAAAGTTACAAAGTGATGTTTTGAAACAAACTTGAATTGCTATAGAAAGGCACACGTATAAAAATAGAAGAAGGTTGGTTGGCTTAGGAAATTGTTAATTAGTGAAGGACTTAAGCCGCATTTTGTTGTGAGGATTAATATAGAGATGCATATTCTTAATTTGAATCCAAAAGGTCCTGAGACGTTTTGAAAAAGTGAACACAACATTTTCTAAAAATAAATCCTGTTTTTTTCTAAGAAAATTTGAATCTTTTTCCCTTTCGATGAAGAAAAAATTTGCTGCCGTTTGTTTTCTATTTTTATAAGTTTTTCTATAAAAAAAGAAGTCAATTATTAGTGATCATGGTTTTAAGATATTTTTTAACTCAAGGAAGGCTCCTAGAAAAAAAAACGAACGAGTTACTAAGGACGACTATCAATTTTCAATATATTTTCAAAAAAGAATAAAAACTATTTTAATAAATAAATCCATTAAACATTTTTTGGGCTGTTAAGTTTGAAATTATTAAAGCTATAGTTATTGAAGTAGTGTTACAGGATTCAACTAGACTTAGTATCTTTTATTATTATAATGTAGCAATGAGAAGAAAACTTTGTTCAAAAGAGATGTATTAATATTTTTAAGAAGAAATGATTATTTTTTAATCGAAGGTGACTTGAACTGTAGGCATCAATAATCGTGGGGTTAGTGATATTATTGCATTTAACAGATCACTTACTTTGCTACACACTCTTGAACCAACATACTATCCAAGTTCCCTCAACTATTGACTTTTTTGTTTCAAATAATGCTCTTCGTTTTTCGCAACCTGCTATCATGAATGATTTATGTTCAAATCACTTGCCAGTATAAACTTGCCTTGAGAATTATGTAATCCAAAGTAATGTGGTACCTGAAAGTACCTGCGTGAATTGGAAACAGAATTCTAAAAATATTTCTTAAAATTTAAACCAAAGTAGTAGATCAATCGATTCCATTACTTCACCTGAACAGGTTGATGGTCTCATAGATTTTTGTGTGGAAGTTGTAAATAGAGCGGCTGAGTTATCTATTCCTAAGACCCAATCCTTTCACCCAAATCAAATGCGTAACTAGGAATGAAGAAAATGGATCCGGTATAGAATCGATATTTTTTAGAACAATGCTAAAATTTTGAACGCAAAAATAAAGAACGAGATAGAAATTTTCAAAAATAAAAAATGAAATAACTTCTTATCCAGTTTTGATAAGGGATCCAAACCTTTTTTGAAGGTGACAACAATTATTAAAAAAATAACTCAATAATTCCTCCTCTTCGAGCCAATAGCTTGCTACTCAATCTGTAAAGGTAACCACATTGGCTGACTGTTTTTTCCAAAATCATTTACTCTCAACTTATCTCATCTCAGTGACATTGTGTCTGAAAATATTCTTTAGGATAAGCTTATTGAGCTCAATAAATTACCGAGTTACGTTAATAGTAACAACTTTTTTAAAAATAGTTCTGTAAAGGAGTTGATTAAACAATTAAAACCCAAAAAATCATCTGGTCTTGATGGTATGAGCAACAGGTTGCTTAAAGCCTTACCGTCAACAGCCACCAAGTATCTTACAATGGTTTTCACTTATTGTATGATTCTTTCATATTTCCCAAATGATTGGAAGAAAGCAAAAGTTATAGCTATCTGCAAACCTAGTAAAGCAAAGAATAATCCCAATAGTTAAAGGCCTATCAGTTTATTAAGTAAGGTTGTTGAAGCTAATCGACAATTACTAAACCATATCGAGGTTGCAAACATAAATCCTAATGAGCAGTTTGGCTTTCGAGATAGTCACTCCACAAGCCATCAAACTTTAAGAATTAAAAATCACGTCGAAAGTTACCTTAATTCAAAATAATCGACTGGTCTGTGTGATACGAGATAAATGATAAGTCAACGACGGATGATAATCAACTGGCTTTATTAAATGTGTATGTCCTATAACATAGTACATAGGCTAAGTGTTACCATTTATGTAATATAATAGTACATAGTATGATATGGTATTGTTACATCTCCCTTTTTATAATTTTAGTTTGAATAGCATAATATAATACAAATAATACAAATCTTATAAAAGATACAAATAAATATAAAATATTTCAAATTGTAATTTAATTATTTAATTCATTTTTTTTTTTTTTTTTTTTATTTTATTGTATATTTCAAAAATAAAAGTTATTTCCTTTTAACAAGGTTAACAAAGAGAAAATAATATGAAATTCAAGTTTTATAAAAAAAATTAAAAGAAATCAAATTTTGTTGCATGGATTGTATCTTACAACAGGTTTCACTGTTCTTCCAGACCTGGTGACATATGGTTTAGACCCTAAGGTATTCGTTGGAGCTGGTTCAACATAACTTGTAGAACTTGTTGTTGTTGTTTTATCAGCTGTTGGATCGATCATTACATCTTTTTGAGGAACGATGGTGGCTCTGGTCTTATGCAAATGACTGCTGTTTCTACGATAGATTGATCCATCGTCTGTTTGTACCATATACGAACGTGGTGTGTTAGCTGGTTTAACAACAGTGCCAGAGATCCAGTTTCGATTAGGTTGTTGAATGCGGATTTTTTCACCGGGTTGCAAGGGTTGTTTTTGGTGACTTCCTTTATCAGCATAGAACTTGCTTCTGTTCCGGGCTTCAATGAGGTTGTGTTGTACGTTTTGTACAACCTTAGGTTTAAGCGATTGTTCACTGGATGGTATATTTGTTCTGGTTCTTCGGCTCATCAAACGTTGATTGGGCGATAACAAATCGTTGCTTCGAGGTGTGTTGCGGTAGTTGAGTAGAGCAAGATAAACGTCTGACTGGTCTTTGTGGCACTTTTTAAGTAGGGATTTTGCCACCTGGACGAACCTCTCGGCAAGACCGTTGGATTTTGGATACCTCGGGCTTGAGGTCTGATGAGTAAAGTCCCATTTTTTGGCAAACGCTTTAAACTCTTTGGAGGAAAATTGGGGACCATTGTCCGATTCTAAGATAAACGGTATCCCATGGACGGAAAACATCTTTTTGAGTTGGAGTATGACTTCTGTGCTGGATGATTGCTTTAACTTAACAAAATCAAAGTAACCGGAGTAGCTATCTGCAACGAGAAGATATTCATTAGTTTTAAAATAAAATATATCTACTGCAATTATCTCCCAGGGCAGCTTAGGAATCTTTTTGATAATAATTGGCTCTTTCGGTTGAGAACGTTGTTGACTTTGACAGATACTGCAGGATTCAACGTATTTCGTGATTTCGGTCGTCATCTTGATCCAAAAAAGTTGTTCGCGTGCACTGTTGAGTGTCCGATCAATGCCAAAATGACCTTGGTGAACTTTATGCATCATCTCCTTCTTCATGTCATCTGGAACGACGACTTTGGATCCTTTAAAAAGTAGACCATCATTGCTGCTGAGCGAGTCTCGAAACGTCCAATAGTTTTTAATCTCGTTCGGAACGTATTGAATTGTATCAGGCCACTCGGAATTTACGTATTGCAAAACATTTTGTAGATTTTTGTCATTTTTTGATGCATCTTGTAGTCGTTTTTTTGTTATATCTGTTAATTGTAGAATTTCATGCACTTCTAGCTCGTCATCTTTTTCTGTATTTTTTGGGTTGTGACAGTCACGGCTGAGTGTGTCTGCGACAGGTATATCTTTGCCTTTCAAATAAACCACATTTGGTTGATACTGAAGAACTTGGAGCATGATTTTTTGTAAACGCATGGGAGCGCTGTGTATAGGCTTCTTAAAAATCGTTTCCAAAGGTTTATGGTCACTTTCGATTGTAAGAGGCTTTCCGAATATTAGGTCATGGAACTTTTCACATGCAAATTTGATCGCAAGCGCTTCTTTTTCGATCTGAGGAGCTAATTTCTGCCTTTCTGTTAGTGCTTTCGATGTATACGCCACTGGCTGGTTATCTTGTAGCAATACGGCACCTGCACTCGACTGGCTGGCATCTACTTGAAGCTTTACTGGAAGATTCGGATCATAATATCTTAATAGTGGTGTTTTTGACAAAGACGACTTAAGCTTATTGAAGGATTCTTCTTGTTCTGCACTCCACTGCCATTGAGTGTCTTTTTTTAGAAGTTGTCGCATTGGATTTGTAATTTCGGATAAATTATGAATAAACTTACCTAAGTAAGTTGCCATACCAAGTAATCTTTGAAGTTCGGTTTTATTTGTTGGTTGCTTTAAGTTTTTTATTGACTCAATCTTTTCGGGATCTGCTGCAATTCCTTCTGATGTGATGATGTGGCCTAAAAAGCGTGCTTTTGTAGTAGCAAATATGCATTTTTGTTTATTTAATTTTATTCCTGCTTCATCAAGCTTTTTAAGCACTTTCTTTGTAAGCACATTTAATGCTTTGACATCAGGAGCATGAATTAAAACGTCATCCATCGAAACCTCTGTATTTTCACAGCCTTCTAATAAATCAGTCATGAGTTTTTGGTAGATTTCTGGGGCGGAAGCTAGACCAAACGGAACACGCAAGAACGACACTCTACCCCAAGGTGTAGCCATAGTCAGATAACCTTTCGTTCGATCTGTTACTCTGATTTGCCAAAAACCATGTTTACAATCCAAGATTGTGAAAAACTTGGAGTTTTGAACCTTTGCTGCAATCTCATCCATGGATTTAAGAGGATGAAATCTTCTTACAATATTTTTGTTTACATCGGTAGGATCGAGGCAAATTCTTATTTTCCCTTTCTTGCGTACAATTACCATAGGTGAGGTTGTTGGAGTAGCACCTTCTGTTTTCTCTATGACACCCAATTGAATCATTCTCTCGATCTCTTTCTTTACATCGTCTTGTAATGCGTGTGGTATTTTTCGGGGGGCATAATTCTCAAAGACTGGATTTTCGACTAAATCAATGTCGTAAACAAATTTTTTAATGCAACCTAACCCTTCGAACATATTTTCGTCAATTTTAAGTTCTTCTACCCGCACTATCAACTTTAATTTCTCGCATGCACTTTTACCTAAAATTGGACAGACGGCCTTGTCAACAACTTTAAATGACAACATGTGTTTCATATTTCGCACTATACAACATAGGGATACTTCACCGAGAACACTGATTTTATCATTTGCAAATGAAACTAGCTTTTTTGTTTTTGATTGATTTAGTTTTACATTCTTAAGTTTATCGATTACATTTTTTGGCAATACATTGCACTGAGCACCCGTGTCTAGTTTAACATTTACTTTTTTGTTTTCGATCATTATCTCTTCCATGTAATTATTTTTGTCATCTTTGTTTGTGTCAACTGATAGTACTAGTAAACTATTGTTATCACTATCTTCGCTATCACTTGTTGTTTCGTTTTTAATTTCATGCACTTTTCTGTCTCGTTTTTTTGTTCTCGTTTTGCAGACCGTGGCTAGGTGACCCTTTTTTCCACACTTGTTGCAAACTTTGTTGAATGCTGGGCAGTTTTTTCGTGAGTGAGTAGTTCCACACCTTCGACAATAAAATTCATTTGCTTCTTGGTTATTTATCGGCTTCCTCGTTTTCTCGTTTTTTTTTCTGTATTTAGTAATTGCATGTACTGTTTCTTCGTTTCTATGTAATTCTTTGAGTTGACTCGCCGCTATTTCACTTGCCCTACAAATCTTAACTGTATCATCTAATGATACCTCTGCTTTTTCTAATAATTTTTCTCGAATAGCGTCACTATGGATGCTGACAACAATTTTGTCACGTATTAGGCTATCTAGCAATGTACCGAACTCGCATTTTTTAGCCTGATTTTTTATGCGCGTAAAAAAATCATCGAAAGGCTCTTCTTCGTTTTGTATCATTTTATTAAAAACGTATCTCTCAAAGGTGATACTTATTTTGGGGGCGAAATGTTCTTCGAATTTAGTAGTTAGAACGGTTAAATTTTTGCTTTCTTCTGAAGTAAGCGTGAATGAATTATAAATGTCTACCGCGTCAGGTCCTAAGACAGACATAAAAGTAGCAACTTGTATTTCAGCAGGTTTTTTATTCAATTGAGACGCGGTTTCAAACCATTTATATTGTTGGAACCATTTTTTCCATGATAGAGCAACATTTTTGCTGTTTACTTCTAATGGTTTTGGAGGTTTGATATTAATACCGGATTCGTAAGTGTTATATGTGTTATTAGTAGCCATTATCGCGAATTAATTACTATTTGGTTAAAACGCGGAACTTCTGACACCATGTGATACGAGATAAATGATAAGTCAACGACGGATGATAATCAACTGGCTTTATTAAATGTGTATGTCCTATAACATAGTACATAGGCTAAGTGTTACCATTTATGTAATATAATAGTACATAGTATGATATGGTATTGTTACAGTCTGGTAATTCTGGACATTCAAAATGCCTTTGACACTGTTTTGAACGACGGGTTAATTTACAAACTCATGATGTTTGGTTTTCCGACTATCTAATTAAATTAATACAAAGTTTTTTTCAAAACATAAAATTTACTGTATACCAGACAGTTTAAACTGTATTTTCTTTGATAAAGTTAGTGGAATTCCACTGGGTTCTGTGCTGGGACCCAAACTTTTTAATGTTTATTGTGTCCTACTTGCCATATTTGCCCGCAAACACTAAATTTGCTAAGTTTGCTGACGACACAGCAACTTTTTCGTCTAGCCTATTGCCTCAATGTGCTCTCAGTAGTCAACAATACTCACTTCATACCCTACAAAACTATTTTCCATAAACTATAAACTAATCTTTTAATACAAAGTCTTTACCTGTTCATAAACCGCAAATCAGGTCTTGGTGTGCATAATAACATTTTGATATTCAAAACTATTTTCCTTTCATTTCATCATCTTTTGTTGAACTTAAATTTTTATTGAGATTTCAAAAGTGCTAAAAAATAAATATGCTGGCAATCATAATCATAAGGGTAAGTATAGTTTTCAACATGTCATTACTGTTGAACTATAGCATTTATTCCAAAATGTTGTTCTGTCGTAAAATTTTTCATTTAAATGAATCCAAAATTATTAGTTTTCAATATTTGTGTAGCATTTTCAACAATTTAGTGACGACAAATTTAATTCTTGTATTAAATTCGATTATTAAAGTTTAACCAAATATCTACTCTTTACGTCATAAAGCTCAAGCCAATCAAATATTCAATTCGAAAAAAATCCAAAAATGCAGAATCGTGGTAAAGATTCTTTGTTTATTCTAAACTTTAAAAAAAATACCTTTAAATTGTAGTGGAGCTAGTGAGGACAAAATAGTTAAGTGCAAATTTAACTCAAATTACTCGAAAACCCTTATATTTTTGTATCAATCAAGAATCGATAAAAAGTTCCATACAAAAGCATCATTTCAAGACTTTTTAAGAATGAAAAAAAAACTATGAATGTAATCCGAAAAAAAAGAACAGTGACATTTGGAATACCGCAGAAAAAGCTAAGTTTTTTAAATACAATTTTCGACGAAAATGTTAACTTTGGATGTTTTTGATCGTCCAGTTATATTATCTTTGGTTTTATCATTGAAACAAATAATTAGAATATTTTTGACGGCCAAGTTAAAGCTATCATTGAAGTATCTGCAATTGAAACGAAATTTCATGATTGGTATCAAGAACTTGAGTTTAGAGTTGATCATTGAAAGTAAGACTGACAAGAGGGAAAACAAGAAAAATGGAACGCTTTCAGTTTAACACTGTTGTTTCGAAATATGAAAAAATCAAAATCAGCTGTTCATTGGAAACTATTTCATCATTAATAAATTAAAAATGGACTTACTGTGTTAAATAATTAAATTTAATTAGTAGATGGCAAATATTACAAATTTGGCTGTCTTAATTGCTTCTTAATTTTAAAATCATTTTCAATGATAAGACCCACAATGGTAGCTATAACTGGAGTCTTAGAGTGTGTCACACCCGAGTATATAAGGATTTTTGAAGTTTTCAAGATACATATACATATGTAAATTTTCGTGTTGGTTTTCCAAATTGTCAACTGTTATATTATATAGCATTTCATTAAATTCGTCGCAGTGGATTAACTATAACATTGGCCACTCCATAATTCTTAAGTATTTAGAATCAATCCCAAAGCACACAGACGACACCATTTCCCAACTGCAATTCGATAAAAACTTCCAGATTTCTACACCTTCCAGATTTTTCTGGGAGGATAGGGCATTCCTGAGTCAGTCCACTTTTATACTGATGGTTCAAAAACAAAATTAGGAGTTGGTGGATGCGTGTATTCTGAACAGCAGACTTTAAGACTCTCGTTCCGCCTTCGCATTCATTTGGAGTGATATCAACATCTAATATCCGTTTTTTCTCAGACAATCAGGCCCCTATTAAATCTCTGGATTCTGTCTCTACAAACTCTTTAACAGTCCATAAATATCGATCATCTCTAATGGAGATTTAAAACTATTGAAGTACTTGCTATCTCTTAGCAGAACGCATATACGTTCGAGGTGTCATAACCGGGCAGTGTCTAATAGAAAAGCACACAAGACTTTTGCAGAAGCTGTATGGATGATTTCCTTCTCTGTACATGCTCTGCTCTAGCTCAAAAACGCAAGAATTACCTAGGAGAATTCTTCTATAACGATGTTATCGATCAGCCTCTCACGTTTCGTAAGGGACTCAAACTGGTATCATTGATCTTAAAAGAAGGCTTCAAGATTCATGTGGTATTAAAACACAATGGGCCATTAAACTGGCCTAAGTGTGCTTCTCTATCAGGGACAGCCACTTTTACCTAACCTAACCTAAATTACAGTGTAAGGAATCCATGAAATATTTATGTTAAAACGTTATTTAATAGAAAAAAGTAACACGGTTTAAGGATAAATTCTGTTTTTATAACGAAACAAAATTACGTTTTTTCTATAACAACAGGTTTTCAAAATATGTCCCTTTAAAATGTCAAAAAACACAAAAAAGGTTTTTTTAAGTTTAAGTTTAAACTGAAAACATCTCTTAACAAAAACTTGTATTATGATTTACTAAAGCACAAATATTTCTCCTCTAGATACAATTTAAAGTATTTTGGTATCTTATTTAGATTTTGGAAATTCTCATTAGTTTTGAGTCTTTATTTGACTCTGTATATAGTTTTGATCAATAAATGTTATTACACCGTCCCCGTTTCAAACCTGTCTCCTCCCTCTAATTAAACTTAACATAGACCCCATTAGATGATACAATAACTTTTTTTGGTTAAATTCATCATGGTAATAATTCAGAATTAATAATGATTTTACTACACAAAATTATTACATAACCTTATGTCAAAACATTTTCATAGATAAGTTAAACTTATTACATATCAGTCATTTTATTCTTAATAGCCTTGTACTCTTATTGTACTGACTGTACCGTACCTTAACCTTGTGTCAAACAAGATATGAACATCGTTAAATTCATTATTGAAACTATTAAATATTTTACTACCATAAGAAGTGTCCTTGTTGTTCCTTCGTACGAGTATGTATGAACGTATTAATTAAACAGGAGAATTTATTTATATTTAATTATCAGCTTTGTTGTTGTTGTTATTATAAGAAGATTTTCGGAAATAAAAAGAAATAATTTGTTTGAGATTATTTAATATGTTTTTTTTTTTCCTATTTGCGTTTTAGCGAAAACGTATCACTACGTAATGTTATAGAGGACGAAAAGCGCTCTTCTTGAAAGTTTTTTTTATAAATGGGTAAAGTATTTCATAAACCTTTTGTTTTTCGTAAAAAAAATGAATTTGATATTTTTTTAAGTAACTTAAAGTTAACAATAATAGTTTGTATATGATGAAATAAGTTTGTTAACCTCCCATACTAAGTTATTACATTATTTCTGATTTGTTGAATTGACGTTCAAGGTTTCGACGATTCAATGACTTCGAGAATAAATGAATTTTGAATGATTTCAAAACTATTTTATCCACAATATTACAATTGGTTTTATTTTTTTAAAGATATTCAAACTGCAAAAAATATTGCTAAAAGTTATAAAAATTGGATTTCTACTAAAATTGTATGGAAAAATAGGGAGCGGATCGGAATTACGCCTTTAAAAAATCCCGAAAAAATGTTTTCCAGTCTCGTCTTCTAAAATACAGATTTTTTTTAAATTATTCAAAATCCCGTTCAATTAGAATCCCGATATTTAAAATCATGAAAAATGCAGACAATCCCGTTTTTTATTTACGTAATACGTGCACCAAACAAAATAATAATAAAAGACAATGGTTTAAATGTTAAATTAAGAATTTGAAATCCCGCTTTTTACAATCCTTGTTTTTTTTTCGTCGTATAGCCTACAGTATACAGTTCAACTAAAATAATTATGAAAAGAGTATTCATGTTTTGTTTTAAAAGAATACTACTTTAGTATTATTATTTTTTGATATCTTATATTTTTTAAAGGTTACAAGAAAATGAATTTAAAAAAATGCCTCATTATATTAATATTAATAAACAATATTTTCATATTTCGCTTTTGCAATCAATACTTGTTGCAAAATCGGGATGAAAAAAACGGAATTATAAAAAATGGTGTTATAAGAAACGGGATTACAAAAAGCGGGATTAGAAAAAATAGGGATTATATAAAAATTATATAAAAATACAAAATCAGAATTTAAAAAAAACGGGATTTTAAAATCAGGATTTTCAAAAATTGGTATGTAAAAACCAGGATATCGAACACAACCCGGAAAAATAAAAGATATTGAAATAAACTTATTTATCATGCCTATCAACAATGTTGTTGCTAAAATTCAATTAACAATTTTTTAACTATGCACGAAAGCCTATAAAAACAACGAAAATCTGATAAAAAATGGTTTTTTACTCAAATGGTTTGATAAAAAAAAAATATATTGACTTTATACTTTTTTCGTCTTACACAAAATGTTGTTATTAACTTTTAGACATATCGACATAAGGGCACGAAACTTCTTTTTACGAAATGTTTTTTAGAGACCATCTTATATTCAAAAAGTATTTTCCAATATTTTCAACAGTCTGGTTAAATATTTTGAGCATCTCATTAACTCAAAACAAAAAGACTCATTGAGTTTGAAATCTTCACCTTTTTAAAAAACAAAGCTTAAACAAATACTAATCATATCCTTAAACGGGTTTTTAAAGGAAAAACAAATAATTAAAAATAATGTTTTAGTAATTTTTAAAATTGGAAATCTAAATGAAGCTTCCACATAACAGTCAATATTCGCAAATGTTTAACAAAGCAAGATATAACTTACGTATCTAAAATGCGTTTGTAAATGTATAGTGTCTTTGACTTGCTTTAGAGCCCACTGCTGATAGCATTACTTATGCCATCTAACGGACTGGATATGTATAATTGGACATCGTCTGGGAACATATGAACGTTGCAGGACTTAACTATACGAGGAATTTCATTGACATATAGCGAAAATAATAGCGGCCCAAGAATAGAATATTGTGGTACTCCTGCAGGGACTGCAAAATATGACGACAACTGGCTTCTCACAGCCACACATTGCTGACCATCGGTTAAGTATGAGTGCAAAAGTTTTACTGCATAAGAAGAAAAACCAAAATCATCTCTAAGCTTTTTACAAAGTGTAAAGTGATCAACCGTTTCAAACGCTTTGGAAAAGTCCAACAACGTTAAGAAAGTAGCACAATTAGTGTCCATCGATCTTCGAATATTATCTACAACAAGTAGAAGAGCAGTTTTGCAATTTCTGCTTTATCGAAAACGTACGTTCGACGTTTTTTTCGTCGTCCATATCTCAAGAACCAGTAGATATATCGACTTCAAATAAATTTTGCTATACAGATAATAATGCAAAATGATTCAGAAAGGACTCTCAAAAACATTGAGGTTATAGTTTTTTACAATAGCCATTTAAAAAAAGTGTGACCATTTTGGTTAACCCTAAGTATCTAACGAACCAACAACGCTACGGACTTGAATTAAATTTGAAACTATATATTGTAACGTGATAACAAATAAATACATTTTTGGATTCAAATTCAAATTAACAGTTTTTTTATAGATACAAAAATCTGAACAAAAATTGGTCACCCCGAAAATTGTATGGTCAACAAATGATGAATGATGATGAAGAATTGAGTTTTTTACATCTTGTAAAAATCGAATTGACAGTTTTTTTATAAAAAAAAAAACATTACTCAAAGTTGGTAAACATTGATTTTCGACCTAAATAACTTTTCAAAAATTTAAAATATTGGCAGAGTAAATATTGTTTTCAACATTCAGTATCAGTACATTTTTTAGAAAAATCCAACAGTCTGTTTTTTCATAAAAAAAATCTACAAAAAACAGTACGCAAATTTGTTAAAATTCGATGCTTGGTTCTCGATACCTCGTGAATAATAGAAGATATTGACTATATTTCAGAAATGCTACTAAAATTCGTTTTCGACTCAAAATCTCGTTCACAAAAATAGATTTCGAAATAGAATTATTTTATTATATGCAAAATATTGTTAGAAATTTTAAAATGTTTAAGAATAATTGAACTGACAACTTTTTTAACAAAAACGAAGACTTACAAACTTTTAAGCAAGACAAATCGACAGACAGGATCAGTGTGGGTCGCATCCCAGCCTCTTTGTTTTTTTTTTTTGTAATTTGCTTTATTAGGAAGGATATCTTCCGAGCTTTGAAGTTTAAACTACATTTCAGGCATGTAACCGACTTGACATTTTCCAATATTTGTGGTCGAATATGGGCAGTAAGGATTTTGGATTTTCAACTCACATCTCTGTAACGAGAAACTATGTGGTTACCAAACACGATATCTTTTTAGGACCACAGCTCTAACATATCGTGGTTGTTCAATTGATGGAGAAAAAAGTCAGTAATCATGTTTCTATAGCGGTCAACTACAATGTTCTGCCCAGCAGCAGTTTTAAGGAAGTACAAATAGGAACTAATAATTCCATCAACCCAGTGGCGTAGAGTGGGTTTTTGCCGCCCGGGGCAGATCAAATTTTGCCCCCCAATTTTTGTTTGTCAAAGTTGGTGAACACTACCATTTCTTCCATAATGAACTATACTCACAGAGTATCCATTTATTTGTAGGTGATGTATATCGATTATAACCATATTGAAAGTAACCACATTTTAAGGAACCTAACATTCAAATTTAGTTAATGTTTTAAATTGCATACTCTACTTACTTACTTACTTTAGGTGGCGCTACAGTCCGGGGCGGACCTGGGCCTCAACCAACAAGCGTCTCCAGCCAGCATACTCACTATAAAATAAAGCTCAAAAAATAAATTAAGATTAAGAAATTATATTTAATTTTTTAAATCACTTCATTTTGGTTATTTGTAGTACATATAAAGCAAAAATTTAATTTTTGTATTCATTTAAATAAGGAAAGTTTCGCATATTTTTATTTTTAATGAACATTTTTTTTTTGATTTTTAAATTAAGCAAATTTGATTGTTTTAATTACATTGTGGCAAGCAACTTAACTGACATTGACTTATGTACGTTACCCATATTTAATAATTTATAAAACGTAGAAAATGTTTAAATTATTTGTCTTCTTTGTTTTTTACACACAAATTCTTTTATCATTCTTTCGGTGTCAATCGCATCAGTTTTCTGCATTTCTATGGCTAGAGTTCCTAGGTTACTTAACCTTAGAGTACTCATTGTTGACCTTAGATAGTTATTTATTAGTTTTAGTTTTGAAAAACTCCTCTCACATCCGGCATTGCTTATTGCTATTGTTAAAAAAATACGCAGCATTATGGTAATGTTTGTCAAACTTGTTTCTAACTTCGACTGTACTATGAAATTTAATATTTCAAGCGGGTTTGTTTTTTCAAGATCGTTAAGTCTTTCCAATTAAGCTCTTAATCGACCACGTTCTATCTTGAAATCATCGGGATCATGCTCATTGAATGCAAGTTCCGAATCGTAATAAAAATTTTCAGCCAGTAGCTTGGAAGCTGAAAGAAAGTCGAATTTTTTGGCCAAACTTTGCAAATGGTTAAATCTCTCCTTGATTTCGACGATGATTTTATCTAAGGAAGAAACCAATTTTCTTCTCAACTCTTCGTCATGAAACAGACCTACATCTGTGCTTCCATCACCAAAGATGTACTTCCTTTTTTTAATTCTGGGAGGATCCAAGGAAATGCCTAAGCTCTCACACAAATTCCTAGCGTAAACAAGAACATCATTGACTAATTTTTGTCCTTATGTCTTCAAAAAAGTCAGTAGAGCACTGATTTTAGATGCACACTGATAAAGGTCAAAACCTTCGGTTTGTAAGTAAATTTGACAATCATTTGTTTTATGAAGAACAGGTTTCCAAAAGCCCAAAAAGCAGAGAAAAGAAAAGGATTGCGTTGCTATAAGCAAAAGTTCCTGCATCTGTTCTCGTTTTTAAGCTTTCGCCTGTCTCAGTAAGCTTTTCTATAGAATTTAAAATATCCTCATAGTAAGAGTAAGTAAGTAAGAGCATTCCATCTTGTTTCTTGAATCCTTTTCAACGATTTACCAGTAGTCGTAATTAGGACGTCCCAACGATGAGTTGACATTGCCTAAAACACATAGCATCGTTCCAATGTTCCGAAAAAAGTAACTGAGTCGGATTCAGTTGCAGATAACGAACTGGGCTTTCGGGTTTATGTCTTGAATTCTTTTTCGGACTCCTGTGTTTTTTCCGGCCATAACAGCGGCATTATCGTAAGCTTGACCTCAATATATCCAATATATCGAGACCGTCGATTTTTAGTTTACAAAGGATCATCTCGGCAATGCCCTAAGCTGTTTTATCTTTCTTTTCAAATGAAATCAACAAAGGATTCCACCACTTTTATATGATGATCTTCAATTTTTATATACCGCAACACTTGATTGGTCTGGTCTTTGTGGGAAATATCAGGAGTGCTATCAAAAATTATTGAATAGTATTTCGCTTTTTTCACCTCAGAAATAATTTGATGTCGCACTTCTTCTCCTAAAATATTTATAAATTCATTTTGAATTTGTGGCCACATATACTCGTAACTTGTTGATATTTTTTCATTCATTTTTATTCTTACAAGATGCTCACGAAGGACTGGGTCATACTTTGAGATGAGATGTACTAGCTCTAAGAAGTTGCCTCTGTTATAGATTGTAGGGTCTTCTCTATGGCCACGAAAAGCTAAAGTTTGTTTTGCTATGAATTTAATGATGTCAACCATTCTAACAAGAATTTCTTGCCATTTTTTTGATTTATTAGCCAAAGTTTTTTCTCAGTTTGATCAATGGTTTGATATTTCTAAAGTCTTTCTTCCAATTCTTTCCATTTGCAAACATTTATGTTATGTTTTGAAACTGACTCATGGTTCTGTACTCTGGGATTAAGTTTTTTCCAGTTATTGAATTCATTGGTTAAACAGAACATTGATTGTCCCTCTCTGGTCTTTTCTTCAAATAAGCAGCAATAATAACAAAATAATGACATTTTAGAAGGAGAATAAGCTAACCAGCTCCTTAATATTTTTTCGCCATTTGTTAGTGTGCGGTAAAACCAATCTTTTGTTAACCGCCTAGATGTACCTGAAACTGTAGATACAGCAGCAAAGTTACTTTGAAGATGCTGCACAACTTCTGGTCCTCGTTGAACAAGAAGAGTTCTAATTCTTGGTGCATTACGGTCTGGCCATCTTCCAATGTCATCTAAATCCATGTAGGCTTATGTAGTGGGTTAAATTCTCTTTCAATGATTTAGAAGCATAGCTATGATCTGATTCGGAGTTAGATTCTGTGCTATACAAAGTGATGTTTGCAAGGGTAGATTCGTGTTTAGTGCCAAAACAGATATCTGAAAATTGCTCAGGATGAGTAATTTTTAGAGAATCAGAATTTGGTGTTTCCACGTTAGCAGAAGAAGAAATGTTTGGGGTTTGAGACTGGATATGTTCATCAGAATTGGTAGATGTTTTTATTTGTTCAGGAGACGAAATATTTATAACTTCAGAAGAAGGGCTTGAAGTGGACGGTTGTGGAATACTAATCGCGGGTAACAAGGTATTGATTTTGGAGCTCAGTTCTGGGTCTGCTATTGGAGTTTCTGGTTCGGCAACAGCATTAATATTAGTAGCTGACGTAGAGGCTGAATGTATTTAAAGATGGCCCCCCGATTTTTTTGTAAATTTTCTTCCCTGGCTGTTTTTTACTTCGGTAAGAAACTCCACTTTCTTTGATCCTTTTCATTTCCAAAAACTGGAAGGAAATAATTTCAATTGGTTCCAGATTTTTTTGATTTTAAGGACGATGATTTCTGTTTCAGTTGTGTATAGCCATACGATAATATTATTTGCATGCACATGCAAATTAAACCGTGGTAAGAAAAAGCAAGCAATCACTTACAACGAAAAATTTAATGCAATTAAAATTTATGTAAAAATATGTTTTAACAATGTTTGAAAAATCTATTCAAATAACAGATATTATCTTCCAAGTGAAATCATTAGATATCTTTAATGCCGCCCCTCAAACAAGTGCAGGGTTTTTTGTTTTGGTAACCTTTTTTTTTTGCCGCCTTGGGCACATCTTTATAAAAAAAAACTATGTTTTTCAAAGAATTTAGTTATCCGACTACACTCATCGTTAAGAACGTATATCACTTTCTCAAAGTACAATAAGTTCAATTTTCAAAAGTTAGTCCCATTTCACTTGGCTTTATTTTACAGCCCCGAGTCTGAGACGTTGTATTCGATCATAATTCATGAAGATTATAAAAGCCCGAAAATAATGACTAAGCACGAATGATTTTTCTAAAAATCCAATTTGTTTATCCAAATTAAATCTTAAAGTAAATTTGCTAAATAATTGTTTTTGTACTGAAAATATAATAATTTAATTTTTTGAATACTGATAAGATCTTTCTGATGTTTTTTATCATATTCTTAGAAATGTATTAATTAAGTAAATTTAATGTTACTTCTTTAAGTAAAATTTATTTTAAATCGTCATAAAAAACAAATCTACAATTCACTCTAAAAAAAACCACAATCACAATCATTATTAAGCACTTTTTTTAGTTTTTCAAATAAAAGTTTCACAAAACAAAAAATTCATTCAGTATAAAAACATAAATCATATTTATTGCAAAATCATCGAGATCTGTTTTATTATACAAAAATATATAAGGGAAATAATATATCAGAAGCGATACGATAAGTTATTAGTTAAAGTAAAATCTTTTGAGGTAATTCCCAATCCGGCATTCGACTTTTTTCAAAATAAAATATGTCATTGCAGATATTTATCTTTTATTTCATTGATTTCCTCAAGTTTTGCTGTTTTTATTTTCATTCAGCTTTTTTAGAAAAAGTGACAAAAGTCATATATCAGCAAAGTTAGATCGCAAAGAATCACAAAGAGGAGGATTGACAAAGTTACAAAATGTGTCAATGAAAATTCCACAAACTCAAACCAAATTAATAATTTGATAAACAACGAGACAAGAAAAAAAAACTAAAATGAAACTCTCAAACGGTTGCAGCTTTCCTAGGCAAAGTCGTACCCTGTTTTTTTTTTGTCAAGGAACAAAAACGACGACGACGATGATGACAACGTTAATCGATTTTCCTCCTGCCATATCAGAGAAAAACCAAGCCAAGACCTAACCAAACCATCATATGGATAGAGGAAATGCCATATCAACAATAGCGCAATATTAGCCCATCCATACCTTCAGGAGCAGTCTTATAGCAGCTTCAGCACCATTATGGGGGTGATGGAAGATTAAGGGGCATACCATACCTATATAGCATGGCAAATGTGTGATCGCGCGATGACGCGACGAGCTGCGACGCGACGTGTCGGTCGGTCGTCCTCTCCTCGCTACTATCGCAAGTGTACGGACGTTAGCGGATGGCAAAGATTTTTATCGGACTGGTATCGCAAAATTGAAGTAGCAAATCTTATCGCTCAATGATCTCGTTGACTCTTTGCAGAACTGCTCCAACGCGGATAGTAGGCAGGTAATAGCGCTGCTGCGGGGTTTAAAGTTTTGCGGATATACTCGTCCGTCGTCTTCGTTGTAGCAGCATAACCATATCGCACTTAATAAGAGCTAACCTCATCATCAGCCCAGAAAGGGGAAGTTTTGGTTTACTTGGCAGCTTAACTTTTCCCACATTTGTTAGACTTTGAAGAAGTTATGCAGAGGTTTGGCAGTTTTGCACGAAATGAGAAATGTAACGACTGAAATTTGAGTTGGCAACACTATTTTAAATGGCGTCCAATTTTTCAGTTATCAAGTGATTATTGCCGTGTTTGGAGTGATGATAATCCCCAAGTGTGTGTTGAGACTACATAACATCTACAAAAACTGATTGTTTGATGTGCCATAAGGCGGAATAATTGGTCCCTTTTTCTTTAAAAATGATGATGACCAGAATGTTACAGTAAATGGTGACCACTAAAGAACCTTGATATCTGATTTTTTCGCTCATTGATTGAAGAACCATGATGTAAAGGAAGTGTAATATCAGCAAGATAGGCGCAGCGCAACATGTCCCACAGCTTATACCACAGTTGATTGATTGAAGAAACCGTTTGGAAATCGCATAGTTTCACGTTACAGAATCATCCATCGGCCTCCAAGATCATGCAATCTAACTCATCTAAACTATTTTTTGTGGGAATATGTGAAATCAAAGTTACCACCATTAAAAAGCTTAAAACGATTGACCACTTGTACGAGAACATTCTCAACGTTATTGCCGATAAATGGCCACAAATTTTGGAAACAACTATCAAATATTAAACTTCCAGATTAAACTACGTTTGAGCATTTTCTATTTCTACGTTAGGTTAAAGTTGCTGCCCGTGATGGAATAGAACAAACTTAGGCCAGTTTAAAAGCCAATTGTGATACCACATGAATCTTGAGGCTTTATCCTTAACTCAATGAAACCAGTTTGAGTCCCTTAAGAAACGTGAGAGGCTTGATCGTTTAGTTCGTTATAGAAGAATTCTGCTAGGTAATTCTTGCGTTTTTGAGCTAGAGCAGGGCATGTACAGAAAAAGCGAAGAACTGTTCGCTCCTTTTCCTCGTTCATACAGCTTCTGCAATAGTCGTGCGTGCTTTCTTATTAGACAGCTTAAATGTGATCTGCTTATAGAGATAGCAAGCACCTTGATCGCTTTGAATCTCCATTAGAGATGATAGACAGTTATGGACTGTTTTAGAGGTTGTAGAGATTTAAAAGCGGCCTAAATCTTTGAGAAAATACGGATATTAGATGTTAATATCACGTTTTCCGTAAGCCAGGGCAAGACTTCATTAATCAAAAGTTCCGCCTGGAACACGCTTTAATGATTTTGAAGGCGAAATGAGAGGCTTGATTTCAGTCATTCAGAGTACACACCTCCATTTCTTAGGTATATTAAAAATAAATAAGATGGCGCAACAGTCCGTTGGGAATTATGGACAAGTGATTTACAACTTATCAACCATTCCTGTGTGCGAGTAATGTTGGCAGGGATGTCAGTTTTAAGCCGAGTCCGAAAGGCTTATTTGAGAAGTCACTTTCCACAACAAGAATTACTCTTTGAGGATTGTCAATTCCTTGCAAGTGGTAGCACTCTTGAAAAAAACCTTAGAAGGTACAGGCAGGTATTGAACCCTATCATGACAGTCTTACGCAATAACTATCACTCCACGGGTACTATAGGTCTGGAACTTTAAAAAACGCCCTTTATTAAAGGTTTTTTTAATTCAGGTCTAAGATTCTCACAAATTCAAGAGACAGAAGTAGTATGAGTTTATAACTACATACTTCGCCGATAACAAAAATTCATACAAAAGAATGCAATCTTTTAGGAATTTGCTCATTTACATTGAACTAGTTGAATATTCAACGACTCCTTGGGAAGATTTCATTTTCATCAATTCTCAGAAGTTTTTAAAATTGTATTGCTGTTAACAGTAATTAGTGAACAAATATAACGGACTTTTAGTTATGTCAAAGAATACAATCTTTTGACTTAAATCAAATGAATGATTCTCATTTAAGAGATCGCGATTAGGTACAATTGTTTCCAAGTTTGTTGACAAGTAAATTTTTGAATTATTTTTTTTTTCTTCGCCTTATTTTTTAATGTTTTCCCACTCGTTCCCTTATTTCATCACAAAAGCTGTTTTCCTCACATATTTTCTTTTTTTTAATTTTTTGTTGTTGTTTTCATTTTGTTGTTTAAAAATCATCATCTTGGTAAAACGATCGTTGGTAAAAACGTGATATACTTGAGCATGCAAGAAATTGGATGATTTTCTGGTGGCTCTTTGCAATGTGTTTCCCGTGTACCTTACCTATACCTAAATTGTCTTGTTGTCGCAGCGGTTGCAGCTCTTGTAGTAGGTAGAGGTTTTGAGATCGCAAATGGCCATACATAATAGAGCGTCGTCGTCGCGTCGAGCGTGTATTATGGCAGTTGCAGTTTGTTTTTTTTTTCTTAAGTATAGTTTTTGCACTTTTCTTTTTTTTCCAAACTGGGCAGCACCTACGTTCATTCAAAGTGGCCATATGGTGGAGGACTAAATGGCATACAAGTTTACAAAGGTGCTATAAACTTGTTCAGGTACTTGCAGCACAGGAACACCAAACTATAAGGACACACCAACATCACTATACCTATAAGAAAGATCTTTACGTTCATCTTAGCGTCCGTCGCTCGTCTTCGTTGTTATCGTCGTAGAACGTCGAAGTCACCGCGTCGTCGTCATCGTAATAATCATCTTCGTCATCTCTATCATGGGCATCATCAACGCGGTCATTATCTTCTTCTATACCTTATACCTTTTAGCTATTGGATTTAGCTATTTTTTTCATTAGGTTATAATTTGAGAACTTATAATGGACAACAAGAAGAGTCTTGAAGATTAATATTTGCCTTCATTTTTTAATGAGATCGTTTTTATATGAAACCCTTTATTTTTTTCCAGCTTAAGGTGAAGGTATTTGATGACACTTAATTCTAGAGAGATTTGTTTTTTTTTTTTTTTCAAAGGCATTAAGACTTTATGCTTTGTAAAGTGATCATTAGGCGTTTTTATCGAGTAAACATAAGATAAAGCGAGAGTGTGATACAACAACCATTTAATGGCTTACAACTTAACTTAAAGAATTACTTTTTTATAAAAATACTAAAATTGGTAAAAGATAACTGATGATTTAAAGCGGCAAAAGCTCAAGGAAGCCGTTTTTATTTTAAATTTCAAAAGTACCCCACTTCACAAAAGGAAGTTTCTTGTTGTTTTTACACTAAGTCCACTTACTATCTTTTTATAACTTGCTAGCAGACATTTTCCCTAACATGAACAAAACTAGCGTTAGGAAAATATTGAAGAGGACATACTGTTGTACGATGGTTTAAAGGTTTCGGGTATCAATATGACATAAAAAAGAGTTCCACAAAGCTTTTCACATTCTTGATGTTCGGCACTAAAACAGAATCTCTAGATTGAACTGAACAGTACCTTTGTATAAGGTTAAATTGATTAACATCTCTGAAAGTTCTAGCATGTGCCAGAGTTTTCTTAGAGGTTGATTTTGTAATAAAATATTTCTGATTAAAACATCTGATGCAGTAGAAGTTTTTGAAACAATTTGTTATACACGGTTGTTAAATTCTATATTAAACAATACAGATCTCGCATATTTTAAAAGTGAACGCCGTGAAGTGTGTGCTGTGGCTCCATCTTGTTGGAACCAGCCTTCTTTGTGGTTCCTAGTAAACTGATTTAAGTTTAGTTGGAGGAAGGTCTCAATTATGTGACATTTGCTTAGAAAAAATACGGAAATACGTATATATTCTTCTACGACAAATGTTTACTAGAAATGGAACGTAGACCTCTATATTTCCCGTAATACCATTTTATCTACAAATAGCTTTAAATATAAACGTCTAAAAATACGGGAGGCTTTTTTGCCAGACCCTGTACTATATTTCTTAGGTCACACATTTCATTAGATTCAAGATTCAAATATTTTATTTATAACAAATTAGTTCTTACAATATAAGTTTCAACGACATTAATAATTCCATTAATTAATAAAATAATAATAAGACAATGGCGTTGCCGTCTGTCATATTTTATTACATCAGTTTTTGTTTAAAAACATTGTTTGGAATTTGGCCTTCGGGATTGAGTTTTATGAACGCTTTGAGTATAACCAGTCTATTTTGTGCCTGGTATTATGACTTCCACATTCTCAGTTATTGCTTGCTTTGTCATCATAAACCGAATATTTAACTATCTCTATCAAATGTAATCCAAAAATGTGAAATCATGCGTAAGGGGTGTTCAACTGACTGCTCAATTTCCTGTGATGGTTAGATTGCTAAATGTTATTACTGCACGTACTCTACATTTAATATTGCACCAACAATATTGTAAGAATCATTGTGGCTCCAAATCATTTGCAATAAAATGAGGAATACAAAATCTTGAATTAATTGCCTGCAACGTTTTCCAATCACGATAATGTTGCACCGGTTTTACATTTAAAGAAAAACATATTTACATATGATAGCTTAGGTATGCATAAGCCATATAGTTTAGCTGGAAATGAGCCTTATAAAATCCATAGCTTGCAGGTTCATCCGGCTCGAAGGACCAAATGTTCTTGGTTAAAACTCCTAATTTTGCAAAAAATATTAACAATGGAAAAATAAAAAATTAAAACAATGAAACACAATCTTTGTTCTTTTGAATAAAAGTAATAATGTCATTTATTCGTAATCTTTTTGTCACCTTCAGTTTCTAGAGAGAGCCACTTGCATTATCCCTTTTAAAAAGTTCAACTGTATTTCTAGGTCTTCAAGTGCACTTTCCAGGACTGTCAAATGCAGAGATTCTTTTTTAAGCCGTACTTAGTGAATGTGGAATGCCTTTGCAAACTCTTTGTTTTTCAGTCATTGCAATATTGACGACTTAAAAAAAAAAAAAAAAATATATACACTGAGATCTCTTTTCAAACCCTCTTCCTCTTTCCCAAAGCTTCCACTGTTTTATCGCATGATATTCTAGAATTCCCAAGCTCATAATCAAGTATCTCTAAAAATTCCTTTATCTTTTGATATAATTCAAAATCAAAATCATATTTTACTTGATAACTATGTATTTTATTCACCAAACAATTATGCCCCATCATCTTTCTTACTTTTTCTCTAGAACTTCAGCAATCTGATAGAAAATCCCAAGAATACAAATAGGAGAGTTTTTTATCGTTTATAACCCTCAACTTCACTTATTTCAATAACTTGGACTATCATATTTTTTTTTTAAACAATAACAAAATTTAACTTCGATAATTTCTGATGTCATTATTGAAAAATTGATTATTATTCACATTTCAGTTTCAATTGAAAAATTCTTACTATTTTTGTTATCATAAAAAAATGCACCTGATAACGCCAAACATTTTTGTATTTAAAATGCTTAAATATGGAAGAACATACTCATACCTGTTATGTGTTTCCTTACTTGACATATCCGATAAGAAAACTGCACCTTTTTAAACAAATTTATTAATCAGTTCAGTTTAAAGTTTACATTTTACTTGACGTAGGGCGTAGGAAAGTTTATGCTGAAATTATTGGTGAATCGCCAGAGGGGAAACACAGTGTAAAAAGATATAGATATGATATAAATGAATGGCTTGTACTTACTTTGGTTAATCTTTACATGCTAAATGAATTGTTACAATTTTTAAATATTTTATGAGGCCTTTAAAAGCAAAAGCATTGAACGGAATTGAACGGAAATTCCATTCAAAGTAGGTTAGTAGGATTTGTTGATGTTTGATTTTCGATTTCTGTGAAGGTGTCAAGTAAATAAGGGAAAAACCACTATAAGATAAAATTGTTTAATCGTTGATATTTTAAGATTATATTCAGTAGGTGTTAAGAAAACTTATAATAATTCCCAAATTCACAGCAATATTGAAATATTTTCAGAATCTTATGTTATATGTTTATCGTATCATATATTATTTTTATTTTTTAAGATGAAATGGCTCAAGATGAATGTACCTTCAAGAATTCAATTAGAGACAAATTACTGAAACGAATGATCTACTTTAACAAAGTTTTTTGAGAACGAATTGCATATTTTCAAGCCTGATTTCAAAAATAAGCTATAAGATCTTTTTAACTTCCCATGGGGAGTTATTGCAGTCGGTCCGACTTGTCGAATTGAAATGTTGACATTTCTCAATGTTTTAAGGTCTCTAGAGTCGAAATAAAAGATTTTTAGAAAGATGTCTGTGCGTGCGTGTGTACGTACGTTCGTACGTCCGTACGTTCACGACGTTTTTTCGTCCTCCATAGCTCAAGAACCAGAAGAGATATCAACTTCAAATAAATTTTGTTACACAGATAATAAGGCAGAAAGATCCAAAAAGGGCTCTCAAGAAAATTGCGCGGGTGGTTTTTTTACCATAGCAGTTTGGAAAAAAGGTGAAAATCGTAGTTAACCCTAAATTTCTCACGAACCAAAAACGCTAAAGTCTTGAATTAAATTTTATATAATATAGTATAACGTGATTTCAAAGAAGTATATTTAAAAAAAATCCATTTAACGGTTTTTTTTTATAAATCAATAAAACTGGAAAAAAAAAATGGTCACCTCCAAAATATTATGCCTGAAATATGATTTCATCTCTAAAACAATTTTGTGCAACGAAGAATAATGTTTTTGACATCTGATAAAATTTTGAGAAAAATCTAATCGACAGTTTTTTTTTCTAAAAAATAAAAATCTAAAAAAATCATTACTCAAAGTTCGTAAGAATTGAATATCGATTCAAATATCTTTTCAAAAACTTCTAATTTAAGCTTTAAGCTTATTTTATCTTATAAGAAATATTGTTTTCAACATTTTAAAAAATGTTGAGAAAAATCGAATTGCCACTTTTTTTAACAAAAAATAAAAACCTAAAAATAAATAAGTTGGTAAAAATTGATTTTCGACTCAAATATCTTTTCAAAACTTTGAAATGATAGCTTCTCACTAATTTTTTTTTAAAAGAAATATTGTTTTTTACACTAGGACAAATTTTGAGAAAAATCGAATCGACAGTTTTTTTACAAAATATAAAAACCTAAACAAAAAATGTATAAAAGTTAGTAAAAATTGATTTTCGACTCAAATATCTCTTCAAAAATTTTAAATATTGGCTTCAAACTAATTTTATCTTATAAGAAATATTGTTTTCAACATTTGGTAAAATTTTCTAAAAATTCGAATTGACAGTTTTTTTACAAAAAATAAATAACTTATCAAAAATTAAAAATATTGGCTTGAAACTTATTTTATTTCACAGAAAATATTATTTTCGATATTCAATAATTTTTATATAAAAATCCAACAATCCGTATTTTGATAAAAAATAAAATCTTCCAAAAATAGTACGCAAAATTTGGTAAAAATTGATGTTCGGTCTCTCAAATTAATTTCATTAATCCCATTTGTGAAAATTTAAGAAATGCTACTTAAATTGGTAAAAATTTGTTTTCGACTAAAAATCTATTTAACAAGACTAAACTATTTCTTTATATGAAAAATATTGTTAGTAATTTTATTTTTTTTATGAAAAATTCAACTTACAACTTTTTTATCCAAACACGAAAACCTACAAACTTTTAACCAAGACAAATCGACAGACAGGTTGGGAAGCACACTTAGAGTGCTTCAGATTAATCTGGATGACCTTCAGTGCGTTTTTTATTTTTTTTAGCTGCAGAACTGGGGCCCGGCAACTCACTGGACTCCGCTTATAACATCGTCAACCTCGACGTTGTCATCAGCTTTGTCGGTGTCTGTTCCCCGACTCTGCAGAATTTTAATTTTGGCATTCCTTATGCAAAAACTGAGTTTGTATTCGGCCTTTTCGAGAGCCCCTAGACTCTCCTCGCTAATCCTCAGAAGGTAAGAGGCTCTGGTCTTCTGCGGTTCTTCTGCCTTAACTACAGCCTAATAGTGTATGGGGACCAGCGGATTTTGCCTCTGAAGACCGCGGATCAGGTCCTGTCCGAGCCTTCGGTTTTCTCTGGATGTCCTTAGCTGGGATAAGCTTGAGCTTCAAGTCCTCCCAGTCATTGCTAACCTTACCAATGCTTTTACTAAGGAAATCCCTAGAAAACCTGTCCCCACACTTAATTACCGTATACCCCCTGAGCATCTCGCCAGAGTCAAAATTAGGGTAGGGGCCCTCACTGTTTGTTGACACCATCTCAGAGAGCTTGCCCTCGATAGAGTTCCACACGTTCAGTAGACCTTTACTGTTTGTGGAGAGCTCATCCACAACTGCTACGTCATCTCTGACAACCACACTAAGAGTACGAAGTTGTGCTGCTCCAGAAGATGGTGATTTCTCTGGCATTGTCCGGTCGTCAAGCTTGCTCTTTTTCTGATACGTGCAGATCTCTACCTGAGATCTGTTTCGCTTAACGGCCTTTTCTAGGCTGGCCAGAAGGTTGTTGTATTCAACAACAACCTTCTGGTACTTTATTTTATCTAGGGCGTCCCTCTCATGAATCACTCCGGTCTCTTCATTGTTGGCAGTCTTGGCAAGAATGTGAGACGCCGTTTTGAAGCGGTTCCTGAGAACAGCGCCTTCTGATGGAGTTGCACTGCCACTCGAGGGTTTCGGTTTTGTATACGGTTTAGGAAGTATAGGAGTGCTATGAATAGCACTGCCTATACTTTCTGTTGTTTTGGGTTGCTCACAAGTGCTGGAACTATCAGCGCTATATGAGCTCCCCTTCAAAGTTTCCTGGCTGGAGGCCAAGAGTTCATCCTCCAAGTCTGTGGATGTTTCTACGTTCGTCATGTCTAGTTCGTCCATTTTATAAAAGTTTTTGAATGTTAGTCTCACGAGTAGGTCGGAAAAAAGAGGTTAGCCCCTGCAGAGCCGATATACCGGGGTAAGGCAGAAGATAAGACGGACCCTGCCAAGGCATCCAAATGAGCTCGTTAGCGACTGGTTTGCCCCCTAGCCTTTCATTCTTCGGCACGGATTATGTAAGACGCTCACACCACCACTGAAATTAGGGACCCCTTCTCTATGGTCAAATTGCATTGCTAATGCTTGCTACTATTAAGGAGTAGGAAACTTCAGCAATTTAACCTGACCTTAGCTGATCTCCATCTTGTACAAAACACGAAAACCTACAAACCTTTTAAGGAAGACAAATTGACAAACGGGATTAGGAGTTATCAGTGTGGGTCGCATTCCAGCATCTTTGTATTCTTTAAATGGAAAACAGGCTTAATTTTGACCTGAAAAGTGTGTTCTCAACCAAATTAGAAGTTGAAATTTGCTTTAGATTGTTTGCTATCCAAAATATCGATATCCGTGGCATGATTGTTAAGTTTTTTTTGCACGAGTACTGTAATTAAGAGTAATTCATGACATGAAAAGTGCTATCTCCAATTAGCCTCTCGGATACTATTACCAATGAAAATCGATATCATCCAAATAGACTTTTCCATGATGAACTTACTCACTTGCAGCTGTATGTACCATAACTCAATGAACTCGATCTTTAAAACCTTACATCGATTTTTAAGCTTTGGAAAATACCTTGATTTTAATTTGGCTCCGAAGAAAAAAAAACAAAAGGATTATCTAAATCAAAAAGATCTCTGTGGCTAATTGTGATTATTAACTCGAGAAATAATACGGTAATTTGAATTTGTTACTTTTCTTGAGTTGCACTCAAAGCCACTACCACCTATAGCCGTCGTTTTGAAAATAAACGTTCCTGATCTACGTCAATGACTTAAAAATTTGGCAGTACAAGAAATTGTATTATAGTTCGGTACATGAATCCATACACATTTTCGAATATGTAAGGTCCAATCACACTGCGCTCCGCTCAAAACCACTACAGAACGTGCCAAGTGTCTAGAAAAATCCGGATCATTATGATGCATTTCAAAGACCCAATCACCGAAAATACGAGTTTGGTGGATTCTGGTAATCTTGTGTTAAATTAATTTCAAAATTCTTCATTTATTTAAAACACCTAGAATATTGAATTCCAAATATTGACAAGGAATTGGCGGTTCTTTATTTTTTAAACGTTGCAAGCTATGGCAATACACCCCCTTGTTGTTTTTCACTAGTTTCAGTATTTCTGCCTGAGAAGTTGGTTCAAAAGTACCGAATCCTGACTGTAATATTTTTATCATTTTTGTAATGAACCTTACGAGTGTATCGTTCCAGTTCTAGTAATGGCGGTGTTTTTTTTTGCCAAGTCTTAAAAGATGTCATTTGACCAAAATCTGTTTTTTTCAAATAGAACCCGCTTTTTGAAAAACTTGAAAAAAACCCTTTATAATATATAATCAAAATAAAAGTTACCAAAAAGTAATTATATTAGGATCTATGTATGTGTCAGAAGATTAAAGTATCAATACAAAAACAACGAGAAGCTTTTCTACAACCGAATTCATTGTGGCATTTTCGTGTTGAAAAAAAACAGTTTTTAAAAATATTCAAATTTAATTTTAGAGTCTTAGTGTAATCATTGATCCCATACTACTTGACGGAAAAAATAAGGTTTTAAAAGAGTCTGGAATGTGACTCACTTTGATACCTTCCCATTCGTTCCCGGCTGTCGACTTTTCTAAAAAAAAATTGTAAAATAAAAACTTTGAAGTTAACATAAAGCGTGAATTTTATTATCAAAATGCGTGCTCTGTTAAGAAAGTTCATCACGCTAAAAATTTTATTCAGCGACGAAGCCCATTTTTGTCTCAATGGGTACGTAAATAAGCAGAAGTGTAGATTTTAGTGAATATCAGCTAGAAGCATTGCAAGAGCTACCAATGCATCCAGAAAAAGTCACACTAACCTTATTTTAGAGGCAAGTTCGTGAACATATTATTTCTTTTTCGGGACCAGTCAATTGGCCGCCTAGATCGTGCAAATTAACGCCTTAAGAATATTGTTTGTTGGGCTATGTTAAAGCTCATGTCCGCTTTAATAAACGCATATTAACGCATTGGAAACAACATTGAAGCGTTTATTCGTGATAAACTGGCCGAAATGTTGGAAAGAGTATGCTTAAATTGGACTAAGCGGATGGGCCATTTGAGGCGCAGTCAAGATCACCATTTGCATGCAATAATCTCCAAACATTAAATTATTCAAACATTAATTATATATTAAACTATCGATTCAAATATTTATATCTATTTAGTTGTTTTTGTCGGTTTTCGTTTATTTTTTAAAAATAAGTTGTTGTAAATTAGATTTTTCTAAGAAGACTTACATGCGTCCAAAGCTTGAGTATAAGTCCCAACGTACTTAAGCCTCTTGGATAGTATTGAACATAGAGCATTTAAATTGATAGATGATAATATCAGCATAAATGTATTTACGTCGCTTGAACATCGTCGTAAGGTCTCTTGTCTGGCCCTTTTTTAATGTTATTTTAACGGCTTATGCTCTAGTGAAATAGCCCGTGGCATTCCTATTCCTCCCCTTAAACAGTTCAACCGTAATACCCACGCTTCTAGGAATGCTCATCAGTATACCCTCGAGCCCAACACCTCGGCCGTACTGTCAAATACAGAGATTCGATCTTTAGCCGTACTACGCGAATGTGGAATGCCTTACCACACTCTTTCTTTCCTATAGTCATTGCAATATTCAGGAATTCAAAACCAATGTGCACCGACATCTCCTTTTAAACCCACTCTCCTCTTCCTAGTGCTCACACTGTGCCTCTGCATAATAAAGGTAGTAATATCGCCTTGAGTGTGTGTTTATTATAAAAAAATAAAAATAACTGAAAGTTAACAATAACATTTACATATGTAACATAAGTTTTATTTCAACATCTTTTTTACTTCCCGAGATGTTCTGGACAAAAACAAATTGTATCAATTTTTTAAAGTTTCTATTTTTTATAAAAAAATGTCTTTCATTGCTCATATTCTAGTTGAAAATTAATTTTTACCAACTTTCAGTAGTACTAGTTTACGGTTTTTAATTTTTGTAAGAAAAACTGTGACCTCGGTTTTTTAAAAGTTTTATCAGAACTCAAAAACATTATTATTCGATGCATACGACTATTTTCGAGGTTATATTATTTCTTGATTGCAAAATATCAGAAACCACATTTTTTTAAATTTGTGTTTTATTTGTAGTAAGTTGTTGATTCAGGACATAATTGTGGTCAACCAAATTTGCTTACGTTTTTTAAACTTGTAAAAACCCAAAAGTCATTTGCATATTTTGACATTGTTTTCCGTAAAATAGAATTTATTGGAAGTTGATATCTTCACTGGTTCCTGAAATATGGCCTATAAAAATGTTTTTCGAAAGCAGAAGTACAAAAGTTCGAACACACACTCCAAACACAAACGAACATCTCTCTAAGAACCTTCCATTTAGATTCTAGATAACTTAAGACGCCGAAAAATGTCAACATTTTCAATTCAGCAAAGAGGACCCTTCTTATGGGAAGATAAAAAGCCTTGCTTTATTGTTCCATGTTTAAATGTTTTTAAAAAGTTGTACAACTTTCAAAATCAAAGTGAACCATTAAACTGGCCTAAGTGCGTCCTACTCCATCTCAGACAGCCGTTTTTTAATTATATCTTATAATCAAATTCCATGACAAGAAGACTATAGGTGAACTTGCAACCTTGATGTCATTATTGGGATGGTTTGTGTGACTGTAGAGCTTGTCCAAAGTCCCAGAATTTTCTGCAAAGCATAATCTTCCAAATTTGGTATTGAGTATGCTGGGAAACTGTTTATTTCAAGTCAAATATTATCCCAAAAATACTTCAGTGAGAATTGATACACGAATTTTCTTGAAATTATTCCTTTCTTAGGTCTTTGACGAAAAACCATAACACCAAGAAAAAACAATCCCTTTTTCTAAAATAATTTTGAAAGCAGTGCGGCATCACAAAGGCCTCGAACTACAAGACGAAGGTTTTACTACAAAGTCGCCTACTTCATATGTGTATATTTTTTGTATAAAAAGAAGTTAAGTGAAAAAGTCTCCAATTCTAAATTGTTTAGAGCTCTAGGCAATTTGGTCTGCCCACAATTTTCAAGTCAAGTCACCCTTTTTTTTGCCTCTAGCCTACACCACAGACCGCAGAGCAGAGCACACATTTAATCACAGCTCGATTGATTGTTGGCCATCAAAACCGATTTAAATGGATCATCCCTTCTTGGTAGCCATCGCAACGAACGTTCATCAAAGATCTCAGGCATCATACGACAATGCTAGGCTAGCAATAATTCCCATTCCCATTCCCGATCCCAATCCCATTCTATCTTGATCTGCACTGGAATTGAATTGAATTAAACCTCAGATTTGTAATGCTTCCATGCAATTGGATCCGACACACAGCGATACAGGGCAGCGCAGCGCCAATGGGACAACAAACTATCATTGGTTGTCGTGGTCGTGGATGCATGGTAAAATTTAAATTGCTTGCCATATGCCGAGGAGGATGGATTGCAATGTAGATGGAGATGGAGCTGAAGCTTTAACCGAAGCAGTGTATAGCTATGTAGAAAGATGGGTATATAGTATGAGGAGTTGGACATGGATAGAAAAGGACCCAAACGGGCCTCGCGCAAACGAAGCAGAGTTATGCATGCATGCATCTCGTGGATTGTTATCTGTTTTTTGTCTCCATTCGTATTCGGGATTTAGTAAGCCCACAAACGTCGAGACGGTGCGGTGGATGGGATGGGATGTGGATGGGACTTTGATGGATGGCTGTGCACTGGTTGGAGCGAGAGATCCATAGGAGACGCCTTTTTTGCTCGATTGCAGATGATGCTGAGGGAATTGCCAGAGATGCGACTGTCGTTTGTTGAAGTTGTCGTTGTCGTCATCGTCATAAGGCCGCCAATCGTTTGTCGTGCTTCTAGCCGGGAGCCCATAGTCCCTTTCGGAGATGGCGAGCTCTATGCTGATGGGTTGCGCTTTTCGCCGTCCACCGCGCGTCAATAAGAAGCTGAAGGCAAATATAAACCAGCAGCAATGATGAGTGTGGAGACTATGTTTATGTACGATTTCTTGATGACGAAAACGACGACTAAGACGACAATGACGCGCGACGAAAGGTGTGCCGATGCTGAAGCCGCACTGGATACAAAACATAGAAGTGGGCAACCTAATCAGGATGCCATTTTGCGATCTGGTGGGACTGGTTTTTGTCACGATGTCCTGCTGTTTTGAAATCCTTTTGCAATCGGCAAAAACCAATTGGCGGTTTGCAGTTTGTCTGTATATTTCTTGAGATTTTTTTTACTTCGGCCTGATGTTTGTTGTTATGCCGTCAGTCCGTTCCAACAGTTGGCTATGTTTTGAGTGAGTGAATGGATTGATGATGGTGGATTGGAGGAATTTTGCGTCAAGTCTACTGGTCGTCGCGTTTTGTGGGCATTTTTCTGGCTTGGTTGGTGGAACGTTTTATGTTTGTTTTTTTTTTTTTAATTTGTTTTCTGATTTTTTGCTATTTATCTCAAATAATTATGTACGCACTGCTTTTGAAAGCCTGCGTTGCTTTAAGGCTTGGGTTGGTGCTGAAGATAAAAAGAAGGCACATCGAAATTCCACAAGGAGAGAAAGATGCTCCCGAATTCAAAGTTATGTATATTCTGTGTGCAAAGGCAGAAGAAGAATTTGTGATGGTGGCAAATAATCGGTGGAATTTGGATGTAAAAGCAAGAAATCTTGACAGGAGGTTATTGGAATTCCGTTCGTTCAATCCAAGGGTGTCAGTAAATGTTCATTGGTAGTAGTTACTATATATTGTATAGCAAAGACAATACCAGTATGTAAAGATGCATTAAGGACGCTAAATTATAAGTAAAAGTTTTACTTATAGGCAGTGATAAAAACTTTACTGTAGAAAAATGTATAGCAAACAAAAGAATGCTGCGTGATTTTATTAACAGAAATAAAACTTAGCAGCTTGCCAACAAGGATCAGCAATGCAAGCCCGCCGGATATCAGAAAGGTGGCTAATTTTGTTTGTTTATTCCTTACAACCATTTTATTTAAGTGATTTCCTTAAGTAATTATTTTATATCTAAGAAATCTTCAAATTCATTTTGTTTTCACTATAGTCCGACATTTATTAAGATTTTGTTTCAAATCTCAAGTAAATTGGGTCACTCACAGAAGATTTCAAAAAACTTTTATTGGTATTTTAAAAATATCCAAGCATATCTCAAATCTATAACACTTTTAATAGGTTTATGCTTCGTAGAGTAACGTTTTTGATATATTGCAAAATCTTAAGATAAATCAAAGTAGCAGTTTTGTATCCACATTTTGTTTTCGACTCGAATATGTTGTGATCAATTAAAGATATTGGCTGTAAATTCATTTAATCGTATTTAAAACATTGGCTCAAAGTTTTAGACGATTTAGAAGCATATTAAAACCATTCGGAGACATTTACTTAGCTTAATTTTTTCTAATTAAATTAGGAAAATGTTTTCGGAAGATGAAGATCTCAAAATATTAAAACACCGGGTTTTTGTAGCCTATGTTTTTAATAAGATTAAATTCATTTAAAGCCAACATCTTTATTTGATCACAACATATTCGAGTCGAAAACCAAATTTGGAATTTAGTAGTTTTTTTTAGGTTTTTATTTTAATAAAAAAATACTGTCACTTTGATTTATCCTAAAATTTTAACAGATATCAAAAATAGTACTCTGCGAAGCAGTAAAGCATTCCACATTCTCGTAGTACGGCTAAAGAGAAAATATCTGTACTTTAATAAAGGTACTTACTTTAAAATTATATTCCAAATCACCGTAAGCGCCAAAAAGCGTTTACAGTTCATGACAATTAAAAAGTCCATGGTCCATGAAATCGTTAAAAAATGGGCAATAGACTTAATGAGTACATATATTACTAACAAATTTTGAAGCTTTCGTTTACGATACAATTTCGAAAAGTAGTCAAGAAATTAATTTTCTTAGAACTTTTAAATTAGGAAAAAAAATCTTTCCAAAAATGCTGCTAAAGTTGGGTTTCGACTTAAACACACCTGTTTTTAACAAAAAAAAAAAACGAAAACTTATATAACTTTCAATTAATGATAAAAACAGTTCTAGACTCAAGTGTCTTAAGAACAAGAAGACTGAAAGTCACATCCCATTTTCTCTTTCTTTTTTTTTAAATCGTTACAGTGTGTGTTAAATGTCTGAAAAAATTTGTTCTAACAAAAGATTTTGCAAGTCCTGCTGGTTGTCTTATATTTACATTTTTCTTTAACGGTCCGTACTAATAATGATAAATTAATTGTTCACTTGGCCGTATACGTACTTTTCTTTTTAAATATATTTTCTGTTTTTATTTAATTTTACTTTAACAGTCTGCATGGAAGATGAAGAAGAACAGCAGACATTTTATCACCATTAATTTTCATGTCCTGGTCTTTAACAAACACAAAGACTTCACTTAAGAGACTTCTACTACAATAATCTAAGAATATTCAACATTTTCTTGCTCAAACGCTTCATAGCTTCCACCAATTATTTGGATGAGAAAGGAAAATCCACGTGGTATTACATTATTGGACCGAATATAAGTCTAACTGTTTTGGCTTTTCCGGTCAGAAACCAGCTACCCTAATCTAGGAGTTTAAAAAAAAGGTTCCTGAAATATTTACGTTGTTTTTTTCTTCTCATAAATATCTGAACAATATTTCTTAATTCTAAAACACTGGATTTTCTTGAGTAAGTGATTGGTTTTTTCTTAGGAAAAAAGCCAACACGCTTACGTAGAGTGTGAACTAAAGAAAATATCGCAGCTGTATCGGCCAGTGTTAATGATGACTATCAATTACCGATTTCTCGCAATTGGGCCTCTGTTACTCAACAACGTGGAAAATATTTAGAAAGGATTCAAATGTGATGCCTTTTTAAATACAGCTTATGCAAGAATTGAAGCCGAAAAGCCTATTGCAACGTATATTGTTTTTTTAATGGTCTCTTGGAAATTTGACCGAAAAGTCACTTTTTTACTGAAAAATTGTGTTCAGCGACGAAGCTCATTTTTGGCTTAATGGGTACGTAAATAAGCAAAATTGTCGATTTTGGAGTAAAAATCATCCAGAAACATTGCAAGAGCTACCAATGCATCGAGAAAAAGTCACAGTTTCGTGTGGTTTATGGGCGGCATCATTGGACCGTTCTTCTTCGAAGATGATGCGAATCGTAAAGTAACTGTGAATGTTGAGCGCTATACCGTGAGATGATATCCAATTTTTTTTCACTCAATGCAAGAGCTTGACTTCCATAGCATGTGGTTTCAAAAGACGGTACCACATGCCACACAGCACACGCCACAATGGACTTATTCAGAGGCAAGTTCGGTAAAAATTTTATTTCACGTTCGGGACGGGTGAATTGGCCGCCTAGATCGTGCGATTTAACACCTTTAAACCAGTTTTTGTGGGGCTGTGTTGAAACTTATGTCTTTACAGACAAGCCGGTTCCATTGACGCATTGAAAGACAACATCATCTGAAGATAACCATTACACCTTGTCTTGACGCATATTTTCCCGAATAAATCGAGATTAAATATAATCCAAACTACATAGAGCAACTGCGAATTATATAGTTTGAAGACTTGTAGCAACTATATAATTCGCAGTTGCTCTATGTAGTAGTTGCTCTATGTAGCTCATATTCTCCTCTGTTGGGGCATGCGCGCATTTTAGGCTTATGGTGGCGACTTTAGCCTTGATGCGAATTGTCGTATACGCTCGCTCACACTGTTGAAACTCAAGACTTTTTGCCTGAGTCTAGTTCCTACAACAAATCCACACCCAAATAGACGCTGTATTTGTTCTCGGTAGCAGTCGCCGTAGTATACATCGTAGTCTTTTAGTTGCGTTTGCCCGGCCCATCCCATCGCACTTCTTGGATGGTGGTAATATCTGCTTTACAGCAGTTTAGCGCTTCCGCTAATTGTTCGGCTGCACCTGGTCTGTTAAGGGACCTAACATTCCACGTACATATCCGAAGTTCGTTGTCCTTACTTCGTTTGCGTGGGTTGTCAACAGTAAATCCGTCCCTATCCGAGGTTTGTTGGTGCTTCGCAACTAAAGGTATTTTTTACGTGGCCAGCAAGTCACCCCGACGGCACAACCCCCAACCTGGAGGGCCAGATCCTTAGTATAACTCCAAGGATGAGGAGCCGGATAAACCGCTCCTTAAAGGCATGGGCTCCGAATATGTTGAAGAAGCCCTAAGGTAGTTCAACCTGGAACTGTAGACCCACCGTTGATTCCATCTCGAGAATTTGTCCGCTACCGTCTGGATAAGGAATGGTGCCTTAATGGAAACAACTCTTCCTCCCTCTCTCGTGTGCTGCCCCGAACAACTTTCCACTGGGGTTGGAACCCAATCTCCAGTTGAGGTACTAGGCATCCGATGTTCACCGCGGGGAGGTGAGAGTAGGAGTTGATAGACAGAGGTGGGTTTTGAGAAAAACCTGTGGACGCTTGTGTCCTGTTGAATGCACATGTCTACCGTTTGAACATCTATATTTTAAATTATATTTATTAAAACAGTTTTTGTGTTTTTTTTTTCATAAAAAATGTTCTAGCGAAATAGTCAATTGCATTCCTACCCTCAAACAGTTCCATCGTAACGTAATACCAGGTTTCTTGAGTCAAATATCGGACGCACTGTACAGATATAATTTTTTTAACCACAGTACACGAATGTGGAAATGTTTACCGTATTTTCAACGATTTCTAGTAGGATGTGGGGGCTTTGTTCATTGAAATCGAACTCATTAGCTTTTTATGTGTTTATTCCCTTAGTTGATTATAAAAAAAAACATTCATAAAGAAATAAAAAATTAACTTACCACGATATCATTTCCTTAGGCTAATTGAATTAACCACTAACGCTCTTGGCCTCTCTTTAATCAAATTGTCTTTAAAAATTTAATTGAATGTGTAAGTCTATATCGAATTGAATGACCCGACCGCAACTGTGCTGATGCGGAGGAGTCATCCGTATGCATCCCATTGCCAATCACCATTTCCATTTACCCATCGCCCCATCATTATCGTCAATTGATCTAAAATAAAAATCGACAAAGAGTTCAATTGAATAATTAGACTTTGAATTATTGCCACCACCATCCAATTATTACATATCCATTGACTTTTACATCAGTGAATTAATTAATTATTGTATTTCCGTTTAATAAAAATACGAGAAGAAAAAAAAGATACAAAGTTTTAACAATGCGTGATACGCGAGGGTGTCCCTGTCCCTGTCCGTGTTTGTGGCTCGGAGTGTTCGACAACAGCGGCCGATCATTTGACTAACTTTTATATAATTGGTTCAATTAATTTCCATTTAGTGACAAATTCGATGGCAATGCGCGCGAATGCGGAGCGGAGTTGGAGTGAGAGCCTCAAGCCGATGGCGATGGAGATGGCGATGATGCCTATTCGTAGGCGGTTATGGTAAAATGAGCCATATCTGGTTTTGGAGAGACCAACTTAATTAATTCGTTCAAACAGCATGATGGGATTTTAAATGAAAAAGTATATAACCATCATCAAACAGTTTTATTGTTTTTTTTTATTTTATCAGAAATGAACATAAGGTGTGGGAAGCCTGCATCAGTCCACCATCAGGCAGATCCTGTCCCCATACCCAAATCCAAAGCCAATCATATATTAAAGTAGTGATGGCCATAAATTTATTACAATTTTATTAAACTGTTATCGATGTGAATTCCATTTAAATTAATTTCAATCCACTAACACGCTCATCGATCATCTCGTCGGTCGCGCCGCGTCTTCCAGAGGATTTTGTAGTATTTTTTGTTGTTGTTGCTAATTTTATGGTCAAACTGGAGCACCATCATCTAAGTATGCAGCGGTGGTTAGTGGTTAGTGGTAAGTGGCCAATAGTATATAGAAGACGACATTTTTCTGCATAAGAAGTGTAGTTTTGCCATTCCGTTGCAACATTGTTGTCAATCATTTATTGAATTTGTATCCGGAGACTGAAGATGACGGCCATGTTTGGAAAGGAACCAACCTGAGAGTAGTCGCAAATTGTTACGAATCTATCTGAGTCTGAGATGTTGTTGTTGTTGTGGCAATGTGCCATCGACATCTACATCAAAATCAAATGCAAATACGGCCAAGTCCCGTTTTTTGTGTTAGATACTTAGATTTAGATAGATTGGACAGCAGACAGACACTCATCAGACGCGGACACTGGACAATCTTGTGCATTTTTCAAGATCTGTAAACTACTGTACGTTGTGGTTTATATAGTAACGTTATGTAGTTATATAGTTATGTTACCGGTTTGTTGGTTTTTTGTTTTAATTTTTATTTGTTTGTTACATTTTACCGCGACATCGTTTTGGATGGAGGAAAAACTTGACTTTGCTGCACAATATTGAAAAACTTGAAGTCGATTTGTATGAAGCTTCACATCATCGTAGGTTATCTATTTTAAAGGACTGTTTTATTTCTGTTTCATGTTATAGTTGATTGAAAACCAAAGACAAGATAGTAATGGAAACAGGTTAAATTAAGACTGTTTTGGAAATGTAATAAAAAGACAATTTTTAACTTTGCATGTCTGTTTTTTAATTAATTTCAAACATTTTGTTTATATTTCCTCTAAGAAAATTCAATATAAATTGTTAAGCTTTCATCGCCTTAAACCATATCGCTGAACTTAAAAATGTCATAGCGGCCAAACCAATTTTATTAACATTACCGGTTTATAAAATATTAATGAATGTTAATGTAGTTCTAAAAACCTTTTTTGATTTTCTAAATGAAATTCTAAAAAAAGTGGTACTTAGTACCCCATAAAATAAGGCTTTAACGCTCAAAACAAATAAAATTGCAACAAAGCCCAAAATCTATGTCATATACTGCCCAAATCAATTTTAAAATATCCTCACGCCCAAATTACTACAATTGAGATACCGCCCGAAAGGTGTCATGCGTTTCAAATTTTAGGCATTCCGACACAATTTTTGTTATTTTTGGCACTATGACATCTTGAATTTTGAATTTTATCGCCTTAACGCAAACATTAAACGAAGAAAATGGCAGATCGCTCGGAACTTCAAGAAAGCGTAACCAAAATGTTTTGCTTTATTTGACTATAAGAAAGCACGTCAATGTTTTTAAGCGTTTCAAAGCCCAAACACTCAAAATGTTTGTGCGTTATGACATTTTAAGATTATAGCGTTATGGTTTTTGGACGAACAGACCTAACGCCTATTTTTAATTAAACCCAAAGGCTTGAGAACTTCTTTTCAAACATGTGCTTCTAAACTATTTTTTTAAAGGTGCTTTACGAAGACATAAAAGTGTTTTAGTTCATCTGATTTAAAAACGCTCATAATTTTTGCAGAGAACTTTTACAATTTGATATTTTATTGGAGCGTGTTGTTCTTGTTAAATGCCAAAACCCTTTGCAGTTTGTCGATGCTTTTAAGTACTTTTTAGCCAAATGCATAACATTTCTTTCAATTTCTACATTATTAAAAATTCCATGGGTAAAATGTTTCAATTCTTAAGGTATTTAAGTACTCAGTACTTAAGACAAATTTTGGTAGCTGGCATTTTTAAGTACGGGTCCAGAGTTTAAACACAAACACAAGTTCTGGTACTGGTTCTCCCACTTGAACTGGAGCATTTTAAAGCTCGGTCCGGTGTTTTTAATTCCATTTCTCAAAACATTTCTTGAGCATCGGAATAAACGAAAACTTCTAAATGATGGGCAGTTATGGCTTTGGTAGAAGTAGGTCCTCTGGAGATCTTATATTTTATCTCACCAAACAGTAATTTACATTCTTACATTATTTTGGAGAAAGTAAGATTATTGATATTTCCAAAGCACTTGATAGAGTTTGGCACGAAGCTCTCTTAAAGAAAATGAGTGCTTTTGGTATTAATAAATCTCTTCTTCATTGGATTAAAAACTACCTTTGTAAACTTTCCATACAAATTGTATTAAATGGTTATAAGTCCCCACGGTTCCGTTTTGTCACCCGCACTTTTCCTTATATTTGTAAACGATCTCTTGTCGGCCATTTCTTGTCCATCAAACTGTTTCGCTAATGACAGTTTGTCATTATAGTTTCTTGCCTTCACATTCTTGTCTTTGTATTATGGAACTTAAGTGGCAATATCTGATAAAAGTGTTTAAATCTGATCTCAACAATTATTAGCCTCGTAGAATTTAATGCTTGTCGTTGAAACCCCATAACCCACCCCTGATGCCACTGTCTATGAGTGGCAATTGAATTCAATGAACTTAATCAAATTTCAACATTTTGTTCGTGTGTCACAGATTAACTCTAATGGATTGATCCTTTATTTGACATTGCCAAAAATACTGATAGGTACTAAGGATTTATCCGACGATGCAAGTTTTTTTTTAACTGCATGTACAGAATTTGAAATGCTATACCCAACTCTGTTTTTCCCTCTCATTTTGATCTCCTCTTTAACCCGTCCCTATTTCTTAAAGCAAGCCCAGTGATTGGCTTTCAAACATGTTAAGGGTATTAATAACCCCTTGAGTGCCCGTCTTTTAAAAACAAACATTAAAGAAGAAGTTGGGGTACCTAGAATAAGAATCGAAGTCTTGAACATACCTTAGGAGTCTTCCACAATTTCTCATGGCTAATATAGTGGCTAGGTCCTTGGTTAACTAAGTAAATTCTTAATTGACTTATATTTCGCCGTAAAATAAACTCTAATACCCTTTGCCATGCAAGAGTTTCAAATTTTATCAAATTTTGTTAGTTCTCAGGCCGCTCAACCTAACTGTAACAAATGTTTAACATTCTTCTGTATATAACCATTTAAAACTGTAAAAAAAAAAAAATTGTCTGACAAAATATAGAAATATGTGCGACTAACATTTTTGTTTCTAAATCTTTTCAAAACCTTCCAAAATCAGTCGTCTTGTCGCCACCACACACTCGTACCAATTCAAATTTGCAATAATAATCAGCATGACACGCGGACGAACAGGGAGATAAAAAAGAACACTATTTCGCGACCTTTCCGAGTCTTTAAGCAGCATCATCTTTAGATTCCTCGTTATACATTGTCGACCTTGAAAAGAAGCTGCCGCAGCTTAAAACCCTCCAACAGGTTGAGGGACAGACTTCGAAACAGAAAAAATGATCAAAAATTGTTATCCATCCATCAAATTGTGACGAGATCGGGATGAGATGATGTTGATGATGATGATGATCGAGCTGAGTCAGCTGAAGTCCTTCTTAAAGCGAAGCGAGACGAGCAACAACGTATCATATACAGTGGTGCTGATGCGGTGTAGTGGCGGTGCGGCTTTTTCGTCAATCATTCATTTCGTCAGGAGCTTCTGTTTTCAATTTCTTTCTGCGCAGGCAGAAACTCTTTGATCTGGAGATGAAGAAGGCCAAAAATAAATTTGAATAGCATTCTCAAGGATGGAATTTGTTTTGTATGGTCCGCAGCATCGCCACCACACCACCGACCGTATCGTCATCATTCTCGTCATCATCATCATCATATTGCCAAAAGAACTGCTATATTCCATATGAAAAGCTAGCGGGAGTGTGAGGACGTATAGTAAGAGGTATGGCAGATTTTTGTGTTTTTACACTCGCACTTGACCCATTTGAAGTTGAATTTTAAATTTTCGACTCATGGGCAAGAGCAAAAGTAGCACAAAAAGTTAAAAATGCAAACGATTTTCGGCCTTTGGAAAATAGTTTCGCATAAACGATACCTGCAACTCTTGTACGGATATCTGAAGCTGCATCAGTTTAAAGGTAGAAATATTATAAGTTTTTGGGACGCAAGTTTTTCTGTGCGAAAATGCCTTGGGATATTTATTTTACGACTTCGTTTGTATATATTTGAATTTTTAAATGTGAATTCTATAATTTTGTGTGATGCGCGGTGTCCCTTTGCGTTCTGTTTGTGATGTGATGTGAATGTCAAATCATTTAAATTTTTTCATTGGCAATTGGAATGGTGTTTTTTTTTAATATTTCAAAAAAAAAAAAGATATACAAAAACATTCTTGAGAATATTTGTTTATGTATTTTTATTTAATTGCATTATCGTCAGCCATAAGAAATGCTTAAAATTGGTTAGCATTTTTAAATGTCGCAAATTCTGAACTGAGGAGTGTAGGCTCCAGCACCATTATTTGGTATCGATGTGAACAATTTTCTTTCCAAAAGTGAAACTCATTACTTAAATACAATTGCGAATTCTATTCCTCCAGGTCGCCAACTTACTGGCCTTCCGATTCCAACAAAATACTAGACGTTATTGACTTTTTCGTAGCTAAAGGGATCAAACGAAATCATATAAGTGTCGAAGGTAATTATGACCTGTCATCAGATCATACTCCAGTGATATTATCACTAAGAGAATCGGAAGTACTAGAAAAATTAATCCAAAGCTTGTAAATAAGAACACAAACTGGAATGATTTTAGAGAAAGGCTTTTAAGTTTTATAAATTTAAGATCTCCCATGGATACAATCGAGCAAACTGACCATGAAGTGGAACAATTTATTGCTGATGTGCAACAGGCCGCTGAAGAAAGTACTCCAACATTTTCTAATAGAAGACAAAATGAAATAAAATATCCTTTAGAGATAAGAGAGTTGATAATAGAGAAAAGAACAGCTCGAACAAAAATGGCAAAATACTAGATTTCCAGATGATAAAACAACGTTTAACCGTATGAGCAACAATCTTAAAAAAAAACAAATTTACAAATTCAAAAATGATTCACTCAGTACATTCCTAAGGAATTTAACGACTGATGCTTCAACCGATTTTTCGCTATTAAAAGCAGCCAGTCGCCTGAAAAGACCGCAGTTACAAAACTCGCCCTTGAAATCTCAAGATGGGAAATGGATCGGTAACCCGAAAGAAAAAGCTAACCTTTTCGCTGAACATCTTGCGAATGTTTTTAAGCCATACTCATCAAACGCGGCTGAAAATAACTTACAGTTTGTTGATAAGATAGATGAAAGTGAAATACCAATTGTAAGACTTAAAGAAATAAAAAGTATGTGTTTACATCAACTACCAAATAAAAAATTACCAGGTTACGATCTAATTACTGCTCAGGTTATGAAAGAAATGCCATTGAAAGCCTTCATAAAACTCCAATATATAATAAATGCATGCCTTAAGCAACGGTATGTCCCGCACCATTGGAAAATTGCTGAAGTAATTGTCATACCAAAGCAAGGTAAACCACCTGCAGAAGTGATGCCTTACACACCAATATCGCATATAGCAATTATGGCAAAAGTTTTTGAAAAACTGCTTCTGAAGAGACTTAGCAAAATCATAGAAGAAAGAAGGTTCATTCCAAACCATCAGTTTGGCTTTAGAAATAAATATTCGACGATAGACCAAGTTCATAGAATATTGGATGTAATAGAAAAAGCATTAGAAGAAAAAAAAGTATGTTCAGCTATTTTCTTAGATGTTGCTCAAGCTTTTGACAAGGTTTGGCATGAGGGACTTGAGTACAAACTGCAAATGGATCTTCCCAGGCATTACTTTAAAATATTAAGATCGTACATCTCAGACCGATTGTTCAGAGTAAGGTACGATCAAGAATACTCGGAATTGAAGAAAATAGAAGCCGGTGTACCACAAGGAAGTGTCCTAGGTCCTACCCTGTATTTACTATACACAAGGGATATTCCAGTTGGTAATCACACCATAATGGCTACTTTTGCAGATGATACCGCAATTTTGGTACCCGACAAATGTGTCTCTAAGGAAGCAGTAAAACTACAAAATGCCGTCGACGAAAAAAGGCGTATCAAACTCAATGAAACAAAATCTTCACATATAAACTTTACAAATAAAAAGATAAACAATATTCCAATAATCATTAATAATCAAGCTGTACCTTACGCCAATACGGCCAAATACTTTGGAATGACTTTGGATGCAAAGCTTAAGTGGAAAGAGCATATCAAAAAGAAAAGAAAATTGAAATATAGAAAAATGTACTGGTTGCTTTGTAACAACTCTGATTTATCAATCCAAAACAAAATAGTGCTGTATAATCAAGTACTAAAGCCTGTTTGGACCTATGGAATCCAATTATGAGGCTGTACAAAGAAAACAAATACCGAAATCATCCAAAAATTACAAAACAAGGTCCTTCGTGGAATAATTAATGCACCTTAGTACATAAGAAATACCGATCTACATCGCGACTTACAAATAGAAATGGTTAAAGAAATTGTGAAAAAATACGCTGTATCGCACAACTAGAGACTGCAAAGTCATACTAATTCTGAAATGGAGTCCGTCCTGAATATAAGAAACCATGTTCGGAGATTGAGAAGAACCAAGCCTCATGAGCCTATGGTCTAAAAAAAAAACATGGGAAAGTATTAAAAGTTTAAACTTCCCCCAAAATGATTGTACAAAATTAACAAAATTAAACATAGAACCGAAGGTTGCATAGACGAAAGTGGAAACATCATAGTGGAATCGCAGTCAATGCTGAGGATATGGACGGACTACTTCTGCAGATTATAAAACTGAGACGGTTACCCGAATTCCGGTGTGAGACAGGATGATCCATTCAACGTAGACGACGAAAGCCAATAATCCCGTCCTCCCGAGTTAAACGAAGTAAAGATTGCCATATCTTGAATGCCTTGCTGTTTAATACAGCTGGAGATAAGTTGGTTAGGAGCATGCACCAACTAATCTGTAAGATAAGGTCAAACGAAAACATGTCCGATGAATGGAAACTCAGTATTTTTTGGCCGATTCTGAATAAAAGAGACCTTCTTAACTATACCAACTAAAGAGGAATCAGTCTACTTAACATCGCTTAAAAAATGTTCTCTGCCGTAATATGTTAGACCAGGAAAGTCAACAGTTGATCAAATATTCACATCGATTTCAAGGCCACATATGACAGCATCTACAGGTACGAGCTGTATAGAGCCATGTCTACTTTTGGCATCTCTGCCAAATTCCTCCGTTTGTGCAGGATGTCCATGGAGATTTCACGCTGCTCCATAAAGGTTGAAAACAACTTAACAGAACCTTTCGATATCAAAAAAGGTTTTAGACAAGGTGATGCGCTGTAATATGTGATTCTTTTAACATCGTACTTGAAAGAGTAGTGCAGAGCTCACACGTCAACACTAGAGGGTCTATGTTTCAAAAGTCTGTCCAATTACTAGCATAAGATGGCTTAGCGTGATATCAATGGGGCTTTTGTGAGTATGGATTATTATAAGTGCAAAACAAAGTACATGCTGTCATTAAGAAAGGACCTACAACACCAACATCTCAGTCAGAAAGTTACTATCGACATACGTTACTTTTTGGTAGTCAAGGACTTCGTCTACCTAGGCTATCAGCATAGACATCAAACGACGAATAACTCTTGCTTATCGCTGTTTCTTTGGCCTAAGCTTTTAAAAATTGGCATTCACTATTTTTATTATATAAATGTTAAAATTTGTCACTACTATTTTTAATGAATAATTCGCGTAAAAAAATTACATTTATTTAAAAAACTATTTTTTTTTTTAAAATGGTGCATGTATAAACTTAACACTCGAATGTATAACTTGTACAAAAGATTATCAAAGAAACTGGGTCTTTAGAATTTGTAGATTCGGAAATTGATGGTGCGTACACTTTTTTAATTCCTTAATTAAATTCCAAAAAAATCGGTGACTGTACTAATTTTTCTACAGTTGTATCGTTTTTTATATATTTTTTTAAATAAAACAAAAACGGTTTTGGATATCAATGGAATTCTTTATTATTGTGAAAGAACGTTTGATACCATTTTGTATAAAACTCGATTTCTTTTCAATGGCCATTACGGGCACGCTTGTAGAAGTCCAGACGTTGAACCCAATGTTTGACGGTTGTCAAACTTAAATCGGCCGATACTTCTGCAATTTCACTTTCGATATATGTACGAAGTTTATCAATCGTCACAATAGATTATAGACTTGACCTAGCCATGAAAATAGGAAATAATCTAACGGCGTCAAATTGCACGACCCATGCGGCCAAGCGACTGGAACATTTCGTAAGATAACCTGTTCTCCAAACTTATTTTTCAATAAATTGATTAAGATATTCGCTCTGTGGCTTGTGGCACCGTCCTGTTGGAATCATATGTCTTTCAAGTCCATATCATCCAATTGAGCTCTAAAATATTCGGTTATCATTGAACGATAGCGATCCCCATTCACAGTAACGTGTTGGTGTTGATCATCACAGAAGAAGTATGGCCCAATGGCGGTATCGCCAGTCCATGAAGCACACAAACCGTATTTTTTGGGATGGAGTACGTTCATTGAGTACGTGTGGATTGCTGCCTGACCAATACCGCATCTTCAGCCAGAAATGAGCCTCATCGCTGAAGATGATTTTTATATGAAAATCCGAATCATTTTCAAGTTGTTGCGCTCAGCTCAATTCACGAACATACGATGCTTCTTATGGTCAAGCGGCTTCAGTTGTTACATCAATTTAATCTCGTAAGGATGTAGGCTAAGATCTTTTCACGAAATTCGCCACAACGACGTCACAGAGATGCCCAACGCTTGAGAACAACGTGTGAGAGATACATTTGGGCTTGCTGCAGCTGAAGCTTCAGCAGCAGCAATATTCTAGGCACTAGGCACTTTTTTGTCTCACTGGCACGGGAACATTTTGTATTGTGTCTGTGGATTCAAATGTGTTCATACTAGACGCTCAATTAATGATCTGCCAAGACGAATATGACGTCGATAAATTTGAAGTAGAGCTCTTAACGTTGTGTCCACTGTCTCCGAATTTCGGTACTAAATTTTAACAATTTGGACTTGTTTTTTTCTCGTATTACTTTTCATTTTAAAAATGGTAAACCTTATTGAAGATAAATGTCAAAAGGTCGCAAGTCTCCTGTTGCTCTACTTTTGTAAAGTCCTTCTTGAAAAACCCGGTTTAAACTTGTACAAACGATTGAAATCTGAAACTCGACAGTTTTTATCTATATTTTATAAGTATTTAAGAAGTATTGACAGACAGAAACTAATGAGACTCTATCATTTTATTAATCATCAGTGATTGCATTCAAAAAAGATTACAATCTTTTAGAACCTTAACCAACAGTCCTTAGCTGCAACATGACAATTTCAGTAATTTTTTGTATCGTAAATTTTCCCTTGGAGGATGTAGAAACCTAAACACCCATAAAATAAAAGCAAAAGCAAAAGTCTATGTAAAGACTTACACTACGAAAACGTTCATACAAAATCATAGAAATTGATTTAAAAAATTTCGAGCTCTGTTCGCCAAACCGTATGTATAAAGCTCTGAATCCTCAAATTATCTTCAGAATTGAGACTCATTTCTGTACAGACTTTTGAGACTCCATTACGTTCCGAAAAAATGTGCAATTTACATACTAACGGCGTAATCTACTCATTTTTTCTTAAATCTCCAACCGGTGGAAATATAACTGTGAATAGTAAACCCCATAGTCAAATAATTCTTATTACTCAAGTTATGGAAAAAAAAACATTGATGGAAGCATCTCGCCACCTAGTTCATGACGCCTCAGTCTACTTTTTTGAAATCATCAAATCTTCGGTCTATGATGGTAACATAGCAACGTAACGATTCATAAGTCATAAGAAGTCAAAATTCGACTTTCATAAGCCACAGTCCTGAATGCCGTTTTCCAGATGTTTTTAAAAACGTATTACATCAAATGTTTAATTGTTAAGTTTTATAAAAAAGTTATATGTTTCTAAGAAATGAAGAACTATTTAAGTGTCAGAATGAAAATCAATTTAAGAAAAAAGTTTTGATAATCTCCATTCCAGATTGAAACACCCTCTGAATCGGAATCCTTTAAATATCATTGTCTGGAATTAAATTTTCATTCCAATAAAAACCACCACAAGTTCAAACAAACTAAAAACATAACAATAAATTAGCTAAATTCTAAATTAAGTTCAAATAAAACCTTCCAAGGGCTATAACACGCCTTAAAATTCAACTGGCCCACATTAAATAAAACAAATGAATGTAGATTACTCCAAAACGACGTCAGAATAAAATGATACGTATTTTGTGCAGGTATTAAATGAAATAAAATGGAAATTCAATATCCTCATTATAGATACTATACATTATATATCATTCCACTTCCATAAGTTTCCAAGCCGTTCCCACTAAACGCTTCCTAAACGTTCTCACATTTTGTATACATGACAATTAATTTGAAACGCGCTGCCATCATCATCATCGCCATCATACAAACCAACCAACCTACTTTGCTCATCATTTCTACATAATAAAACTTCCTCCTCTTAAACTGTCATCGGTGTTATCATTTCAGCAATCATTATCGAATTGCCACAAGGCACGCGTAACCCTCTAACTTACCCCTATCGTGAGTTTCAATAAAAAAAAACTAAAAAGAATGAAACTAAAACCAAAATCTACGTTCGATAAAAAAGTGAGAGCCACCCCTTCTTAAGGGATGCGCGCACCCAACTATTATAGAGATTAGCGACAATGATATAAATACAAAGTTGTTGTTAATGTTGTTGTTGTTGCTGGTTGTTGTATGGAGGTAACATCAAGGAGACGGAGACGAACGAGAGGCAGCACGCACACGCGTTTGTTCCTTCCAATCCAAGTTAACCCACAACCGCACAACTTTTTTATTTTATTCGTTTGGCTTTCTTATTTTTTTATCAATTTAAGAGAACGACGACGACGGGAACCGCCTTTCGGTGATTATTTTCTTTACGAATGAATTGCAAATGGCATCTCTAACGAGGACATTATTTCCCTTTTTTATATAAATTTATTTGGATAGTCATAATCAGCGCGTAGTCTGAGTGATATCCTGCCGAATAAGTATAGAAACGGGTGTAGTTGTCCTTCCGTGTGACATCCGATTTCTAATTGCGGTCGACTATCATCATAGGTATACTTAGGCACAGCTAAAGAAGTAAGGAAGGCAGCTTTTTTGCCTGATAGTTACTTCCTTGCTACTGGTTCTCATTTAGAGGGTGATTTATATCTGCTTAGGGGCGATTTCATCAAATAAAATATCAATTTACAAGGTAAGTTGTTTTATCTTCTTTCTTTAGGGAGGATTTCTTTTTCTATACTTTTTTTTTAAGATTGACCAGAAGTGGTTGAAGGCTTTTAGATCATAGAAAAAGTTGTTTGTTGCATTGAGTTATGTTTCTCCAAGCAGAAATTTAGTAAAATGTAGGATTTTCTCTTCTAAAGCCTTGAAGCATCGGCATTTTTCAATTAATTTCCATAAAAGTGGCGCCCAATTGAAAACTCGGATTCTTATGAACTCCTTATAAAACGTCAAAAAGCTGTTTCTTCCATTGAGTTTTATAAACAGAATGTAATTTAACAAACATAAAGGTTTTCACTTTTGAAGCCTTGAAACATCGGCAGTTTAAAATCAACTTTTATAAAAGTGGCGCCCAATTGAGAACTCTCATTCTTATAAATCGTCAATGAAAGAGCTTTTGCATTGAGCTATATAAAGATAATATTTGTTGTTGCAGAAATTCAATAGTTAGGTTTTCTCTTCAAAAAGGCTTGAAGCATATATAGTTTCCTATCAAACTCCATAAAACTGGCGCCCAATTGAAAACTCTTGTCTTTATAAACCATCAACAAAAAAGCTATCCCTTATTTTGAGTTACAGAGTTACAGTTTACAGAATGTTTTTCCTAGAAGACTTTCAACAAACAGCAATGTTTTCTCTTCAAAAAGCCTCCAAGCTTTGGCGGTTTCCGATCAAATGTCATAAAAGTGGCGCCTAATTGAAAACTCTCATTCTTATAAACCGTCAACGAAAGAGCCATTCCTTGCATTGAGCTATATAAATAGAATATTTGTTCTTGCAGAAATTCAACAAGCAGTTACAGTTACAGAGTTATAGTTTACAGAATGTTTTTCCTAGAGGAAATTCAACAAACAGCAAGGTTTTCTCTTCAAAAAGTATCCAAGCTTCTGCGATTTCCAATCAACTCTCATAAAAGTGGCGCCCAATTGAAAACTCTTATTTTTATAAACCTCATAATCCACCTCAATTAACTTCAGAAGTCTTTATTTTTATTTCTGTTCTCTGCATGCCTTTCTTGATTCGACCATATGTTTTGTGTGCGTTTTAAATATTCATCAAAGAAGCGCTCTTTCTTAATTCCCCCCGCGCACTTCGCAGTAAATTACCATACTCAATTTAAAAAAGATTGCGCACAAAATTAAACAGATATCATTTGAATTGCAAAACTACTACCGCCACCCGCCCTCATTCTTGTGCGATTATCTGCGATCGCATCATCTGAAATATGCCTCAAACGTAAGCAGTATATATGCTATGGCGATGTGTCGCTCATTGTGCGTCAATTCTTATAACGCCGCACGGAGCGGCGCATGGAAATTTTCACATCTCATCCAGATCCACCGGAAAAGTAGAAAGAGAGTGATGATTATAATTTTGTGCATACGAAATGTTGCCAATTTAACTATACCTACCGCTCCCGCCAGCACCACCACTTGATGCTTTATTTGCAACTCAACCGGACCGGACAATGACGAGCGACGACGGACGACGAATGATAGTACTGATGGCGATCTCCAAGATAAAATTCGATTTTAATTGCCTTCATGTTCGCCGCGATCTGCGAACACAAGCGAACAAGTTAACCGCTCGGCGCTCTTAATATTAAAGCGGGGGAGTTGCATAAGCAAATTAGATGATGCGGGCTTATGTACGATGGGGTTGTTAACTAGTCCGGTCGTTTGGTCGGCCGGCCGGCTTCGCTATAGCAGATGCTAATAGAAAATCTAGTTACCACCAGAGTAGCACAAGTCAAGGCACGCCACCCAGCGGGCTCAACAGATCAACTACAACATTCGAGTACTCGTACGACGCGACGACGACGTAGGTTAGGTACCTACTACATTTTCTTTATTTAGCTGATGTTGAATCAGCGCGAAGATGTGTGGTAAAAAAGCGCGAACACATGTTGCGTGCCTCAAAGAAATTGCTAATCCGCGTGCGCAGAGCACCATGCGATAAGCATCTCGTGACGACGACGTTGTTGGTGATATTCATCTATAACTTTTCCATTTTTTTGTTGTACTTATTGTTGCTGCTCGAGGAAGACACCAATGCCACTGCCATAGGAAGCCAAAACCAAGTAACCAAAATCCAGACACCAGGCCAGACTGTTCTTCATTTTCATCTTGATGATGTGATTGTGAATGCTTAAGCACAGAACGATCTGTATATTTTTATTTTATGGCCTGTGAGCTCAGTGACCATGGAAAATACTTTGTGACGATGACGATTACGACGACTCAAATGCGGATGCGCGGAGGAGTCATTCTGCAAGCTTTAGGTACCTATCCATATCCATACCTTTTATAAAAGTATCTAGACCTACAAACAATCCATATGGAGGATAATTATCAACAAAAATATAAAAAGTAATAAAAGAAATAAAAAGTATATCATTGCAATTGTTGATGGGGAGTAATTAACATACACCTTCATGTTTGAGAGTTCGAGAATAGAAGCAGGAGAATCATCATATGGAGACTTCTTCTTCTTCATCAATGCGGTCTGGTTTGGTCTGGTCTGATGAAAATGTTGCGCTCCAATTAGAAACTGCCTGCACCTGGAAATCTCACTGCTGCTGATGATGTGGTTTTGAACGTTCTTATCTTAAGGTTTTTTTTTTTTTAATGGAATACAGTTCGGGTGCGGAATATATACGATTCGAATATGGAATTCATTTGAATCAATTATGATGGCTTGTTTATGGAAGCCAGACAGTAAGTCAGTCCCGCCGACTCCCGATGGGTGAAAACAGTTATAAATGATTTAATATAAATCACCGGGAGCCCTCTCAATACTCTAACCGTGACTAATTCAGGCGACCGAAAGTTCTAGATCTTATTCAAAAAATACTTGTTTATTATTATTTAGGAGAATTTTGGGGTATTAATGTCCATACTTTTCTTCGCACTATAGTGTCCAAAGTCATGGCTGTGAAAAGTTCAATTTTCCATGGCTTTGGATAGAGTGATCATCAGGATGAACGTGTTTCTTGCACATTTTGTGAATCGTTAACTGTGGTGTTAGTAAACATCAGATCAAAAAGTCGAAGGGACTTGATTCTTGTCTGATTCTTGTAATAGCTAAAATGTGACTAAAAGGTTTACATAAATAATTAATAAAATTGTATGGTTAACTTTAGTAAGCGTGTCCAATCCAAAGTCCCGAAAAATCTATCTATTTACTTTTCGGCCACATACACTTCGAAACGGTTCTAGTAAGGTTTTGAAAGTACAATCATATTGGAACTATGAAAAAAAATGGTTCAAAATGAACTTAAGGCACATTATCTTAGATCAATTTTTAATTTTACGTCAAATGAAATACAAACCAAAACCGTAGTAAAACTCCAAAAAAATTACATAATTTTTTTGTGAAATAATAAACATCTAGGTTCTTCATTTTACTTTCACACCAAATAAAATTGAATTCGGTTCAAAATATGATTTCGATTTCCGAAATCACTTTTATCGATAGCGGCGATTTAATTTCTTTCTAACTTAAAACGAAGTGAATTTCAGTATTGTACTCGTACATTTCGATTTTTCAAATTTTGAAGTGATTTAAATTCGACAAGAGGAAATCGTTTAGGAAAATTATTAACAAATAGAAAAAACCTTAAATTTGTCATTTAATAGACTTGATTCATGAGAATTTAAAGTTTCTACTTTGTATTTTAAGGGAATATAATATTTGTTTGCTCGTCAAATGTCTTCTCTGTAAGATTTCGAGTAAAATAATATTCTTTCAAAGACTTTCAAGACACATTTAAAAACTATACTTTAACACCAGGATCTTTCTGATACATAGAGGCTGTAATGTGCATCAATGCAGTCTCCTGAGACTGGGTTCTGAGAATAGGTTTCAGATAATGAAATTGAGCATTTGCATTGAAAAAAAATATCAATTTAGTATTTAGAGAAGGTTTGATAGTTCATGGAGTTAATCTAGTACCGATTAGTATAAGTAGTATTCAGAAGGTCTCGAAGTGTTTGAAAACCCAAAGATCAAAATAAACAACTGCACCAACTCAGGATAGAAATGCTTTAATTTTGAACCGAATTAATTTTTCGGTATCTCTTTATTCAGGAACGTAATAGAGTTCTTTTTTTATTTTAAATTTTGTATTATCAACTTTGCATTATCAACAAAGCTGGAAACTGAACTTTCATTGATTCCGAAATCTTAAGCAATTCCATTTTGAAAACTAGGATCAGAAACAAATGTTAGAAAATCATGATTCTTCTTTTTCTACCATCATTTTTTTAATGTTGTCTTACTTCCCATAGGAAGTTATTGTAATCGGTTCGATTTTTCGAAATGGAAATTTTGACATTTATCAAAGATTTTGGAAGGTCATTGGATTTAAATTAAAGGTTTTAAGAAAGATATTCGTACGTTTGGTCATTTGTAGGCCCTTACTTTTGGGAAGCTTTTTTAGTCGTACATATCTCAAGAGACAGTCTCGATTTTGACTTCTAATAAATAATAAAGCACCAGATAGCGGTTTTTTTAATAAATCAAAATAAGAGTTTTGTTCCAATGTTATAGCTCATGAATATGATTTTAAAAATACTGGTTTTGTTTCTATGAACCGATATTTTGGAAGTGTAAATTGGCGGATTATTTATAATTATAGTAATTTAGAGATGGATTTTGCTATGTTTCGGAATATATTAGATGATGTTCTTTAAAAAAAAAAATCAAAAATTCAAAAAGACCGATTGGGTTTACTAAAAGTTTGTCTAGGTTAAAAAATGTCGTAGTTAAACTTCGTAAAAAGGTTAAGATTTTGGATATTCTTTAGTCGAAAATTAAAACTAATTCGAAGTGTTTTTGGTCATTTCTAAATACTAAAAGAAAATCAATTGAAATTCCTTCCAGTATTTCTTACAATAGTATTTTTTCTGAAAGTTTAGAAGATATTTCTAATAACTTTGCTTTATTTTTCCAATCGAGCTTTTTTGATTTGAGTTTAGATTAAAATGAAATACTTAGTTTCAATTCTAACATTAATGTTGGTAACAGATTCTCTGCCGCACCGAACAATATTCCTTTAGTTTTGAAATTTTGTAAATATAACCTTAAAACCCCACTTTGCTTAATTTTTAAGTTTTCCTTGAAACAAGGAGTATTTTTAGATACATGGAAAAATTCTCTGATAGCTCGTTTGCAAAAATCTGGATCCAAAACATCTGTGGACGATTGCTAAGCTTCAGTTAATCCCCAAATTGTTGAAAGCAATTGTTTAAAATAAACTCTATAGTTTAGTTCAAAACCATATTTCTCTGCATCAGTATGGCTTTATGAATGGTAGGTCTGCTGCAACAGATTCAGCAATTTTTACAAATTAATGTCTTGGTTGTTTAGAAAATCGTACTCAAGTGGATGTAATCTACACCGATTTTTCCAAGGCGTTTGAATGGGTACAACATAATATTCTCTTGAAAGAACTTGCATTTCTTGGCTTCCACTCAAATCTCATAAAATGGATCAGTAGCTATTTGGTTGGACGAAGACAATAAGTTAAAATTGGTGATGTTCTTTCTTTCTAATGAAATACAATTTTTTTTCGGAGTACCACAAGGTAGTCATCTTGGCCCACTCCTTTTTAATTTATTTATAAATAATGTACCGAATTGTATTAAAAGTTTTAGATGTCTTTTATATGCTGATGATCTGAAGATTAAAATTCAATTGGATATTGAAAATATTACCAAGTAGTGTTTCATAAATGGCTTAAATTTGAATGTTAAAAAGCGTAATATTTGATTAGGAAATTGAGAATCAGTTCTTAATGAGGCTAACAAATCAAAAGGATCTTGGTGTGATTTTTGACTCGAATATGAATTTTGCTCTCCAAATTGATAAGGTTATTTAAAAACTAAAGCCATTCGAATATCCTTATACTTTAAAAACTCTTTTTGTATCCCTTAAGGATTTAAACGGTTCAGAAGATATTTACAAAGTTTTCATTACGAAAACTTTATAATTATTCAAATATGCCACCTTAAGCGACCAGATGTGCTTTAATTGACTTAAAACCTTTAGTATCTAGAAGAAAATTGTATTTAGTACTCTTTGCTTACGATGTGCTCAACTCTAAGATAAATTGTTCATTTTGTTGCTGATTTTAATAAAAATAAATTCGATATTAAGAAAGATGTAATTGAATTGAAATTTGTAAATATAATGTTTGACTTTAATGTAGTCTCCATAAAGTATTGTAACTTGAAAGACGAATACAAAAATAAATAAACTATAAAAATATATCCATCACCTTATATATTTTACGAATTATTTTACCTCCAAAATGGTTGTATGCAAAGAAGAATAACGTTTTTGACATCTGGTAAATAAAAAAAAAAAATGATTAAGAATTTTGTCTACAAAAGATAAAAACTAAGACAAGTTTACTAAAAGTTCGTAAAAATTGATTTTTAAATTATATTTCTAAAAAAATGTCATCTTAAAAAAATATTGTTGTCAACATTAAGTAAAATATTTGAAAAACAACTAAAATTCCAAAAAACAATACTCAAAAATTGATTTTCGATTTTTTATATATCGTGGACTAATCAATGTATTGACGTCAAAACGATTTCATTCGGTGGTATATTTTGTTTCGAATGTAAAATAATGGTATTGAAAAATATTCAATTTGATTTTTTTTATATAAGTAATAAAAACTTCAAAAACTTCTTAAGTTGATAAACATTGAAAAACGAAAACAATAGCAGATATTGAAATAAAACTAATTTTATCATATGCAAAATATTGTTGCTAACTTTTAGTTAGTTTTAAGAAAAAGTTCTAAAATTTTTTTTACAAATCACGAAATTATACAAAAACAACAAAAAACTCCAAACAAATGGTTTTTGACTAAGTTTTTATGAAAACAAAGAACTAGATTAACTTCAAACTTTTGTATTTCTTAATATTTTGTTAAGTTTGAACACAAATCAACAGACGGGAACAGATATGAAGTTATTATACCCATAAGGTCGAATTTAACTTTCAAAAACTTGAGATTGTGGCTTCCAACTAATTTTATTTTATAAGAAATACTGTTTTCAACATTCGGTACAGTTTTGCTAATCGAATAGACAGTTTTCTTACAAAAAATAAAACCTACAAAAATACAATACTAAAACTTGGTACAAATTTACTTTGACTCAAAATCTTTTAAAAAAATTAAAAATATTGACTTCAAACTAATCTTATCTCCCGAAATATATTGTTTTTAACGTTTGTGTTTGTATATTTATGTAGATGTATTTGTTTATATAAGAAATAAAAACTTTTAAAAAATGCTACTAAAATTGGTAAATTGCTTAATCCGACTTAAAATCTCGTTAATAAAAATAGATTTTGAAATCAATTTATTTCATTATATGCAAAATATTGTTCAAAATTTTTAAATTTTTAAGAATAATTCAACTGACAATTTTTTTTTAACCCAACACGAAAACCTACAAACTTTCAAGCAAAACAAATCGACAGACGGGATGGGAAGTTATCAGAGTGTGTCGCATCCTAGCCTCTTTTTTAATATTTATTTCTGTTTCCGAGAGGTTGTCAGAGGTTAAAGGTTTGTTTTACAAAAAAATCGACTTGATTGTCAAAAATATTATTCTTTGATGCACGCAATTATTTTGGAGGTGATACACATTTTTTTAGCAAATTATTCTAAAAGTGACAAATATTTTTCTTAATTTTTAGTTTCATTAATTTAATTTATAAGAAAAACCGCTCTTCAACCTTTTTTGAGTTATCGCTAATTTGGTATCTTAACAAAATAAACAAAATAAAATGTTACTGAAGTCGTAACCATTATTGGTTCAACAGAAATTTGGGGTTCAACTGAATGTTGCTTTAATAAGAAGAACCACCTACGGAATTCTTTTGAATGTCCTTTTTGTATCTTTTGATGTTAGAAAATTACAAAGTTATTTTGATATCCATATCTTCGATTGTTCTTGAGATATGGCCTACAAAGAAAGGTATCCCGAACGTTACGGACGAACGAACGTATTTCTACAAACCCACTTATAAACATCTTTCTTAAAATTTTGTATTTAGATTCTAAGGATCCTGACCATTTGTTAACATAATAAGTTAATAACGATGTTATGCAGACAAATTCTCCTTATCGACTTGAGGTCTGGATTGAGTGATCAGAAGTCTGCTCTTGGAATCGTTTTTGTCCTTGAAAATCAAGCAGTATTTTAATAACACTTTACCTTACATTTTTTTCAAAACTCTTGCCCAAAAAAAATATCTTTAAGAAGACTTAAGTCCATAAATAATTGCGTAGTTTTTGTTTGTTTAGAATCATTTTAGCGCCTTTGCTATCAAAAAAATCAATAAGTCGATGTACATCACTTATAATTTTTATGAAATGCAAAGGTTTTAAGAAATTCAAATAGTTTTTTACATCACGTCATTACAAGTTGGAAATTTACATAAGATTTGTATTCAATTTAAATAACAAAACTTCACTATAATTTAAGGGTTTTAGCTCTGCTAAAAAGAATCACAAAAAACAAAAAAAAATCTACATTCAAAAATGAAAAAAAAATAAACTCTTAAATTCATAGCAATACGAGTAACAAAACAAAATAGGCGCCACTTAAGGATTCAGGATTTTTTTGTATTCTCGAATAAACAAAACCATGTTTTATACAAAAGTTTACTAAAATAACAACAACAATAACAAAAAATTAACAAAAGCAACAAGTAATTAAATCTTTCTGCCATCGATTTTATAGTGAAACTAATAAACAGTTGTTGATGAATATAATCCTTCCCAGAGGCAAATAGTGGGGCAGAAAAGGAAAAAATTGGAAAATATTTAAACACCTATTGACAATAATACAAGTTAAAAATATTCAATTCAATTTTAATGAGTTTAAATAATTACAAACTATTTTCATTCTTTTATTTAATCTTATGTCTTTCATAAAAATTGTTAGTTAAAGTCAAAAATATCCTCTTTAAAATTTCCAAGAAGTCTGAATGTCACCAAAAACATTTTAAAAAAATCTAAATTCTCGCATCTGAATGCCCTTTAGAGACTGTTTCCAAAACTTTACTTTTTCACTTTTGTTTTTGTCATACTTTTCTCAGATATCGTACAGTTCAAAAATGTTTTTTGAAATACTTTATTTTAGATATTTTTTAAAAATCTCCATAAATCATTTAAAACAAAGGATCTTTTCATTCATTGGAGATGGAGTTTCAGTAAATCACCTTCCAAAAAAAAGATTGAGGTATAGCTTTTTAATTTTGTTCGTTTTCGAAATCAACTCAACAATTCAGCGCTGAAGATGCAATCTTTGAGCAAAACCTAACCTAACCTATTTTAATGTTTTTGTTTAAACTTTGCTCCAGTGTTAGCCGGCAGCCATCAGTTTTCATTCCGTCCCACAACTCACCGCTTAAATCTCTGCGCACACTAACGTAAACCTAATAATACGGTTTCGAATTTCAAACCGTGCGATCGTGCCATTGATCGTATTTCATTTTGTCATTGAGTCCACTAATTGATGGTTGCCAATTGGCCAATAATAAATCAACAATTGGTGGATGTATCTTCTTATATTTTATTATTACAAGTTCGAGACTTCGTTAAAGAGATTTCCTTGTTTCTTTCTTAGCGAAGGAGATGAGTTTGCTGTACACAATACGGTCTATAAGGATTTTCAAAATATAAATATTCCTGTGAATCGGCGGCCGCATCGTTCGGCGCGCATGAATTAGCAACTCAGAAAAATGTAAATGCATTTTAAAATAGCATAGTAAAACATAGCAAGCATTTTTTGTCAGCCAGATGAAAGGATCCTTTTGTTGCATAAAGTGTATAATTATGAAATTTAATATTAATTCCCCAATGACATAGCTGAATCATACACATGTTGATATGGCTAAGGAGAAATTCGATGGACATTCCTTCGAGCGATTAATCATTTTATATGAAGGTAGAAACGTATTTAGCTATACAAAACATCTACAATCCACATCCAGGAAAAGAACTGAAATCTTTGTTGAATTAAAACAGGAATATGATTTTCGTATGCATATAATTTGAATGAATTTTTCTTGGAATTCAAATTGATTAAGAAATTTATCAATTTTTCTTTTTGTTATTTTGTTGCCAGCAGGGTGATTTTGAATTGTTAATAGGTTTTTAAATGGGAGTAATGGTTTTTTTTTTTAACGGAAAAGGGAAGATTTGTATAAGTCAAACAAAAAATATAATATTTGGAATGGGGTAAGTAAGTAAGGAAGAGGAAGTTTCTTTTGTGAGATCTTACAAATATTTATTAAGTAAGAAAATGCTAATGATCTTTTGCATAAGCAGTCGGACCCTTGGATTTGATAGTAGGCAGTAGTTCGTAATATTGGAGTGACTTTGGGTTTTCAAGACTAGAAGAAGAGCAAGACAGCTTTATTTCATTCTTAAGGCGCCACAACTAAAAGCCGAAATTTCAAATGGTTGGAAAGAACGAAGTTGAAATTTCACGCTGTTAAATGAATGAAAACGTGTCATATAAAGTGTAAAGAGTTGAAAGGTACCTTAAACTATAAAAGAAAGCCACCATGGCAAAAAGGATCCTTGATCAGAAAAAAAATTACCACAATCTGAGCCACCAGATGAGATAAGCTTTATATATATATATATACTTCAGCGACATATCTTCAAGCACGCTAAATAAATAATGGTCCATTAGCTCTTCACAGAAAAAAAAGTTGTCAATTTAACAATCGTCGATAGTCAACTTGAATTTTGGTCAAATTGTAGTATTTACTACCAAAATAGTCAATACGACAACCTTATTTTAAAAAATTGACTACTTGATAGTTAATACAACAATTTTCAATTATCAATTTTGGGTAGTCAATATGACAACAAAAGTAGCCAATAAAACAACTTCGGTAGTCAACATATATTTACTACCCGGTAGTCAAATTAGATTTCGATTCTTAACAAAAAATTGTCATATTGCTTACCGCAGTTGTCGTATTGACTGCCACATTAGTCAATATGACAACCGGAGTTTCAAATTCCTTCAACCAAAGTTGTCATATTGACTACCAAATTGTAAAATCATTTCGGATCCCAAAATTGACAACCGAAAATTGTTCTATTGACTATCGAGGTTTTGGCTGAAAATTGACTACCAAAATAGTCTTTTTTCGTTCTGTGCAAATGCAACATAAAAAAAGGTTCTATGTATATCAAACCCTACCTAACGTACTAAACTTTTTGACAACAATACCAGCTTGGCTTTTGGCCCGCCATATAGATAGATTTTTTTCTTAAACTTACCACTAAAACAAATTCTTCAAAAGACCAAGGAGTCTTAAGTCTTTTCAACTTCTTTAAGGGCGGTTATGATAGTGTCCATATATAAGAGCTCTGTATGACCTTGGCCATCCCGTGAAAATTGATGGAGTTGTACCGTGTAACAATGGGAAACATGCGCTGCAATGTGCAAATGTAATTATATAGTAATTGTGAACTTTTGAAAACATGCACAGCGTTTCGGTAAGGAGGTGCTTGAACGATAATTCTCCTTCAATATCTTTCTGAAGCAGATGACAAATTCTTTAACAGATCTTTAAAAGTATACATCTATGAAGACAACACAGACAACTTCGGCCAGTCCCAACGTTCCATAAATTAGCCCTTTACGGCGGCGATTGAATACCATATGAATGCGAGGAACTTAAGTTAAAGATATTAACATTAACAGACATTAAATCGTCTATCTACGAACTGGACAAAACGTTACTAGATCACCTATCTCAGAAAAGATATTTCGCCAAGAATTTACTTAAAAAACCGCTGCTACCCTCGTTTATTGTAGTACCCGTGGCATGATTGTTAATGTGTTGAACCGTCATGCCGAAGGTCTTGGGTTTGATCTCTGCTTTGCCAACCTAAACCTTTTTTTACGGGGATTGCCTCTTGCGAGGAATTACAAATTCTGCAAGAGTAATTCTAGTTATGAAAAGTACTTTTTCAAATTAGTCGTTTCAATTCGGCTTAAAACTGTAGGTCACCTCCGTTCCTGACAACATTACTCGCACATAGGAATGGTTGAGAGTCGTAAGTCACTCTAGTTCTCAACGGACTGTTGGGCCACCTTATTTATTGTGTATTTATTTTTACTTTCGTTTAGTAAAACTAATGGGTTATAAATTTCTCACCTGTAACACATAGTGAACTGGTCAATGGTTTTTATTGAATTGAAAGCTCATTTTTCTGTCACTGTTAAAAATCTTCAATTTAGTCTATAACTCAACGTTGAATCGTCTAAAAAAAGAACATTGTTTGCAAATCATTGAATTTTTTTTAATTAAAAAATTTAAAAGAGTTCATCTAGCTTCCTCCATCTATGGTCAATGTAATCGGCCCACTGAAATGGTTATTCGGGCTATTGTGACTTAATTTACATTATTGGATATCAAACCGCCAACAAACTCACGTAGAGTGCGAACTAAGGAAAATAACACAGCTGTATCGGCTAGTATTAATGATGACCGTAAAAAATCGATTCGGCGAGGCGACGCAGAAATTGGTCTTGCGTTACCACAATAAGTGGAAATTTTGCGAAAGAATTGATTTATCAAGCATTTCAAAACACAACTGGTGCAAGTATTGAAGCGACCTACCACAATGCGGAATTTTAAGTCGACGGGCTCTTGAAGATTAGATCGAAGATCAACCTTTTTATAGAAAATTGTGTTCAGCGATGTTCTCATTCCTGGGTGAAATGGAAACGTCAACATATTTAAATATTTGGGGTAAAGTGCAGCAAAAAGTACCTACTGCTTCGCCGGATTTAAAAAAATAAAAAGAGGCTGGGATGCGACCCACACTGATAACTTCCCATCCCGTCTGTCGATTTGTCTTGCTTAAAAGTTTGTCTATATGTACTCGTATCAATTTTTACCAAATTTGCGTACTATTTTTTGTAGATTTTAAAAATTACTGAATATCGAAAACAATATTTTCTGTGAAATAAAATAAGTTTAAAGTCAATGTTTTTAAATTTTGAAAACCTATTTGAGTCGAAAGTAAATTTTTACCAAGTTTTAGTATTGTTTTTTTTAGAGTTTTATTTTTTGTAAAAAAAACTGTCAATTCGATTTTTTTCAAAATTTTAACGAATGTTGAAAACAATATTTCTTATAAGATAAAATAAGTTTAAAGACTAAATTTCAAGTTTTTGAAAAGATATTTGAACCGATATTCAATTTTTACCATCTTTGAGTAATGTATTTTTAAGATTTTTATTTTTTATAAAAAACACGGCCAATTAGATTTTTCTCAAAATTTTATCAGATGCCAAAAACATTATTCTACGTTGCACAAAATTGTTTTGGAGATGAAATCATATTTTAGTCGTAAAATTTTGGAGGTGACAAATTTTTTTTTTTCAGTTTTTTTTAATTTATAAAAAAAAAACCGTTAAATGGATTTTTTTCAAAAAATATACTTCTTTGAAATCACGTTACAATATGTTATATAAAATTTAATTCAAGTCTCTAGCGTTTATGGTTCGTAAGATATTTAGGGTTAACTAAAATGTTAAAAACTGCTATGGTAAAAAAAAATCACCCACGTAATTTTCTTGAGAGCACTTTCTGCATCTTTCTGCCTTTTTATCTGTATAACAAAATTTATTTGAAGTCGATATCTCTTCTGGTTCTTGAGCTATGGACGACTCTAGGGACCTTGAAACGTCGAGAATTGTCAAAATTTTCAATTTGACAAATCGGACCCATTACAATAACTTGCTATGGGAAGTTAAAAAAATCCTGTTAGAATGTAATCATATAAACCATTAATTGTTTGGTGGGGATCATAGGGTGTCTTAATCATTGGGCCATATTTCTTCAAAGATGATGCGAATCGCAACGACTACTTTGATAGATTAAAACATATAATTATTAAGTTATTATTTTATTCCCTATGAATTAAATGGAATTAAACCATTTATAAAAATATCAAAAACTCACGTGCATCATACACTAAAATATGGTAGAAGCTTTTTTTGGTCAAATTTAGAAGAGATCGACTTGCATGACATCCTGTTTCCACAAGACGCCAACACCACTCGCAAAAGGTTGAATTTTAAACTTTTGATTCCAATACAGTGCAAGTAGAGCAGACTCAAAGTCCTCTAAAATCTCCTCATCATCTTACCTTTTAAGACGGAAATAGTCTCAATCCAAAAACCACAAATTATAAAACAAATTGCTTTAAACAACATTATAGTGAAAGTGCAACTTTTCAAAAACTAAACTTGCAATCCTGTTGGCTCACTCAATCAGCACTTTTTCCTTCTTAATTGTTTTAAAACTTCATACGAGTTAAAAACTTCATCTAAAGTATTAATCCAATGCGCAAATAATTCCCTCCTTATCCACATTTATAACTTATCCACACTTAAATCTACAAAACCATCACCATACGAATATTGTGTACATATGTGTGTAGTTCCTATCGTCTTGTAAAATGTTAACTGTGGAAAAACAATTTAGTTAAAGATTGTATCGAAAATGCATAGAATGCACACCAAACACACTTTCGACTTGTTCCTAACATTTTTTAAACACACCAAACAATTTGTAAAACAATCTTCATCGGCAGGTTTTCTTATTTTTCATTTTCATCTCTTTATACAAAAATATACTCAAAAGAAACGAAAATGAAGAAAAAATAATATAAATAAATTAATTACATTTTCACCACCGCTGTAGTTATGTGCCTAATGTCTGTCGGATGCCTTTTACCTTTATGTAGATACGCAATACGAATACGAGTACGAGCTTATAGGTACCTTTAGTTTTAATGAGAAAAATTACCATTTTACCTCATTACACGCCGTGAACCGCCTCTGCGCTAACAGACAAACTCAACGCAACGTACTTTTTGAATCTACCTTTACCTGGGAGGAAAATTCAGCCAAGTGGAAAGCCTTATATGCGGAAGGCTTCTTTTTATAGTATTGTAATCTAGCTAAGAATAGAATTGTGATATACATTGGGGGCTATTTTTATAATGAGAGTGTTGTGATATATTAAACTTGATTAAAATTAAAATTTGGAAAGATGTCCCAAAGAATATACCTCATTGGCATATTTGGTGTGAGCGCAAGCGTAAACCTCAAAACCACAAAATTTGTTAGACATGATTTTTGACAAATTTTGACTGCGTTAATTTGACTACCGTTAAATTTAATTAATCAGGAGGGTTAAGAAGTATCATAATGTAAAGATAACTAGGTCATCATTTGCTTAACAAGCCTTAGTTACAGTCTTTTGTCAAACTCGTTAATGTTACACAGAAAATTAAAAAATGGTAATTTGACGGTTTTTTTGTTTACATACTTACTTTAGTGACCCTTATGATATATTCAGAATTCTTATAATGAGCATTGATTTGTACACAGAAAGTCTTAACATTTTAGGAAATTGAACTTTCCTTCAGAATTTGTATAAGATAAATCGCTGTTTCGCAACTGAACAACATGTTGTGACAGATGGCAGTTAAAGTAAAAAAAGTGCAAAAATGGCTGAAACTGAAAGCTTTAAGGACAAAAGTTTAAACATCATAGCAGAACCGCCAGTTAATGCTGAGTATATGGAAGGAGAATTTCTGCAGACTGTTTGTCGGAGACGACGATCCGAATTCTGCTGTCAGACATTGCCAAATATTATTTCAATTCAAAGAACTAGTACGAACATAAAATTTAACGAATTCAAGTTAAAAGTTCAGTTTCTCTTTTATTTATGTACTTGCTTGGTATTGTAGATTGTCAACCTTCTCTATTTAGCTCGATACTTCAAACTAAAGTCAGATACAAACTCTGTATGTTAGTAAAAGTCACACTTTGCACTTTCTTCTGTAACCTAAAAGTCGTAGTTTGGCCTTCTTTCGACTTCCTTATAGTTGTATTTTTAAGCATTATCGTTGAACAGTTACTTACTTACTTACTTAAGGTAGCGTTACAATCCGGGGCGGACTCGGTCCCTAGCTAGCCGTTAGAGGTTCTCCAAGTTGGTTGAGGTCTTCACCCACCTGCGTACGCCACCTGAGTACCGGTCTTCCTCTACTGCGCCGCCGTTCCTTGGGATTGGATTCGAGGATCTTCCAGGCTGAAGCGATAATATCCATTCGCTCTTCATGACCTAGCCATATAAGTCTTTGGACTTTAATTCTGTTAACTATGTTAATGTCGCTGAACAGCCCGTACAGTTCGTCGTTATATCTTCTCCTCTATTCTTTATCTATGAAGAAGGAACCAAAAATCATCCACAGAATGTTTCTCTCGAAGCATCCTAAGACGCCCTCATCTTTCTTTGACAGGGTCCAGGCCTCAGCGCCATAAATGAGGACCGGGATGATGAGTGTCTTATAGAAGGTGATTTTAGATGCTCCAGAAAGGACTTTACTACTCAATTGCCTTCTAAGCCCGAAGAAGCAGCGATTTGCAAGAGTTATTCGTCGCTTGATTTCAGCACTAGTGTCGGTGTCTGAATTCATAAGAGTACCTAGGTAGACAAAGTCCTCAACCACCTCAAAGTTATTGCTGCCATGGTGACGTTTTGTCAATATTATTTGCGTATCCGAGCAATCGGATAAAAATTGAGAAAATTGTGCCTCTAGTTTTGACGGTTGAGTTTTGCACAAGTCTTTAAAGAAAGATGTTCAAGAAGTAGCATGACAGTGCATCGCCTTGTCTAAAACCTTTTTTGATATCAAATGCATCTTTGAGATGTTTTCCGACCTTGATATAGTACATTGCATTCTACACCATCATTCTGGACAAGTTTAAAAGGGATGCCAAAACTAGACATTGCTCATACGCGGCTTTAAAATCTATAAAGAGATAGTGGATACCGATTTGAAGTTACTGGGGTTTTCCAAAATCTGCCATAATGTGAATATTTGGTCTATAGTGGTATTTCCTGGTCCAGTTAAACACTCATAAGAACCTATCAGGTTGTTGACAAACGGCTTCAGACGTTCACATAATATGGCAGAGAGAATCTTATACGCAATGTTAAGGGGATTGATGCCTCTGTAGTTGGCGCAGTATAGTGGGTCTCCTTTTTTATATATTGGGCAAACTATGCTGTGATTCCATTCATCGGGCACGCTTTCTTCCGACCATATTTAGCAGATGAGTTGGTGCATGCTCCCTACCAGGTTATCGCCTGCTGCTTGAATAGTTCGGCAGCAATGCCGTCCGCTATAGCAGGTTTGTTTGACTCCAGTTAAGATATAGCTATCTTCATTTCACCGAGGTCGGGTTGACAGAATTGTGGATCTGCGTCGCCTGGGTTGAGTGGTTCCATTTCCCCAGCATAATTCGGTTCGTAATCACCATTATATAATTTGGAAAAGTGGTCTTTCCATATTCTGAACATAGACTTCGGTTCTACAACGCTCACACTGTTTAAACTCAAGACTTTTTGCCTGAGTCTAGTCCCAACAACAAATCCACACCCAGATAGACGCTGAATTTGTTCTCGGTAACATTCGCCGTAGTATACATCGCAGTCTTTTAGTTTGCGTTTGCTTGGTCCATCCCACCGCACTTCTTGGATGGCGGTAATATCTGCCTTGCAGCAGTTTAGGGCTTCCGCTAATTGTTCGGCTGTACGTGATCCGTTAAAGGACCAAACATTCCACGCACAGATCCGAAGTTCGTTGTCCTTATTTCGTTTGCTTGGGTTATCAACAGTAAATCCGTCCGTATCCGAGGCTTGTTGGTACTTCGCAACTAAAGTATTTTTACGAGGTCAGGAAGTCACCGCGACGGCACAACCCCCAATCTGGAGGGCCAGATCCTAAGTATAACTCCAAGGATGGGGAGCCGGATAAACCACTCCTTATGTGCCTGGGCTCTGAATAAGTCGAAGAAGCCCTATAAGGTGTTCACTAAGTAGTTCAACTTTACTGGAACTGTAGACCCAGCGTTGATTCCATCTTGAGAATTTGTCCGCTACCGTCTGGATAAGGAATGGTGCCTTAGTGGAAGCACCTCTCCTCCTCTCTCGTTTGCTGCACCTAACAACTTTCCATTGGGGTTAGAACCCAACCTCCAGTTGAGTTCATCGGGTGCCTAGTATACCCGATTGATAGAAGTACGTGATAGACATAGGTGGGTTTTGAGAAAAAACCTGTGGACGCTTGATGTCCTCTTGAAATGCACATTTCTACCATTTGAACATAAAATTCTATACACTTCTAATATATATCAGCAAAATACTATTATTGCATGTATAAATTCAATTATCAGTCCATTTCGATAAGTTTCAAACTGCCGCAGGAAATCACGCTTCACGCTTCAACAAACACTGAATTATTCACATTGTTTATAACTATTTATGAACTTGTTTGACTAATTGAAATTAATTATTCGTATCCTTTTCTTTAATTTTGAATAACATATCAACCAATGGACTTTTTTATCATTCTTTTCGAACAGACTTATCGACAATTTTGACAGTCACGCAAAACCCAAACCACAACCACAAGTTTTCAAATAAACTCGTGGAGGAAAATAAGTTCTTACCGAATATGTATGACTTGAGTTCAGTATGATGATGGTTAAATTAGACCTTCAAAAATATTTTGAAATATTAATTTTTATAATTCGAAGGAAATTTGCTTTCAATGCAGACCGATTATTGAAATTGATTTCAGGTGTTCAAAAAGGTGGGAACATTTTGAATGTCATATGAGTGCGAGGTGAATGTCTGACTTTTGAAAAGGTTATAGTTTTACCTCAACAATTTCTGAGAAAACACAACCATGACCGTGAAGTTTTTGGCTGTCATTTAGGTAATGTAAAAAGCCACCATCTCTTCCCCTAGTAATCCTAATTAAGACAGGCGATAGCTGAAGAATCAAAAGATATACATACATAAACATATTTTTTTTTTCAGGATTTGCTCTTGAAGTAAAGTAACTGCTTCCAAGTAATGGTTATGAGTTTATTCACATTCGAATAAATAGCAAACTAATTTAAGTGAATCACAATAAAATTTCACTTAATTCATCCATTTTTTCCGAAAACGATCTTGTGCGGTCTATTTGACGATGTTATATTTAAAGCCTATAAGTTCTCCTCTGAACACATTATATGTTCATTGTCATCCTTAAGATATTCAACAACTGCATCATCATTATCATCTTTAATGTGTTGTGGACTCCTTTAGAACTCCTGATGAATATAAAAAACAATTAATCAACAATTAAGCTGCAACAAATAATCCAGACTGGTGTCCTCTTTACATCCCGTGTAACGAATTTCATTGCCACATTCTTGACAAAGTCCGCGCACACCGCTCGGTGTCCAGTTGGAACATTAACAGAAATAGAAACCGCGCGACCGATCCAACATTAAGCCGCACTTTCCGATCACATCTCATCTCATATTAACGTATCGTATCGCCTCAATGGGACAACAATAAAGTTGCACCCCCTCCCTGCTCCTTCCTTAAGTAGCCGCCACAATTTCAGTGTGGCGCGTAGGTATAGCATAACCTTCGTTTGGAAAAAGGTTCGAAAACTTTTTAACCACGAATAACAAAACAGCCAACAGTGATAGCAAACAGCAACAATGAATTCCAGTAGCACAAAACAATGTCCTCAACACGCAGCACAATCATACACAGTTGATGGCTGGGGAGGAGAAGGATAAGGCGATTGCAAACAATAAAGCCTCCATGGCCAGAGATCGGAGCAAAGCCAGGGCCATCAGAAAAGAATCTCTCTGATTTGATGCAAAGGTTCTCGGTCTTGATTTGACTTTGAAGAGTTTTTCTTTATAGAGTTGAGGAACTCGTTGTTGCAGGTGTGTGTATGTGTGTGTTTGTGATGTTGACGAACTGACGAACGGATGAACGATGGACCGCGGAGCGAACGACACGCCGCGCCGGCCAGAGTCGTCATCATCAAGTCAAAAACATCTAAAGGTGCCGTCCACTTTGAAGACGCACCGATTCGCATAATGTGATCGCATAACTATGTGAGCTGATGCGCTCTCCAGCTCATAGTTGATTGCCCAGTCTCATACTCCTGCATGGCATGGCATGGTTGGATAAAGAAAGGAAGAAGGAGACTCTGTACAGTATACCTCCTGAAGCCTCTCATCCTTTAACTCTGGGATTAGCTTCCAGGGGTAGGGTATATGTTGTACGTACGTAGTTACCTCTGCCTTCTACATATCAATGGAACTGATTGAATCCATTTCATTTGTTTGCTGCTACTTCTTTCATTTTTGGTCTTTTTTGTCTTGAGATTGCACTTGTCAAAGCGTTGATGGTTGATGGCTTGGACGCGCTGGGCTCTTGACTGGGTTGTATATGAAGTTATTTTGAGGCAGATTTACATAGGAATTCTTGGGTTAATGGTGGATGGGTTGGGTATAGGTTGGCAACTTTTTTTTCTGATGCCGACTCCCATTTTAATGTGATTTTTGTTTTAAAGAATTTGTTCTTTAAATGATATTTTAAAGATTTAATTGTTTTGCAAAACATGGGAAAAGCACTATTTTTAGGAACTGTTTAGATAAATATAAAATCAAATATTACCTGAAAAATACTTTTAATATCTTTTTACCTTTAATTAAATATCGTCAATGCGTGTTAAAAAATGCATCTATTTGTCATAAACACAAATGTTCGATTGCAGAACAATCTTGATGAAACAAAAGAGTGAAAGTAACTTTTCAAATTTAGAGGATAAATTGTAATGTTTTTTAAAAAAAACTTTTCATTTTGCGACGGGAATTGGGTCGTACACCCGGAGTGTATCTCCGCTAGAAAATCAAAGTTCTGAGATCCTTTGGAAAAACTCAAATTTATTTTCTCTATTCAAAGAGTTGCGACTTGTAATGAAATTAGGCGGAGAATTGGCAGACGAAGCTGCTGGAGCTGACGGCATCACTGCTGAATTATTCAAAAAAGCAGGCGATGACTTAGTAGGGACCATGCACCAACTCACGTGCAAAATATGGTCGGAAGAAAGCATGCCTGATGAATGGAATCTCAGCATAGTTTTTCCGATACATAAAAAAGGAGACCCTCTAATTTGCGCCAACTACAGAGGCATCAGTCTCCTTAACATTGCATATAAGACCAAATATTCACACTTCGCCAGATCTTGAAAAAAAAAAACAGAAACTTCAAATTGATAACCGCCATCTCTTTACCGATTTTAAAGCCGCGTATGACAGCATCTATAGGGAAGAGCTCTTCAGAGCAATGTTTAATTTTAGCATCGCTGTCAAACTTATCCGTTTATGCAGAATGACGATAGAGAATGCACGCTGCTCTATCAAGATCGGAAAAGATCTTACCGATGCATTTAATATCAAAAATGGTTATAGACAAGGCGATACACTGTCAAGCGACTTCTTCTACATCTTTCTGGAAAGAATTGTGCTCAACTCAACCGTCAAGCACAGAGGTCCAAAGGTCCATCCAATTACTCGGATACGCAGATGATATTGACATAATTGGAAGATCAAAGCGTGATATCAGTGGAGTCTTTTTCAGCATTGCGATGGAAGCGAAGAGGATGGGTATCTATAAGGCACTCATTATCCCGGTTCTCATTTATAGTGTTGAGGCCTGGACCCTGTCAAAGGAAGATGAGAGCGTCTTAAAAAATTCTTCGGGTGATTTTTGGTAAAGTCCAACGACTTAGATGGCTACGTCATGTAGAACTAATGGACATCAACGCTTCAGTCCGAAAGGTCTTCGAATCCAATCCTGATTGACGGCGCATTAGAGGAAGACCGCGACTCAGTTGGCGCACGCATGTGGGTGAAGACCTCACCAACTTGAGACATATAGCTAGGAACCAAGCTAGCTGGAGACGCATGTTGGTTGAAGCCCAGTAGTAAGTAAGTTTGTCATATTAGAATGGTAGTCAAAATGCCCAGAAAAAGTTACTCTGGGGAGGGTCAATGCTACGAATAAATCATCAGAACTTGATATTTATGACTTTTCAATCAACAAGTTCATCATCCAATGAAACCAACTTTCCCAAAGTTGCCATTATACAATTGTTTCTTCAATAGTTGCTTACTGTTTCGAAATTAGTTTGTGATCAGGAAAAAGTCGTTTTGACCCTAGAACTCTGTGGAACCTACACAACAACAGCTTCTTACCCTGGAAAAATAAATTGCAACTGTGTCTTTCTGAAGAAAAAGCTGAAAAGAAAGTTTATTTTTGACTGTAGCCATCACACTTACGAGCTCGCATTAAAAAAAACGCATTTTAAACCAGAAACCACTATGGAAATCGATAAGGACGAACACTGTATTATTTAATAAGGTAAAACGCACTGAAAAAACAATTGATTAATACAAACAGTGGTCTTTTGGAAACAAGATAAGATATTTAAGTGCACAAAAATCGGGTCTAATACAACATTTCTGAGAAATTTCGGAAAAAACGCATTTTTACCTCCAATCTCGATCAAATGCATGTTAATATATTGTAAAAACTGTAATTCGAAAAGCTAAGTTTTGCTTCAAGACCAAAACGAATAAGAATCCCTCATATCGGGGTTTCTAATAGGGACTTGACAGCTTTACATTTACTTTGTGAACACACCCTTTCACCATAATCATTGAACTGTCATTGTCAATTTATTCCATAAGCTCAATATTTTCATCATTATAAAGTAAACGATCGAGAATTTTCTACCGTAATTCTGAGTCGGTGATTTCAGCTTTAAGAACGAGAATTTTCTACCGAAATTCCTAGTCGGTGATATCAGCTTTAAGGTCGTTAACTCCAATTTTCGGTCGGATTTTGTCGTGTCAGTTACACAACAGGATGGTTGGAGTGTTAAAAATACGACTGCCGTTCAAACAATCTAAATAATTCAACTTAAGGCGTTCTTAAGAAATGGGCATACATATGTATAACGATCTTGGTTTCAACCCATAAAAATTCAAACTGACTTAAAAATTGCAGAAGATGGATCATTTGAAGTGACGTTAGTTCTCCGATTGTCAAATAAATCCAAGTAATGAATAAATCCCATTTAATCACCTTACTGAAACATGACAAAATTCAACAGATAAAAACTTCTGGAAATCGGCGTTCTTTTAGCGAAAGACACAAAATGAACAAATAAAGACTTATTTGAAAAAAAAAATGAAGACAAGTTTTTATTATAGAATTTTCTAACTGCTGTCAACATTAAATGAAGGGAATGTATAGCTGCTGACACATAAGTACATATATGCTATATAGATATTTTTAATGAACTTAAGAGTCCCTATCTATATAATTATATCCTCTCAAAATCCAAGCCCATTGACAGTCTTACCTCCAGGAAAAATAATTGATTTAGAAGAATAAAGGTTTCAATACAGTTAAAATTCTTCTTTGAAAACACAATTTACACACACCGTTGGGTTTTTTCAATAATTCGCATTCAATTTTAAAAACTATAACAGGAAGCGAGGGAGTTAACGAAAAATTGAGCGCCACAAGCCAAAACCATAAGTCAAACATATGCATTATATCTTTTTTTTATTTGCTCTCCTTTTCAACAAAATCAATCTTCCCAATCGATTTTCGCTTTGTTCTCACTCAAATTCAAAGAATTAATTTATTGCATCACTTTTGCTATGTGCGTCTCTATTAGCACTTTCAAGGCTCGTGCCGTCTGTCTGCTGTCGTCCGATCCTTTGCCACATCAGAACTCTCTCAAAAATGCAATAACAACAAAACAACAGACGGGAAAAATTCATCTAGATTGCCCTTTAAAATCACACTCGCCCCCTCTTCCTGATGCAAAGGATACATCACATCACATTTTAGATACTGATGCTTTAGCAATAAATTTAAATGCGTCCACTCTCGATTCCATTGTCTCTAAACTCTAAAAGAAAGCGTGGTTTGACTTCGGGTCAAGAGCGTGCCAAAAATGCGGATGATATTATAACAATTGCCACTATATCAATAGAGTCCTAGAGAAAAAGGAATAGAACAAAACAATCCTCAAAACACTAATAAAGCAGAGAACGCTCAGCTCGGCCATTAGTCGACGCCTACACCCTGCAGACACTACTGTTGGACGACAATAAATCACTTGGTCACTCACAACCTTATACACACACACAAACTCGCACAAAGGACTCAAAGGATGCCCAACAAAAACACTTTTTCAAAAATTTCCAAAACAAAATACTCCAGGAAACAAAAACGCAGATGAATCCGATCTCAAAACATCATAGCAACCATCATCGACTCGACTATGAACAACTGCCCAGCCAGCGCAGAGCGCAACGATGTCCTGATGGTGATGCACCATATCGTACCTCTATGATGGTTGATGATGGTCCTGCCTGCGAAACACCTGGTGATATGGTGAAGTCCTATAAAAATGCACACAAAATGAAACTATTGACAACTATCAGGCTGCGAGGGTGGGTATAGGACTTCGACTAATATGGAAATGGAAAACAATTACTATTTCAACAAGGACGACAAACGAAGAGACGAAGAGTTTGAAAGTGTCCTTTTTTAGCTGCTCAATCCTCGGTGTTCCTGTTCACCCACATTTAATGTATTTATGTTGGCCTTATAGAGAGTTTTGAACGGCTTCTCCTGCGAGCTCTGACAAGAGGGTATAATTTTCCTTCTCATTACCCATTTCGTGTTTAGGACAAACAGGAACACAGATAGAGAGCCACACACTCTTTGCAAAGTCCTTGGTGTTATTTTTGTTCAGTGAATGATTTTTTTTTCCTTTGCGGGCACCCCTTGGTCAGTCGTCGTCGTAGTCAGTTGAACTCAGATCCTCGCACATCCTTGGTCCGAATGCGAATCTACATCTACATCCACATCCGCAATTTAGTCCAGCATAATGCCATGTAAATTTATGTCCATTCGACGGACTTTCTTTCAGATTCACATTTATCCACCCCCACTAAAAGGAATGGGAATTCTACCTGCTGCTGCTGCTGATCCTGAAGCTGGACCAAGCAAAGCGAGTATAAGGTTATTTTCATGTTGTATACCTATTTTTGGACCGCCCGGAAATGGCATTTTTCGAATAATGTGACTATGAATATTTATGGATTGTGATTTTGCGTATATATATCTTTTATAGAAAATGCCTGGTTGTCCTTGTGCAATTTGCTTATCCCAAGAGGTGCAGATACAAACATATCTATACAACATTCAGAAAAGTATAGTTTTTTGGTGTGGGTATACATACGATGGAAAATATACATGGAAACCAATTTTGCAACCTAATCCAATGGCTAAAGCTAGTTTTTGTATTAGTCTAAATAATGGCTTTCAATACGCAAACAGAAATGGGATTATAGGAGGGCTATTTACATGAATTTTGGAATTGGATTCTGTCATTTGAGAAATTATGTTCGAATTCGAATATAAGAGTTACGAGAGCAGGGTGGGGGTGGGAGAGGACCTTAGGACTAAAATGTGATTTTTGGAAAATCAAATAATATTTTTTTGTTTTTTTTGGGTGACATTTAGAAAATATTTTTTTAGAGATAAGAACAGAATTTATAAACCTATAAGATACAAATTTAGCAGATCGAGGTCACACGAACTGAATTTTATAAATTTGTTGTGGACAAGAAATTGTATTAACAATAAACATAGAAGTTCAGTTTATAAGATCTAAAAATATCGATGAAACAATTTACGAAAATTCTCAACTGGGAGTTCATCAAAATTCCGGAGGAAGGTTTCAAAAATTAATAGGAATTGATGTTAATTTTTGTTTCCTTATGAAACATCTAACAAGGCCATTAGTTTCACAAGTTTTATGACAGTAATTACCAAAAAGATGGGAAGCACATTACTCATTTAAACATATTCTTTATTTTCTATTTTTTTAGCAATTAGGGCGTTTCGTCAACAATAACGCGCCAAATATTCTATTCCAAGGTGTCAATTGTCCCGGACAACCGACTTAACAAAACCCAATTGAAAAAAAGTCCAGCATGGTAACAAGTCTGATTTTCTGAATTGAAAACTTTGAAATATTTCGGAGTTTTTAGGTCCTTGGAATCGAAATACAATATTTTTAGAGAGATGTCTGCGTGTTTTTCATCGTTCATAATTCTAGTAGAAATATTGACTTCAAACCATTTTTTGTATTTAGATTATAACGTTTAATACTGAATTCAATTCATTTTTCTGTTCTAAAATGTGATGTGATACCAAACTAGTCTAATTTAAATAAAAATCAATTTAGGTTTTCTTTTAAAAATCAAAAAATTAACTTACAGAAAAAATTGTTACCTCGAATATTTTACGAACACAGAATTATTTTATCTCCGAAATCCCGTTCGGACACAGCCCTACTGAACCGAAGGAGCTCTGCTCCACCTTGTGCCATGACGTCCTGATTGTACAAAACCCCTATCCACGGTTCGTCGTCTGACGTGGTAGATTAACAGAACTGCCAATCTATCCTATATCAGACCGCATCTATCCAAAAAGAGAAATGCCTCTGGTGGAATGTAGCTGAAGCGTGCACTCTAAAAATACTCCTCGTTCGGATAGAATGCCCCAAAAATTGAATTGTTAGTCGAAAACATAGCTCTTGCAATGTGACCTCGAAAGAGTTTTATCACGAAATTGTCAATTCTGTTGATTCGAGCTCCGTTTTATAGGAATAGTAATTCACATAAGAAGATTCGGCTGTTCGATATAAACTGGTACAGCGTCGTAAACACTGCCGCTCGAACCCACGAAACTTCTCCATCTGGGAAGGGGCAACGTTGAACCACACAGGACAACCATAAACGATCATCGGCCGTATGAGGGCTTTCACTCTGGGGTCAAGCCGACTGCTAAAAAACAGCCGTTTCTTCAGATCGAAGGCTCCTCTGGCCCTGGTCAGAGCAGCATTTATGTGTCTGTCGAAATATAAATATGATCTTACCAGATACCGAGGTACTTCACGACACTTTTGCTCGCTAATGGCTGCTCGTGAAGATCAGCGATGACCATCTCGCGCCAATTCTCGCACGTATCCCTCGTGGCCCTAGCCAACATAGTCCGGAACAGGATTGTCACCAACTTCTGGACATTTATTTCAGTTTCCAGTCGTCGCAATATCACTGAATCATGTCGAAATCACGACGCAATTAGATCATCGGCGTACCCAATTGCCTTTTTTAAGACTACCTATCACATCGCTGGTGTAAATGTTGAAGAGATTTGGTGAATTCACCGATCCCTGTTGAAGACCATTTTTAATTAAGAACGTTGTGGTAGAAGTTACATTGCCACTTTTGACAACAAACTTTCTACCGTTAAGCATATCAGAACGTGTTTACAACAATGGCTTGCTTATGCTAAGCCTGCTCAGTTTTAGGTAAGGACCCTCTTACCATACAGTGTCAAAGGCCTTTTCCAAATCAACCAGAACAGCACCTGTGCATTGTTGTTTTCATTTATTCCATTGGATATGAGAAACGAGTTTAGACGCAGCATGAATTGTGTCATGACCCGATTTGAACCCTAACTTTTTATCCCGAATTATTTTGTTGTCCGCAGCCCACTTATTCAGAGCCCTATCGATGATCTTTTCGAAAACTTAGCTTATACTCGGAAGAAGACTTATCGACCGAAGATTTGACGGGTTGGAGTTGTCCTTTCCCTTTTTCGGGAGACGATGAACCACAGCATTCTTCCAATGCACTGAATAATATGCATTTTTGAAGAGCGTGGTGTAAAGTTCAATTGTCTCCATCGGTAAATGTCTTAGTACAACGTTGGATACCATCGACATCTGCTGACTTTTTGTTTTTCATTGAGTTGAAGATGAGCTGAAGCTCAACCTTCTTCACTAATAAGGGATTTGGTTCAAATTGCTTGGCGATTATGGCATTTGCCAAGGAATCGTCATTGAACTGCCTTAAACCGCGGTTTTCAGATCGTCATTGTGTCATATCATTTCGATGGTAAAAGTGATTAAGTAGGGCTCTGCTTTCCAGGTCGTGGTTGGGGCGCATGCTTACATTCACCTTCTACACTTGCTGAAAAGCAGCTCCCACCGCCTGCACTTTTTCCTCAGATCTTCAATTATATAAAAGTCATCGTCAAAGGTAGCTTCTTCTGGATCTATTTGCGCTGTCCTGAGTACATCTCTGATCTCTTAAGTTCTTTGGAGTTTCAGACACGGATGGTCATTATCGTTCTTTTTTCTGAATATCTTGTTGATTTTAGAAAACACAAAAGTCCAAATCACAACCATCACACCACGGAACAAACACGATTCAAACGATATGCTCTGATTTGAAAACACTTCGTAATATGCATTTTATTTTGTACGAAAATTTACTCTGTCTTTTTTTAACCTAGAATTGGTAAGAATAAGTTTTCTTAATTTAAGCAATTTTCAAAGGATATTTTCGTAGATATTTTTTCTAAAGATGTGTACGAAGATGGATCAATAAATTGAACTAACATCGGTGAACTCTCTCCATGCATATGAATAATATTAATGATTAATATGATGAGTTTTTAAGGTCTTACATATTTTTATTACTTAATTTTTTTTAACACATTAACATTTTTCAGAAATTGTCTTCACTTTGAATTAAATCCTCGCACCTAACCTTGTTATATACTAATAATTATACGTAGAGACAAACTTCAAGGACTTCGTATATCTGTTATTATTGATTTGCAATTTCTAATATAATAGTTGGGAAAATGATGCCGAAAATGCCTTAGGACGTTTTTGATAAGGATTTCAGTGCTTTAAATACCAACTTTTGATGGTTATTCGATATTTCTACATTTTCATCCAGCACAAGTTTCAAGATTAGTTAATACTGTAAAAATAGTCAAAGTGACGATATGAAATTGTGTGAGCGAACATATAACCAAATTTGGTGTAAGAAGGTTTAAGTGTCTTGATAAGCGAGTACAAAGTCTAGTTATTTATTATTTTTTTAATTTATTTTTTTTACTGCAGCTGGTGAGTGAGTGAGGACTCTGAAAACCAATGTATGTAGATTATTGTGACAAAAAGTTTGGTTTACCAAAATTAAAAATAATTTCAAAGAAATTGGTGCCAGGGATCATATGTTCTCAAAACATCATTTACTTTTTGAAAGGGCTTAAACTTTAGGGTCTATGTTACAAACATCGTTGGTTTTCATCATTAAAACCAATTATTGGGAACCATTTGACAAAATAGCAATTATTGAAAATTAAAATTTCAATGACTATGGTGGAGCTTACGAATAAAATGGAATGCCTTCAAGGGAACGTTTGTGTCCTGAAATATAATTTCAAAAATCGGTTGTTCATTGAAAACGATCTCATCAACGAACAGAGCAAAAATGAACTATAAAACAAAATTTGTGGTTTAAATCAATTAGTCTCTTAAGTACAAACATTTTGTAACTCTTTAGCTAAATTTTGATATCAAAAGAAACAAATTTAACTTTCGTAATGGCATTTGCCTCTAAATATCAAAAACAAATTTCAATTATAAAAAAGTGTTAAGATTCTATGGTCCTTAGAGTTGACCATATATCACATATGTATGTATATACATATACAACTGTGTGAAAAAACCATATAAATGTTTAAACAATATCAATTTCAGTTTTTCATGTTTTTGATAGTAAGATTTATTTTAACAATATAGAATGCAAAGCTATAAAGTATGATGTTGCCGTGTTTTATGCATGTAGCTTCATTAATAATTGGAGACTTGCATGTTGTTAAATCATAGGTATAATTAATATAAAAGAACAATTAAAAATGCTACAATGTAGCAGTTTTTTTTATTGTTTCATCTTCTTCTTCTTCTTTATCATTTGTATAAACCTACTTTCTGATAATTCTAATTTTGTTTGATTGTATTTTATTAGACTTCGTAAAATGAAATTACTTATCATTCACTTCTTTCCGTGTCAACTTTTATCACAGCTTTCAAATCAATTCAACAAAACAGCAAATGACATAAAAAAGTACATACCCTTTATTCAGTGTTACCAACGGTTCTATTTTTAAGTGTCTTTTTCGTTTGAGATTACATTTTTAAAGTACTAAATTTGGTGTAGTGGAGATATGACTTGACTTGGCACACTCTTTGTCAAACTTTAATTGAATCTGTAGTATAAGTTCGATACATATTTTTCGGTCGGTATCTTATGAACACATGTTTCAATGTTGGTTTCCAGTACGTCAATCGGAGCGGGCTTGTCGCTGTAGGCATGAAAATTAAAATAGCCCCACAAAAATAGTCTAGAGAAAGCATTTAACGAATTCGCCCGTCTTGTTTGCAAGTCCAGTTCTCTTATTCACAATTTTCTTGCAAGAAAAATGGCTTAATAATTCCGCCATCACCAATGCATTCGTAGCTCTTTTGGTGCTTTTGTTTTTTTTTTTTTACTTCAAAACCAGCAGTTTTGGTTGTACTAGTATCCATTCAATTAAAAATGAGCTTCGTCACTAAACACTATTTTTAAATAAAAATTGGATTTTCGGTCAACTTTTGAGTGGACAGTTTATTAAAAACGTTGTGTTTGTAGCTCGTTCGGCTTCAAAACAGTGTGAAAGTAATATTGAAAATAGAGTATTTTTAAATTTTGAATAAAATGTTAAAATTAAAGTTTGGAATCGAAATCAGCGCTAAAAATTAAGTCTAAACTGGATTTTTAAAACTCTGAAAGTATCAAATTAAAGGTTTTTTTCAAAAACTTTATACAGAGTCAAATAACTCATAACTAGTGAGAATTTATAAAAACAAAGTAAGATACTAAAATAATTTAAATTGTGTCTAGAAGAAAGAGAAATGTTAAGTTTAAACTTAAACTTCGTTTTTGGTTGTTTTTAGCATTTTAAAGGGCAACATTTTTTTAAGCTGTTGTGATACACAGAGAGAGATTTGACATTTAAGGGCATCTTCATCATTTAAAAAAGTATTGTTTTGGTTGTGGGACGGACAAAAAGTCTACCAGTGTAATTTAAATTAAGCTATAAGCTTTGAAACTTCAAAATTACTTTCAAGCAAGAGCCGATAGTCTTGCTGCTAGTGTTTTTAAGTTTATTATTTACTAGTGATCTTATGGTTAATCACAACGAGCAAAAAAAAGATCTTACGTTGTTTTGGATAAACCAAAATTATTGCGTTTTATATTTCAAAAGCTGCACCCTTAACAAAAATGCACGCCTTCCATTTAAAGTAGAATCTGTCCTTCGTCGCATTAAACATTAACCTTTAAGCGAATAGAATAGACTTTGTTTGCATAAAAATTCAGTTTTATAATAATGCTAGCTTTTACCTGCGGCTTTGTCCGCATTATATTTTTTTTGGATAGTAGAATGAAAAAACCTGAGCTGTACGTATGTTTCAATTGTTCTGACATGGGATGAGGCCATACTTAGTGTGATTGTCATAGCTAAGGTTAGGTTTAAACATTTTAAGACGAAGGTAAGTTACTGCAATACATTTTAATATAAAACGTTTTTTGTTTTTCCTTCCTTAGCCAGAACGTAAAGAATTTGTTGGTTTGAGACTCGTGAGCACGCTACATATAATCGCCCATGGGGAAAACAGTTTTTTTCCAAATTTACACCTTTAACTTTCAGCGTATGCCTGAGCTTTACTTATTGGTATTGCAAATGCTGCTTTCAGAGGAAACTGCAATCTCTTAAACTGAAACGGCAAATCGGTTGGAATTATCGGAATGCGGGGAATTAAAACATTTTTTCCTTTTGGTATTTCAGTCATGATTATAGCTTTTAAAATATTTCGTCCGTGTACCATTACAAAACTTTGGTGCGTCAAGATCTCCCATTGACAGGACTGGAACACCAACCTTAAATCTCAACTTATGAGAAGGCACCACTGATAATTCCAAAGAATTAAGAAACTCTATTGGGTATTCTACCGCGTGTGACCCCGGCCCACGCACTGGCCCCGCACTTCAGCCAAAACAGAATTATCAGAAGTAGAAGACAGATCCAGTGAATTATTTGTTGTACCCTCATGGCTCGTGTTTGTCGATAAAAGGTTGAGCTTAGCAAAGTTAAGGTTTAAAATTATTATTTGTGGAGTTTGAAAAAGCGATCGGCCCACCTGAATGTGCCATTTTCTTGGCTTAAAAAGTATCCTATGTAGTTTTGTCGGGTATCAAAATATGTTTATACCAAATTTCGAACAAATTGGTTCAGTAGTTTAGGCGTGATTGATTATAAGACAGACAGACAGACAGAGTTACTTTCGCATTTAAAATGTTAATATGGATAATTGATACAAAAAAATAATAAATAATAATAATATTTAAGTGTATTTTTATAAAACTTTTGTTTAAATTTTAAATTAAAAAAAATCAGTTAAATTGTGTCATGCTGATGGTCACACCATTTGAAGTGTCTTAACCTTCAAAAACAAATGGCGCCTTCATTTGTTTAGCCGTCTCGGGAGAACCGCGCGTCAACATAATTAATCCGCCTTCACAATTTCCAACGCCAAGCCGCGCACTTTATACGTTACTTATACCCACAAAGTATTATAGACCTCCTTAGCATAGGTTGGCTTGCTTTTATAAATAGTCATATTATATTTAGCGGATGCATCTCTGAACTTGACAAGTGTGACGAATGAGACAGAGGCTTAGCGTTAGCGCTCTTTCATCTGAAGCCGAGGGTGGAAATTAACCCGAATCGTTTGCAAAAAGGCAGCCGCGCGCGTAGTTAAAATCCATAAAACAACAACTACAACAACAATAATAAAGCTACAATCAGACAAAAGTTTTTAATATACTTCCATGGAAATTAAAGCGACACCGCAATTCAAATAAAATAATAAAAAAAAATAAAATTAATAACGAAACATGCAAAATTGAAATTAATTCATGGAATCTTCGTATTCGTATATAAAAGATAGATGCATGCATATAATATGCGGGAGGGAAGCAGCACTGCACTGCACTGCACTGATGCAAAGTGGGACCCGAGGGGATCTTTTATTTGTAAGTCTGGAAATGGAAATATAAAATAAGTTGGAGAGGGAAAAGTCTGAGTATGAGCAATTAAAATCATCAGAGTGGATGATTTAAGGAGGAAAACGTGCAGATTGGCATCTAACTCAGTCAGTTAAGTAAAGTAGAGTATCTTTCATGCACATTGATATATCTTCAGGCTTCTTTGCTTCTTGCTTCAGAGCCAAAGTCAAAGGCATAGGCATAGTCTCGAATTCAAATTTATAGTTATCATTATAATCATATATAAGAACATGCATCAGTCATGGAGATTCAACCCGATAGATGGCAGTGGAGGTGAATTGACATTTCCTTAATGCATATTCAGCAACAAAAAGATTATAAAAGGGAAGATCTGTAAACCTATAGATGCAGATAGAAACTTGTATTTAATGGACTTATAAAGCAATTGCAAAATAGTTTTCTTTTGTTTTTTAATTAAGTAAGTATTTAAGAGAAGAAGCACACAAGAATATAAATGATAGTTTATTATAATTTATTGTTACCTATAAAAAAACAATACTTACAATAAAAAAAACTTTGGTGCGTTTTCAACACAATTTCAATGATAGCCGAGAGCACTCCATATCACAGTTAAGATAGATTGAAGAATATTATTTTGCAATTAACACAAATGTAAGGAATGCTAATTTTTATTTAAAAGATATGCTTGGGAGGATATCAACGATAGAGGAATGGAACTTTAGTATTAAAAAAATAACACGCACAGTCTCTTGATTTATGGAAGTAGTGATACAGTTAAGAAGTTCTTTGAATATTTTGTTGCGTTTTCTGTCAACACAATTTAAATGATCTTCTTCTTTTTTTGACAGGCTACTGACTTATGAAGAATACTTAACAGTCTGAGACAAAGTACTTGTGCATATAGTTTCTACACTCAACGATTTTCATTTCGAAGTACTTTACTCAGTCATCTTGAACTAAGGTTTACTGGTATACTCTGTGTCTTAAGTTTGGGCCTGCGTTTTTGCTTTCTCTGATAACTATGAAAAATTAATATATGATAATTTGTTTATTGGGTTTTGAGCAATTAAAATAAAACAGCCTTTCATTTCAGTCTTAAGTTTAACTACAGTGGTCCGTAAACCAGGAATTTAGTTTCGAAATTAAAGTATCAATGATTTTTGAATTGATTTCCACTAAATGTATACCTCTACTATATTTCATTGAAAAAAGTGTTTGTCCTAGAACCAGCTTCTACTTGTATAATGTACCTAGTATTAAAGTTGCGTTTTCGGTACAAATTTTACTATTCAACGTATTTCTGACATCTTCTTACTTGTTACTCACCGCCTAATAATACTTTGAGACATATTTGAGAATGAGGGTGCGTGAGGAACAAATTCTCTTTGCGTATGCAAGACATACTTAGAGACAAATAAATCGTTATAGGCTCATATAGTACATATTAAGAAAGCGACTAAAGTTTCTGCACAGAACCTTGACATATGACGCATATGACCGAAATTGCTGCTTCGAAAGTATTCTATAGTCTGCAGGTCCATTTTTCGCTGATTTTTTCCAACGTTTCTGATAGCCGTATTTCGTATTTCGGCAATTATGCGTCGTATTATGTTGTCCTTTAACCGGTCAATAGTTTCGGGCTTATTGGTTTAGAGTAGCGGCTTCATACAAACTCACGGCAAATAGTCAATCGACGTTAAATAGCATGAACCTGGAGGACAATTCACTGGTCCCAAAGTAAAACTATGCAATTGCCAAACTTTTTCTTCAATAAATGCCTTGTGGTAAGAGCTGTGTGACATGTTGTCGCCATCCTGTTAAAATCCCAGTTTTGCACATCAAGGTTGTTCAATTGATGAACGCAGAGGTCAGTAATCATGGTTTTATTGGCAGACACTGTAAAGTTCTGGCCAGCATTGTTTTTAAAGAAGTACGGACCAATTATTCCGTCTTATGGCACACCAAAAAGTAAGTTTTTTGTATGAACAGTGGGTCACCATACACTTGAGGATTATCATCGCTCTAGACAGTTTTGTGTATTGGAGTATTTATTCAACCGAAACTAGAAGACCGCTGATCAGGTGGTGCTCATAGGTGGAAAGTGACCTCACCCAACTTGGAGCGCCAAACTGGAGACTAGGGACTGAGCTAGATGGGGAAGTTTGTTGGGTGAGACCCTAGTTCACACAGTCTGTAGCGCCACCTTAAGTAAGTAAGTATTCAACCAAAACTGAGCTTCATTCGTATTGAACAGAACCATGAATTTTAAAATAAATTTGCACAATTTTAAAGAGTTGTTCAGGTGGTAGTCTATTCTTGTTTAAAGGACAACATTTAATATTATTCGTACAGCGTAAGGCATTCACTGATTTTATGTTACTCATACATTATTTTGACACTTACAGCTGTTTCCTGATCGAAACTTTTACAGAAACCAAAATCAAAGCTCAGCGGAACAAACAAAATTGCGAAATAAAGGGTTTTCCAATTGGGACGGTTTGATTTTGACAACTATTTGCAAAAAGTATAAATGATAAAATTTCATAATCAAAACGGGTTGTAAGTTGATCCCAATTTTGGATGAGAATCATCTTCGACAATGCGGCCCATTTTTCCATTAATGGGGACGTGAATGACACAAATTTTTGGCTTTGAAACGATACCAAAACAAGCGAGATTCCCGCGGTACTAATTCATTTGAATAAAGTAACTGTTTGGTTTGGATGTTGGGCTGGAGGCGTCATCGATTCTTACTTGTTCGGAAATAATGCTGTTCGGGCCATCACCGTCAACGTTGATCCCTATAGTTCGATGATCACCAACTTCTCGTTGCCTCAATGGGATGATATGGATACCGAAGACATATGGTTTCAGCAAATTCGACACAGCTCAAGACACAATCGATATTCTGTTCGAGCGGTCTTATGACATACTTATTTTAAGCTGTGTTGAAGGAAATAGGCAACCAGATCTCGCAATTTCACAGTAGCCCTCAAAGACATAATAATCGATCCAATCGGTTAAATTCAGTCTGATATATGCGCTAAAGTCATCGAAAACTGGACGATTTAAATGCACGCCACCCCCCAATGAAGCCGCGGAGACCATTTAAACGTTGGTATTTTATATTTCACTCAAAATGTCATTGATAGTCCTATCAATTATACATTAAACCCTACTGATATCTTAAAAGCAACTTGTTTTATTTATTTCCCTACCCGCTTTTGTATGAACTAATTTTCGAATTGAAGCTTAAATAGTGACTTTTTTGAAAAGAAGTGTAATTCGAAATGAAGTTGTTACCGCTCCTGTTTTCCTTTAATGCAAAAAGTTATCTTTCTCAACAGCTCGAAAGTTTCGGAATTCATAATATTCCTGCACAAAATCTTTGCTAAGTTTGGACCATATTGACGCTTGTATAAGGTTCAGGAAACGCGCACGTTATTTTCATTACACCAACATTTCCGTCAAGGGTGGGAACAGAACAATTTGAACAGATTCTTTTTTAAGTACAATGGAAGAAATGCATTCTTGAAAGTGCTTTGGCCTATTTCATAAACATTGACAACTGCAACAGCTGAAAATTCGTTAATTTACCACTCAACAACTGTCAAAATCTGTTCCATAAACAATTTGACAATTTTGTAAAAATGTCGCAAAAAAACTATAATTTTGAACTTTTTGATTTATAAAGGAATTGTCATTAAAAAGTGATATGTCAAGAATATTTCTAGTTTTCAAAAAATGTTCAATAAATTTATACTTAAAATTCTTGTATAAAATAAAAAAAAGCAGTTTACATATTTGTCAATATTTAATTGACATTTGCGGCAGGAAATTTCGTTAAGGCCAATTGTTGGTAGTAAATGATAAACGATGTATTTTCAAGTGAAAGAAAAGTGATTACGATTCTCAGTTGAGTCTCCGTGTATAACATCGCCGGCGCGCACCACGGCCGAGCTCACTAAAAATTGTAAACAAAGTATAAATAATGTTTTTGAATCGTTAAATGGTATCGCGAAGGTGCATCTATTACTTGCTTCAAACTATTGCCTGTTCTGAGGTTTATTTCCATTTATAAACTTTTATATCATAGCTCAAGGTTTCACTAAATTTTTCGAATAAAATATCTTTATTTTCTAAAAGCAACTTAGTAAACTTATTTTGAGAATGTTATCCGTTTTAAGGCTTTCAATTTTTATTAGGTTTTATAAACTTCACTTTTTCATTGGTCCTTAAGGGTTGGTAACACTTTTACTTACCATTTGAAAGCCCTCAAAAGTATTTAAATTAAAATTTGAACCACATTATTGCACTCCACTGCACTAGATCCGTTCATAGCACATTTTAGTGTATTTATTTTTAAAACTGCCATTAAAATCCATTTGATTGTGAGAGTTTAAGATTGTCTTAAAAAAATCGTTTTAAGCTTACCTTTAATTTTTGAATCAAAGCAAAACATTAAAAAAAAACATATCATATTAATTTATCAAGTTGTAACTTTTTATTTTTCTTTTCTTTATTTTATTTCTCCAATTGCGATTTATTTCTTAGTTTTATTTTTTTTTTCATAAATCATTATTTATTATCACAGTATTCATTACTATACAATAATTAATTTTAATACTTTTACAAAAGAACAAAATTAAAATTATTAATCTTATCAGTTTATACATTTTACAATTTGGACACAACAGCTACTATAATTAATAAGTTTTTGTTTTTTTATATAACTTTAAAGGAAAACATCAAGAGTCGTTTACATTAAAAAAAAAAACTTAAAATAAAAATTTTAAGTAAATTAGTTTCAGAGGTACACCAATAAAAAAACGACAGTTTTAAAATTAAAAAAATTAAATAATTATATAAAAAAATATTAAATAATTACGTTTTTTGTTAAACTTTGTTTAAATTTAGTTGAAAGTTAGTTTATTTTGTTTTTAAATTTTACGGTCTCTGTTTTTATGTTTGCTTTCCAATTAGAAACTCAGTAAATGAGCCAAAAAAACATATAAAAGTTTAATACTTCTATAATTTTTTTTAAATATTCTTATTTATAATTAATATAAATTTTACACATACTTAAAATACTAAGATTAGTATTAATTCAGGGCTATTTCTATTTTATTTTATTTAATTCTATTTTAGGTTTGATGTGTGTCTAGTTACCTATTAGAAAAAAAATTAAAAATAAACAATATTAAATTATTATTTAAGTTAATTGTTAATAATATTTGTATTTAAAATATGATATAAATGTAAAAAAAAATGAAATAATGGATTTAACTTACCTGTACATGTATTTTTTTTTAAAGATTAGCAAGAAAGGGTGTCTCTTCGCTTGCTTTCTTCATTCGATTGCAAAAAAATCTGCTCTTTTCTTGTTGACTTAGTGCATCATCATATAAGGTGATTCACTGCCACCATTCGCTCCCGTCGGACTGTCCATCGAGGGGTTAATACGTTTCTCCTTTTGCCGACGGTTGCAGAACCACACACGGACAACTTCCTTTTCCATACAAAGTCGATCGGCTAGTTGGCTGATCTCTTCACTGGTTGGTTTGGGATTAAGGACGAAGGCTTTTTCGAGAGCACCTCGGATGGAGGTTTCAATGGAGGTGCGCTTCTTTCGTCGGCGCCCCATGATTTCAGGAGTCGTGACGGTAGTTTGAAGAGCTGCTGGATCAAAAACTCTAAAGACAAAAAGAAAAAAAAATATTTCGATTTTAGCAAAACTGGTCCACTCGTTTCTAGATCAAAATCACAATTCTACAGTGATGAAAATATAAGAAACATGATGCTTACCCTCCAGTGCTTGATATAGTCCGGTCAGCATCCTCCAGCCACTTCTGCAACAACGGCTTCAGCTTGCACATGTTCTTGAAGCTCAAATTCAACGCCTCAAAACGCGATATGGTCGTCTGTGAGAAATCGTTGCCATATAGCTTTCCCATCGCCAAACCCACATCGCCTTGAGTGAAGCCCAACTTTATCCGTCTCTGTTTGAATGTCTTCGCAAAATGTTCTAGCTCTTCCAGGTCGGTGGTCTCTTCGGGGGAGGGTTCACCAGCGGCACGCTGCTGATTGACAGTCATATTTTTTGGCATTTGCGGTGTTTGTGGTGCGCCACTAGGAGTGCCCGGTGTCAGAATGCCACCCACCTTCAGACTCCCACTATTTGGTGGAGTCACTTGATTGTTAACACCATAACCCCCATTACCACCAATCGGTGTGTTCTGATGGTGCAGAGGACTACTCGACGGACTGTTCAATGGACTCATGCGATGTGTCGGCGTTGACGTCGATGTTATGTGAGACTTGACTGTCGTTGGAATATTTGGAAGTTGCTGTATTTGTTGATGGATCTCATGTTGCTGGGTGTGTTGTTGCTGCTGCTTCTGCAGAGCTTGTAACTGTTGGGCTGCTTGTGACAAGGCTTGAACTCGATTCTGAAGCAGGAACTGGGCGGCTGCAATTTGGGTTGCAACTGCAGGGTCATCCTTTGGCATTCCTACCGCTCCGTTGTGAATGAGTTCCATGTAGTTCTGGAACTGCTGCTGAAGGGCTACTTGTTGTGCTTGCAGAGCCTGCTGGAAAGCACTAAAGTCCTGCGGCGAGATCGTATTCAGACCGGCTCCAGCCAACAGAGGATTCTGCATCATTAGGGAACCCAATGCATTCGGCACAAGTCCAGCCTGCAAATTGGGAATCTGCAGGGAGGAAGTTGGAGTTGTGTTCATAACCATCGCCGATGCAGGAGGTGGGGTTTCACTGTGTCGAGAATTGTCGCTGGTGAGGTTAAGAGCTTCTGTAGTTTCATTCTCTTGATGGTGGAGGTGATGGTGGTGGTGTCTGGGTGGGCTTAGAGGTGACCGACAACGGTCACTTGTATTTCCAACACTATCCCCATCATCAGAAACTGTAAACGAAAGAAAAAAAAAAGAAAGAAAAATATGAAATCAAACGTCAATAAAAGTCAAGAATTGATATGCATGACACATAGAATAATTTTGATCGATTTTCCAGACCCTTTAAGGAGTCAGGGTAAAATTAAAATTTTATGCAAAACGTCACTCTCGAGAAGGATACCAAACTATGTCCCTTGAGTCCTATTGCTTAATGGACATTATTCATATAGAAAAACCAAATATATGTAAACCCCTTACCCATAGCCAGAGATATACCTCTTTGTGATATTGGAATGGAAATTGGTCAATTTCATAGTCCACTGGTTACCATCACCGCACAGTAGCAAAAAAAAACAATAATTCAGGACGAAAAAAAGAGTGAAATTCAAAGAAAACATTTCGCATACACTTCAAAGGACTCTTTTTCTACACAATGCATATGGTTCCAAACATTTACCTTAACAAGAATACTTTATAGACATTCAGTATATGGGAAATTGAGTTTTCATGTTTTCGATCGTTTTTCAAAGAGACCTGATGGACTGACGAGTCCTTGACGAATGTATATATTATTTTTTTTCTTGGGAGTGCTGAAAGGATATTTATTTTCATTTTCAAACACCAAACGAATGCATAAATAATCAATCGTCAAAAAAGAACATTTATACATTTATATGGATATTTTTTCTTGCTCTTTCTCTTTGTGAATGTTTGCTATCCTTTCTCTAGGAGTTTGCCAGATGAAAAACAAATTTTCAATTCCACCCCTGAATTCATTCGATTGGTTTTATTCAAATGTACTCGCCACCGCTGTATACACATTTATCCTTGATGCCGATGTTCAAAAGGTGTGAAACTAGGTTTGCAAATTCGTATCCTTTTTTTCCTCCTCTGATGCATATATAGACTCACTTATAGGTTAGCCAAAAAAGGACATGAATAATAATCGTATAAAAGCATAGAAAAAGGAGCAGGAGAAGGAGAAAAATCTTTGAAATTCAAAAATATACACATTCATCGAATATTCAAATGGTCATTTGAATGGAGCCACTATATACGAACATATACCGCATCCTGGCGATATTCTGCATATGAATGCTTGAAAAATCATCACGTACTGCAAAAAGGACGAAACGTGTCCTATTTCAATATGGAAATCCATATAATATATAATGTGTGCGGATGAGAAACAGATGTTCCGCATTGAGTTTGTACTATAAATATTTTTACTCAAACAAAAAAGAACTCGATATCTGCATCACTGACCATTATATACCATCAAATCACAGTGAATGTCCTGTTGGAATTCAAATTCGCTATAAAATTCGTCCTTTTTTTTCTTCGTTTTCTTTTTCTTGAATTTGAATCTTTATAGACTGACCACCATGCAAATAAAATGTAAATATGTTTTTCCTCCGAAGTCATTTTTTATTCATGTGTCTATAAGGATTCGATCAAAATTCACATGTGTGTTTGGTGTTTTATCCTTTTGCTTTTAAAGGTACCTCTCTCGAACATGCCCTAACTCCTTTTCTAGGTTTTTATTATACCTAATTTGAGGGTTATGCACATCTGTATCGTCTGGAACTTGAAAAAAAGAACAAACGATTGGCACACTCTGAATTTCGTCCTTGTAAATATTTTGTCAACAACAAAAAAGGACTAAATTGACATCTTAAGAAAGAAAAAGTGAGTTATGCAGTAGGCTAAAACTTCGACGATGGAAAGGGTGCTATGGGTATATTAAATCCTCTTACGATCTTCCTTAAGAAAGTGTGAAGAACTTGTGTCTCACTTTCGACAAAAACAAAAACCAAACCCTTAATCAAATATAAGGGAGAGAGATAGAGTGAATTTGAATCCTTTTTATTTTATTTTAAACAAAAGGTTTTATTTGGTATGAATTCTTTGTGGGATCACAACATTGATTTAGATTTCTTTTTTGGATTTGCTTTGTTTGTTGTAAGCAGATGTTAATTTTTGGACAGAGGGGTGTTTTTCAAAACATCCAGAAAATGGATATTCTTACCCCTATCTTCATCTTCTTCACAACAAAAACGAGAGGGTGCCCACTTTTAGAATTTTAAAAATGAAGACTGAAACGAATTTATTGATGATGGAGGAGAGCTTAAGTAAGTGCGAGAGAGGGTCTTGGTGTTTTCTTTAAGAGGATCGATTAGGTTCGAATGTGTAATCGTTTCGTAAAGAGGTTTCTTGGATTTTTGAAAAGTGAGAATATCGTTTTAGTGATGTGTCAATTTTAAACCAATTGAAAAGGGTCTTCGAAAAAGAGTAATAAAATTTTAGGCACGCGAGTCCAGCATATGTAGGTTAGGTAGGTACTCATAAATTTGTTGGAATTTTTGGAACAAGGATATTCAATTAAAAATTTACTTTACTGAAAATAAGTGTAAAAATTTTTATATTTATAGAAATGCAGAGAGTAAGCAAATTGTAAACAATTTTAAAAAGTGAAGGGTGTATAATTTTAAGGGCCGAAGTTCGAATATGAACCACAACTAAACATCAAGTTTTGTTCTGCATTTCATTTGACATTTCTCAATTTCACACTAACTCAATTCGAACCATGGAAATATGAAAATGGGCTTTCAAACCAAAATTCACTCCTTGATTTTTTCGGCCAATTTAATAAAATTCGAGCAAACATCTGTAGAAAATTTGAAAACACCAGTGCATTCTCGTACATAGCGTACCGCTGAAAACATTGCCGATGTTTGCGATAGAGTGGTTGAAGAACCGTCCACTTCAACTAGTCGTCGTGCTACTGCACATCTCATGCTCGTCGTTGATGAACATTATGCATTAATACTTGAATTTACACGCTTAAAAGGCGCAATTGACTCAAGAAGTAAAGCCTCTTGACCATTTCAAGCGTCAGTTTGTCATCAATAGCCAGAATGGTGGTAAGGAATGGTAACAGTGGATGATCCAATTGCCCCACAAAGATTGAATTTTTGGTGCGGTTTATGGGCTGGCTGAATCATCGGGCTGTATTTTTTCTAAAATAAGGCCAGTCAGGCAGTTATTGTGAATGGTGTTTGTTATCGTGAGATGATAATTAACTTTTCATTGTCGGAAAAACAAGTTGTACGTCAATAAGCCAGCAGTAGTTAAAGAGCTCTATGCTATTATTCTGCACATTAAAAGCAAAAAATCTAAGTTATTTGGACCATATAGGATTGTGGTGTGTCGCTGAAGTTTTCGCGGCCATTTGGCCAATATTTTGTTTCATTCATGACTGAACTAACCAATTATATCATAATAATAATAAATGACAGTAATTCCATATATAATTTGTGTTTAATTTAAAATCAACATCGGCCTTTAAAATTTAACCATATTTTACCTGAACATAAGACGTTAATAAACTAAGTCAGTCTTAATTGCAGTCTTAAACTTAGGACTGTTCTAACAGATTTTTAATATAATAGTTTCAATTCTGAAACTGTCGTATTTCAGAATTTTACAAGTGAAAATCACGTCATTACTAAAAATGTAAGGAATGGTACGTGCTTCAACAACGCATTGAAAGTTTTAAAATTTACTACTAAAATGGTGAAAATTTTTCAGTCACAAATTCGAAAAGCTATAAAGTTATTTTGGGTGAACTTCTTGACCGGCAATAGCACTGTCAGATCTTCCCTTGTTAAAATAGTACTTATCTTTGTTTTAGGGGTATAGAACTTTAAGTTTGCAACTCTATTTCAACTGGCCGGCATTTTGTCAGCTGTAAGGTGATCTATTTTTATTTTCGTTTAACTCATTTAAACTTAAATAGGCTGATACCTGAACTATTTTACCAAATTTTGGAAACCGTTTTTCTGTTCCAAATTCGTTTCGCGCTAATTGTGTTTAGCGATGAAGCTATTGGTTTATTGGATACGTAAATAAAAAAAGCTGCCGTACATTTCCTGCATAAACTGACGCATGCTTGTGTGGAGGATGTAGTTTTAATAATACGGGGAGGAACATGTCGCACAGTTTGTGCCACAATTGAGAAATTGAAGGAAACGTTTGGTAACCACATATTTTCATATTACGGAGCAGTAAATCGGCCTGTCTGAAGTCACTGGCCTCGGACACCGATAAGCCAGAAACTATTGACCACTTGAAGGACAACATTCGCGGTGAATTAAAAGATATTATCAACATTCTTTCAACGAATAACTCGGTGGCGCTGCGGTATCACTACGTGTCATCCAAGCAATGTTAGAATTGGACATACAAAATTTCATGAAAAGGGTATGGTGCTGCAACCCTAACCGCAGTTACCAATTGGCTGATATTGTTTTTCATAAGCTAATAGCATACCTTTTCCTTTACAAAATAAAATAAAAATCTATTGATTTGTCTTAAAAAATTCTTCTTTTTTTAATATCAAAATGAAACCTCTAATTGGAAACAGTGCCTTTTATGTAAAAATCTATATATAAGAAAAAAGTTGAACTTACCATTACTTTGCAGTGGCGATGGAGATCTCGACAACCGACTGATATCTGCAAATAAAAATACAAACAAAAAATTAACATTTTGAAATTAACCACAAAATTGCATTAGATCAATGACATCAACAAAAAATAAAACCAAATAAAAAAATGTACGAAGAAAACATTTTAATTAATTTTATGACTCATGCAACTGCCATCAGGATACTTTTACGACTTTCATTCTCTTATGACCATATTGCGCTGCATAATGTAAAAAGTATACGTTAGCCGTCCCTGTCGGTCATAACATCGCAATGCACTCGTAAAATATAAACTTTAATACGTTCTCTATATAGGTTTAGGTGTAGATAGATAGATAGACCGATAGGTTTGTAGGTAGGTCCTCAAGTCTTGTTTTGGCCCCGAAATGAGTGAGAATAAAAAAATCAATATCAACCGGTCAAATGCCATCGACTTGATATGGACATAGACAAGTCTTAAAGGTACTAACACTTTGTAGGTTTACCTACAATGTATTGACAATGACGAGAGTATAACACCAGCTGACCAAAACGTGCAACAAGCAAGAACACACATCTACACCTACCACCTGGTTTTTGAAAAGAGTCCTTTTTCACACATAGCGCACAGCACAAACATTTCAGTCAGAGTCAGAGAGCACAAAATATGGACATGTTGTTCGTACAATACAAAAAAGAATGAAGACCATAAGACGCGTCGCGAGACGACTTTCAACCATTCAAGTAGCTATTTCATTAACACCAAGGATTTAAGGATATGTTTATGTTGTTTGAGCGGATGGTTTTTGGTTGTTTGCTTCTTTGTATTAATTTGAAGTGTGTTCATTTTTAAGGACTTTGAAGATAATTTATTACCAAAACCCCGTCCCAAGGTGCAGCTTGTAGTTCGGACATAAAACAAAAAAATCAACTCAAATGGAGTTAAAAAAAGGACATCGACACCATTAAACAAAACTCTATAAATATTCAACTCAGAGAGAAAAGAGCGAACATAAGAATCCTTCATCATCTTCAAGATTCAAGATTCATTATTTTGGTGGCTAATATAACATCACCTCTGTAAAAGGATAATGCGCATTGAAAGGAATCCCTATATAGTAGTAGTTTTGTGTGTAGGTATATATGAAAATAAAAACAAATACCTACTTAGACGAGATAATTAGAAAGAAAAACGTTAACCCATTCCACTTATGTCTGAGGAGAGTTTTTGCCTCTTTTCTCTTCTTCTCATCAAGTGGAATTGGATCCTATTTTGGGTTTGTTCTTCTTAATTTTGTTTCCTTTTTTCGTTGTTTTTTGGGGGGGATATTAGATTCCAAAAATAGAAAAAGAAATCCTCTTTTATTTTAGCAGTCGTACTCGTAGTCCTTGTTTATAGATTTTATTATATATAATATGTATGTGTATGTATGTCTATATGGTAGTTAATGGAACTAATTTTGCCACAAAAACTATACCCACCCCAACTTTATCAAGAGAAATCCCCTCAGTCAGAATTTTGTATGTGCATTTTTGGCAAATCAATACCAGACATAAAAATCGATATCCTTGATGCTGTATACATTCAGACTGCTCGTATATATACATAAATGTAGCCATATCCTGTTTGAATTTAATATGGTGGTCAATATTTGGAGTTGTGTGTGGTGATGGTGAGGAGACCCCTTCTAGTGGACGCAAATTCGGTTTGACACGCGACAACATTAAATAGACCCATGCAAAAAAAGGATTTACATTACACCCATGCACAAGGGATAAATTCAATATCCTTATTGCTTATTTCTCCATCACACTATGATTGCAGTGCAAAAAGGACCTTTTTATACTTGATGTGCAATATTTAGGTACGTATGTATATTTATTGATGTCCAAGGGGTCAAAGAGGGTAATTAGGTATGCGTCGCTCGTCCTTGTTGAAATGAAAATGCAACAAAGCCAAGGATCAAATTTTAAAAATGGGATAATTCGTCTGCATAATATTGATGGTGTGAGCATTTGTGTGTGTTGGTTTTAATAATATGGATATGGGTGAGGTACATACACGAGTATAGTTTGTATTTAAAAATTTAAATTTATTTCGTTTCGGTCATAAAAGGGTCCCATTTGATTTTTTGTTGTTGTTCCTGTTCACTCTCCTTTTTCGACCGGACCAAACTCAACCGATCTGCATCATGCTTTTCATCCTTGATGGCTCGTGCCAGACGCGCGATGTACTCGTATAAGTATAGAATGACAGATGTAAGAATGGGATTTTGGTTTTCATTTAATTTTTTTTTTGTAAAGTGAGATTTTTAACATAAATTATGCATTTCAATTGGATATGGGATTGTTGTTGTGTGTTAAATGTAGAATGTAGAGGGTGCAGGGCATAAGGTCAAAATTTGTTTATTACTTGTTTGGGACTATAACTATAAATGAAGAGGGGTGAGAAAGGGCGTTTGAGGGGAATATAAAATTGTTAATGCCTTTTTTTGTTTGAAATATGGTAAATTTTATAATAGGGACTTATTGGTAGGTAGGTTAGGTAGGTAGGTGATATTTTTATGAATGTCCATTTTCATGGATGATCTAATTTCGATTATTATAGAAATTGTTTAATGAGGTTTTTAATGTTTTTATGGTGATGGAGCAACTAACTTTATGATGTCTTCAATTGTAAAAGAAAATGTATCAAAGTTTACAAAGTAGAATAAGGGCAATTTACACTCTAAATCCTTAAGAAAATTCATGACCTATACTATCAATTATTAGACTGATATGTTATAGGATTAATGGTTTTGCTATAAAGATTTATTTTAGTTTCAATACTTTGGCTTCTCATTCCCTACAAGGACATCAAAACTGAGTTACCGTAAAATAAGACCAACTTATACAAATTGACCTTATACACTTTAAAAAAGTGAAATAAGGCCAATTGTTAGCAGTTCACTTCACAAAGTGCAATATGACCACCTTATTTTAAAGAGTTTAAAAATTTCATTATTTGGGGCAGTGTGAAGTTAATTGCATACAAATAATAAACGTGAAATAGAACCAATATGGCTTTATTTCACCTTAATGAAGGGTAATAAGACCAACTGTTGAAAATTGGTCCTATTGCACTTTACGAAAGTAAACTCTCAAAAGGGGGGCTGTATTTCACTTGGCTGTATTTCACGGCTCCCAATACTGAGAGCCTTAAACAATTTTAAAACAGTTTGTTTAAATTCATTTAGTTATACCAAATTTTGCATATAATTTTTGCTTAGATTGTACATATGTATTTTGGGAGGTGGAACATAAAAAGTGAATTTACATAAGTTTAGTCTTATCTTGAGTTCTACTCCGGAAACCGTACACGATGACGCGTAGGCGCAGTAGATGCTCTATGCCCCTTAAGGGGTCCCCAACGGACTTAAGAAGTCTGAGGACCTAAGTAGTAGTAAGTAAGTTGAATTCCACTCGAAAAATATTTTACTTGAACGAATTTTAACTGCAAGTAAGAAATATGACATCTAGTAGCTCAATGATAGCTCAAAAAGAGGAATTTTCATTTTCCCGGTAAAGCTCACATTAAAAATAAATTAAATTAAAGTCCTTTGAGTGCAATGTTTTTCAGCCGTAACGTGAATAGCCTAACTTTGTTTTTGATGTATTTCAGACAGGCAGAATTTTGGCATGGATTCAAAATTTTCAGAGTTACCTAAGAAATTCTATTCAGAAAAACTACTGACCTAAAAAATCATTCATAATATAAACTACGAACATTTGATACAATATTTCTTTATGAGTGGAAATGGTTTTTTAACGTTTTCTTTCCTAAGAATTCTAATTTGTTCAAATTATTTATAACCTTTTAAATTTTGTTTATTCTTTTACAAACAACAAAAATAACTTGCTTTAAAACACAAAAGCTTGTTTTGTTTAAGAGCCAAAAGATATTTCGTCCATTTTACATTCTTCATTGATACTTTCAAGATAAAAACGATTTTGAATCAGTTATTAAATTAAAGGTTTATTTAGATCTTGAAGGTCATTATTACAAGATCTTAATTTAATTTAAACTACAAAAGCCGAAAATAAAAATTAACTAAATGTTCGTTTTGAAGGTCACCGTTAAAAGTCAACATTAAGTTTGAAATTTCATTTGTTGAGAGTGAAAATATTAAAAGTGATGTTTTTTAAAGAAGGAGATGTACTCGTAGATGAAACTATATTTTACTTTATTTAAAAACCAAGAAAAAGTGTATAAGAAGACACCAAAGTTTGATAAATTATGTCAAACATTTTTAAATAAGATATCAAACTTTCATTTAAACCTTGTTTAAGCCACAAAAGTTGGTCTAAATAATCGTTTATTGGACATTACCACAATAACAAAACTTATCTACAATGTAACATTTCTATTTTAATTTTGGGCAACGGCCAAATAAAGCTTCGGTTCCCATCGATCACCTTAATCAAGCATCAGTGAGCGTGGTTAGTACACAGATGGAGGAACGTCCCAAAACCTACCGCGTGCTTTTGTCATGTGTTCTTCCTGTCTGTTGTTCTTTCTCTTATGTCCTTCTGTCTTGTATTAATGTCTTGTGTTGTTATCACCTTACAGAGTCAAGTCGCTCAAGGTGCTGTGTTCTCTACTCTGTTTATTTATGTGCTGAGTAGTGTGAAATGTAATGTATTTTAATTTTTTAAAACAAAGCTTTAAGTAAATTGAAATAGAAAATAGAAGTTTAAAAACCATTTGAAATAATTTAATTTAAAGTCAATAAAATGCAGAAATTTAAAAAAGTGAGGTCTAAGGAAAGATAAAACGGAAACTGTATTTAGGTCATTTTTGAAAAGCAATGTTTTTGAAACAACAAAAAATATGTTTCTTTGCTCTTAAGTAGACTTAATAATTTAAGCATACAAATTATAAAGTCTACTTAAAAGTGTAGAGAAATTCTTAGAACAGTTTTGAGTTAAGGCTATCAAAATATTAATTCAATGTTACCTCCGCTGTAGTGCATTTAAAAAAGTCATCAATTATTAAATAAACCGTAGTTGGATTCAGATAAAGTAAGTATTAAACAGTGTACGAGCTTTACAAATCGTTCAAAACTCTGCTTAATTCAAGGGGATCTAGTGTTTTCCCTGAAATCGATGTTCGAATAATTTTCGATTTTTTTAAAAGTTAAGACTCTGTTACTTAAAAATGTTACCCGCGAAAAAGTAATTGCTTTATTATAATCAAGTACTTATTTTCACGTTTTTTTTTAATGTAGCTCCATTTTCAAGCCCTTAAGGTGTGGTAACAACTTGAAACATTTATTCAAAATGTTAAGTTCAGTTTATAATTTATTTGAAGTCGATCAAAGCAAGTACGTAAAATCTATTTGTTTGAAAAATTCAGTATAGAAAGGACCTGATATGAATCATACATAAACCTTTCATGAATTAGAATAAGAATGCATTTTATATCACTCAAACAAAACAATACTTATATAAAGGATTAAGATGTCCGAAATTAGATTTTCACCTTAAAATGTTTGTATCACATCAAGTGTTTATAGAATATACACATTTTAACAATTATAAAAACAATAGAAGACGGGTTTTTAATAATAAAAGTTAAAACTCAAAATATCTCTTTACAATAAGTTGTATAATGATTTTGCAAATTTAAGATCCTTCTCTGCTAAATACAATTTAAATAATTTTAGTATCTTATTTAGTTTCAGAAAATTTATGGGACTTTACTTGACTCTATATATACATTTTTTCGTACTTTAATAGTTTTGAAAAATACGTTTTGGATTTAATTTTTGAAGCTGATTTCTAATTTAAACTTTAATTTTAAAATTTGTATTATTTATGAGTCTTTACTCTGATGTACAGGATTTTTTTGTTACTTTCATAGTTTTAAAAAATACGTTTTGGACTTAATTCTTATAGCTGATTTTTAATTCAAACTTTAATTTCAACAATTTGCTCAAGTTTTAAAAATACCCGTTTTCAAAAGCTTGACATAATAGACTTGTGTAAACAACAAATTACAAGAATAAAACTGAATTTCAAACCGTTTTGCCTTTTTATGTTGAAAACCGTTTAGCTTTAGTGGTTAGAGCTTTGTAAGGCAGGTGAACAACTTATTTTTCGAATATCATATGAAATACTACAAACATGTCTACTGAATATTGAACAAAGGGATTACAGATTTGAAAAACCATCATGAGTTTTATTGAAAAAAAATCTGCTTCATAAATGTAGATATTCTCAAAAAACGAGTTTTTCGTATTCTAAAAAGAAATATCTCAAAAACTTAACGAGATACAATCATTTTGAAGTCATATTTGAATTAAAGCCACCAAAAACTGGCAATTTTATTACCAGTAAGAAAACCTTGACGACAAGTGCTACTTTCTTATCTCAATCTTATAACCTCATTATCTTCACAAAATATTACTTCTAAACTTTCACTTCTTCAGTTGTTGATAAGTTTATGCACAATTAAAAACTAAAATGTTCAAAATCCACAGGTTTTTAATAAAGAACTTGAAAAGAAAGAATCTCAAAACTATTAATAATAAATTATAATCTTGAATTCGGTTGTTTAATCAGATTACACAGGATAATAAAAAGATTAGTTCAATATTTCTTTATATACAAAGTCATAGACCTATCTTAAGATGTAGGTAGACATAAAACTTCATCACTACCTCCCCAAACTACAACATCCTTTTTCTCATGACCTCCTTACAGAACCCATCTAGGTAGTTGAATCTTTGCAAAGTACCTGCAATTGCATAACAAATCCTCTCTACCCGCCCTCTGTATACCAATAAGATTTCACAAAACATCTTAAACATATCCTTTTTTTCTTGAACACTACAAAAGACGAAACCACAGGTATCACATTGTCTCGTTTCGAAGGCAATCTATGTAAAGGCATTATGATCCTCATTTAATTGCAAAACAAATCAAACAAAAGAATGGAAGAAAAATAAGAAAATTATCCTTGAAAATAATAATAAGAAAGTGTGCAAATCTTTAGAAAATGGGTTTTGCAAAACTGCAAAATCAGTTAAATGGGCACCTATAGAATATTGCAAAATAAAAATAAAAAGGAAACACGCACAAAATAAATTTTATAAACATAAGAAAACCCTCAGATGTAGGTGTAGGTATAGAATTTTCATTATAAATAGATATAGAAATTTTCAAAAATTTGTACATACATCGATTTTGCATATGTCCTGTCGTTGGTGTTTTCAATAAGTCACGCTTCAACGAGTTATTATTATCCTCGGGACTATTGTTCCATCGTATTTCAGACATAACCATTTTTAATAGTTTATTTTATAAATGTTGTTGCTTATCGTCCTTAGTTTTTTTATTTGTTTTATAACAATTTTCTTTTTATAAACTTTCGTTTAATTCACACAAAACAATCTTTCGTTAAAAAAAAATCTGTGCACTGTTTTGGTTTTTTTACATCAATCCTTTTCTCTTTAAATTACGCAATAATAAAACACACTTTTTTCTTTAATAATATTTCTTCTATGTCTCCTTAAAGGACATTTACGCACTTTGGGTTTATTTTTTATTTCTTATGTATAGTTTATTTAAGTTGTTTAGTTGTTGTTGTTTATTTTGAATTTTTGTCACACAATCTCGATCTAAACGCGTTCGTGTTTCATTCAAAACTAAAAAAACAAATTTCAAAATTCCTGCAGGACACCTTTCCGAGCAATTTCGATATTTTCTTTGCTGTTGCTATTTTTGTTGTTGTTCTATTCCTTTTTGCGGTCCAATATATTCTGTGTGCAAAAATAAGGTAAGTCAGAGATTTTTACACATCTGAACCACAAGGATACAGACATGGGACTATTTTTTCTTGTGAATGTGTGTGAGTATCCTTGCTATGGACGCGAGACAACATTGTAACGGGGAAACTACTATAGGTACACGAAAAAAACCGAAAATTATTCAAAAAATCCTTCTTCTTTTCCGTCGTCGTCCGTGTGTCCTGTGTATAGTTTTTCTTCTTTTAAGGGAGATGGTAGGTAGGTAAGGTACGGTACGGTATCCACGACAGAACTATAACGAATGTAAGTATATGTGTTTTTGTATCTATTTTTCTGCACCACCGTTACACAGACCACAGTCCTAACAGATTCCACATGCATATGGATGAAAAATCAAATAAGAATTTTCCTATTTACAATCCACAAAGTGGATTCTGTGAGTGTGTAAGTGAGAGAGGGGAATTTATGATGTAGTTTTAGAATTTTAGTGGGTGTGGCTTAATAAATTAGATTTTCCAACTTACTTTGGATGTGGATCGTATAGAAAAACCCAAAGAACTTTCCTTCCACTCCACTACCGGCCGTTTTCTCTCTTTTCTCATGTGGATTATGATTTATGTTTCAATTTTATTTGTTGTTTTGTTGGTGCATACATTAGTGTTTTGCACACAAAAGAACAGAGCTACCTACAGAATTCTTCTTTTAGTTTGGGGGGTTTATTTCCCCCGATGGGGGTCAGCAGCAGCAGCAGTAGCAGTAGAATTCATGTGGGTGGTGTAGAGGTCGTATAGGTGTAGGTTTTCCTATACTTCGGTCGTTCGTCTGTATAATGCAGCCAATGGTCCTTGCACTTTGCAAAAGAAGACCACCACTAGGATTCACTTTGGGTTAACCAGCGAGAATGGAAGTTTTCTTATTTCTTTTTTTGTTTGCATCCTTTTTTCCATCTTATTGTTTCAGTTGAGAGCAGATGTTGCTGCAAGGGTTGGGAGGGGAGGTTAGGGGGGTGTTTGGTAAAAGTTTGCATTTCTAGATACCTATACTTCTACATATCTATAACACCCGCCATTGCCTGTTTGGTCGGTAATTTCCAACTCTAATCCTTTAAGGATTATGAGTCGGGGGAGTTTGGTTGAGACTTTGGAATCTTATGGAAATGATAATGGTGACTATAGGTAGCTATGAACGTACATATAACGTTTGTGTCTATATGCATCTTTGCAAAAGTATAAAACAAAAAAGGACTTTCACAAGCTTCATAAGTTGTATACCTACCTATACAGTATACACACATGCTTTATGCTATTTCCGGTTTTGTAAGGTGCGAGGGTGATTAATATTTACGAAAATGGACTTGTGGAAGGACATTTGAAGGAAGAAAAAAAAAGCAACAGAACAATAAGAAGAAGACGAAAAAAAAGGGTTGACCAAATCACCACCATCATAGAAGAAGAAGAAGAAAATTGTGTTTCCACTTGATGTCATATTAAAAAGGACATTAGACCACTTCTTCGTTTTTTTTTTCTTTCTATCATTTTTTTTTTGTTGGTTTTTGTGAGTTGTTATGGCGACTTGGTTCACTTGTTCTTTACGTTCTTTTTAGCACAGCAGCACCAGGATATAGGAGACAGGACACCAGGGAAATCCTTATACGGTATAAAGTGTGTTCTGTCTTTAGTGTTTTGTATTATATATTTTGTTTTTGTCTTTTATATATTGTTCTTTTTTTATTTACTTAATATTTATTTGGATTTTAGTTGTAATGGGAAGTAAAACACTCGTTTTCGATGCTGCGTGTAATTGAAGGGAAACGATCTGGAAGAATGTGGGTTAGGATTTTTTTTTAACTTAAAGGATACTAGTTTGGAATAGAAGCGCAGAGCAGATCAGAGCAGGGATTGATTATGTGAAGGACATGATGTGATTCTAACAAGTGATAAAATAAAAACGATTTTCCACATATATATATTTTCGTGGGCGGGGTGGGGTGGATGTTTGTATACAATTGTACATTATATTTATCTATATTAAGTCCATATAGTTAAAACGCATACCTCTTTTTGTTCGTGTTTTTGAAGAAAAAAAAATAGAAGCAAGTTTTTAAGTGCATGTTGTTGACATGGAGAATATTGAATTGCAAAGTATCTAGCATAAGCAATAAGTGCGGGTTCAATGTATCTACTTTACTTAATTCTTATATATATATGTTGTCCGCTTTAACTCCTTCTGGAACATAGGGAAGCAACAAGATCCTTCCACCTATCTCGATTTATCGCAACTGACCGCAGCTGTGGCCACGATTGAATACCTTGAGACCGAGCCTTCTTCAAAACTGGTGACCTCTTAGTTGTCTTGCGTCTTCCAACGCGTCTATTACCCTAGGGATTCCATTGGACGGATTGTTTTGCTATATTGTAGTCCGGTTTACTCAGTCCTATTCCTATTCCAAGGCTCAACGTTAGAAATGGTTTGACGCCACCGGGTGTTCAGAATCGAGGGCAGACAACGGTTAATGAAAGCTTGTAGTCTGCTATAGATGTTGGCAGAGCATTTCCATGTTTCAGAAGCATATAACAGCACTGATTTGACGTTGGATTCGAAGAGTTTCAACTTGGTGCGTAGCGATATTTTGCTAGAGTTCCACACAGGAGAAAGGATTCCAAATGCACTACTGGCTTTGTTCATTCTACTGTTAACATCCAGGTCCGTTCCGCCATCGAGAGCTGTAAAACTTCCCAGATAATTAAACTGCTCGACTTCCTCTATGGTCCCCTGCCTTAGAATAACTTGTGTGCTTTTACCCGTGGTCATTACTTTGGTCTTATTTGTGTTAATCCTTAAGCCAGCCACCTCTCCATTTAATTGCAGTGAATGACACATCTGATTTAAACCTGCCGTGTTGTTAACCATGAGACATATATCGTCAGCATAATCTATGTGGCAAAGCTTGTCAAACAGACTTCATTGGATACCGTGCCTTTCATTTGTACCCACCGTGCCAGTCATCATATCGTCAATCGCCAGCAAAAACAGAATTGGTGAAAAGACATCTCCTTGTCTCACTGCTTGACTTTATTCTCAACTACAGTGAAATTACATAAAACAAAGATTATAAGTCGCCTTTGTAATGTATGCATGTTTATTGCAAATGAAAGAAGTGGAAGGGAACAGATCTTAGTTCTTATTCTTAGCCAGCCAAAAATTGGGTTCAGTTGTTATGAACTATTCGGAGATCAAAACTTACCAAAAAATTCAATCGATTCCTTTAATTTATTTTAAGGACAAAATTTATCAAAGTTTTCTACAGTGAACTGAAGTCTTTAAGATAATAGAACAATTATTGAAAAATAAGTCTCTTTAGCTTCCCATATTCATAGGTCCAAGGCGCAGAAATGTATTTTACTATAAATTTACCTCTTTTATAAAAAAAAGTTGAAAAAGTTGGTTGGTTTAGAAGGCTATTATATGATAAGTATTTTGTTTATAGAGATTCTGCTTTTTATATACTGTTTTCTAACAAGACTCACTGCCTCCTTAAGGCTTAAAATAAATTGAAACAAAAACTCGTAAGTGTTACGTAGTATGAACAAAAATTAAAGGGAGTAATAATTCTTAGATAAAATAAATAAGGTCTATGAGTAATAACAGTTCCTTTAGATGACTTCATAATGAGTTCACTTCTTCATTCTTCACTGCATCCCACTGATACCCTTTTACTAAAAATATAACTTGGCATTAGAAAGAAAGACTTTCCAAGCTCGAATTCTGGAGTCAACTCGCTCTAAGTGTTCCAACTTTAAAATCATTGTCCGAAACAAATATACACACGTTGAACTAAGCTAGTTTTTTTTTATATATTGTTTAGTTTTTGAGTGCGTTGATGTTTTTCCACATTGTTCAAAGGTTTTCTACTTCAAGCTGCTGATTATTGTGAACACAAATAATTACCATTTGAATGAAACGAAGTGTCTTGATTTTAAAAGCTAAAGAGTTTTCAAAAATCGACTTGTGCAAATCAAAAAAAATAACATTTCTATTCGTTTGTCTAATAATGGTCTGAAATTTTAGACTTATTTAAGTTTTGTTGTATGAAAGTAAATCTTTTAGTTCATTATTTTGATTGTAAAATGTTTTTTTTTTTTCAAGTAAAAAGCGCAAAGATTTTCACAAAATTTTGAAAAGTGAATAGACTCTTCAATTATTCAGACGTTATCTGAAATGTGAAAATTAGAAGTGTTTAACTCGTTTAAAGTACAATTTTAAAATGAATTCGTATTATAAAGGGTTGCTAAGTCAATCTTTATGTTTATATTCATTTGGCTATGAAAATTATAGTTTTTTTTCCAATTTTAGACAACACAATTTTATTGGTACTTTTCGTAAATAGAAAACTTTATTTTCGGATATCGAAGTTAGTTCCAAGTTTTTCTACTCTTTGGTCAATATTAACTTATTTTTTTTGCATTCAAAACATTATTCAAAAGGTTTAATTTATTTATACATTATTTTACAACATCTTTTCAAAATGTAACATTTTTTTCGCTATAAATTGTCAGTTCTATGGATTAAAAAACCTCTACAAAATCAGATATTTGTGAAATGTAGACGATTCAACGTGTTAACCCTATAAAATTAAAAATTCATGGTCTTTGGTAAATTCGCACAAAATTAAAAACAAAAATAGCCTATTTCCATATTCTTGTTAACTATTATTTACTTTTTCATTTTCAAAGTGGTTATTCTTTTTTTTTAAGTTTTCGACAACTTTTCACTTATTTTTTTTTCTTATTTGCAAATACTAACTTTTCTTTCCATATTACTGAAAAGTTTTTAAAGTTCTTAATATAATTTGAAAGGTTTTATTGAAACAGCAAGAACAAATAATTTACAAAGTAACAAAACTTTTCCCTTTCAGAAAAGACATTTGCACTTTTCTAATTTGGATTTTGGTGAAACGTATTTTGCAATGAGGAAAACTTATCAATTCAATAATATCCTCTTTGCAAATTTACATTTTTTCTTTTGCAAAGTAAAACTGCAATGTTGCAAAGTGGAAAAGGTTTGGTGAATTCAGAATCCTGGTTATCAGGGTCAGGAAGGAATTCCACTTCAGTAAATAAAATACAATTTATGACGAGTGTCAAGTTAGCACTTAATTTTTCGATATTTAAAAAACTTAGTATGCAGCTAAGTTAAGTGATGTATATTGTTTTTATTTTGTTTTTGGTAACGCTGGTTTTGACAGGTCACATACATTTCGTTCTTTGTTTTACTTTTAAATACCTTTAATTTCGTCTACAGTTTAACCCTGAATTGTCTTACGAACTGAGAACACTTGCAAATTATCGAATTTGATAATCAAATTGAATGCTGTTAAGAAAGTTTATCGATCGGTTCTTCTAATTTAGTTAAATCGATTTACTGGGGTAAAAATAGACATTTGAGCTATTTTGACTAAATTTCACAGCAAATTTCCATTGTTAAACATTAACCCGCCAACACAATTACTTTCAGTGCAAACTGAGGAAAATATTGAAGCTGTATCGACCAGTGTTAGTGATGACCGTGAAATGTCGACTCAGCTCCATTCGTAAGCTTTTTAAAATATTGGTCAAAGAACTGAATCCGAACAATCAACTACACAGAACGAAAACAGTCATCCTATTGACTATTTTGGTAGTCAATATGACTATTTGGTAGTCAATTTTCAGCTGATAACCGCGATAGTCAATAGAACAATTTTCGATTGTCAATTTCGGAATCCGAAATTTTTTTACAATTTGGTAGTCAATATGACAACTTTAGTAGTCAATGTGACAACTTTGGTTGAAGGAAATTGAAACTACGGTTGTCATATTGACTAATTTTTTAGTCAATACTGCGGTAGTCAATATGACAACTGCGATAGTCAATATAACAACTGCAGTAGTCAATATAAAAACTTTGGTTGAAAGAAATTGAAACTACGGTTGTCGTATTATCTATTATGGTATTCAATACGACAACTGCGGTAGTTAATATGACAACTGCGGTAGTCAATAGGACAACTGCGGTAGTCAATATGACAACTGCGGTAGTCAATAGGACAACTGCGGTAGTCAATATAACAATTGTTCTATTGACTATCCAGTAGTCAATTAAAAAAAAATGGTTGTCATATTGACTATTTTGGTAGTCAATGCGACAATTTGGCGAAATTTCAGGTTGACTATCGACGATTGTTAATATGCCAACTTTTTTTTTCTGTGTAAAACATCACATTTATGGTGAATTTACTCTTGAAAAATTAACCAAAGATCCACTTTTACTCGTATATCAACAAATTATAATCAGTGATGGAGGTCATTTTTGTTTGAATAGATTCGTGAACAAGAAAAACATCCTTAGAGCTGCTAGAAGCATTGCCATCAAAACTAACAATGCATCCAGAAGAATTCAATGTTCGTTACAGATTATGTGCTGTCGAAATTATTAGGCACGGGAAGCCACGGGAGATTATGTGGCTAAGCTTTAGATTCAAACGAATATTACAAGCTATTTTCAGAAAATAGAAATTTATCACATTCCTTTCCATCCTATTTTCCTTGTTTCAGCTAAAATTGGTTAAACTAAAACAGCTTTAAACTAAAAACAGTGACCAATTTCATAAACTTATTTTCAGTATATGTTAATTATTTTAGCGTAATGTGTTATACCGAAAGCTTTTTTGACATATACAAAAACAAATTATCATTTAGTTCCAAAATCAGTGATTTGACCAATTGCTTCGTTTAAAAGTTACATCTTTCCTGACACCTGTGCATATACTTTTGGAACCAATCTAGTAAACTTACTTCTACTGATTTGTTAATATACGTTTTTCAAAAGCTGTTTCGTTAGTTATTAAAACGCAAGCCAAATTAGATTTCTTTGTCATGACGCTTTACAAAAATAATAATAATAAGACTCGACAATTCTGTATCCGTGGGAATAATTAAACTCCGCAAAACTTCTAGACAGCTGTCTCCCCCTTTGCAATAAATTGAAAACTGTTCCGAAAGAGAATTAAGATCTGTATTTGAAATAATATATTTTAACAATAAAACATAACCCTTAAGTCAAAAAATATACAAAAATCAGTTAAATTTTTGGGTTAAAAAAATCCTTTTTCTTCAAAATATCCTGCAAGGTATTGATTTTTCGAAAATGCGTAAATAATCCTTCTCAAAAGAAAAAGATAAATTAAAAAAAAAAAACTAAAATTACACAACCGTAAAACAGCAAATTTCTTTTCATACATAAACCCGATGAAAAATCCTTAAAAATCGTGAGAAAGTCCGTTATTTTTTGGTACATAACCAACAAAATTGAACTCAGTTTTACCTTAAAAAAGCAAGAAAAAAACTATTCCCCCAGTTCTGTACCCCGCAGAAGGCACAGCGCAAAAAAAACGTATTTCAAATTGTGCGCAATCAACCACTTTTTACTGTAAACTATAAGAAAATAATAAGATGAAAAAAATAGAATCTATCGTCCTTAAACGTCAACCCTAAGAAAATTTATATTGCATCTCCCTATTATGCAGGACTGGAAATATATTTCGAAGAAATTACGGTAAAAAATCCTTAAAAACATTTTTTTGTAAGAAACTACTTTTTTATTTCATTTTATATACTGAAAGGTCCTTGTTTTTTTTTGCTGTGTTTTGGTACCTGAACTGATTTTACCGATATCAATCTACTTAAACGCAATCAATGTCCTGCCACACAAACAAGTATAGGAATAGGGATGTCGGGAGAGAGAACAACATCATCATCTATGTACATCCACATCCTGCTGTGGCTATCATTCTTATAGTGATTGAGTATGGAAAATGCGCGCGCTTTTTTTTCTCGTCCTTTTATGTACTTTTTATTGAATTTTTTGATGCATTTTTTATACCTACCTGAACCTAAGGATAAGGATATTCATAGTAATTGCAATTGTGCACGCAAACAGCGTCTTCGTTGATTAATGACTTTTTTCGTAGTTGTTCTTAGGCAGATTGGGGAATTATCAAAGGAAACAGAAATATCAGATTAAAAATTTAAGGAAACGATGTCCTCAGGAAATGTAGTGTTTGCACAAAAGAAAGTCTACCTATAATAAATGTATGCGTAAAGTTATCACTCAAGTCATTTCTTCCGGAGATGCAAAGAAGATACAAAAAGATGGTATAAGATTGTTTTTTTTTTTTTCTTAAATAAAAAGGACTTTTTTACCTTCAAGGATGCATGAGAATTAATTTGAATGTCTGTAGCTCGGCAATTGTTTGAAAATTTTATTGCTTTGAGATAACCAGAAGTCAGTTTTTTATTTAGTTATGTCTAGTTTTTTGTTTTATGACATTTGGTTTGGTCCTGTGGTAATTTCTAAGGATTTGCTACCTTTGCATCTGACCTATATCCTCTTACCTGGTAAAGATACGACGACGTGTCGGATTTTACTTGTAGTTTTTTACGACTTTATTGTTTTATGGATATAACAGAATTTTATAGTTTAAAAAAACTACATACTTTAAAAAGAATGATAATAGAAGCTATATAATTTTTAACATCTCAATGCGAATCGCAATTAACGCGCCTACTTATACGATTTGTATTTTACGATTCATGCATATATCCTTGATCTTAAATAGAATTTTTAAGTCAATTTTTTTTGTTTGAATTTTATTTTTTATGATTTTTAACATTGGTATGCATATAGACCTGTATTCTAAGAAGGTCATGCGGTGCGTGGTAACTCTTCTCGGTTTTTTTATTTTAGTTTTTGTTTTGTTGATTTTTTGAGAACAGACGGTGGAAATAGGAACACATCCATAAAAAGGATGCGTGAGATGTTTTATGATTCAATTTTGTATATTATACATATTTTAAACGCCCGCACCACAGGATTTATTTAAGTTTCAGATGAAAATTAGACAAGAATACACAAAAAACGGCTGCTTCCAAAAAATAGTTTGATTTTTTTTATGACAGTTTTTTGTCTTACAGGGCGGGTACCTACCTGAGAACAAATTTGTAGATTTTCAATATTGCGGGAAACTTTTGTTTGGTTTTGGGATTTGCATATCTAATTTCCATATTTGGCTTAGTTTTTATAAAAGAAATGTGGAATACTTTTTGGTAAGTTTACTTCATAAATCATTATTTTTCGGGAAATATTCAAGGCCATTTTTTCCAAGAATTCAATCAGATAAAAATCATTTTTTATAGTGTATTTATTTATATAAAAAATAGTTTTTAGTATGAGTTTTGAGGATATGTTTTTTTTAGATACATTTCTTACAATCATATCCTTAAGAATTTTCCATTGAAATGATTCAATTTTTAGATTTTTAAAACAATTTGCTTTTTCAGAACAAAAAAACAAATAATTTAAATAGAACAATTTGTATGATTCGATGTCACTCAAAAAAAATTTTAAATAAAAAAAAATGTTTTAATTTAACAAAGTGTATCTCAAAACCTATGATCATAGTAAAATTTGAGGTTTGAATCCAATTTAACGTTTGATACGGGGTTTTGAAAAAAAAGATGGATGTGTATGCCATTGTAATGAAAAAGATATACCATTAGCAATGAAAAACTATGGTAGTTAAATGGCAGGTTTGGCTTCGGTTCCAAGTACCATAGTCTTTTCATAATCGTTAACCACACAAATTATAACTTTAAGTTGTTAAATCTATTATGTAGAGCATTGTCATTGACCTTTGTCTCAAGTATCGAATTTTCATACACTGTCATAAAACTTTAAGTGCAATTGTTTCTTCGTTATTAAATGCTGGTGTGCCCCAGGGCTCTGTTCTATCGCCAACACTCTTTCTCATTTTTATTAATGATCTCCTGCCTGCAACTTCTAATCCAACACATTGTTTTGCTGACGATAGTACTCTTAGCTTTTCATATTCGTTTTCAGACTCACATCCCTCTTCTTTGGATGTGGAATTGCAACGTCAAAATATGATAAGCTCATTAAATTCCGACCTAAACAGCTCTGTTCAATACTGATTAAGGAACCGCGTGGAATTTAATGCGTCGAAAACCCAATGCTGTCTTGTTCCGTAAAGCGAGAATTACCCTTCTTGCCATTATCCATGGATGGCACTTGCATCAATGAGACTCTACATCTCGATATTCTCGGTATACCCTCGAGTCAAACTTAGGCCGTGCTGTCAAATACAGAAATTCGTTCTTTAGCCGTACTATGCGAATGTGGAATGTCTTACCACACTCTGTCTTTCCTAGTCATTGCAATATCCAGGAATTCAAAACCAAGCAATTGCACCTACATCTCCTTTCAAACCCTCTCTCGTCTTCCTAGTGCTAACATTGTGTCTGCATAATATAGGGGTAGTAATAACCTCTTGAGTGTGTGCTTATTATAAAAAAAATCCATGTAATTTTAACATTTCTTGTTGAAACCTTACACTTTTAAGTCAAAGCCAGGTTTCATGTGAATAAAAAAAGGCTTCTTGTGATAGATATTTTAAAATAGCTAAAGCTAAATTCTTGTGGATTTAGATTACTCATTTTCAAGCTTAGGCTCTAAGCTGTATGACTTATAATAGCTTAAGCTAGAAGATTTTAGCTGAAGCTGCAAACATTTAAAGATTCCTGGACCCCCGACTAGAAAGCTTTGATTACTTTTTCTTATTTTTAGATTTCTCTTGTCTTGAAAACCAGAAATTAATGATCATGACTTTTATATTTATTTTGGTTTTTAAAAGAAGTTTTTCAGCGGATTGCTTATTAATTTTGAAGGGAAGCGGTACACTAACATCTAAACAGATGATGCATATATTTTTTAGCTGTCTAGGTAAACCTTCATTTCAGCTCGGTGTAGGGGGAGATCTTGGAATATAAGATTCAACGTACAACTTTAAAGAGTTTACAAAACTATTAAACACGTGATCATCTAAGGGGAGTGGATTAGAAGATGGAACTACGAGCTGTACAGCAACGTACGTAAACGTCTAAGCGTTCAGGTTTTCAAAACATTAGAAACAAAAATAAGGAGTCAAAAATACTTTAATGTATCTCTTTTAGAGTCTCAGAGATTTTCCTTTGCTAAAAAGTATAAACATGATTTTTTTCTTCCTCATACAAATATCCCGATTTTTAAAATTCTCAATTTTCCCTTTTTTTTCCCTCTATTTTAATCTTACTTCAAACAACAAGTCCAATGAAACTTTTTTTACAAAAATAATCAGCGTTTTATTAAAGAAAAAGTCTCCCTTTCTTGATTAGGAGATATCAGTTCTTGAAGGTCTAAGAACAATAAGTCGAATTAAAATAGGATTCCTGAATTAACCATCATTTCATCACTTTAATCCTGATTATTGATTAATGTTTTGCCAAATCAGAATAATTTCCCTTTGTAACAGCAAAATAAAAACTAGTAAAAAAGTCATAAGTCGACATAAAAGTGACACTAATTTCTTTGAACTGGTCCTCTTCTGCTTACACCTACCCTTATTTATCCCTTCTCAAAAATCCTTCACCTACTTTCATAAGTACAAATAAATTCTTAGAAGACCAAAAATAAACATTAAAAAGTTCAATTTTATTCAATTCCCTTTGCCTTTCCCAAAACCCATTCCACCCCAACCCAAAACGCAAAACTCTTCTCATGCAGATTGCATGCTAAAGTCCACACGCAGATTCTATAAAATAGCCTAGAAGAGAAAGAGGGCGGACTTGTATGGCGATTAAATAAACGAGGTCTAACCATGGAACTCTTATAATAGTTCTGAGTTTTCTGTGAAGCCATCAAACATCCAGAATGAAACTAGTTCAGTTCGTCGTAAATTTTATATATGTATACCCAACAACCAAAAAGGGCGGTTTAATTATAAAAGTTCTTAGATCTCAAAGAATCGCAAGTTGCGACTTCGACTACTGCCTTCAATTTTAATTAATTCGTGCCTCTTTTTCTCTGCCACCAACACCAACACCAACTTTACGATGATGGTCTTCTATTATGCAGAGCAGCGATAAAGAGAGGCGAATCTTTAAATGATTTTAATTTGACAGCTTCAGGTGATGGACGGGCTCTATCAGTTATCGGCGATTAAAATATATATGTATGCACATTTTCTTACCATCAAGTTTAGTTGTTGTTGTTGATTCGATTTCTATTGCAGGTCTGATGTTATGGTGATGATGGTCATCATTCGAGGATGCATCTTCTTCTCTTTTGACAGCTAAAGGTGTTTTTCGATGATCGATGATTATAGACTCATTGAGGAGGTTAGTTGTTGAAGCTGAAGCTGATGCTACTGATGATGGTGGGGGTGATATTCTGTTGTTTTTGGTTGATGATATTTGGTGCCAATTTTCCGAACGACAAGAAGAATCTGTAATGAAAATGAAAACTTGTTAGAATTCGCCATTTTCTTTTTTAACCCAACTATCAACCCTTTTCTTATATTCAAATAAAAAACCGTCAAATCAAAACCACCCAATCAGAGATATGATTCAAAAATCCTTGCTTCGCTGGCAGAGTGTAGAGAAAAAGGGTTGAAAATTTACATAATTTTTCAAATACCTAAACAAGGGTCCTTTTTTATTATGAGCTTGAATTTACGTGTGAAATAGTCTTTCTTTTCTGGTATACAGAATTTTGTATTTTGGATAAGGGTTGATTTACATAATGTTTCCCCTGAGGGGTAAGTTCGTTTTTTAAGCGCCATCAAAGAGATTTTTTGGATTTGTATATGTAAGTATTTTCACGTATAGGAGGTATACGCATAACGATAACCATTCACACGTATTTTATTTTTTAGGGAATCGGTATACCGACAATGACGACGAGAGGGTTTCTCAACTTCTCGACACACAGTGGGAGCAGAAGCAAATTGAAGGGTTCAATGTATAGTACAAAGCTAATGCTGATGATAGTTCGGGTTCTCTATGGTTCTGGAAGGTGGTTCTATTGGTTGAATCATAAAAAAAACGCATAATGGTTCCTTTTTTGTTGGCATGTGGACTTGGAGCACACGATTGGCTGCAGAACAACAGTGATTTTCCTCTTTTGTTGTCTGGATTGTATAGAAAATATAGGTAAGGTTTATGTATGACGAACCTGATTTGCACACTGGGGTATATCATTATAAAGTAAGTACTGCTTTTTTGCTTCTTCTATGCGTCGTCGTTTTTTTTTATCGCCATTGTCACGGGTAGGTAGGTTAGGTCCTCATAAACTCATAATCCACGGTTTTAGTTTTTTAAGATGTTTAGGATCTTTAAAAAAAGAAAAAATGGCGCGAAAAAGAAACAATTGAAATTTTGTATTCTTCTCAGAATTAAAAGACGACATTTGGTGTAAAATGTCTACTTTTTTTAGGGGTAAATAAAACTCGAAGTAAAGAAAAGATTTTAGGGTAAAAATGTAAAAAAATAAAAGCAAAAAAAACCCAACCCCTTCGGTAGTTCAACATATTGTTATTTTAAAATTTTAAACAAAGGGTTTTTTCCTCATAATTCTACATTTTTTGACAGTTAACGGTTTTTCTTGTTTCATTTATATTTAGCAATATGTTTCTTATATATCTTTTATCTACTTAAAGTCTTGTGTTAGACGTTAAAATATTTTGAGATTTTGAAGAAACAGCGCAATAAAATTAAAGCATTTTTTGTCAAAGGCTTAGGAGAAGTTCTTAAATTTAGGAAATCTCTCTCGTAAAATATGTAACACGTAATAGAGCAAACATTCTTTTTCGATACTTATTGGTAGAATTTCGTACTCAGTAATGTGGCCCATATAGACAAAAAAAAAGTTCACTGGAAGGTCCCGAAACTATTGTAGACAATTAAAGTAATTTTAAAATAAGTCGGTATTTTTAATTAGTCTTTTTTTATAGTTTTGAAAACAATTGTTTTTTAAACACCTTCAGTTTTTTTGTAGAATGTTTTTATTTCAAGCACATTCAAAATTCATTTAGGTACATGAAGTGGATGTGATATTAAACATAGTATTAGAATAGTAATAAAGGAATAGTTCGTATTGCGCCAAACGTTGTTCTAAGGCTATTTTGGTAAAACCACATTCTAGGATGTTTCAGTATTTCACTGGCGATTTATATTTGAACTTTAAGGTAAAATTGAAATCACGACGTTGTATCCTCATTGTTAGTGTTAGTCTTAAAAATATTGAAGTTGATTTTTCAGAATTCAGCTCTAAGTTAAATATACGACTTTTCTTGGTCAAAACTCGAAGACAACTTCAAAATTTGTTTTATTAAATGCTAGAAATATTTAGATAGTAGTAACCTGCTAAATTGTAAACGATTTTCATCAGAATTTTGGGGTTAAATTGATAAAAAATAATGCTTTATATTTCCAAGATTGATTGGTAAAATCAAGGGTACCTTGTAGGCCTAAAATTCCTCGGAGTTTGTGTAACTTAACCTGTATTGGAAGTTACTGGCCAAATTTCGTGACTAAAAACTTTGTTTTAACTCTGGAAGAAGATCGCCTTTTTAAAAATAATTTGGCGCGCAGCAAATGATTAACAACTTAGTAAAATCAACTTCGTTTTCTACTTCTTGCATACAGGTTCAGGTAGTAAGTTGCATAGTCTTGTTGATGATATCCTGCAGATTTTGGTCTTTTATAAATTCAAAGGATCAGCAATGAATTATAATTCATGACGAAATCGATTATTTGGTTTATTCACTTTATATGAATAGACAGTCGGATGTGTCGACCGAACGAAGCCATTATAGGCGCAATTGTTCTTCACTTTACGATTTTTTGTTATATCTCAAAAAATTGTCTCAACTTTTCTTCTGTTGCTGTTGTTGTTGTTTATTGGAACACAACATCACTTGTGCAAGGACCTGCATTTAGTTTTGCGCAAGATGCAGTTCCCACACTACCTTTGATTTGACTTTTTTTTCGTTGGGGATTGAGTGAGGGTATAGAAGCAAGGTATCTTTCACTTTTTTGTGTATAAGCATTTTTGCGGTATTAGATAAAAATATCCATCTGGATTTTGGACTTAACATACAGTCTTTGGGTAAGGAGGACACTTTAGGTTTTTGTCCTTTTCTAAAACGAGATTTATGGGTTATTTTTTTTTTCTTTGGATGCCTTCTCCAGAACTACCTTAAAAACTAGGTACAATTTTTCAAAAACACCATCCTTTGTTAACAGGTATAGATACCAATATAATTGCGATGGCGTATAGTTGATTTTTATTGTGAAATGTATGAAAAAATTACACAATAGAATTTTGCTGATGGGTGACGGTGATGAAAATAAAAGTCAGGAAAATAAGATTCAATTAAAATCGTAATACCGTAATTCGGTGCGTGTGTGTAGTTTTTTTATTCCTTACCTATGGTTTATAGGCTTTCTTTTAGGATTTATGTATGATTTAGTAAAAATGCAACATGTGACAGGTAATCATTTGGACTTAGGACAAAATCTTTCTTATAGTCGGGTGTGTAAAATCAAGAAAGAAAAAATAAGCCAAAACGAAACAGTTCTTAGAACACCAACGTACAAACAGATTATAGTTTTTATAAAATAACGATCAAATGTAGGAAGGTGTCCTGTCCATCAATAAAGATTATGACGGTGCCTTTTAATATAATGAATCAAAAAGTGAGCAGACTTATTATAAGCACAGGTATCTAAAGTCGAAAAAGTTGTACCATATTAAATTCGTCATAACAAAGAACATTCTTCTAGAATTTTGATGAAAGACGTTTCTCTTGAAATTCCATATCATCATATCCATGTGTCAATTACTTTTTCATTGATTGGCATTGAAGCGAAGAAGCCAATTTGGCTGGAAAATATACTATTAAGCCAAATAATCGTCACCTTAAAGTTGAAAGATCTAACTACAGAGATTGTGTAGCTTACAGGCCAGAGAAAAGGCTCTTCTGTCGAATCGGGAATACTATTTTCCAGACTATAATGCTTTGAAATGCTTCTCCTTATGAGTTTGAATTTTAACATAAAATGATAGCCAAGTCTCTTAGATGCCTTATTCATGATTTAAATAAGCTTAAATTAATACTTTTGACACTATTTAGAATTGAAAAATTTGAAGATGGAAACAATTCTGTGGAAGAATTTTTTTTAACGTTTTATTATAAAAAAATTGTCAAGATCTTATGGAAAAATTCAATATGTCCAGAAATTGATTGAAATTCTACTCTGACAGTGATAATAATCAGAATGGAGTTTTTGTAAGTGGCATGGATTTTTTTTTGAAAATACAACACGAAAAAGAAGTTCAAATGTCGGCCTTATTAATTCAGACAATCTTGATGGCATTCAATGAACATAATTTCTGGCATGTAGCTCAATGTGACTCGAATCGATTGCTAGTAATTCTTTTTTGATTTATCAGCATAGAACAAATGTATCAAAATTAGACTATTGAGTTGGTCAGTTGACAGATTAAGATGATTTCGATAAAAAACGTTTGTCACAATCTCAAGAAAGTGATAATTGAATTCGCTATTTTCTCTCCAAATTATTTGCAATGGCATAAGGTATTTTAAAAAACCTCGAACCATTTTCCTGTAGTATTCGACATTCATGGTAATGTTGACACTGTTTCGGTTTTATTACTGGTGATTTTTTTAAAAGAACTGGCTGCTATTTTATCAGTTAGTTAGAAGTTATTTATTTTTAGTTTAGTTCACTATATTTATTTTTTATTTAAATCATAGTTCATTTCGAAATACTGCGTCCATTTTGTCGTAAACCTAATCGTCATAATTTGCTGAATGAATACGTCAATATCCATGGTGAAATAATAGGCCAGTTTTTCGTAAACAAGATGTTAGAGCATTTATTACTGTCTTTTTCGTTCAGTAATTGAGAAACCATAATGTGATTGAGCTACAGTTTCAACAAGACTGATGGTGGAACATGTCACACAGCTCTTGCCACAAATTGTTTACTGAAGTAAATGCTTGGTTACCGTATAGTTTCACGTTACAGACCCGTTTATTGGCTCCATGATCGAAGCTTGACTATTTCTGTGGGGATATGTAAAGTCTCTAATTCGTTTTGGAGGACAACTGTCGCCTTTTTCATACACTCCACCAAAAAGTGAATTTTAGAGCATGTTAAATGAGAATTATTGTGCTGATTCCATAAATGATTCTTCAGCTGTTCAATAACTTAAAAACTGACAGTAAGCGTATATTTTCTCAAAACAAAAAAAAAAACAAAGAAACTAAATCTACGTATCGATGTTAAGCACCTCCCAGTAAAGATGAGATCGTTGCCGCAATTAAAGCACTTAAGAACAACAAATCGGTAGGACTCGCACAGCTTTTACACCCATCGCTAACGTTATCAAGAGAACTGTTTCGTCCGCTCATAAAAGAAACCTGGACCACAGAAAACTTCCCCGATGCGTGAAGTTAATGATCGTCAAGCTTCCAAAAAAGGAGATTTTATAAAGTGCGAAAACTGGAGAGGAATGTTCGTTCTAAATGCCGTTGCCAAAATAGCAGCAAAAATCATACTGGAACGCATCAGAGAAAACCTTGAGGCCACACTTGATGCCGAACAAGCAGAATTCCGCGCTGGATCCTCCTATATTGATCATACACCTGCTGTTCACCGACTTCGAAAAGGCCTTTGATAGCGACAACAGGGAGTACATCTGGTTAGCTTTGCGGAGGAGAGGCATTCCAAAAAAACTAATTGCTATTATAAAGGTAACATATAACGGATCCAAGTGTTACTTTCTGCTCGATGGTAGGTTGTCAGAGGATTTTGAAATCCTTAGCAGAGTCAGACAGGGCTGTATTCTGTCACCGATATTGTTTTTGTTGTTGATAAGCGATGTATTGCGCGCAGCTTTTATAGGTAGCGGAAGGACCCAAAGGACTTTGACATCCTATTAAAATCACTTTGATTACGCAAACGATGTTTGCTTACTCTCTCATACTACCATGGATCTCCATCAAATGACAAGTGTTGAAAGAGAAGGAGAAGTCGTCAGGCTAAAATTTATTCCGGCAAAACAAAAATGATTAGCCTCGGAACCGGACCATCCTCGCTAATAAATATTTCCTAGCAATCATTGGAAAAAGTGGAGAGCTTTCAATACCTTGGAAGTATCGTCCAAATCGAAGGCGGAACCGAACAAGACGTCATCTGCAAAGCAAAAACGGCGTTCGGTATGCTGTTGAAAATGTTGAGGTATAACTCTATTAGCTTAAGAAACAAAGCTACGACCGTTTCGCACAAATGTCAAATCTATGCTTCTTTATGTGTGTTGCACTTGAACGGTTAGTTCAGCCATTTCAAGAAAGCTACAAACCTCCGTGAATAGATGTCTTCACAAAATCCTAAGGACTTTCTTGCCAAACAGAATGTCGAATGAGGTTCTTCATAGAAGGACAGGTCAAGAAGCTAGACTCCATTATACGAAGGAATAAGTAGCAATGGATTGGACATACACTTCGAAAAGGTAAAGACTACATTGCAGGCCAAGCAATGCAGTGGAATCCGCTCATACAAGAAGGAAGAACACATGGCACAGGACAGTCGAGGAGGTATCAGCTTCACTAGGCAAGAGGGAGGTGAAACACATCTTCAGAAACCGCAAACGATGGCGCGTAACCGTAGTAGAGGGCCTTTGCCCCATAAGGGGTTCCCAACTGACTTAAAAGGTCTGAGGACCTAAGTAAGTAAGTAAGTTTACTAGAAATTTTAAAAATATCTAAACGGAACTTAAGAATATATAAATCTTCAAGTTCGTCAAAAAAAAAGTTTAAGAAGTTATATCTTCGATAAAGAAACCTTACTAAGTTGTCTTCATAAATCTCTTATTTAAATCGAGTTTGAAATGTTTTCTCATGGAAACTTGGACTTACGATATCTCCCTCAAAACAATCCTAGATCTATGTATCTGAAAAATAATATTTGTCGAAGTTAAGTGCTAACATACTCCATACTAATGGCTTATATGCATATTAGCCATTAGTATGGCGTTTTTTAAATACTTTCCAAATCGTGCGGCGCAGTAATATTTGATGAGTACTTTGACCCAGTCTGCAAAATATATATTTGCGAGTATGAGTACTATAAGTACCATCAGACAATCTCTTCCTGTCATTTTATACACTGACGCGACTGCACTTGAATGTCAATGCCTTTACTATAACTTTATAGTTTATACCATCAGCCTAGTGCCTAGAAAATATATATACAACTTGTTATGTGATGTGATGTGATTATTGCGCCTGAGCTGAGGTTCATTCAAATGAGCAGACATCATGAACAAATAAAATAAAAATTAAACTTATGTATGTAATTAGTTTTTATGAGCTCTCATCCGACCAGCAACTATAACTATATACGAATGATAGAGGGAGTTGGGTTCGCATTGTGTGCATTCGCATTATAAAAACAAAATAAACCCAAGCTCCAAGCCTCACTCAAAACTCACCTAAAGTCTAGGGTACCTATGTACATATATGATGATGAGCATGCGCGACCGCGTGGAGTTGTTGTTGGTTTTGTAGTTTTTTAATTTTTTTTTTTTTTGAAAACCCAGTTTCATTTATTTATTATTTTTTATTTAATTTTCATTTGAATTCGTTTCTTAATTTTATTTTATTGCTTCTTGGCTCTCGGTGGATTAAGTTGATATAAATATGCGCCTAAAAATGCAATATAGCCTAGAAGCCTTTAGGATTATATGGGATAGAGTGTGAGTGTGTGTATTGGAGAGAGAAATTTCGCGTGATACGCGGCAATAATTCAATGCGCGAAGAAGAAGCGCGCAGAGTGTGAAATTATATACGTTTGTTGTAATGCACTTTGCGTTCCATTCAAAGTTGTTTTTTTTTATTTTTATTTTTAGTTTAATTTGTTTTTTATTTTATTTTTATTATTTGTGGGTATTTTTTTTATTATAGTTTTATTTGATGCAATTTTCTTGTAAGACGATGACTATGGTGACGACTGCGACGAAGACTTGACGACACGACGCGACGCAACGACACTAATACTCTGGTCCTTCCTCGCGGAGTTAAACAAATTGTGTGAAGTCGGCGCTCGGTGGCAGAGTGTTGAGGGACATTTTGGCCACTATAGCAAGTCGCGACATCACGTCTGTCTGCCGCATAGGAGTCTGTTTGTCTGGCAGAATAGTGCGGAGTCAGAGTATGCACGTTGCGCGATGATGGGGGCTTGAAAGGGCCCTTTTGACAGATGCTATCACTTTTAAGTTCTGACGGAAGAAACACATTTTTGATTGAGCCTTTGCATGTTGCATGTTATTCTCTATTTATTTATATTTTTTTTTCTTATCATATTTTCTGTTTATTAATAATTATGTTGGTGAGTTTATATTCGTATGTAGATACATAGATGTAGATTTTATAGTTTTGTTTTGAATGTCATGGCGGAAGAATACTTAGCGTAATAATTTATTAATTCTATTTTTAGATATTTCTTATGATGAAGGGCTAAAGGAACTGTTTGCATGATGTTTGTAAGGAAATATCTGTATACATTTTTGTTTAAAGTAGATAGATACGTATTTTGAGAAAGTCTTCTAACAACACGCAAGTAGTAATAATATTTTGTCTTATTTGAATTTTTGAATATGAGAATTCGTTCCTTTTTATACTAAAAGGTAGAATCGTGTGTACTTTAGTAATTTGTTCAAATTTCTTAAGAATAAGGAAGGGTTAAACGTAAAGTTATCCACTTTAGGTGATTAAGTTAAATATATACTCAAAGAAAAAACCGGTGTACTCTATATTTACCAGCTCATTTATTTATCATAAACAAACAGTTTATTTCAAGATTTAAAAGTTTATTCATTGTTGTGTCTAGCGCTTTATGAGTTATCTACTTTTGTTATACGAAACTAGCAACGGTGCGAGAAAAATCTGATACAAAATTCTTCAGTTTAACTATCGGCATTTTGTAAGAGAGTGCTAGACGTTTCATCTTGAATATCCTAATATTTAGACCGCTATCACTTTTGAAGCTGTCATCGTTGGACATTTGATAAGTAAAAATACGTCATATTGAATATGTCACAATTCATTGAAATCACAATTTGTTGACGATATTGTAGGTGCTAACAAAATAAATGAATTAGGTGGCGCAACAATCCGCAGAAAACTCAGACTCAGTGGTTTACAACTCTCAACTAGTTTGGTTTAGTTTATTCATCAAACAGAGATTACATTAATCATCTTACAGACTTCTTAAAATGAAAATTAAATTAATATTTAAACAAAGCAAAAAATAAATAAATAAATAAATTTCAATTTATATTTAGGAAATGGAACACAAGTTTATTTTTCAAGGTGACTCTATTAAAGTCTCTCTGTAAAGTCTATTACATTAGAGACAGAATTAGTTTCCCTAACAAAATATCACGAATAAATAAAACAGAAAAGATTTTACGTCGATTTTCAAGTGACTATAAACCGATAAGTTTGCATCTCGTGGCAAATGAAGGAATTTCAATATTCCATCCAAGTTTCCATACAACAAACCTATGAATAAATTTTATAGTATGGGTTCCAAACCACACCACAATATTCTAAAATAGATCTTACGTATGCAAAAAAAAAGAAATTTAATATCTCAATAGTCTGTTAAATTTCTTTTAATAAAACCAAGCATGGAGTTAGCTTTAGAAGCAATATATTCAACATGTTTGATAAAATTGATTTTGAGGTCAAAAACAACACCAAAATATTTCTTTTCATTGACTCTTTCAAGAACACTACTTCCAATTTTATATTCGAAGAAAATAGGATAGTAAGAACGATAGAATGAAAAACATTGACATTTTGAAAGGTTTAAAGCTTTTTTTTTCTTGCACCATTCAATAAGCATGTTTAGTTCGTCTTGCAAGCGGATCAGATTGTTTTATATATCTATAAAACTTAAGATCGTCAGCAAATAACAGTCTAAGAGAATTATGAAAAATATCAGGCATGTCATTGATAAAAATAAGAAAAAGTAAGGGTCCCAGGTGGATACCTTGAGGCACTCTTGATTACACACGCACAGGAGTAGAGAGAAAATTACCAATGGAATCAAATTAAATGCGTCCTATAAGATTAGATTTTAACCATTAAAAAATATTTGAATTAAAACCAATTCTTAATAGTTTGTTCAGTAAAATAGTGTGGCTGACTCTATCAAAGGTATTTGCAAGTCTGTATAGATGACGTCAACCTGATACACTGTCTCAATTCTATTGAGAACGTAGTTTGTGAAAATAGAAAGGTTAGTAGTTGTCGACCTGCCCGATACAAAACCATGCTGGAAAGGCGGTATTACTGTTGATAGCTTGTATTAAGCTCAATAAAATAAATACAATTACTTAATTAAGCAAAAATGAAAACTTATCACACACAAGTTTTTCAAAAAGTTTTGGAATAGTGGACTGCTTTATAAATAGGAATTATCAAAAGATTTGTTTCCATTCAGAAATAAATTCACCTTTAGAAAGAGAGAGATTAAAAATATAAGGAAGAGGTTCAAAGAGTACTGCAGCACACATTTTTAAGGCAATTGGAGCCACTCTATCTAGACCCGAACGATTTTCATTATTCAGATTTAAAAGTGCTTCTTCAACTTCAGAACTGCTAATAACTAATCTTCCACATTGATCGCAGTAACTGGATTGTCGTTCCCATAAACAGATTGTTGTTAACCTAAGGGTACTTGCATAGTTTGAGTCAAAGTATTCAGCAAACAAATTACAAATCGTAGTCAAATCGGAATAGGTAGCACCTTTATACTGCATGTTTTTTGGAATTCAACTGTTTTGTTTTAAAGAACGTCCAAAAGCATTTACTTTTTCCTTTTAAACTACTTTGAACCGAGATTATATACGTTTTATATAGAAATTTGTTAAGAATATTGAATTCCCTTCAAAAGACGAATATACTTGTCTTTAACCAATGAGTTATTAAGTAACATTTGAAGAAGCTTATAAGCTTTTTTTTGTAACTCAAATTACAAAGCCTTTTATTAAACCATGCAGGTTTTGAGTTCCTGTGTGCGAGTCATTTCAGTAATGGAGGTGATCTACAGTTTTTATGCCGAATCTGAATGGCTAATGCAAGAAGGTACTTTTCATAACAAGAGTAACTCCTGGAGGATTTTTAAATTAATCGCAAAAGTCAGTTGCAGTCAGAGATTGAACCCAAGACTTCTGGCATGACTAACCATCACTCCACAGGTACTTCATTTTTGAGAATTTTCTAATAAGGGGTTCATCTTAAATATCTCGCTATTTAGACAGTTGTCACTTTTGTAGCTGTCATCTTTTGATATTTGACAAGATTTTTTTTTTATTTACGTCATTACTGACGGTGTTTTTTTAAAGGTCTGGTTTTCAATATGACAGTAGGTGGTACTTTTTTGGAGTTTATTTTTTTGATATCTGTCACTTGATTTATGCTCAATTGGGTTTGGCATTTTAAATTTTTCATATCGTTCAAATTGACCGACGAAAAGCGACGCAACGAAACAATCAATTGATTGAAGGGAACTTTTGGCCTGTTGCATAGCCTCCAAGATCAAACAATTAAACACCGCTGGACTAATTTTTGTGGGTTTTTGTGACCCCTTAAAAGAGAATATTTGTTGCGTTATTGCTCACGTTTGATCACAATTGCTGTAAGACAGTAGTTGAAAATCGGACATATCTGCCGAAATTTATATTGAGCCAGCTGCAGCGGTGGGAGGAATTTTCTCAAAATCAATCTTAAAAACATAATTCAAACCCTTAATTCATAATAATTTTCTTCTGAAATGGTGTGATATAAAACCTTCAGAATTTTGTCTTTGAGACCACTTGAAGGACAAGATCCATGCCTATACTCAACAATCGATTCATGAGTGATTTGACGTTGAAAAGTCCTTTACTGATATTATTTTCTTTATCCTCTTCCTCTTAAAATTTAAAAAAATATCCATTGATTTCTATTTTCGATCGAATCTCTTATTGAAAAACCCGATACTAGCTCTAATACCTGCTGATCAGCGCCTAGGTCGCAGTCGCAAAGCCTGATAGCCACAAACCTTTGATGTTCACATATAGCCGAACTGTAGTCTATCACGTTTTGGTACTATTCACGAAAATTCTAGTACAAAATGTTGCAGTTTAGCAGGTGTTTTTTTTTTGTTGTGTCTTAAAGTCATGGCAAACGTCTCTTTTGAAATTCAAATATCGAAAAAAGTTAAGGTTATTTTATAGCTCGAATAGCACTTCGGAAAAAGAGAAACAATATCCATACGCGATTGCCATATTATACCAATACTTATTCCCATGAGTACAGCGATGTGATTCTCCTATTTTGCAAATAGAAGAAAAACAAAAAAACCTGACTTTTTCCCTTTCACGGAAAATCCAATGCAAAAAAGAAAAAACTTCAACTTTTATATGGATAGCTCTATGTACAAAAATACTTAAATGTATATCTCTAAATCAAATGAAATGCAAAAATAAATCAAAAGCTGAAATGTCCATTGCAACCACTTCAACAAATCAATCAAATAATGCAAATGACATAAGCAGAACCCATAAGCCTGCACAGCACATTGGTAGGTAACTCGTATTTTGTTTAGGCTTTAGAATACCGCAGGTATAGCTAGATACCTGATGTTATGTTATAAAACCCGTAAACAGTGCTCGAGGTTTGCAATCTCCATACCACACATTGAGGCAGGCCTTAAGGTTGATACATAATATCAAACGCAACGCACAACATTTCAGTCAATTCTCCCAGGGCGATATTCGACGACAAAAACGACAACCAAACAAAATCGAAGAATAACGTTTTGAGTTAACGTTTGTGTTCAGTGTGTGTTGTATGCAAAAGGCTATCTTGAAACTTGCAAATTCACAGATTCATTCATGGACTTTTTTGCATTCACATTTCAGATAAAAATAAAAATAAAATAAAACAGATTCTCCTGACCGAAAATGGTTGATCTGATGCTGATCTATTGCTTGATGGACAACGCGCAAGCGCAATCGTAACCTCTTCACCGAACCGCATTATTTCCATATTCTTCATCACTCCGATCGCTGACACTGATAGTTCAACTGGTTTTCAATTTTCAATTAGTTTTGAAAAATAGCACTCTGCCTGATGTGTGACTTATGTGAGAGGTTGATGGATTTATCCGGAAACTAAACATTACCAGTCTTTTAAGATCTAAATTTAGGTTGTTGTTTTGTGACATACTGGACCCCATAGATGTGACACATGACCCACACAAATTCCTCGACAAGAAAAGGAAGAAAAGGCTAATTGAATGTTTATTCTTCGAGCATCCTTTCGCGCGCATATCATATTTCCCATTAGCACGCGATGTTTTCCTAAAATTTATTTCCATCTGCTAATTTTGAAGAAAAAAAAAAACGATTTCCTATCATATTGCAGCACGAGTCAAAGGTTCAAAAATCGAATGGCGTAGACGCAGCGAAACCAAAGTTACGCACGCGTCGTCGATAGATTGCTTCCATTAACAAGCTGATTCACTTTCGGTTCTATGTTAGCGATTGTATCCCTTTCATTTTTTTTTTCAAATCCTTGTAGAAGGTGAAAGGAACACAAATTCAAACGTTTTTAAACATACATGGTTCCATTTACACATCATAGGTAAAACATAGGTAGCTTGAGTTTTAAAGGTAAGGGTAACCCTTAAAAATGCGTGATGCTAACTGCGTGCTATCTCCACGCACCCATTCAGTCTTTTCTCCTTTTTTTATTTCCACACCATTCGGATGCCGTTAGTTACACTTTCGATAAAAATCGCTACCGGGAAAAGTGGAAAAACCAAACATTTCAAAATCAAGGTGTGCACTCTTGGAATGCGCTGTTGGGTAGATCCGTTTTCAATGTAGCAGAACACAACAAAACTACCCTTTTACATAATTTTGTACATTCGTTTTTTTTTTGTATATAACGCAGGCGCAGCGTCGAACACGTGACGTGAATAAAAGGGTGCCATTTTTATTGAATTGATCATCATCATAATATGGGTTTCTTGTTTGATCACATTCTATTTTTTACCGTTTAATCAAAGAGTATAGGTAAGGTATAATACTTAAGGTATTGAAAAATTGAAATTTTATTTAAAACTGAATTTTTATGTACATATATCTACCTAACCTATCTATAAAGGCTTTAAATTGAAATGATATAGTAAATAGGGAAGAGGACACACTTTTAACAGTTGTTGTTGTTTGACATAGGTATCCTTTTTGCCATTGGTGGCAGCTATGCTAAAGATTTATGATACTGACACATGCCAAATGATTTAACAGTTTTTCAATACCTTGACGGTACCAAAAAAAAACTCTTACTTTATATACAAATTTCATGGATAAAAAATTGTAAAGAAAGTGGAGAACTATAATTTTTGTCATGTTATTAAAATCGGGGAAAATATTCATTTATTCAAGAAATATAACGTCAGAATTCTTAAGTTTTGCGAAATTGCTATTGTTTTGTTACTTTTGAGGCACGAAGCTCAACCTATTTGAATATATTGAAAACATCAATATCTTTTAATTTTGTTCTACAAAACTATTAATCATTGGCTTTTGGCGCAATCCATTTTATGATATAGTTGACCTTACTCCATTTTCGAATATGTTAGATCCAATCATCCCTCCATCTCTAGATCAAAAGCCTTACATGTTATGAGAATGAAGACGTTGTTAAAAAATCATTTTTAGATTTCCGGAGCCTCAAGCATAAAAATTCTGCTCGTTAACGTCATTTTCTACGTAAAAATGTTTCTAATTACGAAAAATGATTTTTCGATGAAATTCTCAATCAAGTTGATGCATTTCAAATAAACAATCAGCGAAGGTACGATGTTGCTGATGATCAACTGGCTTCATTTCTTTTATGGAATTTCTCATTCCAAAGACAAAAGAGAAGTAAATTTACCAGCAGAATTCTAAGTTGTTCCTGAGCATTGTGCACGGCTTCGATTTTTGGCATCAATTGTTCCAACAGCTGAAATTCTTCTAATGGTTAAAATTTTGCAAGCCGATCAGTCAGGAAGGTTTTTTCCCTTGCAATAAAATGGCACTTTTCCAATGGGTTTTGATAGCTTTAATTCAAATACGATTTTCAAATTAATATATCACGTCAGGTTTCTATGATATTACTATTTAAAATATAAGGCTCTTTGAGTCTATCTAAATTTATAAATTAGCTTTTTCAATAAAAGCCGTAATGGTTTTTAAAATCTACAATACCTTTTTTGTAACATTCCGTTAAAATATTTATATTATTTCATATAGTATGCGAATCTTTATAAGTTGTTAGATTTCACCTGTCTTACACAAATTTGAAAGAAACGCTAAGCATTTAACGTTAAAATAGTTTTTAATAGAAAAGGGAAAAACGGTTTGAAAGTAAATTTTGTTCTGTTGAAAATTTAAAAATATAATAGTAATTTTGTAAACGTGACTTGATTAAATAGCGTTAAATTTAAGTGTGGATTCGAAATTTTACCAAAATGTAAAAAAAAATACCAAGGCTAGTTTCACACTACACGGTTTTGACCGCACGGTAAAAAACCGGACTGCATAAACCGGATCAATGGCTAATTACAAATTATACGGTTTTAACCATGCGGTAAAACGCGATATATGAAGGGTTTCTTTGTTAATTTTTCATTGTGCCTTGAAGTGGCTGATCGAACTCTGCCGCACGAATAAAATCGTATGATGTGAAAACATGCATTTCGTCAAGTACGCTACTAAGCTTATCGCGCCGTCCAGCTGCCGTATACTGTAGTGGCAGTAGACGGTTGCTACGTTTAATATGAAAGCGTATATGCTCTTCTTCGCGCCAGTATTTTGCCGCAGTCAAAACCGTGTAGTGTGAAACTAACCCAAGGGTACCAGCCACGAACCGAAGCCTATAATTACAATCGTAGTACAACCGCAGTCTTTATATAACGGCGATGACGAACCGAATTCCACTGTAAGGGAGATAGAACCACTCAACTCAATGCAGATCCACAATTCCGCCGTATGGATGACTTGAATCTCAGACACATCTGTCTCCTTAACATTGGATATAAGATACTTTCTTCCGTATTATGTGAACGTCTGGAGCCGTCCGTCAACAACCTAAGGTCCTTATCAATGTGGCTTCAGACCAAGGAAAAGCCACTATCAAACGAAGAAAAAACTCTTGCAAATCGCTGCTTCTTTGGACTTTGAAGGCAATTGAGTAGTAAAGCCCTCTCTCGAGTATCTAAAATCACCATCTTTATACTTATGATGAGCCTCTGATCGTACTTTGACGCTTGCTATAAGCTTACTGGTCATGAAGAGTGAATGGATATCAACGTTCCAGCCCGGAAGGTCTTCGAATCCAATTGACGGCTCAGAAGAGGAAGACCGTGCCTTAAGTGGCACATGCAGGTGGGTGAGGACCTCAACCAACTTGGAGTTCGAAACTGGAAACAGCTAGCTAAGGACCGAGCTGGCTGGAGACGCATGTTGGTTGAGGCCCAGGACTGTAGCGCCACCTTAAATAAGTAATTAAGTATATTTAAAATTAAGTCAGAATCGTTTTTTTCAAAACTATGAAAGTATCAAATTTAAGGTCATCTCAAAACTTCATTTACAATCAAGTAAAGATTCATAAAAAATGAAAATTTTCAGAAACTAAGTAAGATACGAAAATGATTTGTATTGTTTCTAGAACAGGAATACTCGTACTTTGTAAAATCTTCATAGCATTTATTGTTGACACATAGTTTCAGAATTAACTTAGCCTTAAAAATATCGTTTTTGGTATTTTAAGCATAGTCGCATATTTTAAAAACATGTTGTGATAAAAAAATTTAAAGAAAAGATTTGGAATTAAAAAATCGTAATCATCAATTTTTGTCTGTAGTACAAAAAAAGAATGTTCAATATTCTTATAGTGAATTTTTCGTGCGTTAATCGTCGTAAATTCAATTTTTAGTAATTATGATTTGAACGCTTTTCAAATGTCAAAAGCGACAGATTCTCAAATTTCAGGCAGTTTGAAATGAAACCTTTTTATTTTAAAATCTTAAGAAACAAAAGAAATTAGTTACTTAAACTTAAACGCCCATAGCATTCAATTTCCTTACAGAAAAACTTATTTTAAAATGTTTTCGATTTTAAAAAAATTTCCGGAATTTGATTTTAATATCAATAAAATTATTACTCCTGTTCATATTTGTAAGATTTCAGAGATTTTCGTATTTTTGAAAATATAAACAACATTTCTGATTAAAAATTCGTCACTTTTGGTGTCAGAATTCTGAGAACAGAATTTTTATGATTCGATTTCTCAAGAATTCTCTGTCGCAAAGTTTAAAAAAGGAAAAAAAGAAATGTGGAAATAATTTAATTGATAGAATAGAAAATTAAATTGTGTTTTTTTTCATTCACCTACTCTGACAATCCCTTTGAGAACATTGTCAAAAATTATAGATAAATAAACTGTTTTGTAAAAATTCAAAAAATGTTTCATAGCCCGAAAGCCCATTAAATCTAGTTTTTCCGTAAAACTAATTTTGAAGAAATTTCGGTATACGAGCGTAAACGTGTTCCATTCACCGAACTCGCTGAAGTATTCAGAAGAAGAAGTTTAATATTGAATTGGTCAAAACCAGGTTCTTATTGATGTTTTTAAACAAATACTTATGTCAAGAGGGGACTCAACAAGAATATTTTGGATCCCGTTTTGTTGTCATTAAAAAAATATGTGAAGGTCGCATTTCGTTTAGGGCTATCGTAAAAAAATGTATGTCATCACCAAGAACGCAGATACCCTTCAGTGGAATATTATGTAGAAAAAAGAGTCAATTTTTAAAGTTTGCACTCAATGCTCTTTTATCTTCTTTCACGAATGAAAAATTCCTAAGTACAAAATTCGGAGAAATTTAATTTTTACTAAAAAAGCTATCATGCGATATTTATTACATATATATTTTTCATTTATTTGAAATCTGTCTTGAAATCCAAACAAACTGCTTGAATGAGGAAAACATCAAAATTATCAAATTAAACTTCTTTAAATATGCTTCAATACAGATTTTGTTTTCAAGAAAAAAAAATAACACTCAAAAAAATCTCCCTTTCTCCATTTCCTTTTCCATATCCGATCATATTTCAATATTTATCTATATCATCAATAAAAACGTACCTGTATAAAAATAATCTAGGGCAGTTTTTATTTTAATTCATATCAAGGCACATTAAAGTACAACTTCCTTTCTTTTCTTTTAAAATTATAATTTATTGAATATTCAATTTGAACGATAACGCAATAAGGATATCCATTATCCTGGCATACCTTACTTATATCATATACCTTAATATTATACACTACCGATTTTCTATAAATATTCCTTTGACCAGTCAATCAAATTATCCGCCGATAAATAGCCACTTGCATTTTGATTGTATAGAAATACGAATTTTATATTCAGTAAAGTGAATTTCCTTTAAAAAAAAAAAGTATAAATGAAAAAAACGTATTCCTTTGATATCCTTTTAAAAGAATCGATTTCAATTACCTATTTATAAAGCGAAGTAAGGTACATGGCTATATCCTATATATGGATATGGATATTGGGGAGGGAGGTAAATCGTAAATATGATTTTTTTCAAATCCAAAGTGAATATTCAATTTTTCATTATTTTTCTTCTCTATAAAGGTACACAAACTCGGTTAAAGGAAAAATGTTAAAAGGAAGTCGTCCCTGTTTTTCTTTTTATTTTTGGATGCATTTTGTCGATTTATTTATCCTTCAATTGCATTGTACACTAATTTTATGTTTACGTTCCCACGTCCCAATAATGAGGGATCAATACCAATTGAATGGTCCTTTTAGGTCCACCATCGTGCATGTAGTAGGAGTTTCAAAATTTTACTTTTTCTATTGTCCTCTAAAGCGAAAGTACAAAATATCTTGAAGAATTTACATGATTACTCTGCCAAACATCGAAGATCGAAGAGAAAATATACGACCGACACGACAACGAGACGGGTGCAAAGGATAATAATAATTATTGTCTTCAAGGATATGGTTCTCCCCTAGTTAACCTACCTGCTGTGAAATAGGTGCATAGTTCCTTCTTGTACTTCTTTTTTTTCATTTTTATAATACCTGCTGATTGTGCAAGCATCAAGGAAGGATGTTTTTATATAATTTTGCATGATTTGCAGGTGATTGCATTAGATTTTCCCATACATTTTATATACACCTTCAGGTTCAGATATATTTCATCCATAGATGTCATTGAATCCTTACGGTCTACATAATTCTACCTACGGGAACATTATGAAAGATTTGTAATGATTTGCATGGAAAATTGATCATTTGACTGACAGGCGTGTGAAGGATTTTTGGTTTCCGATATCTTAGCCTTGTATTTTATGGTAAGAGAAAGTGAAAGGAAGCATCTATACATAGAATGTCAATCCGGCGCATATAATTTCTTTGCGAAGATTCAAATTTGTGACTCTATCAATGAGGATGTAGTTTTGAGTAACTTAATGCGGAATTTTTTAGATAACATAAATTCAAATGCAATACAACATTCATGTAAGATAAGCCTGTTTTTATACATGACACAAAGCCTATGTCGAGGTAAACATTAAAAAAAAGGAAGTTGATTATCCTTTGTAGTTTTGTTTCCGATGACAAAATATTTAACTCTCTTGATAATTTCTTTTGCCAAAATTCAGTTAAAAATTTTGTTCTTACAACCAAGAAATTTAAGGTAAAATATTGGAGCATTATGTACTTCTCAATTTTTAGAGTTTTAAGACAGAATCTTTTTAATACATAAGGCGACCGGTCTTGAAGCGGTCTTAAAAAATATCAAATAAAATCAGCAAAAGAAATGTCATCCTTTTACAACTACGTCTACATCAATATCAGTAACAGCCACCTCAATAATCATTTTGATGACGATCCGCAAATGAACGTCATTGTTAACGATGGACTGACTTCAGATCTTGTCTTAACTGAACATTGAAAAGCTGTAAAACTAAGCCTTCATTCAAGAAAATAGTTGAATGTCGTTTGTAAAGGGTGGTTTAATTTTAAGGGCCAATATTGAATATGAACCATACTTAAACGTCAAGTTTTATTCCGGATTTTATTTGACATTTTTAAATTTAAACGATAAACAAATACACAATCCAACAACGAGTTAAAGTTATTCAGGCTTATTATGAAAATTTGAGTTTAAATAAAAGCGTGATTTTGTTGGTGAATTCAATCGTTCAAAGGTGCCTACAATCTGCATCGTGCAAAAATTTAAGTACTTGCCATTATCGATAGATGTTACTTCAATCAATGAGACTGTAAATCTCGATATTCTCGGCATGCGTATCACCAATTACGTTTTGTGGAACAATCATATACGCGATTTCTTCAAACATGCTTCAAGATGTTTCCTGAGGCAATGCAAAAAGTTTTTCTCTACCACTGATCTGGCTGTTATCTACAAGACCAAAGCTTAAGTATTACTTCCATTTCTGGGCAGGTGCTCCTGCAAATTACTAAAGACTCATGAAAAGTATTGAACGTAGAGCATTTAAATTGATTGGTTATAATATCACCGTTGACTCATTTACGTTGCTTGAACATTGTCATAAGATTTCTTTTCTCTTTCTTTTTTTACGGCTAATTTAACGGTTTATGCTCTAGAGAAATAACCAGGTACATTCCTCCCCTTAAACAGTTCCACCGTAATAATCGCGATTCTAGGAATGTTCATCACATATAGAGATTTGTTCTTTTGCGAATATGGAATGCCTTACCTTTAAACAAAAAAGCTATTATAATCAATAATAGTGTTTATTAAAACAATATTGTGTGTGCTTCAAGAACTCATAAAGGTTCAAAATTATTATCATTAAAAGCAACTGACCATTTTAATGGTTTAAGTATTTTGCTCGCTTTTACAGCTCCAATTATTATTATCAGTTTATAATATAAATCATCCCACAAAAGACTCTATATAGTTTTTATCAAAAGGCCGACAATTTGCACAGGCGAGGTGCGCACACTGCACACATCAAGATGTTCCACGCAATAAATTTAACAGGTTAGCCATGGAACATCTAGGAAGCACCTACAGAACGAGTATGTGAAATGCGTGCCCCATCATCAGCAGAGTCCAGTAGCTCTGCTGAAGCTATATATTGTTTTTTTTTCTTGTAACGGCCAGACACTCGAACTACTGTGTTAAGAAAACAGAAAAAGTGTGCAAATGCAAGCATTTTTGCATTCAAATGGATTTGCATAAAGTTAATCGAGGCCGCAATCTGAAGCCTCAATGAACAAACATACTGAAGGCATCGTAGTAGTATTAGCAAAAACAACAATAACAACAACAAACAACAATAGGTGAATGGGATGTCTTTGGCTATTAAACGGGCAAGCGAAAGGGGCCAAATATAAATGCAAAACTGAAGCAGCCAAGCTTGGAACTTGGAATTTCACAGGGTGTCTAGAAAAAATTCGTTTTTGAAACAACTAAATAACTTTTTTCATATTTAAACAAAATGCTGAACAATTAAATACTAATCTTAATCTTTTTGGGGTTTTCTAAAAATGAAAGGACAGGAATACAGAGGAATTGAAATTATTTCAAAATTTAAGATAAAAAAAGTCTTTCGAAAATTTTCGAATCTTTAGCGAACACTTTGATGCAGAAGTTTTATCTTATATTTTTGTATTTTGAGTTTAAGTTTTAAGTCACCCTGTTGCCAATAAAAATTTAAACTCAAGTCCAAAAAAAACACTTTCGTATGCATACAACTTTGAATTATTATGTGGGGTCTAAACTCTAATTACCTATTCGAGGGAATCCTTGCATATGGAATTTTTTTGTATAACTTTACACTCTTCGTGATGAACAATTGTTTATTGGGCATAATCGCTATGCCGACCAAAATTATATGCATATAGAAAGTCAATTTAAGAAAAGAAGGTTTTTAGATGAAGTGATAATTTAAGGGGAGTTCTGGGAAAAAGTCGTAGTAAAATAGGGAAGCAGAAGAGCAATAATTTTTGTTTAGAAATGAGAGGCTCACACGACAAGTGACTTTGTTAAGGTAAATGAGTTAAATTATAAAGGACATTTGTGTGTTTAGAAATGGAGTATTGAACTTTCACAATTCCTTGTCACAATTCGATGTGTTTTTTCTAATAAAGATATATAAAGTTTGAGTATAATCATCGAATTGTCAATTTAATCAGTAAGCTCTACATTTTTCCATCGTAAAGTATATGATTCAGCAAAGCCTGAAAATTATAAAAATTGTCTACCGAATTTAGGAGTCGAGGACCGCAACTTTAAAAGCGTTAACTACAATTTTCCTGTGTTACAGCCGAAGAAGAGGGATGTGAGTGACTGGATAAGAAGTTGCAGCCAAGCAAAATTTTGAGGTTTTCAGACTTTAACCCAATCAATACTACTTAGATAACGGTCCGCAGATAGCTTCTACTCCTACAAAAGAGTTTCGATAAGAGAGCCCGATTTCAAACACTATGAAATACTTTTTTAATAGCATTTTTTGCCGTAATTTTTAGTCATGCATAAATGTGTGTAAAATTTTTATCGGCTCCAGGGCCGGATTTATAGCTCCAGAGACCTCTGGGAATAAAGGAGCGAGGTCTCGAGTTTTTTAATAAACCAAGTTATAGCATTGAAAAAAAAATGTAAACGGAAAAAAGAATAATCTGAAATTAGATTTTAGGGTTAACGAACGGAACCTTTAGGGATTTTTTCTCCGAAAAATAGTTGATGATTTCGTTGAAATCCAGTTCTCGGAGTAAATCGCTTTCAATGCTCTGGAGAAAAAGATTCGATAGACGGTTTTGTCCCATTGTTGACCGAAGCCTTTTCTATATAATTTTTATTTTTGAAAATAAGGGCTCTCCAGTGCAATTTGGTACCCTCAAAACTAAATACATTCTCAATGCAATTTCGAGGATTGAGAACGTAGCTTTGAAATTTTGATTTTCGAGAATTTTGTAATAAAATAGTTCCGGCGAATGATCTGTTCCATAGTCCTTTTCCTTTTTGTATGAGTCAATTAAAGATACAAATTGAACCAGCTTATTACCAAGACTATATGCTGTAAGTCATCCGGATACACTTTTATCAATGCCTCTGCTGCAGCGTGCACATTTTCAGCATCCATCTTCTCAATGTGATTTAAGCAATCTTTCAGTTAGAGAAACGGATAGTTGGTCAATCAATGGGATGAAGGCGGATACTTTGTATTTTTCCTTAGGTGACAGATTTGCGTCTTGTGCTTTCCCACAACCGAGCGGTTTCAACCTCACATTTCCTTGTTTTGCGGCAGCGTGATTGCACATATTCATCAGTATAGGATATTTTGTTGGCTCGTATTTATAAAAATCATTTCGTTTGGATTCCACGAATGATTTCAATGCTTCTTGTGCACACATTGCTGATTCAAAAAGCATTTTCGGGTAGTGCAACATCTTGTTTGTAGCGTTAAATCGCTCAAAGATATCGTTCCAAAATGTTCAAAAACAAAGCGGTTTCGAGACCACTCATCTTCTGTAGAAGGTGCGTTGCTTCATTCCTCACGATGTCTTTTTGCTCTTTTTTGGAAGATATGCTGGTTAGAGCTCCTTCGGTTTTCAAAAAACCGTTTACTAAGGCTTTCGTAGCTTCAGCTAACGAGTATCGCTGAGCTTTTTCGAGACAAAAACTGGCCACTTTGCTTCTCCGATAATTTCTCAATCAGAATTCGGTGCAGCTCAGTACTGGATGTGATCGCAATTTTAAAGTTCTGTGAAACCTTTTTTCGACCGATATTTGATATTTGTTATATTAGCAGGCCAAAGACAGAATTCGTTTTCAAGACCCCAAACTCCTCCGGGGTTGCGGGCAAGTACCACCCCACTAAGCCATAAAGCGATTGGGATACTCCTTCAAGATGCGTAATGAATTGGAACTGCTTCTATAATCAGGGCCATTTGAGATTTTGATATTTCACTGATTGCTTGATTGGAGTGAACAAATACAGATCAATTATTTCTGTTATTTAAGATAATATAATTAAAAATCATGTATGTACAAAGAACTGTAGGCTGTAGGTTAAGGTAAAAGAGCACAAAAAAAAATATATATCAAAGGAAAAGATGTTTACTAGTTGGAATTTGAAACAAAAATTTTCTGAAGTCTCTATTATAATGGCCCCCCGTTTGAGAAAGCCCCGGGGCTACCCCCTCGGTTGCTCTCCTCTCAATCCAGCCCTGACCGACTCTTCTTAAAAAAAGAACTATGCTATCCTGAAACTTATACCGATAAGCCCGAGGCGATTGATCACTTAGAGGACAGTCACTTCATTACTGCCGATATACGGCCGCAAATGTTAGGAAAAGTCTTATAAATTGGACCTCGAGATTGGACTACGACCCTCTATGGTTGGGGTTGAAAACTTGCCGCTTTGAACACACTGACTTATTATATTATTAACAGTTTGTAAATAGTGTCCATGACTAATAAACGTTATAATTTAAGTGACCCTAGATTATTTGTATAAAAGAAGTTTAAAAAGTAAAACTTTTTAGATGAATTTCTCGTCTTCCGTCGCCACTCATCGGAAAGAAACTTTTTTCTTAATTTTAAGTGAATTGACATTTGAATCAAATACATTTATCGATTTCTTGTGAGAGTTGCACTGTCTACCATTCCATGCTTCTTAAGAATATAAAACTCTTCATTACGATTCAAGGTCATATTTGATCCAAAGAAAATCAAAACCTACAACAACAAAAACAAGATAAAAAAGCTCTCGATACAAAATTATACCAATTTACCAGCCCCCTATTGTGTGCAGCTAATTTAATATTAAACATCTCGCTGCACAATGACCAACCATTTCATTATATATCTTCTTTTTTTTTGGTTGCTTCCCTCTTTTGTTTGACTGAATTACAGTCCTTTTCATTTCATTTCTTTTACTTAAAGCCTACAATACCGCGTCGGCTGTGCCGCCCCGAATTGCAACAAAAGTAAACAACAATATTAACCGTATCAAAGTCGCACAGCCGATCTATTTGATCCTACCGACCCAACCGACCGACCTCTGCACTGCCTTACCTACTTCCTCGTACTTGTATACAATTCACGAGGTCTTGACTTCGATCGGGGGTATTATGACGGCCGTCACATCAGACAGAGCAAAACTCATCACATCGCACAGCAAAATTGAAGCGCGCACAAAAGCCGCGCAAGCGCAACAAAAAAGTCCAAAATAAAAACAACAACAAAAAATATTATTTTTTTCAGTGGCAATATACAGAAGGACCCGGCGCGATTAAATTTTTGTTCGAAACAACAAAAAACAACAAAAAGGACATCATCGTCGTTGTCGTCGTCCACGTCGACAAGACAACAAATAATAAAGTGAATCAAAAAAAGGCGAATGCCATTCGAGTTCGAGACGAAGGAGACTCCTCTTCTCACGTTCAAATAACCGACAACATTAAGTGCTCTTATATGCCTTTGTGTGCTTCGACTTTTGGACAATCCCAAGTCCCAACCAAGATGAAGATGATGGGACTGGGGATCCGTAGAACCCGTCGCGTCCACCGTCGTCGCTTCATCGCCATAGCATCCACCTGAATCACTTCACTACTGACCAATAAATTGATTCCATTCTCTGATGGCTGTGTTTCTTTTTCTCTGCAGCATCAGCTCGAGTCTCTGGGCCTGAGTCTGAGCTTGAACTCGGTGCAAAATATGATTCAATTTCCATCGACTCTACCGCAATGGGGTTCCAATTGCAATTGCGCATCAGCGCATCGGCGTATCTATATAGAGCACATTGCGATCTGATTTATCGAAAATTTGCATACGAGCTATATATTTTATGGCAAGAGGATGCACACAAATCTCAAGAATTTAAATTGAAACGTTCCATCAGAGACGTGGCCGCACTGAGAGAACTGAGAAGCATTGAGTGCTTCCCGCACTGAATCCAATTTTAAAGAGCACAACGGCCGCGGCCCTCATAGAGGCCAAATACACTATTTATGCAGACGGCCACGGTTACGGCAAGACAGAGCCAGAGCGAGAGCCAGAGCGATTAATAATTTTTAAAGCCTGAGAAAAGCAAATTAATTTCAAGTCGCGCCATCACTTCGTTCGAATGTAATTATCGCATGAAAACTGGCCCTGACGCCGCCGCCGCCGCCGCGAACTCCTGACGACGAACAGTGATGGTTGCGGTAGCGACGACGAAGATGCGATGGCGCAAAGAGCGATGCTCTAAAATTAAAGCAATTAGCCATGGTTACCACTCAATAAGCCACCGAGCGCCCTCTAATGAGTGTGACGGCTAATCGACGGCTTTTACAACATCATCATCATCATCTTCTGAATTGTCTCTGTAGTTGTATAGTCGTCATTTCTGGAACAACAGAAGCGCAGCCACCACCAGAATTGAGCACTTTTAAAGAGCAGAGTTAAATTTAAGCAACAAGGTCTGCCATATAAAATCCAGCAGCAGCAGTCGCGGATTCATAAAAGGATCAATAGTGCAACAACAACAACAACGTTCAACGTTGTGTATAACGACACAGTAGATCCAAAAGGAGCAGCGCAGCGGTGGAACTTCTGAAGTAGCGCTGTTTATTAAAACCAAACGGAACCATGTCTCGGCCTTAGCCATAGCCACAGCCAACCAAGAGCACAAACGGCATCCAATCTCTGCGCAAACAAAAGAATGGATAATTTGATGGATGGATGGATGGGTGCAGATGACGTACATTATATAGGTACACATACCTAGAAGTCAACTTGTGTATGGATGAAAAAAGAAGGCTTATCTGTGGTTCTCCAAGTTTCAAAAAGAAAATATACAAAAAAAATCAAATTTCAAGTTGAAGTTGTAAGTTTGGTCCGCACCGAGTTGGACCGGTTCCCATCATCATGATGATGGAATGTTTACTTCTTTCTGTGAATTCAAGTGCATTTCCTTTTTGCAAGTAAACGCGTTAGAGTTATGGCGCGCGAAACTTTATTTTACTCGTAGTTAAAATATACATTTATTTTTTTGGAGAGAAATTTATGATTTTTTGGTAATCATATTCAAAATTTTAGAACCTTTAAATTTCAAGGTTGAAATAAAAACAATGAGTGCAAGAAAGTATTTTTTTAGTATCTTCTATAAAGCTATGTATATGTATTTTGTAATTGACTCTTTAGTAAAGGAAGGTTTAAAACAACAAATCTTCTTTGAAACCCAGAGTTCTGTACCATCGAAGGACATATTTGTCATATCACCAAAGATTCTACATTAATACGGTGAAAAACTAATTCTGATCTGGCTATAACTTACAAAACTTTTATTCGTCCAAAACTTGGGTATAACTCTCATATTTGGCCTGGTGCTCCAATAATGTACTTGAGTCTTCTGGATAGAATTGAAAAAATAGCTCTAAAAATGATTGAACACCGCCGCAAGGTCTCATGCCCGTCATTGTTTTATCGTTACTTTTATAAACAATGCTCTATTGAAATAGCCAGTTGCATTTCTCCCCTTAAGCAATTCCAGCTTAATACCCGTATTGCTAAGAATGCCCATCAGTTTACCCTAGAGCCCAAGTTAAGTACAGAGACTATTTCTTTAGCCGCACTTCACGAATCTAGAATGCTTTACCAGGCTCAATATTTCCCACTCATTACAATGTGCACACATTCAAAACCAATGTGCATCGGTTTCTCTTTCTAATCCTATCATCGTTTCCTAATTAGTCGCACTGTGTTTAATCATAATAAGGGTATTCATAACACCTTTAGTGCACGAATAATATACAAAAAAATAAAAAACTCGACCATACTCACAAACGGATTAACTTTCTAGAAGTTTTTGTTTGCAAAAGGTCTTCAACCAATTCAACATCTAAAATCCTGGTTTCTGCGACACACGTGTGTATTGATTTAAGTTCTTCGGGACATTTTTTCTGGTCCCTATGAAGAATCGTCCTTAAGTACACAGTTATATAGCTATTAATCAAGTTGATTACAAAGTGGTTTTGTGTACAAAAAATTAAGTTCAAATGAACTTTATTATCACAATATACAGTAGCAGAAGTTCCAACTTTTAATTCTTAAGTCTTGACTTATATTTTAAAGGAATAATCAGGTTTTGAACATGTAACGTAGATCACTTTATTCGATCAGTATAAAGGCGGAGTTAAGCAATTTCCATTTCCATATACTTTTAAAATGATTACTTGCAATAAATGAATATTTGAATTGATATTGAATTGAATTGAATACTTTTTAATCAGGCAATTATTGTACTTTAATTAGTTAGTTGACTTGAAGCTTAATTCAAAGAAATATGTTGTTGTTATAGCCCCTATAAGGATAAAGAATCATTCAGCTTAAGCAAGTAAAGAGAGAATACCGTCATCAAATCAACGCCATCTATATTTCAAATTCGACAAAACATTGTTTGTTAAAATTTTGTTCGTAGTCTTATTTGAATCCTACAAATTTTTCCAATTAGCACTGATAATTGTATTTTTTTCCAACAAACCGCAACCAAAACATCACATATACTAATATGAATGAATTTATGTATACATATTAACGAATATAAATATGTGTGCTTCTACACATTGATGAAACTTATATAATTACAAATGTCAGGCAATCGGAGATTCAAGTGGAGTCAAGTAAGACATAATCTTGTTTTTAACTCTTTTTTATGTTTTAACTTAGAATGTTAAAAAAGTCTAAAGACAAGGTTTTGGTTCCGTGAAAACTTCGAAAAAAAAGTAGTTATCTGACAACGATTAAGAAAATGATAATGTTTTTTTAACCAGAAATGACAGATTTGAAAAAATTACTTTTGTCAGACAATTTGTTTTACCAATAAATTGTCTATATTAAGTTTTTAGGAAAAAAGGGTACAAAGCGTTTAAAAGAGGACTTACAAATATTAGTCATAATCTTTTTAAAGTAATTTGATATTCGAAGAATATGTTTGTGCAGTAAAAACTTAATGAGCAAAAAACTAAGCCAGACCTAAAGTGCAACTTCAAGACATAATTTTGAAATTCTAAGTTTACCAAAATTAAACTTTGCAAAAAAATGTATTTAATTTATAACAACTCATTTAATAAATTTTGTTTCCGTCTGTTCTTGCAATATGAAATTTAATTTTTCTCACGCCACGGCCGTTTTTTTTTTTTGTAATTTATCTTGTTTAGTAACTTTGTTTTGGATTGAAATCTATACATTTGTAGTAATTTAAAAATAAATGTGTATTTCAAAAATTATATTTTCACTTAAGAACTGCTTCTTGGCAATATAGCACTAGATCAATGAGAACTGACTCTGGATTTAGGAATGGGTTAACACAATACACTAAAAATAACACCTTTAATCTCAGTTTTAATTTTCAAAGCTACATGATTCATTTATAATTCGTTAAATATACTTAAAATCTAAAAATTTAAACTAGACTGTTGAAAAATATTAATTTGCAATTTATACTTTTTATATTATCATTTGGTGAATAAATACAAGAGTTAAATTAAAAGTTTGATCTGCTAAAATTAATATTCAATGGTTTTTGGAGTCTTATACTTGAACGACTAAAACTATAGTTTAAACTACCAAAAACTGATGATTATGAAATTTGCCCGTTTATTATTCCAACAATAAAACAAAACTGCAAGTAAATTCTATGATTTGTCAAATAAGGAAAATTTATGATAGAAAATCTTTGTGAATAAGGCGGTAATGTATAAATATCATGAAACCATGAAAGGGATCGTAGACAAAAATGCAAAAATCTTTTTTGAATGGCTTCGAGTCTTGTGACGTGTACGGCATAGTAAGGTGAACATACTGTACAAGCATATTCCAGGACTGGTCTCACAAATGAAACAAAAAGTAATTTTAAAACATATGGATCACGGAAATCACGGCCAAATCTCTTAATAAAACCCAGAACTCAATTTGCTTTTTTAACTATGAAGTTAATATGTTCATTAAATTTTAGTTTATGATCTAAGACAGCACCCAAGTCAGAAAATACATGTGCTCTACTTAAATGAAAAGAATCAAAAATGTAAACAAAAACTATTGGAACTTTTTAATGCGTAAAACTCATGGTTTTACATATGTCAACATTTAAGACAAGACGATTACTATTGCACCAATCCCTGAGTAATTTTAAGTCTTCTTGCAAGAGAAGACAGTCATATTTAGTGTTAATTTTCTTAAAAAATGTAATGTCATCAGCATATATTAGGGCAGACGAATTTTGGTTCATAGAAACCAAGTCATTTATAAATAAAAAAATAGAATAGGATCAAGGTGACTACCCTGGGGGACACCAGAATTCACAACAAATGAACTTGAACATTAATTAGTACATTTAACACTATAACGTCTATCTTGCAAATATAAGGAGATCTAGTTTATGAAACAGTCGTTGAAACCTTGCTGTGATAGTTTTAAAAGTAATGTTTTATGACACATTTTGTCAAAGGCCTTGCTGATATTAGTAAATATACAATCTACTTGTTCACGTTTTTCAAAAACATATAAATAAAAGGACGTAATGTGAAACAGATCAGTAACAGTTCAACGAAGTTGTAGATATGTTAGGAAAACTAATAGTATTATAATCTACAAAAGCATCTTTAAAGTAGTTTGCAAACATGTTCGCAATTATTCTCGGTCCATTACTATTTGATGTCGAATCAGTCATTAAGTTAGGGTACCAACATGCTTTCTTCTTACGATTAATGAATTTCCAAAAGCTTTCAGGATTATTTTTAAGGTTTAATTCAATTTTCCGAATGTATTCATCGTATAGGATGTTAGAGTAGTCAGTGAAAAGTTGTTTTATTATAATGAACGTCCTATGATCATCATTTGTTCCTTTTGTTTTTTAAGTTTTTAATGTGAGAATCAAACCATGTTGAAACACTCAAGTTATTTCGAATCTTTTTAAATGGAATCGTTTTGTAGAAACAGTCAAAAAGAATTAAATAAAAAATGTTACACATATCGTCAATATTTAAGTTGCAAAATAAGTGATTTCTAATGATCGTACATAATAAGTTAAAACGGTTTTCAAAATTACACCTTCTAAAGTTAAATTCTAGTTTGTTGTTTTTACATAACATATGAGATGAAGCCATGTTTAAATTATGTCTAATGCAGGATGATGGCGATCTTAGTCCACAATTTTGGCAGCAGAAGAAAAAGCTGCTTCAGAGCAAGATTGTACATGTTTCTAAAAATATTTAAAATCTTATTCAATTATTTATTTACATACAAATATCATTGAGTATTGTGAAAGAATGATTTTATGAAAATGTTTTTTGAAAATTCTGGCTTCAAGAACTATGCTTTTATTGTTTTAAAAATTAAACTTTTCGAAAACCAAAACATAAGCACTGAGTAAAATATTCTACATCACAGTATCCTAGCATTTTTTCTTGTTTAAAAATTTAAACTTTGTATATCTTGCAATTATTATTCAAAATAAAAATGAGTTATACTATCTTTTCATTATTTGCTAGTGAAATACTAATACTATAAATAAACTTAACACAAAAAAAAATAGTTTTTTCAAAAATATTAGTTTTTTTCTAAATTTTATCTACATTAAATTATTTTAATAAAACCATTTCTGAGCAGTCTAGCAAAAAAAACAGATTTTTAATGAGAAATACTTGAAAAATATTCATTAAAATATCGTCGAGCTTATATGACTTTTAATTCGTGAAACTTCTCTTCAATTCTATTTAAATTTTTTTGAAGCACATAAAACTTTAAAACTTTCTTAAAAATCTTTAAATATCTCGAGAATTAAAATAAAAATAGATTCTGCCACGCGTATTTAATGAGTGCACACTGTAGTTTTTTTCCAAAAATTATTTGTTTACCTTAGTTCGTTTGTTTTTAATTTTTAGAGAAGTTGTTCAACTAAATGTATCTATTCCCTAACACTCAAAAAACAAACACTTTTTCTCTATAATTTTTAAGTTTCTTTCATTACTTTTTGATAAAATATGTTCAAAAGTTTTACGCAAAACAGTAATTTATTAAAATGTACTTCTATTCTGTTTAAGTAAAATACACAAATAAACAGACAATTCAGTTTTATTTTTCTATGAAGAAGGATACAACTTTTCTGACAAACTTTTTCTTTTCCAAGTTTTTTCCATTTGTACATGAACGAAATATATTATTTTTGGAAAAAGGTACGTTTCAACACAATTTCAATTTCTGCATCAAAAACTTCTCAAACTAAACTGTTGAAAACTGTTGAAATCTTGGAATTCTTTTATATGTAAAGAGTCGTCCAAGTAAATTTAAGACGTTATACACAATATGTTATTTTAATTTTTTCGTCCTCCAACATTCATTTTTAAGAGTTGACCAAAAACTCGTATTATGTTAAGTGGATAATCCCCCTTCCCCTGATTAACAGTCTGGTTCCGTCCTTCAGTTGGTGTGGTTGAAGAAAGAACTGAATTTTACTTAAAGAGTGTATTTTTTTGCTCTAAAATTTTGTTGGTGCAAGTACATGCGACCGATGATGGCTTCAATTAAATTTTTCAATTTAAAGAAAAAACTTTCCAATCTTGTCAAAGACATCAATTTGCGTAATTAGATAGGCTATCATCGTACTCGTATATGATGACTGTGTCGATTCGAAGTAGTTTTGTTGTTTTGGTATAACGAAGAACATAGAAAGACACCTGATGATTGCTGTTTTGTTAATGTTTTTATTTTATTTTGTTGTCTGGCTTTTGTTAATTAGCCTTTTTGTTTGTCGATGGTCGACAATGATATTACAATTTTTGTTGAATGAAGAATACTCCGAGTTTTCAAATGAAACCATATGAATAAAGAATTAAAAATGCAATTTGAATTCGTTCACTGCCGAATGATTTTGATGAATGGTTTGTTGCATCTTTTTTTGCATACGACGACGATGAGGAGGGCGTTAGTAATATTTCTTACAGAGAAGCGTCATGCCTATATTATGTATACGATACCTAGTACAAGATATAACTTCGTCCGTGTAACTAATTACCGCGACTTAAGTTGCGTTTTGCATTCACTTTTTTTTCCTTAATATAGTTTATTTTTTTTTTTGTTTTAATTTATTATTATCTCGATGTGAATGTTTGTTTTATTTTTATAATTTTGCATGCAAACTAACGTATACTTCCATCTCTCTGTATGGGGTTCAAGTTGAATGGAGTCTTTTGCTTTAGCCCAGGTCTTGCCTATATATGCAGATATCTATATTTACATACATATAAATATTGGACGTTGTTGTTTACATTTTTTTTTCATACATATAATTATATGGTATAATCACTTCGAAAGAGGGAAATATAGACACATGTACGTTTTGCGAGAGAAGTTGTTAATTTTTGTTTATAGATATAGCGAGGGGAAGCACTTGCAGGCAACCTATAGCCTAAAAAGGTACACATGGTATTTAAATTTAAAATGCAAAAATAAATAGAAAAATAACAACTTAATGTTAATGTGTTAAGCAAATAATAAATTATATGTTTTAACTTTAATGTCTTTATTGTTAGAAAAGATAATAAATTTGTTTTGTTAATGATAATGATGTTAATTCTGGCTTAATATTAATTGATGGTACAGCAAATTTTAATCAACCTTACTCATGCTAGATTCAAAAACTAGCCAACAAATAGTCAGTTCTGACATTTTATGATAAAATAATGTGGACGGCAATAAATGACTTGAAATAGTTAATGAAATCAAATGCGTTCTAAATTAGACTTAAACAATTTTACACAATAATAATAAAATTCCATGCTAATTTTTTACAAGCAGAGTGCACACTTTCTTTGAAATATTTCTGCTCGGTTGAAGAAATCCGCTGATGCAGCCGTCGGCGTTGCGTAAAACAAAAATAAAACCTATGTACTAGTTTTACATTAAAACGCATATTTTCATACGAAAACAATTTTTAATTAATTAACTCTGCAATACATAATTCAATATTTACGTTTTTATTAACTTACTGCACGTTATTTATAATCTCATTAATGTGAAACCGAATCAAAAAGAATGTAACTAAACAAAAACAAAAAAGCTATAAAATCATACAGAAATTAATTTTAATGGTTCGCACCTCAGCTCTTTCGTTTATTTTGCATATGATGTACACAATTTTATGTAGGTAGGTAGGTTAAAATAATAGCAGTAGTATAAGTAGCAATGGGAAATTAAAACAATTTGCATGGAAAGTTGTTAAAATGCGATTGCATGTAAATTGCATACAAGTTTTTAAAAAATCTAAAGTGTTGTAAATGTAAATTTTTATTTTTTCGAAAATAATGATTATATCTAACAAAAGAACATTATACTCGTAAGCGGCGGCGGCGAGAGTTCTTAAGAGATAAAAGATTATATAAATAGACTTTGGAATATTTTAAGTTTATGGACAATCTTTTAAAAAAGTTCCTCATAAAAATGAGAACATGGTTTAACGTGTGGTCGTACGGCATTGTTATCGTTCACGCAGAACTTTTTGGTTACCTTGTTAGCAATCTTAAAAGAGTAGTTTTAGTTTTAGTAAATATTACATTAATTGAATAAAACGAGGAAGAAAAAGAAGAATTTATTGCGTTTAATGATGCATTATCTTGTTCTTAAATAAATGCAGTTAAAAAAATTCAAAAAATTGTGATTCAAGCTTTTTCTTGAAAGTTGGACATATTTTAAATTCAAGCAAAATAGTTCAACTTGAAAGGCAATGAGTGTGAACTAGTCCTTCCTTATTTTTACCGAAAAGAAGAATGTTATACCATTCATTTGACGAAACTGTTTAAGCAATAAAAAAAATGTGAGTTATTTTCAAAAAAAAAATTATTAAAACAGAAAGATTCTTAAAACCTAATGTTTTTAGAACTTAGTCAGATTTCAGGTCGAAGTAGGCGAACAGTTCGTTTCCTAACAAAATCTTGAGTTAGATTTATTTTTGCGATTCCAAAAACCTACGCTCGTTGAAGTTATTTTCAAAACGTTAAAATGACTAAGCATCCAGCTAAAAATTATCTTTCTATATTCAAGTTAAGAATAGTCTGAAAGTAAGATTATTGCACGTGATATTTTAAAGGCATTTGATATACTTTGGGATCGAACTCTCTTATCGGATATGCGCGCATTTGGTATTGATGAATCCCTTCTTCGTTGGGTTAGAAATTCCTTTCGGACCGTTCAATTCAAGTAGTTTTGGACGGGTTCAAATCTGATATTCATAAAATAAACGCTGGTGTGCCCCAAGGATCCGTTTTGCTTCCGACGCCCGTCCTTATTTTCATAAATGATGTTTTGTCTGAAACTTCTAATCCACTAAATTGTTTCGTGGATGAAATTACCCTCAGCTTTTCATATTCGCTTTTAAATTCTCATCCTTGTCCTTCGGATGTGAAACTTCATCAGCAGCGTATGATAAGCTCATTAATTTCTGATCTCGACAACATTTTACAATGGGGAATCAAAAACCTTGTAGAATTCAATGCTGTCTTCTGGCATTGAAGCGTAACCCACCTCTGATGACGTTATCCATGAGCTGCACTTCCATCTAGGAAACTAATCAACTTTCAGTACTCGGTATCCTCACAGATCACAGATCACCTCTTATGGAATGATTTGATATTGCCAAAAATGCTGCTAGGTACTAAGGATTTCTTCTTTCTTAGGTGCCCCTAAAACAAGTTTAAGTATTTTGGACAGGATCCAAAAAAGACCTTTGAAAATGATAAGCGATGGAACTATAACCAAAACAATTACGTCACTTGAACACTGCCACAATGTTTCATGCCTCTCGTTATTCTACCAAAATTTTTATAAACAGTGATCTGTCGCATTAGCCAGTTGCATCCCCCCCCTCAAACAATTCAACCTTGAGCTCAATTTCGGACGTACTGTCAAGTATAGAGATTCTTTTTTTAAGCTTACATCGAGAATGTGGAATGCTTTACCCGGCTCTGTTTTCCCTATCATTTTGATATTCAAAACTTTAAGACCAATGTGCATCGGTATCTTCTCTTAAATCCTTCCCTATTTTCCTAAAGCTCGCACTGAGTTTAAACTTTAAACATGTTAAGGGTATTAATAACCACTTGAGTGCCCGTTTAATATATAAAAAAAGTTATCTACATGATGCTAATGCAAAATTAAATTACAAGACGACCAAACAAAATACCAGATTAAAAATTGATTTATTGATATCCTTTTGAATCCTGAACCCTGAATCCTTGACTCCGCCAAACCAACGCATTTAAATGTAATAATGGATTCTGTAGGATAGAACAGGCTCTCAAGGACGGGAAAGCAGCAGGAGCAGATTCATAAAGTTCTGGACGGAAATGTTTATTGTTAATTTACTTCTGTGTATAGCAACATTTTAGACTCTGGTGCAATACCAGATAATTACAAGGAATCTTTTCAATTATAAGAAGGGGTAATATAACAGATCCAGGCATTTACTTAGTGATGTATTTTCTTAAACCGTTCTGTAAGATATCAGAACTTTTAAATGACCGCTTGACACAGTAAATACAGAAACACAAGTTGAGAGAGCAAAAAACTGGAAATCAAACAAGAATGCGTTTGAACCACAATTAATGAGAGCTAAATTATTTTTATACCAGCTTATCTTATCTAGAAAACGGAAGGATGTCGTCAATTGTATTAAAAAATAAACTACTTTATGGTAAACGAGAAGAGATTTTTTGAAAAGCATTTTAAAATCAGACGATGAAGTAAGGGCGCTACTTAACTGTCAATGTTGTATTAAATACCTCTACAGATACTTCCAATCCAACGTCTTACCGCAATTAATTTTTAAATGGAGATTTTTAAACTCAGAAAAAGTGAACTTTGTACATTTTTATTGATTTACTATTTTTTAATAAATGTCAATCGGGCAGACGCATGATTATGCATAAACGATTTACGTCAAGACTATCATGTACATTGTAAACTTAAATGAATAAATCATTTGAATCTATCATATCATAACCTTTAAATTGCAGGTGATCTCTGAAAAACCATATAAGTTATGCAAAATAAAGTTTCTACTGACCAAACACAATACATATATGCCCCCAAAAGAGGGAGTATATTAGTCTTCACGGGATTGCAATAAGAACAATGCTAACTTAATCAATAAATGAGTGCCTCAAGAATTGTGTTGAATAAGACTTTTAGAAAGAATAAACAAACATAATTTTATTGAAGATTTTCAAGAAATGCTTAAATATAAAGCAACACAACAATAAATACCTAGAAATGTGTAAAACCATAAACTTTTTGGCTTAAAGCTATACATTTTATTTGTTCATGCAAAACAGTCGTGACGATATATACTACCTCGCATTTGCCTTTAGGAATGAATTCGTTGAAATTATTTTATTTTATTGAATTTCTTCGTTAAAATTAATTAAACACGAAAACTCCATATCTTATACAAATACACATTAACATTGGTCTTAAATATTCATTCTCATTATATTAACTTCCGTATATACATAAGTCCATGCAAAATGGCTTTAAGTTTTTCTTCCACACAATAAAAAAATATTTAACTTTTTTTATGACAATCTCATGAAAACATTATAAATCCTTTATTAATGATTCACAAGTGTATTTTTTGAAAAAAAAAAGAATTCTCCAAAAACCAGAAACAAAATTAGTTCCCATGAAAATTGTTTTGGTTATAATCTCTACACTCCTAGTAGCACGCTATTTAAACAGCCACAGGGAGCACTACAATCGCATCGATGAGCCCTCACTAGGCTCATATAACTTTTAACATAGGCTGATCTGATTCTTATGAATTATATTTTTGTATGGACAAAACTATATACACCTCCTTGTATATTAGTTCAATTTATTTCATTCTGCAATCTTGAAGCTTCAAAAGAATATGAGAAATGAAGAAAGAGAGAAAAGAATAAAATTGCCTTAAACTTAACCACAATATAGATCGCAAAGAGCTACAGTGTGTTTGCAGCCAAAATCTGCCTTGGGGCGGAGCTTCCGAATTGAGGATCACTTTTCAAGATAACTGAATGAACATGAGAAGATGCCGAAATGTGCTGCTCTCACCATCTCGCCCGTCCGTCGTCGTTCGTCGTTTTCATCGTCATCGACATAGCCAAGCTGAAGAACGAAAAATATATGAAACTTCATCATTTTTCTGTCATGGGTGGAATCAGGGCTGAAATTGATTGCAAATTCAAAAAAGGCTCAAAATGTGGGACGAAGATTTGCAGAAATTTTAAAAGCACTTTTTTCATGGAAACCTGTAGAAACAATCCTTAAAATTTTAAGGGACATTACATGTGTAGAGTGGTTAAGTTTTAAGGGCCGATGTTGAATGTGAACCACACCTAAACGTCAAGTTTTGTTCTGCATTTCACTTGACATATTTCTAAATTTTCGACTAACTTAATTGGAACCTTGGAAAGATTCACAATCTAGCAACGCGTTAAGATTCTTCAGGCTTATTATTAAAACGGGTGTTCAAATCAAAATGCGTGAACAAAATTTGAGCAGATCGGGTCTGTAGAAGATGTGGAAACACCAGTACATGTTCGTAGTATTCCCAAAATTAAGCCGTTCAGGCATTTTCTGTGAATGGTGTTCGCTATCGTGAGAAGATAATGAACTTTTTATGGCCCAAATTGAAAGATATGGCTGTAAACGATATGTGGTTTCAAGAGGACGGTATACCACTTCAAAACTTAAAGAATGAGATAATTCAGCACATGAGTACTTAGAACCTCAATTATGCCTTAGTGTTATCGAAATTGTGGTCTTTCGGATGTAGGTTTGTCGTCTAGGTCAAGGTGGATATTTATCGTAATAAAAAAAATGACAATACTTTTATTAATAATTTGTGTTTTATTCAAAATCAACATCGGCCCTTAAAATTTAAGTACCCTCTACTTCTGTACTTTTTTCTACATCAACATTTTTGACCAAATGTTGAAAAACCTCATAAATTACTGGAATTTGTTTAGTTACAACAAATGCATTGTTTTTGTAAGAAAAATACTTTAAGCCCCCTTTCATTACAATCAAGGCGCTTAAGACTCCAACAAAATCCATCCCTGGCCAAGACGATACCAAAGGTAGACATAAACCTGAATCAAGATCGTATCGACTTAACAAATCGGCATGCAAACGAAAATGCAAACGAGTAGGGTATACCTTATATCCAAATCCCGCAAAACTCAAGACCGGCTTTTGAGCTGAAGAAATGCATTCACAAGGGGATGCAACCAATTTTGGATTCTGACAGACACACAGAGGCTTTTTTTTTCTTCTCCTTCTGCTTTTGCTCCGTGTAGCCAAAATTGGCAACAACAACTTTTGCAACAAATACGAAGAGAAAGAAGAGAAGTCATGCGCTATGGGAACTGAAGAACTTTTAAACAACGCGAGTCGAAGACGATCTTCGCGACTTCGACTGATCATCGAATTCGTTGTCCGCATTTTTTGAATTTCGTTTCGTTGTTGATGTGTTTTTTTTTGTTTTTTTTTGTTGTGTAGGAGAGTGCAGATGGGAAGCACGTACGTGCAGTTGACGGAATTGCGCGCACACCGTCTGTTTACCATAAACAAAATGGTAGAGACCTTGTGATGCATTTCCTGCAGCAGCCGAAGCTGAAGCTGAAGTCGAAATACAAAAAAAAACAAGAAATTGAAGTTTAAGCCGCATGGATCTTTCCATGGATCAAAACCTCAACAGTATCATTATAGGATCTCTATGGCTTGAGTTGAGTTGATGGAGTCTCCGCGCTCAGTAAGTCCAGCGTTCAAGGCAATTTATTAAGAGGCACGAAATGAATGAACGCCTTTTTTGCCTACAAAGTCAGTGCGTCGTCGTTCTTTGGCACAGGCATGACTCTCACAAGGAATGAGAAGGTATACAAATGTTGTACAAGATCTGAACGACCTTTGAATGGATGCAGATGAAAAGTGCACCCCTTCGTATGCTTGCTCTATAACCATATACCTTTGCATGAACGTAGGACGTGGATCAATTTGGTTAAATCAAAAAACCGAATCGAGAGCAAGGTGCATATAATTATCGTTGAGGATTTATGACACCCGACGCCAACAAAGTGCATTCATGGGAGGCAGAATATATCAGCTCCTCACCGCTTGGCTGGCCATCGTTCGTCGTCATCGCGGTCTTCGTGGGTTGCTCCATTGCGTCGCTTCGACTTTCAAGAGCGGTAGGCACGATGCAGTGCGATGGGAAAATTCATTTAATTTGCATGGTTAATTCGCGATTGGGAGAAAGATGATGTTCAGTTCAATTCAGTTAAGTTCATGGATCTGGTCTCAAAATAGTGGTGGTTTCATTTGAGGGCCCATCAGTGGAGAATTTTTACGAGCAAATGGTTGTTGCGGTGTTATTGGTGGTTGGTTTGATGGGGTTTGGTAGTTTGGAGTCCATCCAACAGGTTGTGTGGAAGGCTATCATTATCATTATGAGAAGGATCAATTTTGTTAGCTAAGAGTAAAATGGGTATAAGCAAGAGTAGAATATTGTGATGGTGATGAGAACAGTGTTTATTATATAGGAAAGCAGGCTATACCTATACAGAGGCTTTATCCATCGATATAAGATGTTTATCTTAAATTAGTTTTAGTTTCCTTTTATTTTTTGAGTAAAGGGCATATTGCGCACAAATTATGGGATGTGAATTAGATTATGTATTATGTATGGATCGATGGTATTTGATTGGAAGGTGTGCTCTCGTAGATTACTACACATACTTTGAAATTTGAATGCAAATTATGTTTACTTGAATTTGAAGGGGAAAGTTTTTTTTTTTTAAAATGGAAACAAACAATTACTACTAAGAATTTATTTTCTTTTAAAATCAAACTTTTAATGCAAAATTAATATACAGAGTCACACATAGTCCAATAATTTAAGGTGAAGAGGGGTCAATCTTCAAAATATGTCTAAGCAACCAGCCGTTTGTCTTCTGACTTGGATTAAAATATTTAAATTAAAAAATCAAATGTAGGATATGATCACGTGTTCATCCAGGCGTTGTAGACTTGTATCTAATAAAAGAAATTGAGAAGGGATTGTGTGGCCGAGACGAGATCGAAACTTTTTAACCCTGACGAGATCGAAACTTGCCTTTCGAAAGGCTTGTCCAGTCTAGTTTTTTGTGAACTAAGACCCATCTTTAATTATTTATATATCCGCAAACGAGAAAAACCATTTCCATTACCTTTTTTAAGTACTTAAACAAAAACTAGAATTTTGTGGGAATAAAACATTGAAAGTGGTTCGTTTTTCTGTTGTCATTTTGCTTTTTAAAATTATGCTTTACCTTGAAAAAATCCTTTTTCTTTAAAGTATTTTGAACAGTTGAGTTTTAATATCAGAATTTACGTAAGTATAATTTTGGAACGCTGAATTGCAACAGAGAAGTTTTGACCCAGTCAGACATGACAATACGATATTAATTTATGATGTGTCTGCCCCTACAGCCCGATCCACTGGATTGATTGACTTCAAATTTGAAAGTTAAGGTTATAAGCCAATTCGCGTGTGTCGTTTTTTTTAATCTAGGACTAAAAATAACAGTAGTCCCATACACATTTTTTGTCAAAAACTTAAAATTCGAATTTTCTCAAAAACTAATTTTTTTTATTTTGTTGTGTCAACTTATCTTCTTTCAATGAGGATAACCTTCACGTTTCTCAAGCTTTCTTAAAAGTAAGTCAACCGATTTCAATAATTTATGTTCTGCACAACCTCTTAACATTTTCTTTTGGAAGCCAAAATGCCAGCTTTTATTTTTGGGTTAAAAAAAAAGTTACAAACATTTCTTTCGAAACTCGATATGTCAAAAATAGGTCACTATTTTTTACGAAACTATGTTCTTTAAATATTTTAAACAAAATATAATTTAAAAAAAATCGCTTTAACAATTTTCGAATCTAAACTTAAAAAATTTGAGGTTTTTATGATAAATAAAATGGCATTTAAAAATTATTTCAAACCAACTTTTTTTTAGATATATTTTTAAATTTAAAAATACAGGAATTAAAAAAAAGCGACTTTTTAGATACAAGAACAAGTTCGTTCGACCCAGTAGTTTATTTTATTTATTACTGCGAAGTAATATTATTTTATATTGACACCTTTAAAATTTTTAAAATTTGAACACAGCATTCTTGATGTTTGGTAGCAAAAAGAATGTTCATACTTGTAAGTATGTCTGAAATCAGGTTAAGAGTAAAATAATGAAGATTTTTGTGAACTTACGGCAGAATTCTTTGATAAGGAATTGCAAGCTATTTGTGTTAAGAAATTTCATATAGGGGCAACTTATATGCGCCCAAATATGTGAGTTGTACTTTAGTTATAAATTAAATAAATCCTTGTAAGTTACAGAAAAACTTAGAAATTTCTTGAGAGTATTCAAAAACTTGTCAGCATTTTTTTTTCAGTCATTAAAGGTCATATGTGATTAATCAATTGTTACACCAAGTACTGAAGACTGATAAGTTTCCCCTGTGCAAGTGTCACGCATGGAAAGTGACATTGAGTGTAAAGGTTAAAAATTCCTGATTGAACGCTGCTGTTAATCTAGTGTGAATCTAGAATGCATAACACCAGCGTTTAGTTTTAGATATCGGATTTAATACCATGCAAAAATACTTATATGAAAATTGATTTCTAGTCCAACGATGAAGAGATTCTAAGTAACCAATTTCACACATTTCCATTTGCGCGTTTGAAGCTAAACTTCATCAAATGATTTGAAATATAAAGTAAAATAATCTTACTTTCTCTTGATCTTTAGAATATTTCTTAAGAAGCTATATCCGTGTTATATTTTTTTAATTCGTCTTCGAGAATCGGTTCCTATCTACAAGTAAGCAGTCTGAAAATTATAGAAAAAAAAGACTGCCGAAAATTGCGCCGGAAGAAAATATGCCAAAAAATCCACAAAATTCTTTATATTATTTTATTTTTCTAGGAAAAATTATCAAATTTTTCTAGAGAACTTTCTCGTTTTTTGACTTTTGTAGCGTTCTTCGTATTTATTGAATGGCATCAAGAATAGAATATAGTATTTTTTTGGAAAAAGCTAAGTTTTAACACAATTTTTAACACTAAGGAATGAAATGCATCCAAACGCCCTCTAAACTTAAATGTAACATATTTTGAAAACTGCTGAAAGTTTGCAAAGATTTCATAAATAGGGAGTAGCCTAGTTAGACCATGCCTTATTTCACATAAGTGTTTTCAAAAAAATCTAGTAATTAAAATTGTCACTTAAGCCCCTTAAAATGTGTAAATTGAGGGTCAAGATAAACATTTTTTTTACAGAACATTGAACAATATTTGTAAGCGGTGCCTAAATACTGGGGTTTATGTTAAATGTGCAGTGATAACCTTCCGTTCTAATTAAAAGTCTGGATCCGAATACGATCAGACTTTCGACCCAAAATCCAAAAAAAATACTTTTTTTGTAACCGATGTTCTTAATAAATTATAAATATGTTTCCAGTTCTTTTCCAGCGTATGTCCATAATTTCAGTTTACCAACAATTAATCATAGTTCTAAAAAAAAAAACTTGGACGCAACCCACTCTGATAAATTTCCATTTGTGCCTGACTGTCAATATTTCTAAGTCTTTTAAAATAAAAGTGTCAATATTCTGTAAGATAATACAAGTTTGAAGTCAATACCCGTGTTTTGTTGGAAAATCAATTAATAGCATATTAGGATCTTACACGAATAACACCGACAAAAGATAAAGTAGAATCTTACTACGGATAGGTTTTTGAAATTCATACGAGTATCGAACGAATCTTATGTGATTTTGTTCTCAAATGTTGGTACAATTGATATTGCATTTGTATCTCGATGGCTGTGTTCGTTTAGTAGTTGTGCTTTAATATCATCTGTTTTCCATCGGCGAAGAAAAATCAATCTGTTACTGATGATATCATTTAGTTTTGTTAAGGAAAATGGACTAACTGGGCTTATTTTGCAAGAACAGAAAAGTTAATTAAGTTTTTCTATGTATCCACCGAAGGTTTATCTCAGTTTAGATTAAATAAATCTTTTTGGTGTTTCCACCACATAAGGAGATTTAAAAATGGGTAAGTTTGACGGCATTTTCTAAAATGGAAATGGTGTTTCGATGTTTCTTTTAAAATGCAAGTGAGATAGTTTGATTCGTGTTAAACAATCAAGAACCGAATATTCAGCACCTTCAGCACCAACTTCTTCAAAAATTTTGACTCGACTCCGATCCCCGACCGGAATCAAGCTCATTTCAAGTCGATTCAGATATATAAAGAATTAAGGCAAGCTTTAAGCTCGCTTTAATACCACATGTTAATGTAGTGATCTACGAACCAAACCCTTTCTTGAAGTTTTTATATTATGTCAAATTGTTAAATGAACTTTTTTTATAGAAGTTCAATTTCCAGATGTTTTCTTACCATTTCTTCTTCAAAATTGTCCATTTTATTAGTTTTATTTAGTTTTTTTTTGCTGAAGTTACTTTAAACTTTTGATTTTCACAAAACTTTCTTCTATTTGAGTTTTTTTTTGTTTTATTATTCTGACTGGTATTCTATCTGTTGTACCAATTTTTAAATACAAAAATCTGGCTACTGCTGATGGCCAAAAAAACATGGGTAATATCGTTCTTTGTTCTCAAGAAACTTGGGTCGAAAACCATTTCTTATCAGTTTTTAGTTGTTTTTGAAAGTTTTCGTTTTTTGTAAAACAAAAGATTTCAATAATTAGTTTTTATAGAAAGGTTACCACAATATTTTGCATTGTCATATTTGTCACATTTTAGTACAATATATAATTGTTTTTCATCAAAATAAAAACTCCTGCGTTTTTGACAAGTTGGTTGTAAGTCATTAAAACCTTAAATATCTTGAGCAGTTCTACTGTATCTTATGGTAGATGCTAAATATACCGACGCACGTGCTCCTATCTTTTGGAATATTGAAGACTCATCCTAAATTTGAAATTACAAAAACTGTATTTTTTTCTACGCTACCAAAAATGCAGTTTATATTAAAATGATCAATGATCAATTAAAAAGTTTGAGTTGTTACAAATTCTATCATTGATTCATTGAGTCAGAAACTGTTTTTTTTTACGAATTTGCATACTATTAATAAATAATTATCACGGAGAATGCCGGGGATGATCTTTAAACTGCGGCAAATCTCACAAAGCTTGAAAAAATATAATTACACAACACATCGCGCCGCAACGTGCCGCGCGCCTCTACAGGTCGTCTGCCCCCTTTGGCAATAATCATTCATTCAACTTTTATGCAAATCATCTTTTAATAACTTTAGGATGAGTTATTTTTGTTTTCGTCTGCGAGCGATCGAGCAAGCGACGGACTAATTTATACGCGCATCATCAGGCAACAAAAACAACTCTGTAGTAGAGTGCAGCAACAGCAGTAATTGGCGGCAACAAAGCGGTATATAGTAATCTGGTAAAATATCTCTATCCTTTATAGCAATTGGTTTTTTTTTGTATTATCAAGAACCAGAATCATCAGAGCTAACTTTGGCTGATGCATAAATAATGAGATAATTGGGCCAAGAAGTGTGATAGTCATTTGTTGGCTCACACAGAGACCTTGAAGAATTAACTTAATCTCTATTAAGTTGAGCTTCTGCAACAACAAGATTGTACAGTTCAATTATTTGCATCAACATCAGCATTAGCCTATAACTTATTTTTGTTGAACTTGTTGAGTCAAGGTCATTTAGGTACTAGTAGTAGCTTCATATTGCCGTAATGAAGTGGTTTATATGGAGTAATCATTAGTTCTTAGGACCATCGTGCTAAACCATCTTTAGAACATATTCAACGGAGAATTGGAAAGGATTGTGAGCCACGAAGCATTTTTCTTCTGCGGCTCTTCTTTAAAATAAGTTTTGAAAGGGTTTTTTTTTTTTTTTGTTCAAGACAACTGCAATGGTTTTGTCAGGTAATAAAATTATTTCCATACCACTTAAGCCGTTAAAGTGGCGCCAAAATCCACAAGCACACACCATCATCAACCACCATCCTGGCTTTGTAAGTTGGTGAGAAAATTTTCTCGTTAGCTGAGGTCGCCATAAAAATGCCTTTAGCCTCATCATGAGCACCTATAGAAGAACCTTCTTTAGTGCCTGATGATGTCTATAAGGAGGCAATGTGTGTGCATGGAATTGTGTAGGTACATCCCATTCACATATTCACGTTACGTTAAAATTCTCTTCGGCATGGTGTTGAAAAGGCAACGCGGGCCAAGCAACATGAAGCTGCGGCCGGCATCGGAACATTAAGAGAGAGAGGCACCATAACCGTGAGGTCATAAATTTAAACCGCAACCAAATGAATTTGTATCTTTTTGGATGATGTGCGGTAGAGCACTACTGGCTTTTGTATGTTGTTTTTTATTTTATTTAACTCATCCTCAACCAAAAAAAGGTGCTTCCACAAGCAAGCATAGGTTGAGTTTAGGGGCACTATTTTTGATTGCCCTTCATTTGCGGTGCTTCTGTTGATCTATTTTGGCCCCGAATTGAATACCAGGAACTGATATTAATTTGATCTGCCAGAGATACAAATCTAATTTCCCACTTTCGGTGCTCAGTCTTTCATTCTCGTTTCTGGTGGTGTGGCAGCTATCCAACAAACCAATTCCATAGTTAACTGTTTATTCTGGATGGAAGATGGAAATTAAAAGGGATACCAGTCGCTTGACGCCGCCGCCGCCTCTGCGGCCGTCGCCAGAATGAAAAGAGGGCGAACACTAATTTGACTATGCAAAATAAAACAACACAGCAAGGACCTTCGCGCTTCCTTGCAGTTCCCCTCTTTGCCCGGCCGTGGTCGGTGCGGAGCTGCTAGCTGGTTTCTTTTACAGCAGAAATGTGATTTAAATCACATGGAACCGCTTAAATATGATGCAAAAGCGGAAATGCTAATGATAGGTTAAAGCCATATACCCCCATAAGTCGAAGCTTCATCGTATCTATAGATACAAGTGATAGTCTCAGTCGAGCAACGCGACGTTTCGTCCAAAATAGCCTTGCAACCTTGGTGCATGGTTTATTATTTATGAATATAAACCGTCTGTCCATCGTCTTCTCCAACTTTTGCTACAGAAGGACCATATCACAACGACCAATGCTGCAGCAACCACCACATCCACCGCCACCGCTGCTGATACGTATAGTGATGAAGATTGTTTTGAAGAACATTGTACTGTTGATCTGCACCAACCCAGTCCAGCCCAATCTCTGTCTCTCTGGGTAAGTTATGATGAATGTCATGTTTGGTGATTGCATATGTTATTGAAGGTTTAAAATATAAGCAAATGCGTTGGATATGGTGTGGAGAGTGGACGACTGTGATGGGGACGATATAGAAGAGTAGCTCAGCACAAACTAATATGAATGAACATGAAAAAATATCACGTAAGTCTACAGATTGATGGTAATTATTCTCTACGGTCCAGAGTCCAGAGAGTGTCCGTCCGTGATGATGATGATGCTGATGATGATTATGGTATAGCTTTGGCTATTAAATATTTTTTGAACAGTGTTTTTTTACCATAAAACAGAGGGTGTGTGTGTGCGCAGAAGACCAATTGAAGAAATAAATATATATAAATAACAAACAAAAACAAAAAGGATTTTTTGAACATCTGTATTGATTTGTGATTCAATTTAGATAATTACAGCAATTTTTGTGTGAATGCAAAACAAAAGAGTTGAGATGCAAACTTGTTTTTTTTCTTTTGATTTTCTTTTTATAATTTGTATTCATAAAATTTAACTACGTGTTTCATTGGAATTGGGATGATTCTTTGGAAGAATTATAATATATTACTAAGCGAGTTTCTGTCAATGTCTACTATAAAGATAGTTGGTAAAATATGCTATCCTAAAAACATTGTCCATGCATGTATATTGTCAAGAAATGTTAAAGATGACACTGCTGAGAAGCTTTTTGAAAATTCTAACAACTTAAAAGAACCGATACAGCATTTTTTCAGTTTTTTTCTGAGACATTTTTTATAATTTGGGTAGTATTTTTTTTATTTTTTTTTAAAGTGCTCACCACTCGTCTCTTCTTTTTTTTCTTGTATTCGATTTCCTCAAATCGTTTCCTTATTATTTTACGGAAATCTTCTCCTATTTTACGAACGCCTTAATCATTTTACCGAGATTATTTTTCCCACCGCTGACGAATCACAAGATTTACGCAAAAACATGTTCATTGTATGAGAAAGCGCAGACGAATTTGGTGCTGTCGAATTTGGAAGCTTTTATAGGAATTTGTGCACGCTTCAATCTAGTAAATTTTTGGTCTTTTTCCCAAGACCAGAGAAATTATAAAGTTTCTGGATTTAAAAAAGTTATTGTAAAGTTTCTGAATTTAAAAACAAACTTGGGCCAACTGTAGACGATCTAAGACAAAAACACAAATTAAGTAGTAAAACCTTAAAAAAAGTAAACAAAATTGTTTAACATTTACATTTATATGTCTTTATATTATTTACTAATTAACGAACGATTAAATCTTTTTGAAATTGCCTTTGATTGATTCCTTTTAATCAAGCAGTGAACTTTTTCTTCCAAAAAATTACACAAAATTTCACAAAAAATAAGCAAATTACGAGTAAGTCTTGGAGAGCCCGAAATTTTAACAATGCCCAAAGCATTAATATCATCACTTCTTAAGAATGTTGTGCCAACAGTTTTTTATGTTCGTACAGAAAGCTTATTGTATAAAAGTTAAATTAATGTCATTTGTTAATTTAATCAGCATTCCAATTTTTTAAATATCTACTTATTCAATTTTACATAACATCTTTTCAATTCAAAACTAAGTCTTAACTCCTCGGGTTTCTAACTTTAAAAGAAGTACTACGATTTAAAGAATACCTTAGAAAAAATAGAACAAATTTTATGTAAATCTTCTTAAGTCACAATGATTTTGAAGACAAAGAGAGCATCCTGTATTTAATAAAAAAGTGTACTTTTCATTAAATACAGTATGAATTTCAGTTACAGCCTTTCAAATACTTAAAACAATAAAAAGCTTTTATCCATATATTAATGCCCTAAGCCACACAACTTCCTCCTTAATTCAACTTCCGAGAGCACCCGTTGGACATTAAATGTGCCCGATTCAACATTTCTTCACCAAAGAATTATTAAATTTTTTTTTCAACAGTATTACGCTGCGTGGTGTGAGTGTGAGTGTGAGTGTAAGAGGTGCGCTGCAGGGTCACGGTTAAAGAAGACATAGTAAACAAAAACAAAAAAACTCATTCATAAAAATAATGTAATTTTCCTCACAAATGGACCGAAAACGTAAAAATCCATCAAAACTACAATTCTCCCCGTCTCAAAGTATACCCTCCACACTTCATCCCATTGAGAACAAAACCATAATTATTAGAAGTCGAAAATAAGATTCTAATTACACGTTATGTAGATTTGAGCTTGTGCGTGGGGAAAATAATTTAGAATCATATAAAAAGCAGAAGGAAGAAAAAAGAATTCAAATTTATAAAATGATCCGCTAATGGCCGACTTCATCTGCAGCGAGATGCCTCTTCTTGTCTTGGCCATAGCACAACATTACTGTGCTGACGAGACCATCTAATGTCTATCGTGACTGTAACATTCCATTTTGTCTTTCCGGTTTGATTTGAATCGGTTTTGGGGTATGAGGTCTGATGGGGTCTGGCGCACGGGTCAAAATGTGCGTCACGCGTTTAGAGGCAAATCCGACGCCCCCGGGTAGAGGAACTTTTATACTCTGTTCTCTACTCACAAAGAACGTCATCATCATTATAAACCGAGAGCCATGTGGATGGACCTAGGAGGGCAGAACTAGAGGGAAAGAACAATTATAGAAACGACTTACCTTCGGATGGTGCAGGTGGCGGAGGCGGGAGTGCCGGCTGCGCTGGATGATAGTGATGATGGTGATCGGCATTGACTGGAGGCGTCGTGGTCCGCGGGGCTGAACCACCCGCACTCGCAGCTACTACTACCGAGACTGGAACTGGTATTGCGGTTGAGACAGGAACTTTTACCATGGCTGGCGATGGGGACTGTGGTGGCGGCAACTGAGCCAATGGTGGAAGTGAACCAGAAGTTGGATCGCTGCAGTTGTTGCCACTGCTGCTGTTGCAGAACTCCGTGTAGAGCTGCTGCAGCTGTTGCTGATGTTGCGGGCTGAATGCTACCAAGTGATGGAAGCCGGGATGGAATTGTGGAAGCGATGACGACCCGGACGCGGACGACGACGATACTGTTGCAGTCGTTGTCTGGATTGTGGGTGGCATTGGAAGTGGTGCAACTTCGTGCTGTGATGGAAGCTGGCCAAGTACACCACTGCCACCACCACCACCGATACCACTACCAGCACCGATTCCAAATAAATGGCTAAGCTGGTGCATTGGCGAGGAGCCCGGCCTATTCGAGTGCGGATGCGAATGGGAATGGGAATGCGAATGCGACTGTGATGGTGACTGTGACTGCAACTGCAACTGTGGCTGGAACAGATGATCATGCAGCGGATAATGATTGTGCGATAGATGGTGATGCAGATGGCTGCTGATGGCGATGTCATCGTTGTTGCTCGTCGTAGTCTTCGTCTTCGTCGTTGTCATAATATTACTGATGATGCTACTGTTGATGCTATTGATGGGACTATTGAGGCTTAAATCCGTTTTGTATTTCGACATTGTAAAGTCGATGGGTTGCTGATGTTCCAGGGCGATGAAACTACTTCTGCTTCGGCTGTATCTATTGTGATCAAGTAACATTCCGTAGGATGATGAAACTATATTTTGATGATTGGCTAAGAGTAATGGCATAATCGAGTGTTGTTTGTTTTTGTTCGAGGAACTTTTTGTTATTTTTTTTTAATTCTGTTAGTTTTTTTAATGTTGTTTAAATATTTTTGTTTTTATTTTTGCTGAATATTTTTTTTACTCTTTTTAGTCTCGTTTACTTGTAGCGACTTTTGTTGAAAATTTTCATTTCTGAAATAAAAAATAGAAAAATTCTTTATTAGTAAAGCTTTTATAGTAAACTCTTTTACCAGAATAATTTATTCATCATATTCAACCAACAAGAAATCGTTTGAGCAACATTACTAAATTATCGTTCAGCACACATTCTATTGCAATTATATGCCCTCAAAACATTTAATTTCTCCATTTCTAAAACCCTTAATCCTTACCACAGATGGGTAGACCATAACACTATTATTTTTCCCACATAATCCATAAGCCATAACCTATAATTTTATATTTAAATTAAGTTTACGTGCTCAAGTGATTTTCTTTCATATTTTTTGTATGTGTTTAATCAAAATATCTATTCAACACCTCCTAAACACTTTGCTGTAGCCACACTTCACAATATTACCATAAAAATATCAAATTAACACACCTTATGAATGGAAAAAAAGTAGATTTATTTTTTCAGCTTACACATCAAATCTAAGAATTATAATCAACGCCCATCTGTCACTTATCTTTCTTGGAGCGCAATATTTCTAAACGAGTATGTACCTATCTTAAGAGCAAGGTAAATGAATAACTGCTACCTATCAAATGTATGATAGATATAATTAGCGGTTTCTTTAGTTCTTTTCAAAATGATAAGTGCTTATTAGAATTTTGAATTAGTTTCTCTTTGATTTTTTCGCAGTTCATTCAACAACAATATTCTTTTATATGCAGATAGTGATATTATCATCACACTACAAAATGACTTAGCTATTAGCATGGTTTTGAGAAATTAATTTTTCGGATTGAAAATAGGAATGGTTATTGAACCGATTAAATTTTAACAATTTTAACATTAGAAATTTAATGGCTTAGGTGGTACAAAAAGATGGAATAGAAATAGAAACATTTTAAAGAAGTTTAAAGAAATGATATTAAGGACAATTAAATCAAATTAGGGAAGTAGAAAATTTGTCAACAACCTACACTTAGATAACTTCATTAAATTTAAAACTAAGACTTTGACATGAAAATTTAAACCTAAGTACCCAAATGCTAGCAATAACGAAAACTTGATTTTTAAAATTTTCATTAAAAGTTCTTAACGAAAAATGGTCATAACATTTTTATTTACTATTTCCAAATAGTTTGCTTTTTTCAATTCAACATGATTGTATTCAAAGCAGTAATATCTGAAAAAAGTTGTTGCCATGTTGCTTTCGGACCTCGAGGTTGAAAATCAAGAATATTTAGAAGACCAACGTCATAAACCCCTAGACAAAAATTGAATCTACCAGCTTTACAGAAACTGCTCTTACTGCCCGAGAAAAGACTGCTTCACTTCTTGGTGTTTAATCAATAATTGACAAATACATTATTTGCTAAAGAAAAAACACACAAATTTTAAAAAAATGGTTTTGCTTATATGATTTTTCTGTTGTTCTAAACTTTCAGAATTGAAATAATTGTTTTCTAAAACTGTACACAAAACCAATTTTTTTTTAAAGTTACTGCATCAATGAATTCTTTGGCTTTCATAAAACTCATATCACAATAATGTTTGTGTTGCGGTTGGATTTCATTTTTTGATTTTGCACGTCAACTCACTTTTCTAAAAAAAAATTAACTTACTTTTATTTTTTTTGAATCAATGTTTTCACTTTAGAAGTATGGTATACCTTATGGCAAATTGTCTATTTTTGAAATAATTCGTCAATTTTCTCTCAAAAAAAAGTGTTTTAGATAAGTTGTTAACAATTGCATATTAAACAAAATTCTCTTTCAATGTCAGAAACTTGGATTTTTGATTAAGTCGACATCATAAACAACTAACCAACAAACCAGAAATATGGAGCAAGTTTAGTCATTTTCGATTAATTACACTTCCGTCGGTAAGTATTATTAACTTTTATTGTAAATATTGACTTAACACTGTCATTTTCGAAAGTCAAGTTGATTTTCAATTTCTTTTAACCAAAAATTTCCATTCCTTCTACTTTACCTTAAATAAAACCAATGTAGTTAAATAATAAATTAAATTAGTTGGCGAAAAAGTGTGGTAAGCACTACTGCCTAGTGACTTACAACTTTCAAACATTTCGGTGTGAGAGTCACGTTTGGGATGATGGAATTCAAGCAGAGCTTTTACAAGCAGCGCCAACGTCATCGAGCGAACTGCTTCATACCGTTGCCAAAATAGAAGCAAAAATCATACTGGAATGCATCAGACAAAACTTTGAAGCCTCACTCGATGCCGAACAAGTGGGATTTCACGCTGGTATTGATCATATTAACACCCTGCGGATCATTATTGAACAGTGCGTTTGATAGCGACAACAGGGTGTGCATTGTGTTAGCTTTGCGGGGGAGAGGAATTTCAGAAAAGTTAATTGCAGTCGAGTAGGAATCAGCTTTACTAGGCAAAAGTTAGAGGGAGCTGAAACACATCTTCGGAAACCGCACACAATGGCGCGTAACCGCAGTAGAGGGTGTTTGCCCCTTAAGGAGTTCCCAACAGACTTAACAGGTCTGAGGACCTAAGAAAGTAAGTATTTGATCAAGTTTTGAAAATACTATGTATAAATTCAATCTTGTTTTATTTTGTCTAAACATTTTTAAAAGCACTCTTTCTGCAAGGTGAAGGAATCCATAAACAGTTAATTTTGCGACAATACTGGTCAGCTTAAAATAGCTGTAAGCTAAAGAAAAACCCTTACAACGTTTTTAATTAATAGTTCTTGACTTTCCTACAGTTATCTTTGCCCATAAGTCAAAAATAGGAAAGTTATAAATCCATAAATTCTATATGAAGCTACCAGAGTATCATTTATTCAAATAGATTAATTGAAGAACTCCCATTTTGTATACATCTGTGCAAAAAGCTAATGATATGATATAGAGGGACTTTAGAAAATCTGTAGACATAAGGGAGAAACTTTTGCTTGTTACAACACAACTTTTTCTTTTAATATTTGTAGGTCTAGGTAATATCTTCACTAGCATTTTTATAATCAATAGAAAATATAACGTCTTCAGCATTTTAGTAGTTTGCTTGCGTAACTTGGAGTCTTTAAAGTGTTTTTTTTTTCTTCAACAAAACCGCACGGGTTTCTAGAATGTAGATTACGAGTATTTCGTTAGGCTCCCAGCTTGGGCATCCCAAATCAGAAACCTGATCTTATTTTGATTTTGAAAAACCAAAAATCGAAAGTAAAAAATCTACGTTCTGGTGCTTTCACCTTTTTTTGTGTTAAGTTTGATAATATTTTTTTTCATTTAAGGGTTACAAAAGTAGCATATTTTCTTTTTTGTATATACAACTTACTTTACAAAAATGAATTTTCTTATTAAGTTATCATTAATTTTCGATATAAATTGTTTTAAGTATATCAAAGTCATTTATTAACCTTGTGATTGTTTCTGAGTCACTTTATTTGTCAGTAATGTCGATATCCCTAATAACTTAAAGTACTATTTGTTTTACATATTTACAAAATGATTGTAAAGTATTTTAAAGCACTTAAATAAATTAAAATAAAACAATCATTTATTTCATTAAAGTTTTGTCAAGTACCTCGTATTCATTATTATTTTGTAATATGAAAAATCCCCTTTTACTATGATAATTTAGTTGACTAATCAAACTGTCGAATACATACAGATAAATAAATATTCACATTTACCACTCTTGACTATATTCCGGAAATACTCTTGTTATTAATATTTTAAAATATACCATGAAAATGAACGAAGTTCAGGTGCTTATTCTATATATGTAAGTTCGATAATCATCAACCTGATACCGATTCGATATTATTTTGAATCAAATCCCTGCGCGCATATATAAACATGTTTACTTAACTTGCATTCAATTATCTTTATTTATAGAGTATAATCAATAAGTAAATATTTAATATTTTTGTTTAAATTAAAGAATATACAAGTATGTATATTGATTTTCACCTGAATTTCCAAGTAAAGTAAAGAATTTCAATTTACAAAACTGATAAGCTTGGAGGCGACATTTAAAAAAAAACATGTCATGGACATACACATCAATAAAATATTCAAAACAAATAAAACAGAATGTTTTCAAATTATTACACCTTGTGACGATATAAATTTTGTAAAAAAGGTAAAATACAACTAAACAGATAGATTATATGTAAAAATCAATTTTATTTCCATATAATAATCATATAACTTAGATTACCGATAAACTTATCGATCATTTTATTATAAACCTTTTTTTTATTGTTGAATGAATAAAAAAATGTTTGGTCTAATTTTGCTTGTCGGTCTTGAGCTCTTATAATAGAATACCTACACTTTGTGCCTTAGTCAGAGAAACCAAAAACTTTACCTATATTTGTCATACTTAAAATAAAATTGTGTGTATCTTTAGATACTTTTTTATTTTTAATAACACAACAAAATATATATTTCTACGATATAGAGAAAGAGATATCAAAAAAAAAAAACAATACAACAATATCTAATAATTGTTATAATTTCATAATAATAATAATTTAACTATAACGTGAAATCTATTGTGAGTCGGTTAGGTAGATTCTATTGAAGTGCTTGAATGACTTTTGAAAATGAGTATCTGTATAGCTATAGTTTGAAGAATGACACAAGATTTTTTTATGGGTTTTTGATACGTGGATTTGTATGTCACGTAGATACTGATTGATCAGTTGAATGATTTGTTAATTGATTATTATTTGCTGACATAATGAACATATAAATAAAGAAAAGTGTATGCTTAAGGCGAAAGGAAATGTTATTAACGGATTTAAAAAAAATTAGTTTTTAGTATAAGACTCATTAAGAACGCTTTTCCATAATTGGAAATTGACAACTTTGAGCATTCTCAGTGAACGCATCCTTGTGTCGAAACATTTCGTTGCAACAACATTTTTATCAGAGTGAACGTCGAAAAATTGAGAACGATTAAAAATCGATGACATTTGCAAAGATTTGGTTAAAAAAAAATGTCATTACAACCAGATTTTTTACAACAATTGGCTTGTGTACACAAACCTAGAACTGAAAGCTATTTCTAAAAACGGATAGGAAATGTTGAGAATATTTCCATCAGCAAAATAATTAAGTGAAATCATTTATAAAAATACGAAGAGTGTTGGAGACAAAAGGGAATCCTGTGGCATACCAGCGTTTATTTTGTGAATATTAGATTTGAACACAAAATACTACTTGAATGAAAATGTATGGAAAATAATTTCTAATCCAACAAAGAAAAGATTCGTCAATTTCAAATGCACGCATGTTCGATAAGAGCTCTCGGTGGCAAACTCTATCAAAATCATTTGAAATATCAAGTGCAATGATTTTACTTTCTCCAAAACTATGTTAATATCAGTTCCAATCAAATATGGAATAAGTAAGTATAAGAAATTTAATATCCGTAAGGTAGCTGTCATTTTTGAAATTAGACAAGTCAAAAGACTACTACAATTACGAAATTTTAATAATTGTGAAAATTTTGCAGTCAAAGTTCGCAGCTTTGCGAGAAAAGTTTGCCGAAGGTGTTATTTATCGAAGAGATAATACAAATTGGCCACAGGGATCTTCTGATTGAACGCTTTTAGAAAGAAGAAAAGATCTATGACAGTTCTTTATGTTATCGATAACGTACGTCTGGAAATGTGCGAATTGGTTATAGGTTCTTTTTTTGTAATTATTGTACATATGTGCAATCGTAGGCGTGATTGCCATTTTAGTTAATATCGTTTTCCATTGTTAATTGTATGAAATACATAAAAAAATGAAAAATACAATGAAATAACCATTCAATGATTTTAATTAAAAATATAATTTTTATTTTTAACATCAATATTCAAAATTCTGTAGTATAGTTAAAATTAATAACACAGTTTCAGCCTTATATAACCGAAAAAATAGATATGTAGGGAATCCTAAAAAAAAACATAACTAAACTTGTAAAATGGCAATGGTGTATTTAACACGTGTGAAGTTCTTTATAAGCCTGCATTTAAAGTTATCTCTTAACATGAGCTTTTGATAAATTTGAAATTCAAAACTCAAAAGAGCTTTATCTTTATTTAAACAAAAATTACACCTGTTTTAAACATAACCACAATGACTTGTAATTTTTGTTTCGATTTAATTTGTACCTATTTTAAGATAATTGTTTAAAATATCAATAAGGTATACAATTTTAATTTTAAAAATTAAAAATAAAACCAAAATCAAAAATATAATATTCACCATTCATAAAAAAGTATGTAAATGCTAAGTGTTTACGCGTGCTATTTAATCATTTTTAAATTTTATGATTTCCGATTAATATACAGGTTATAGGCACAATTTTATAGTTAGAAAATTATCCGTCACCTTTTATCAGTTCATATAATTTCTTGCATGATTAGACAAAATTAAAAAAAGCCAACTAATAGGTACATACCTACATATATATATTTCTAATGAAATTTAAATGTTCACTTATGAATCATTACGAAATTCCCCATATTTTGACGCTTTTAAAGAACTTTCGACTCTTATCTTGAATTTCAAATCGAATAAAAACAACTTGTTGATTTAAAAATAATAAAAATAAAGAATTACAAGTACAAATTCGTGTGTACGTAAATTTTGTAGGTGCCCTATTTATATAAGGTTCTATAAATTAAAGTCAATTGATTTATTTTTACCGGCTATAATATATAATTGATGATGTCGCGACCGTAGCCAAGATAATATTTCTTAGGGGATTGAAAGATAAGTCCTCAGTAGAAGATCATCTTTTTTTAGATTTTTAAATAATAGTTAAAAATATTTCATATTAAACTTCAAGGTATAAAAATTAAAACAATGAAATTGCAATAATATCAACTATCATGTGTATTTCTTTATTAGGAACACAAGAATAAAAAATTGGCCTTGAGCCTCTTATCTTTATCTTTTGACTGTAGACTAATGTCATACCAAAAATACATGGTTGTATTACTGGTTCTTTTTATTAAAATATGTAATATGTTTCATTCGACAGACAGAGAAAAGAAAAGATAATTCATGAGAATCAAAAAGAACAAACATTAAAAGTTAAAAATTAAGACATTTAAATGAAAAAAATGTAGTTTAAAAATAACACTGCTCATAAATAGAATGTTTTCTTATTTCATCATCAGTTAAAACAATAAACAAATATTGTTTCTATATAATTAAACCTTTCTTTAGGTACTGTCACTTTCAATTAGTAGAAAATCGAACGTTCTTTTGTTTTTCAGTATCGATTTATAAACAAAACGTTTAAACATTATGTATTTTCTCTCGACATCCATTTAAGTAACGGTGTCATATTGATAAGATAATGATATCTGTGATTCAATACTCTAAGAACTCTCTCTAAAGACATTCAGTCTTCAGAAATTGTTTGCCAAAATAAACACCTCACATATAATTATCTATTGAAAACGTCATCGGGCAAAAACAGACTTCATTATATTTAAGTTATAGTAATTCTACTTTTGAAGGTCACGGAAATAAACAAAAAGTGAACACAAAGGAAATTTGAAGCATTTAGTTCAGATTGGAATTTGTGAATCTTGTTTAAAGTTCAAAATGGTCCAGCCTTGATTAATTGTTCATCGGATTTTCTACTCATTGAGGAGATGTCTCTGCATTGTCTAATCATACAATTAACAAAAGGTTCTGCCCAAACCAAAATTTGTACGTGCTTAATTTTTTTTTATTTTAAAATAAAGAATACACAAATAAATTCCTTGGCACCAAGCTCCGAATTCAATTGGGCCAGTATTTTTATGTAAAAATATCAATATTTGGAGGCATTTGGAAAACATAAAAACTACTTTTGAAAAGAACCACAACTTTGACTTGAAAGGTTGGATCGTGATGATTTTATATCCATTGGAAAAACACTACTTTTATCATGATTTGAATCCTTAAAATAAAATTCAAGAAAATATTTGCATGAAATAAATATTCCCACTTCGTCTGCCCAGTTTTTTTAACAAAGAATTATATAAGTTTTAAGATGGTAAAATTATTATATTTTAAACGTATAGAACTTCTTGGCAACATTTTTTTAATTGTCGGTCATTTTTTCAGCAGTGAAGTGATTTATTTTTATTTCGGTATTGCATTTTAGCCACAGGATTACCTATAAAAAGCCGTAGATTCGGTATGGGTCGAAAACAAGATAACCGTTGATCCAAATTTTTATAAGCGAATTTTGTTCGCGAAGTTCACTTTTTGTTGAATAGATACGTTATAAAACAAAACTGCTGTATTTGGAGTATTAATAATTCTCAACTGTCACATCCACAAAACTGTCAGTTTTGTTTGCTTTATCGGTGATGGAATAATGGTTCCGTACAGTCAATGGTGAACGCCATGAAGTCATGATTTCTTATGTTTGGTATCGGCATAGTTTCACGTTACGGACCCCTGAATTAGCTTCCAAAATCGTGCAATTTAACTTCGCTTGAATATTTTTGTGGAGATATGTCAAGTCGTAAGTTTACACTAATAAGTCCGAAATCATTGGCCCCAACATCCGCTGCGTTATTGCCGAAACACGGCCACAAATGTAAGAAAAATTAGTCGGAAATTGGGCCTCCAGATTAAACTACGTCCGACCCAGCCGTGGCGGTTATACTTCAGAAATAAAATTTGAATTTTAATGCCAGACAATTATCTTTCAAATACAGTACATTTCATGTCAATCATCTTTGTATAATTTCATTTCATAAAGCACCAGCCTTTATTAGCAAGTCTGTTAGCAGTTAATAAATGTTTGTTATCAAAAAGCGGGATTGATGTATACTCTTTTTCTATGAAACTATATTGATTTAGCTAAATTTGAAATTGATATTAAAAAAAGTACACTCCATTAATTAGTTTTTTAAGAAACTATCCTTTATGTATGTATATTATGTTGGAAAAAATTTGCTTAAAAAAGTTTTCTCATCTTTCAATTTCTTATGAGCTTTTGTTGCAAAAGAAGCGATGTTTTTCGCCAATCTCAAGATCAGTTATATCTCAAAACCAACACAACTTATTTCTATAAAACTTCACAATGCATTTTATTGATACTACAGATGCAAGTTTTGTCATCACTAAATCTCAAACATTTTATTCAAAGAAATTTTCTATGTAGCTCAAAATAAATTGTGTTTATAAAGACTGCAGTTGTTTTATATGAATCCATTATAAAAAATAAATTTCAATTTTTAAGTATTTTTAATTAGCAATTTTAAATTTTACATAAACTTAGGTAATGTTAAAATAAATGTATTTTAAATAAATTCTAAAAGCTCGCTTCAATATATGTTCAATATAATTCAAATGTTTATAAAAATCAACATTTTGCACACGCACCTGATGAAAACATTGTAGGTTCTTCACATTTCAATTCCAGTTTTTGAACACATACAAATTTGAATCATCATCAGTTTTTCAAGAAATCATATGTACAAATAAATTGATACACATTTCACTGTTTGTGTTCCAGGAAACTTTTTGGCAATACTGGTTATGTAAAGTCGTACCAAAGTACTATTTTTTGTCTATAACGTTGAATTGTGGAAACCAACAATAATAATCTTCAATATATTTTAACAACAGCGACAAAAATAATTTCTACATTATCATGATCAATTTCGTAGGAAACTTTGTTTTTGTCGTAAAAAAAAGAAAATATCAAATAATAATTCACGACGGCTTTTAGACTTTGACTGTACTAAAGATCAAAGTATTTTTTGTTTGCTCACTAAAAATTAAAAAGTGCCTTTATCAATTTGACTTAATCACTTGTCAATATAATACAATTTGAATTAATCCATTTTTGTTTGTTTTTTCAAAGGTTTAAAAAAAATAACATCCGATTCATTTATGTTTTAATTAAACATTTTAAAAATAGGTAGGTATATCAATTTTAAATGTAAGTCCGTATTGAAGATAGTAAAAAACGATTGTTTTTGAGTTGAAGTTGACAAATAAAAGTAATTAGGCCATCAACCTTTATATCTATCTGAATATCAACAACTACATATATTGCGATGTACAAACTGTCAATATTTTTGTCGGCAATAAATATGACTACATAAATACCTCCCTATAACTACGGCTTTGGTTGTTTTTGTTTATGTAGGTATCTACGTATGCCTACAAATATAGAAAAGCCTTATCAAACAAACAAACAAACAAGCAAGCAAAGTATTACTAGCCATCGGATGTCATCAATTGCGTTCGCGCTCTTTTCAATACATATTTCAATATTTTCATATTTACGATTTTATATTATTATTTAAATGTGCCTTATACTTAAGATATATGTAAGGAGTAAGGGTACTCTTTCATCATCATGCAGTAACATTTATTATCTATCTGGAGTAAAAATACACTCTAACGATCGATTGAGTAAATATTTGTAGATTGAATTCAAACCCGCGCGCTGCACCTTACTATAACTCAAAGAAAATTATCATCACATACAGTTACAAATTTACCACCTCAAATATTAAATATCTGATCGACAAAGACACTATGTAGGTACCTAATCAGAAAAGCATTGGCTGCAAGCAAGTACCTATGTATTGAAGAACACGTCCCTGGGTAAATATACAAACAAAATATTCTGATAAGAACGATCGTTGCGGACTTATAAGCATTTACAGGTGAAAGAAGTTTACCTGATTTTTCAATTAACAGGTGATAGAAAGGTGTAGCGATACAATGAGTAGATGAAAATTGCGTCGCAGTGTATCTAATCGGTTGATGCGGGGGAGGGGCAGGAGGGTGATAATATATCCTGTTTTAAAGTCACAACACTAATAATTATATGATTTGTTTTCTTGTTTCTTGTTACTATATACTTTTTTATTTTAATTTTCCACTAAATTTTTCATTTTTTGTATCATCACGTCATATTCATAAGATACAATTTTATTTTCTTATCTCTGTTTTTCTTTTTTTTGGTAGGTAATAACTTTTCCCGACGGCGAAATATCAAACTTATAAATTGAACACACGAATTAAAATTGCACAAAACAGGTTCTCATCAAAAATGATATCACACGAGTGTAATTTAATTAAATATCTATTCCTTTTCACTTCTTTTTTTTTAAGGCGATTTGATTTTATTTTTCTTTTATAATATGCAGATACGATGCATTAACTTTTTTTTTCTTCAGAAAACCGTTAAACTCTACGAGTGCGCAGTTACCGCAAGACTACGACAAGTTGCGCGAACAAAATCCAAAAAAGGGTTGCGCCACATCGTCGTCGCTACAACGATTCACAGTATCTCTTCACAGTGTTGTCTCACTCACAATTCAAAAGCCGATTAGAGCGAAAATATCTACAACACAACAAAAAAGTGGGTATCTTTGCGCGCACAAAAGTTTACGGCGAAAATATCTGTGGGATCACCTTAATGTTTATACCCACAAAAAACTGATCGTGCGCCTTACGAAAGAGAACAGAAAGCAATGAAAAAAAAGATACGACATTTTTTAAAGTCGTGTGAGGCTCTGTCCACAAAAAACAAACAAAAACGAGGCGAATTAAAAAAAGTATCTGCAGCGAACCGCATATGCGCAAGCCACAGCGCATATAGGAGTACAACTGAGACTGATCTTCAGGAATCATGATCGCGAGGCGAAAACACTTGTTGGAATTACTCTATGCCATACCTATCCCCACTTGTCGGTGCTAAGATTCGAATCGAAAAAAGTGCAGTTCTGTGACTGGTCGGAGCGGCTCTTTTTGACACCACAATATGGGAAATGTGGAGTAAGAGAAGCAACAAAAAACATGGGTCTCGCCCAATGGGAACAGGAATAAAAAGTTGGGGTTTTTGTTGTATGGTATGTGGGAGGGGGTGGATATACCAGTTTTTTCTTCAATCTTAAGCAGTGCTTACCGAGAGGGGAAACTTTTGGTTTATGGTAATTTAATTGGGTAGGTGTGGTATCAGGCGAAATCAGTCTCCAATGGAGGTATTGTGGATTTTCGATTTTATGTGTGCGGGAAAATTTGTGAGTGTGTTTGTAAGTTCTTTTATTGTTTTTGATTTCTGGAGGTTGATAGTATTACGTTATTCGCTCGATCTTGATGGATCTATGGTATAATTTAATTCGCCGTATATTATAGCTTGTTTGGTACTTGATCATTTTTTAAAGATTTGGAATATTTAATATTTGTGTAGTACAAAAAGTACATAAGTTATCATCTGTGCCTTTTTTTAAATTTTTTAAGGGTTATAAGCTTTAAAGCCATTTGCGATAGGTACTTATGTACTCTGCTATTGAAATATCGCGATACCATACATGGCAAAAATAGGGAGGACCTAAAGAAACCGACGGCAGATTATAAGACTTATTTTTGGTTTAGGGAGACAAGGAGTCTACAGCTCGGTTTTTCTTATTTTGTTTGTTTTGCAGGTGGTAAAAATGATTTCAAGGTCTTTCTATACGTGGAAGCCATCTTTTTTTCAGTTGTATTTTTCTGTGGATATAATGGAATTTATGTCCCACCTCCTGGAAAAACGCTAACATTTATTTGATGAAAAGAATTTTAGGAACATAATCATTCCACCACAATTCAACTTTTAATAATCAACTCTTACCTCAAATTCTTGATTTTGAATCAGGATATGCTTAATTGTAATCAGGAAATTTTTGTCTAATGACACAAATTTTTAAGTGATATCTATTATTGACCTATCAACAAATTCCAATGATTGATTTCAATGATGGATCCAATAATAGCAATAAATTGCTTCTTACTGCTTCTATTTCATGCAAGCAATAGAAAATGATACCAAATAACCATTCAAATATTTGCGTCTTCATGTCCACCATATCTTCACTTAATCATTCTTTAAGGATTTATTTCAATAGACTTTATCTTTTACATGGCCAAATAAAAAAAAGTATTAAGGTGTAAAATCACAAGATTTCTCTGACAAATTGTGATTTTCGTTGCTTGTCTGTCAAGTAGCCCCGTCATGTTCCAAATAAATATTGAGATGTCAACATTAATTTCTTCCTTTTCCAATCATAAGAAATTATCAATTATGCTCAGTATAGCTCAATTATTTTATTTTATAAGTTGCACACACAAGTCTCACACACAAAAACCAAAGGACACGATTAAGATGGAGAGACTTTCCAACAATCATTTTTGGATTCTTCAAACATTTCACTTAAGATCATTTTTCAACGAAAATCCGGTTTACTTCGAAGGATTTCAGAGACTGTGAGTGCAAAATATTCACCATTTTTTATTTAAAATTTAAACTTTTTTTATAGGAAAACAGAAAGATATACACTGGAAAAATACCCGTGTTTTTTTTGGCATTCTATAAGTAGTATATTAGAAAATTTCCAAGAAAACGCATTGGCAGTAGCCAGATTTTTGTATTTAAAAGTTGGTACACCTGAAAGAAGATTTGTCAGAATAACAATACAAAAAAGACACACATAGAAGAAAGTTTTGTGAAAATCACAAGTTGAAATTAACTTCAGCAAAACAAAAAATTACTAAAACTAATTAAATGTACAATTTTAAAGAAGAAATTGTAAGAAAACATCTGGAAATTGAGATTCTAAAAAATAGTTCATTCAACAATTGTAGCTTTGACATAAAATAAAAACTTCAAGAAGGGGTTTTGTTCGTAGACTACTACAGCATCATGTAGTGTTGAAGCGAGCTTGAAGCTCGTCTCAATAGTTAAAATGAACTTGATTTGACTCGATTCCGGTTGGGGATCGGAGTCGATTAAAAATATGTGAAGAAAAACCTTTGTGGAGGAGTTGGTTTTACAGATAATGCTTTATGGTCTGTTTATTTGGATGTTTGTGTACAAAAAACATTGTTTTGTTTTAATCAAATTAAAAAAAAAATTGCGGATGAAGTAGGTAGCATATTATTATATGATGCTGAACTATTCACTTTTTCATTGTTTACCACGATTCAAACTATCTCACTTGCACTTCATAAGAAACATCGAAACACCATTTGCATTGTAGGAGAGCTGTCAAACTTAATCATTTTTAAATCTTCTTGTGCGGTGGAAACACCAAAAAGATTTATTTAATCTTAATTGAGATAAACCTTTAGTGAAAACATAGCACAACTTAATTATCTTTTATGTTCTTGCAAAATAAGCCCAGTTAGTCCATTTCCATTAACAAAACTAAATAATATCAACAGTAACAGATTGATTTTTTTTCGCCAATGGAAAACACTTGATTCCAAATGCACATCACTGCATCGAGATACGAATGCAATACCAATCGTACCAACGTTTGAGAACGAAATCACATAAGATCCGTTCGAGACTCGTGTAAATGTCAAAAACCCATCCGTAGTGAGATTCTACATTAACTTTTATCGGAAGTATTCATATTACGGATATTGTTTTTGTTATTCGTGTAAAATTAATTATCCAACAAAACACGGGTAATAATTTATGTAAAGAAAGAGGATTATATGTATTTTTGATTTCTGTGTGTATATATACGAGTATATAATTTAATTTTCTTTAAATTCAAGATGTACGATTTTTTTAGCTTTAGATTTTAAAATAGTTATAGAATAGGGTCCTTGTTAAATTACTAAAATGTTACTTCCATTTTGCTCACTTTTCTAAAATGTTTGATTTTTACCTGAAAAGTATCGATTTTGGAAAAATTTTGTAAGCAAATCAAGTTATAATAATTTTTTTTCTCAATAATATATAAAAGTTGTTTTTAACCCTTTTTATGGAGCGAAACTTTTCTTGTCTTTAAATTACATCCGTGACGCAGCTTTATATTTTAGACATGAATTTTTACCAACTTTCTGACCGATCTCGTCAGTTTTTATAAATAATGTCAATGCTCAAAATATCTTTTCTTTGAAATATATAGGGTCCAGCAATAAAACCTTACGTATTTTTAGACGTTTATATTTAAAGCTATTTATAGATAAAATGGTATTCCAGGTAAAGATAGATAGCAGTCTACGTGCCGTTTTTAGTAATCATAATATATCAGTAATAGTGGTTCTGCGATTTTTACTCAGCGAGCATTTTGCATTCGATTTCAACTTGGACGACATGATCCTGTTCCGGATAGAAAAACAATTCAAGTTTGATTATCAAACTTTATAGCAACGAGTTCTGACATTTAAAGGCCCAAGTCTACACTCATGCCCAACATCTTTGGAAGCACTTAAGGAAGCAATCACTCAGGAAATGGCAGCCATTACACCACAAATGACTCAACGAGCAATGAAAAAATTCCTTCGTAAATGTATTAATAATAGAGGACAATATTTAACGGATATAATGTTAAAAACTAAGACATTTTTTTATTTAAAGTAAAATGGCATAATTTAAAAAAATCAATAAATTTTGTCTGTTAAATTGTTTATTTATTTGTCATTGCCTTTTGAAACATGGGAGATCTTTTTGCCGTACCCTATATATTTTCATAAAATTGCTAAATTATTGACACTTGAAAAAAAATGTTTTTTTGAACCAAAATCTTTTAGATTTAACTTTAAACTTCTGAATATAAATTTAAAAAAATTATTCAAATGTTAAATAAGGTTTTCCTTGTCGCGTTATCGTTTAATGTGTCCATAATCCTCAATACATCTTTTCTATTTTCACGGTCTAAGAACCTTAAACACAATTTAGGAAACGTTATCTATATACGAGACAAGGCTGCAAATTAAAGCTTTTCACGAAGATAACTACAAGCTAGACACCGAACATTGATGCTATACGAGACTATGGCGTTAACTATAGACAAAATTGATATTGCTCGATTTTGGCGAGACCTAGGCTTTCATTGATCATCCAAGAAAGTATTCCATTTTATCTCGCTCTTACTTATTTAAAAATAAAATACAAAACATTACTTCCCTTCCCCTTCTTCGAAAACTCTTATCTATCATACCAATCAAGAGCCCCTGTATTTCTAAGTCAAAGTCTCAGGTGTTTTGTTATAGCCACTCCTCTGGCATAAAAAAGTTATTAAATAACATACGCTTCAAAAAGCTTTTCGAACTACGTAATTTCTTTCTTCCAAAATCTTCTTCTAATCGTTATAACGCCTTCCAAGTCCAAAATCGTCTTTCCTTATATACTATACCAATAATTCTCCAACAGCCGTGCCAACAAGAGTTCGGTGTGCCTTGTACTATACATACACCAATCTCTGATATCTACCCAGTTGCCTCCCCCTTTTCCAAAAAACGTTTAATATAGGACTTGAACCTTACCAAATTCATGCTCCGCAAACCTGACTGTTTGACACAATAATTCTTTTTAACTCGCAGAAAATAACGAATCATGACCTTTCACTGTGACCCGACCCGTGAAAAGTTTATTTAAAATGTGACTACCCATGAAATCTAAATCTCTTTTCAGCAAATATGTGATTGCTTCAACATGGGAAAAAAAAACCCTTTAAAGCAAACCCAATATAAAACGTATCAATAAATTTGTGCTTTCGATTAAAAATTTCAAAGTTTTAAGTCTTGAGTCTTGAGCATCGGACGCCTAATTATGATATTAGCTAAAAAGTAAACTCATTAACCAAATTCGTCAAACATTTTTGTATTGAACCCTTTTCTCTTCTCACCTCTTAACCATAGCATAACATACGAAGTTAAAAATAATCAAATACTTACATACCTTACAGTGTCCTACTTTTGGCCAAGTTTGCCATCGGCTTTCCTCAAACTATAACCATAATAATTTAACTTGAATATAAATTCTCTCTATGGTCTGATATCCCTTCTCCCCCTCCTGTACCTGCCTCAATCTCGTTTGCCTTTTTATGCAAACAATTAATTCTTATATTCTTTTTAATCTCCTTCCATAGAATCGATCAACGCGCATTCTTCGAATAATTTCATGAGCACTGAGCTGGGGCAATGGGCATGAGCAATCCTCAAATGGAAATCCTAAGTTCAGTGCACCTCGATAGCGCGGGAGCTTAGCAGCAGGCAGGCAAAATACTTCCATTTTCGATTGGAATTTATTTAAATTTCCATACCATCCGCATGCGCTTGATATGTCTTTGACAGGCTACAGGCTACAATCGTCGTCGTTTTTATTTAATATATAAATGGAAATGGTAAATGAGAAAGAACCCGTACTCACATCAGAAGCATCAGAGAGCACATTGATTCCATATGGGCACAGGCACAAGACCAGATTCCAGTTCGTCATTTGCGATCTTTGCATACAAATCCAGCTCAAGCATCCCATTTGGGTCATTAAAGGAGTCCGTCTCAGTCTCAGAAGGTATATATAGATTCTACGTTAACGTTTATAAGTTTAATAATACAAGAGCTCATGATGCAGTTGCAATTACTTCGAAGTGATGCCACCAGAGTTGAATAATTTCAGCTCCAAGGTGGGTTATGTTCATATATACTTGCAAGAATATCCAATCCATCCGCCTTACCTACCAAAGAACTGACGTAATGGTATTCCCCCGGAATTGTGAATTGTCTTGGACTTCGCCTCTCTTCCAACTCCACTTCCATGCACAGGCACACATTCGAGTACTGTCACTGTGACGTCCGTTCGAGACGATCGGAAGAAAGATCAAAGCCGGGGGTATTTTGTTTAATTGGACAATTTGGGTCTAAAAGATGCGAACAATACCCTTCGAGACTTCGGGCATATGGTTTACCTGTAGAATAGGTAGCTGTATAGGTATTGTCGTGTTTTGGCTTTTGAGGGCTCTCTAAGAGGGGGAATATACTAATTGTGCAATTGCGTCCAAGATATATTATGGACTTGGTTCGATATAGCCAAATCGTGGTTCATGCTAATTCCTCAGAGGTAGAAATTTACTCAGGCCTACGATGCAAGATGGTTCGGAAAGGATTATAAGAGATTAACAATAGAAATGTTTTGGTTTAATACCAACATATCTCCATATTTAGACATAATTATGTTGATGATGATGACGACGATGATTTTCAAAAAATTTGCTAAATTTTGCAAAGTGCAATGGATCAGCGGTCAGGCTAAGGATAAGGTTCAGGGTAATCGATGACAATTCGTCTTCAGATGACTTCGACTTGATGACGAGAAAATCCTACATTAAGTTTTATTCGTATTTTCACTTGAGTGAATACAGTTGCGTAGAAATAATTTTTTAAGTTGAAAACGTTTTGAAATTGTTAAAAATCCAATTGATTTGTTCAAAAGTGAAGGCTATTATATTTGTTTAATGTTTGTCCTTTACTTTAAGGCAGGACATTTATACAACTTTACAAATTTAAAACCTGACGCTGATATGGGGTCCAATAATAATTGTTCCAAATACAGCAGCACTGGATACCAAACTCGAAAAGTCTTCGTCTCATCTCTACTTTGACATAAGTAAACCAAGATGAGAAGATGTGTTACTCAAAGACATCCGTGATAGTTCTGTTACTACTTTTTTGTTTTATAGTGTACAAAAACGCTTTTCTTTTAAATTTTTAAGTTTATTGTTAAAATTGCTTATTAAATAATTTTAAGAAATAAGCTTAGTGTGAAAACCCTAAACATCCCAGAACGAAGTTACAAAGGGAAGCATTTTAGACATAACTTAAAACTAACGAAATAAAACATAGAATAGACAAGACGAATCTCGCAGTTATTCGAGAGCAAGACGATACTTATTGAGAGTTTGCAGAGAGGTATGGAAGCTTTGAAAAAAATGCTACACACTCATTTTTTCTTTAAATGTTGACATTTAAAAACCTGTAAAAAGTTTTTTAAAAAATGTTGGTGAGGTACGAAAAATCACATCAGTCAAGTGTGTTCCATTTTTGTTATAACACTGCTGGAAACTTTGTTTGAAGTTATGCTTGAACGCCTTGAGTTACTGTCTCACTTAGGGCTTCGAGTGTACGTGGTTTAATTATGTATACTCGTGCTCGTGAGGTAGCCCTGTTAAAGTTAATCTCATGTGACAAATCCGGTGATCGAGGAGCCATTCTATATTTCCTCGAAATTTGATCAGATTTCATGAGACTGGTTTTCTTTAAAAAAAATTAAAGAAACCCTACAGTATTTAAGTTGATACGTGTCGTCTTCTCAATTCAAAAAAATAACGCAGCACCTGTTAGTAACGATATGTGTTGACAGTGACAGTCCGAACATTTTCACGAAAAAAGTACAGACCAATTATGAAGTTTCGACTAATGCCACACTAAGCAATGAATTATTACTGTGGAGAGGTCGTTCATAGAGCTCCAGTGGGCTTTCAGAGGCCCAGTAACGGAAGTTTTGTTTATTAACCACTTTTGACAGATTAAAGTGGACTTCGTCGCTCATTATCAAAACAGTGTCATCCGTCAAGATTCCCAAACCTAATCCGTCTGCCTAGTCGTTTTATTTTGAATATTTTCTGGAATTCTTACTATTCGATAGCTTCCTCAAAACTTAAACTTCATAAATGTATCAAACTTTGGAACACGACTTTGGCGTCAAATATTAAAATGATTTCTGTGTTTCAAACAAAAACAAACGCACGATGCGCAATTGACCACGGCTCCATAGTTACTCAAATCGCGTCTCGCAACGAATCGATACTACCTATACTCATACATAACAATACGGTTTCCCCCACCTCGCTTGAATCCGTTCCTTTCAAATCTTCCATAACTCGCTGGGCCCTGCATTTTACGATTTCTCCTGCTCTTCGTCTTGCCGTTATAGCCTTTAACCGTTAAACCCTACCCAAAGTGCTGCATCACCCTGTACCTTATTAGATTGATAATATTTGTTGAGGCTCTCAAATTAAAATGTGTACTACATTCCATATGAATACTTTAAAAATGCAACACCAGGTTTCATTGATAAGCTAAAGCAGCTTTTCAACAACATTCTTTCAACCAGCTTTATTCCCTCCTTGTTCAAAAAATCTGTTATTTTTCCTATTCATAAGAAAGGTGATCCAAAAACCGTCGAAAATTATAGGGGAATATCATTTATGAATGTTATGGCTAAAATATTTTGCGGTGTTTTAGTGAACAGAATAAAAAATAACAGCATTTAAACTGACTTTCAAGCGGGTTTCAGGAAAACTATTGTACTGTGGATCAGATATTTGTTTTAACGTCAATTGTCAAAGCATTCCAATCCAGAAATAAGAAGATTTACGCTTTTTTTGTTGATTTTAAAGCAGCTTTCGATCTTGTGAACAGAAATGCACTTTTTTAAACTCTCTCAACTCGGAATCTCTTCAAAACTTTTAAATGTATTATGAAATATGTTTACTTGTACATAAGCAGCGGTTTGGGATGGATCTACGTTGGTGTTTAACAAGGATGCCCTTTGAGTGCTTTGCTGTTTGCGTTGTTCGATATTGGCAAATATCTTTCTGGTGGGATTCGGCTAGCTGACACTACAATCAATATTCAACTCTATGCAGATGGTCTATTGATCCTTTCAAAGTCATGAATCGGTTGTCAACATATTGCAACACATGGGGACTTGCAATAAATATTGAAAAATCTAAAATCATGGTATTTACAAGATCTTCTCACAGTTTGGTTAGATATGGTTGGTTCTTCAATGGCCATCGTCTTAAAATCACAAAAGATTACAATTATTTGGGCGTGAAATTGAACAAAACGATGGATTTCAAAAATCATCTCATTGAAAAGTCGATTACTTCGCAAAGCTTGCTAAATATGACATGGAAAAATATTTTCTCAAACCGAAATGTATTGCTGTCAGCTAAATACAAAATATTTGAATGTGTTGTTAAAACATCTCTTTGTTACGCGGCACAAGTTTAGGGAACAGATGAATTTGAAGCAATAGAAAAGCTCCAAAGAAATTTTTTAACCTGTCAAATGGAACACCTAACTAAACCATTTATTTAGAAACGGGGATTGCAAAACTGTTTATCAACACCCATAAGATGCAGGCCAACTACATCTATAAAGTTGCTTCACATTCAGATGCTCGTTTGACAAAGAAAATGCTCGTTTATGAAATGCAGAATAAGGACTCGTGGGTTGTAAAATAGCAAACTATTGGCGATAGCTGTGGAAAAGTTATCCAATTTGATTTGAATAACTTGACTACTAAAGGAGCAGCTTTACAAGATAATTCAAAAACACGAAGACTTTGTTCGAGAAAAATTAGTAGCAGAGGCTGAGCAATCTGAGAGCAAAATAATTTATTCACAGCTAAATCATAACCTTTTAAACAATAATTATTTTGAAAACTCATTCATCTATAAAGAAATATCGTTAATATTTAAATCCAGATGTGAGCTCTTAACCTTAAATGGCAGTCCATACAACGGAAATTTCCAGCTGTACTCTATGCAACATGAAAGCAAAAGAAGACTGCTTCCATTTTGTAAGCATTTGCCCAGTGTTAAGACACCAAAGACTAATATTTTTCCATAAAAAGCGGTTTTACAATGCAAGCAACAATAGAATTATTAAATGGTGTCAATTGGAAATTATTGTACTGTTTTTTAAATTCAATTTATAAGTACAGAAATCTTTTAATGAATGAATTTATTTAAAACAATTCATTTAAATTTTAAAATATAAACTAAAATCGCTTTATATAATTTGCCAACTGAGCTGACGGCTATGCCAAGGCTTTATAAAATTCGTTATGTTTATTCAAACTGTTTTAAAATATTTATAAATTAAGGAATTACTTACTTACATTGAAACCTAGAGCTGCCAAAACATCATACCATAATTAATGATATTTTTTTGAATTTAAAGACTTCCTGTTCTTTTTGGAAATTGGCTTTTTAAAGTCAAGGACAGCGCCTGTGTTTTTAGGAGTGAGGAAGTAATTAATGAGGCAATTACACAACAATTTAGAATACAAAAAAAAACTTTAGCAAGAACGTCCTTTTCTTTCAAAGCATCTTGCATCATCTTCCCATATTTCTATAGACATCATTCTTCGATTAGAAACATCATGACCAATGACGTTGACGACTCGACGACCACGATGATGATCAATACTGAACGAGTTCATATAGAAGTATAGTAGAATGGTTATACTTCTCGTGGGATCTAAATATACAGCTTATGATCGATTACACAAACCAGGTTTCATCTGCTGCAGCAGAAGCATCACCGTACCGGCCCGGTCTTTAGTCTGGTCTTAAAAAAGTGTAGAGAACAGATGAATGAATGCGGGATGTAGATGGATTGACGATGGGAAATTATTTTGACTTCTGTGCCGATGATTGTGGGAAGATTATACCTCAACAACTTGTATTTAGCTCATATTCATCTGTATATACGTCTTGAAATGATGTCTTGAGTTGGTCTAAGTATAGTAGCTGCTTCCTTGTGACTAATTAATAAGATCTGTGCCTTAATGGACATGAGGCTTACAATATATGAACATATTTGAGACACAAGTACGATGGTGAATTGTCGGAATTACAGACTCCCTCCTGTTTTCCTACATCACACATATGTCTATATTATGACCATCATTATGATCACGATGACGATGGGTTATTTCATCAGGCTGAGGCAGGAGAGGAGAAGAACTGCGTTTTTTTTGTATTCCTATATTCGCACAATAATTACCGTTTAACAAATCGTTAACTTTAAACGGAATACTTCTTCTTGTTAAAGACAGACGACAATCAACTGACTATACGCACGATAATTATTAGCAATTAGAGGAATTTCACCGTGTCAAATGTCTTCAGCTTGATGAAAGAAACATCAAGGATTAAGTTAAACAGAAATGCTTAAATAATAAGGTTTATCAAAACAAAAATCACGAAACCCCTTCCACAGCCGCAGAATTAATTTAATTTCAATCATATTTTGATTATTTCCTTTTTCCAAAGTGCTTGTTCGATTTTAAACAATTCCTTTGCAGATCTCTTCTGTATATCTATTAAAGATTTTCTTGCTACAGACTGTCAATTGTTTCATGTTTTTGAACCTATTCTAATATTCCAATAAAACTATCTCAGAACAGAAACCAAGTGAATTCGTGTATTAATTTTTAAAAACATATCAGTTGACATTCCAAAAATACTGATATTGAAAAGCTTATGTATTATAGTCTCGTGCCTTATTAAATATCTAAGAAATACAATTTTAACCTAGGATATGGGTAACCACAAGGCAGCCATTTTGGCCCTATACTTTTTATAGGATTTATCTACACAACGAGAAAGTGGAATGCTTTAACTTTAAGATTCGTGTGTACCTGTATCTCATTTTAAATCTTTTCCAATTTCTTAAGGCTTGAGCTGTGTTTAAACTTTTAACATTTAAAGGGTAATAATAACCCCTTGCATACCGGTAATTTGAAGCGTTCAAACAGAACTAACGACATCCGACCAGAGATCAGACAGATAATTAGTCTTCCTAATCGCCGTTTCTTCGGGCTCAGAAACCTTTTAGTATTGACAAGATCTTAATCATCCCAGTCCTGCTGTACGGGGTAAAATCTGGGAGTGAAAGGGGTCAGTTGTAGATATCATTAGTTTTAATCATTGAAATCAATCATTGAAATTGTTTTGACAGGTTGGTTATAGCTTAAATTGAAAATTTCTGTTATTCGGCACACATTTCTTGATTGGAATCAAGAATTTGGAGGTTGTAGTTGGTCATTGAAAAGTAAACTACAAGGTGGGACTACAAAGAAAATGGAACATTTTCAGCCGAACAGCAGTTCTGAAATCTGAAATTAAAAATAGCTAAACATCAAAACAAATTTTTTAATGATCAAAACCAATGATAGATTTATAACTCCTAAAATATTCAAATAAACATTCTCTTGCTTGGAATTGATTTTTGAGAATTGTGAAGGAGAAAATAAAAAGCTGAGCCTTACGGGCTTAAGCCGGGTCAAATAGCTGAACATATGGACATGGACGTTCTGTTAATTCAGGAAACACCAAAGGTGCTTTATTTTCTTCTCATTAATCCCCTTTTTTTTGTTTACTAGGCAATATTTAAAGGCGACTTTTTTCATGCAAAAAAAAATTTACAGGCAAAAAACTTCAGAGAAGAGTGCTCGTGAAATTCTCTTTTGGTTCAAACTTTCGAAGCTGTATACTTATAGTCAGAGCCAACATGATATGGAAGTTAAGCTTCATCTAAATTTGAGCTCCTGACTAGGCATGTTTTATGTTTTATGTATATCGTCGCAGATGAATAAGAGTCTTTGAGGATTTGAACGCAACGAATGGCATAAGATTAATTAATTTTAACTATTTACACCGTGCGGTACAGGAAGCAACATAAAGCGAAGAGACACCATAAAGACCGACACGTAGTAGTATGATGTATGTGGTCTCGAAGGTGGTGGCGGTACACCCATCATTATAAAAAGATCCTCTCTAAATGGAAATGGTGGCAAGTGAATTATTCTCTAATTGCAACAATGTGCACATTAAAAATATCCTATAGCTCTATGGTTAGATTAGGTATGGTTTGGTTTTGTAGGTGAGGCAGAACTCTCACATCAGACTATCCTCTTCGCATAAATACAGTGAGTAAAGCTACTGTTCTGTCTTCTGTATATACAAAGGTACCCATCTTAGGAGGCTTTCGGTCTATAGGAAAATTCTTCATTAGCTTAACTAATCTCAACCTGGCTCCGACGTAATAGTTCAAATTATTGACAGATTTCCATTAGTCATTAAAAAGAATACAATTTTAATGAAACTTTACACGCAAAAAAGTTTCTTTCCTCGTTTTTCAGTTTAAAGTTAACTTGAAGATTTAAATTGTATCTTTTTTATTTCTATAAATCTTTTAGGCAGTACAGTTTAAGAGGAGAGCGACGCGTTCGCGTGAGCTTACCATAGATATATGCACAATGCACCTGTGGGCGGTCTTTATGAGCGGTTTGCATTCCGGAAGTCTTAATGCGATTTTTTTATAATTTATATCTAACTGCTTAAGTCATTGTGCACATGCCCAGTGAATATAATAGAATATCGTGTTCGTGCGGTGATATATGAAGAAGTTGATTTTAATGTACCTTGACGCTGCCGCTGAGGCTGCTGCCGCTGCTGGCGTTGGCTGGCTGAAGCAGCGCTCAGCGGTATATGAAGCTAGTTGAAATTGTTTTGAAATGATCTGACATTTATGTTTGTTTATAAAAGAACCTATTTTGAATGTATTCAAAGACTCTTCTTCAAGACATTACAAAAAAACTAGCATTAGCAATATAGTCGATTAACGGGCTGAAAAGTTGTAAGATCATAGTCTAGAATATGAAGTTGCAAATTCTATAATAAATGGAATATAATTCAGCAGGCCTCAAAATTCAATTTCGAGGATTGCTTCCAAATTTTTGATCAATAGGTCATTTGTTTACTACTTTTTTTTGGCAATACTGGTTCTGACAGCTAACGCAAGTTTCATGAGCTTCTTCCGTTTTTTTAGTCCTTAAATGTGGAGTCAATTGGAATAAAACAAGACTGTCTTCTAGCTGTCTTTGAAAAATATTTCTCCTGTTCTTTCCTGGTGTTTCAATCAAAACTCCGATGCATACAGACAAAACGTCATACTAGCAAAAACTCCTTAAATGATAGACTGCATGAATAGTGTCGTCTTTGGAACTTCACACTAATAAATATAAAACAATAATATGGTCGATCATATGCCACGCTGGACAGGTATGGGGACTTCTTCAGTATGACGAGGTAGAAAAACTATTAAATTACTTCATCAAGAAAATGTTTCGAATAACAGAAGAAACTCCTATACAGTGTCCGGCAAAAATATCTCCCATATTTTAAAAGTGTACGCCGTGAAGTGTGTGCTGTGGCTCCATCTTTTTGGAACCAGACTTCTTTGTGGTCCCTAGTAAACTTATATAAGTTTGTTTGGAGGAAGGTCTCAATCATGTGACAGTAACGATCCGCATTAATTGTAAATTTTTCCCATTTTTTTCGTACGGGAATACGGATAAATTCCCCTACGACAAATGCACGATACTCACCGTGCCACGCCATTATCATTGGTAAAAACGGCACGTAGACCTCTATCTATCTTTACCCGGAAATGTCTTAAAATACGGGAGGTTTTTTTGCCAGACCCTGTACATGTTGTGATGTGCCTTGGGTTCAAAGGCTGAGGTAAGCTCGTCGGATCCAGAATCTAACTAAAGTAGGTACAGAAAAAACTTTAGTGTAAAGGTCTTTTTTTAATAAGAACTCTGATTCCACTTGTTTTGCAACTTAAAATAATAAAAATTGTAAATTAATTTCTTTGGTACGATATCGGTGTTTTACTATAGTATTTGATTAAAAGGGCTGATCTTCAGGTTGCTTATCACCTTACTAATTTTTTTTCGATGACTGGCTTTTCCTTATATCTCAGTTGCTTTGACAAGCGTTTCTTGGTTCATGATACTTATCCAATGCAGTTTATCAAGGACTTTTAACCGGCTTATCAACGACCTTTAATAGGCGTTTCAACGGCTTTTAACCGAGCGAGATCCCTTACCACTGCTGTGGGGGAGTTTAGGTTTTAGCTCTGGCACAACAATTAAGGCCAATTTTACCATTAATAATTCCATTGAAGTGGAGAACGATGTAATGCTTCATTACAATATATGCTACATTAAGGGGGTATTCTGGTCTAGAAATTAAAAAAAATCGATTTTTTTTTCTTTTCATATTTTCATAGTTTAACTATTTAAGAATATGTCTACTGGAGGATTTTCCCAAATTCAAATTATTTTCGGAGAAATAAGTATTTTGCTGAGCAGCCATCCAAATCGGTTGGGCTGCAACTAATAGAACAAAAGACATAATGGGGTACTTTAAACGCGTTTTTCTCAGAACTGTCTTTTTGAATCTGATACCCACGATTTCTCAGGTTCTGCCGAACCGATTTACTTGAAATTTTAAGAAAGTCTTCTTTAGGGACTTGTCTACGTCCGGAACTACGGCCATCCCCAAATTTTTATTTTAACTATTTTTAACAAATCGAAGAATGTTCAAAAAAATGGTAAATTTTTTGTATTTTTCTTTAGACAGCCGCCATTTTGTAAAAAAAAATGTTTGTAACTTTTCCGTAGTTCCAGACATTGCGACATTATTGTAGATTAATAATCTTTTTTAGTTTTTGATTTCAGATTTCTAGGAGAGTTAAAATCGTGGGTATGGTCACGCACCAAATTTTTGAGACGCACTACTCTATCAGCTGATAACTAACGGAATTTTTATTTTTTTTTTACTTTTTTATTTTTTTTGTATGCTTCTAATGTGAATAAATAATGTATAAAAAAATTGATGGTAAAATTGTAGCTTGCTTTTTTCTACAGCACTTCAAAAATTACATAAAATTCATGTCTCTAGACCAGAATACCCCCTTAAGAGGCTGGCGTTTCCCCATTCGATATCTCACCCAAATAAAACAAATAATGTCACTTGAAACCACCGGTTGCCCAACATCATTTCAACGAAAACTACCTCAGCAAAAATACCATTTTTTTTTCGTAATGGCCCAGCTGGGAAAGGGAATACTCTGAAACGTTCAACTAGTAGAGAGAAGTATGGAGATTTGGGATGAAGGTTTCCGTGAATTACTGTGCATCGAAAATGCAAGTTTCTCAAACTTTATAGAGTTGACCCAAGGAAGTCAGATATGAAGCATCTACAAACTTCTTCAATACAACCATTGTTTCAACAACTATTTTGACGATCGATACTCCATAGACACAATCTCTAAGATTTTCTTATTGACCGGCAGCTAAGCTTTCGTAGCAATAGCTTCACTTGTTATCTCACCGAATAGTGAAACAAATCTTTACATCGCTTTGTAGAAATAAATATTATTACACTTGATATTTCAAAGGAATTTGATAGAGTTTGACATCAAGCTCTCTTATCGAAAATGTGTGCATTTGGTATCCATGAGTCCCTTCTTTGTGGGGTTATAAATTACTTTTTGGATCGTTTAATTCAAATAATACTTTGGGAGTGAAGATCTGATATTTACAAAATAATATTTGGGCTGGTGCCCGAATAACGCACTTGGTTTTTTTGGCCAGAATTTAAGAGAATGCCCTAAAAATGCCTCATGTGTATCATTGTTTTATTGACATTGACACAAAAAATTCAACTGTAATACCCGTACTCCTGCTGAATGCTCATCAGTTTGCCATTGAGCCCAATTTCGGACGTAATGCAAAGTATAGGGATTCCCTCTTTAGCAGCACTACACGAATGTGGAATACTTAATCAGGATGTTTCCAACTTAATAAAATGGGCAGACATTCAATTCCAATGTGAATATATTTTCTTTTTAATCCTATCGTACTTTCCTAATTGCTCTCGATGTGTCTTACCATTATAAGAGTATTTATAACCCCTTCAGAGCGCGTACAATATAAAAAACGTCATATCTCACAATCACAATCACACTAAAATATCACTCAATTTCTCTGACTATTCCGGTTCAGGTATGTGATTTAAATATAATATAGAATGGTCTTAAATAAAAATAAGTGATTTTAATTACAAAAATAATTATGATGATATGAAAATCTCACCTTAGGAGGTCTTTCTGATGCATTTAATTTTGTGCTTAGGTTATTTTGAAAGAACTTGTCTTCAGAAAATGCATAAGGAAAATAATTAATACTGAATTCCTCAGGAACATAATTTTCAACTCTCGGTTTTGTTTTGCACTAGGAAACTTAAAAAATATATCAAAATTGTTTTTTATTTCTTACTATGTAAAACAAAAATATTTATCTATAACTTCAAATTACATTAGCTTAAAAAACAATAATTTAAGAGTCACCATAACAGCTCCCACTCAAATTCTTTTACCACGTGCACTCGTTCATGCTCCATTCACAAATTGTTTATAGGTTGTAGATTTTGAGATAAATCTATCATCACCATTGAAAAGTAGCCATCCAGAATTGAAATGTAATTGAAAAGATACCCACGATGTTTCATAAATGCAAGTCACTCTACGTCTACCAGCATTTTACTGAAAAGAGTATACAAAAAAAAAGTGTTTGTAAATAAATTGAAAGTATAATTGAAATGTTTACACTTCGGATTGAAAAATTTAAATTAACGCAATCCAAATTCGGAAGCCGTTTAATGATTACTATGCATCTTTAAAGAAGGGTCAGTCGTCGTCATTCTAGAATGATGGTTACCTTCTTCCTTTATATTGTGGCTTCCCTCATGCGTTTTATAGGTAATTGTTGAAGTATGATAAGATCTCTGAAAATACAAACAAAACATTCAATTTAATGCTTCTACCTTCAACCTACCTTCTTGTACATTTATTTAGAAAATTGTGGTTATTTTTGAATAATTTTAATAATTTTGTTACAAGGTTATCTTCATCTACAAAGAACAAATAAAAGAAGTTTTCGAGCAAAGGTTCCTAACCGGAAAATTGTTTTTAAATTTGTATACTTTATATACATATGACTTCCATTTGTTTTGAAGTCAAATTTGAATAAGATTTACGTTAAAGGAGTTTTTCTGAGACTATATGTTCTTTTTTCTTATTTTCTGTTCCTTGATTGCGTCTATTTAACTGAATTTTCCAAACAGAGACTTCATTTTAAAATTGAGAAAAACGAAATTTTATTTGAGAGAACTCAATGGATGTCTATAAAATTGTCAACAAGGGCTATGACATTTATTACAATGAAGATATAAATTCAATTGCACAACAACGACTACACTTACAAGCTTACAGCACGCTAAGATCTACACTAAGTTATTCCATAATCTACAAACAAACCCCTTTCTTTCAGCTTCAATTTACCAAAACTTACTTCTCCATCTAGCTCGGTCCCTTGCTTTAAGGGACCTTCAAGTTGAGTGGGATCAATTTCCACTTGTGCACGTCACTTGCACGTCCGCGGTCTTGCTCTACTGCGTTGTTCTGTGGGCGTGATTTCGAAGAATTTTCCGGACCGGAGAATTTGTTTCCACGCGCTCTACGTGACCCAGCCATCTGAGTCGTTGGACTTGTATTATTTTGGCTAAGTAAACGTCACTGTTCACCCGGTATAGCTCGTCGTTCTCGCTGGTGTTGTTTTCTGCATTCAAAGTGAAGCCTAGGTAGACAAAGACCTTAACAACCTTAAAGTTAGGTTTTTCAATGATGACGTTTTGACCGAGAAGCCGGTCGGTGTCTTGATGCAAGTCCCGTTGACATCACGCTGAGTTCTTCCGATTATGTCTAAGTCATCAGTATATGCCAGTAATTGAAGACTTATACAATTATACAATTGGATAGTCTTGAGATTAAATAGATACATTGTCTTAGAATAAAATAGATTGTTGGCACATAGGGGGCCTAACTTTATATATTGGCTTAAGATTAAATTTAAATATTGTGGTGTTCTAAAAATAAAAGTAGGTTGACTTGGTTTTCCTCGGAGTGTTCCTTCCCGGTTGTCATTTGTTGGATTTTAGAGGGTTGTTGGCATATTTAGCCACGTGGGTGGGCCGACACGGGGTCAACGTAGAATGCAATGGCATCTTCGTTGTTGTCTTGGATTATATTATCATCCATAATGTCCATGACGCTGAGGTACCTGGGCTCTGGCAGTCGCTGTTGGGTTGTCTTCCTTCTTATTAGTTGGTTCGGGTGGCTTGATGAGTTACCTACTAGCTTGTTAGCCAAGAGTAGTAGGTAGTTGTACAATGTATTTATTCTCGCTTCAGAATAAATTCTGTCGTTTTTGAAGTGACGGTCCATCTGGGAGATTCAACTTTAAGTTTCTGCATATTGTCGCTTTTTGAGAACCTCTACCGACGGCAGTTGACGGCCTTCTGAAGCAAATGAGTTCCGACTTTGCTGCGATGATTTTAATACCCCATTTATGGTAAAAATCAAAGAGACGGTGGATGTGAGCTTCTACTTTCCTTACGGCTATATGTGGTGACATTGAGGAGCAGTAGGTCAAGTAATCATCTCGCAGTTGACAGGGGTAGGTTGGTCAGATGTCAGGATGCTGTACAGAAACGGGCCGAGCTTCGATCCTTGGGCAACTCCAGCCCTGATGTTCTTCATTGACGATGAGCATTTCTACAATTGTACATACAATTTTCTGGAAGAGAGAAAAGAAAAAAATATTCTTATAAGTGAGATTAGAAAGCCCAGCATGGGAATTTATGGATGAGGCCTTCAATCCATACGCTATCAAATGCTTTCTCAACGTCCAGAAGGCATCAAACGGTGACACGATGGCTATTAAGAGCTGTATTGATGTCGTGTTGAAACTTCATTAAAGGACGCAGTGTCGATTGTTTTTCCCGAAAATTAAACTGCATGTCAACTGTTTTCACAGAAGAATTTGTTCAGTTTCTTTAATATAAGTTCCTCCAGGAGTTTGCTGATGTTGCTCAGGAGAGATACGGGTCTGTAGTTAGAAATGTACTTCCGAATTCCTTTCTTGGGAATTTCCACTTTCCATTTTTGGGGAAAGTAGTCGTTATTGAGGCAGTTGTTGAAGACGATTGTCAGGAGAACAAACACTGTTTGCGGGAGACTCTTCAGGATGAAGTTAGAAACCCCATCCGGCCCTTTTGACTTCTTTGGTTTGCAGTGGTCTATCATTTCACATATTTCCTCTGTAGTGCTCAAGTATGGGTTATCCATTGGGTCATTTGCCAAGTTAGTTTCATTGAACATACTTCCCTATGAAGTGGGAGTCAGAATTTGTTGGATGGAATCTTCCACTTCGTCAATGAAAAGTGGGCTAGACGGAGGGTTCGGGATAAAGTTGCCTTCGAAGTGGTTGCCAAAGGCTTCTACTTTGTCAACCAACGATGTAATCTCAGTGATGTTGTCCATCATGACTTCCGGTAGTGGTTTATTTCTTCCTAGGCTTTGAAGGCGCCTGGTCCGGGTTTTATTTCTTGCAATCTCTTCTTGAGAGAGTTGTCATTATGGTGTCGAATAGAGTTCCGGAACATGATGTGAACGCATTCGAGTTCGCTTTTCACTGTCTGGTATTCCCGATTCACTGTATTTTTTAGCCTTTTCCTAAACCTTTGTTGGTGCGAATACAACTTTTTTACATATTCCGGGAGATGTTAGTACCTATCTTTGGCTGTCATGGGCACCTTTTGAACGTCAAGAGCGTTGCCAACTGTCGCTTTCAGAATTTCGATGGCACCATCGATGTCATTATTCTGGAGGTTATTGGACACATTTTTTCTCTAGTCTAAAGCCTTTGTTGACATCGAAAGGTTCGGTTAAGTTGTTTCCAAACTTTATGGAGCAGAGTAAATTCTCCGTGGTCATCGTGCCACAAACGGACGAATTTGGCAGGAATGCTCAAAGTAGACAGTTCGTCCCTGTAAATGCTGTAACAGGTGGGTGCCTATTTGATGTTCTTGATTTTTCTCCAGGAACTACAGTAATGTGAATATTTAATTGACTGTGGGCTTATTGTTGACGTTTTTTATTTTACGGCAGAGAATATTTTCCAACGATTTCAGGAGACTGATATTTTTTTAAAAATCGAAAATGATTCTTCAGTTTTCCAATAATCAAATGCGGCATTTCTAATTATAAAGGATGATCATTTTTGATAAAAATCGGCTTAATTTTGATCCATTTCAATGTTCTTAATATCTGCAAAATGTGTCTCCAACTTTTTCACCATTTTTGTAATGACTTTAAAAACCTTAAATGTGTTTCGTTTAGCTTTTAGTAAGTGCTCAATTTCTTCTTGTCAAATTTTAAATAAAGGGCTTATCAAAAGGAAACACTTATTGTTTAACTTTAAAGTTAATTTTGTATGCAAACTTCGTACAAGCAAAACTTACAAATTGAATTTAGAAAAAGATTCAAAAGATTCCATTTTTGGCAACATTTTAATTGAGAATTCTCTAATGGACCTAAAACTGGATCATTCTGAACTTACAAGTTAAAAATGATTTTTGGAAGCTTAGAGCGTAAGTTAGAGTTTAAATTTTGTATAGCTCCTTTCAAGAAGTTCTACGGAAGTGTTCAAAAAATTTTAAAATTAGATACTACTAAAAATTAACGCAAAGCAAACAAAAAAAGTTTTCTATAGCTTGGATCTACTATTGGCGTTTAATGAGGACAGTTTCCATTAAAAGGCTTCGCTAAACAGGTACATAACTACTACAAAACATTCTGCTACCACCGTTGTCAAGTTGTACAATGTACATATCACATGCAATGCAATCCAATGTAACTTGCAACATTGAATTTTTGTTATAATTATGAAAAATGTTATACCATTATGGGTGCAGAATACAAAATCTTATAGCTTACTTCATACATTTTAAGACCATATGTATTTCCTTTCAAAAGCATTTTCAATATAGAATACAAACAAAAAACACTTAACTATGAATAACTTGAGAGAAACATTGTTTAACGCTTTTCAAACAAACATTACAAAAAGATTGTTACAAAACTAACAGAAATGAATTTGAAATTGGAATAACCAATTACTTGCCCATCAAATGAAAATCAGTTAATCGTGGAAAATTGTGGATTATCCAGAGGTGGACTGGACACTAGCTATAGGCATGTTACTGGAGCTGGATGGTCGTGGAAGTGGGGAAGACAATGACTACGAGCGACGACGAGACGCACTATCATTCTTATTGGGATCCATAGGCTTGAGAGAGCCCCTCATGATGCTTTTTCTTATACTCGTATGTATCTATGCTAGGAGCACATTATTTGCCGAGATTCTTCGTGATTATTTTTATTATAATTGTGCGATTATTGTCGTGATGCAATTCTGGGCCAACAGCCACAGAATCAAACCCTCTTCACTATGCTCTGTTAGTGTTCTGATGGCATCGCAAACACACAAAACCAGTAGAAGAGGAAGCCCCTATAGGCTGTATAGTCGATCTTGTGACAAGAGAAGACGACAACGCAGCAACGACATCGCAGGAGGAGAGAATCCCACTGATTCTGGACATGGACCTGGACCACGATCATAGAACTCGTATACAACACAATCTCCTCTCATTGGGATATAGCGCTACGTCGCGTCGTCGGTCTTCGTACCGCTTTTGTTGTCAGCCCAAAAGCCGAACCGCTTTGGGCACACATTTATGCGTGCCGTGCATGTATGTGAGGTGACTGGTTCACATGATGTGAAGATCATGCTCGTCATCCTTGTGGCCACCCCACCCGTTTGCAACCGACGGACGTTGTTGTCCTATACTATATACCCATACTTTTAACACACGTCCCATCCCGTTCCCGATGGCGCAGCGGCGGCGGCCGGCGTACGCTTGGCGTACGGCTGCCCGTAACCATAAAATATTCAAGCAATTCCTTATTTGCTAAGGCATCAAGAATAACGATGTCACTTTGATATCGGCGTTTCCTTTGGTTTTGGTGTTTTGCAATTGGATCGATCTTTTGATCGCTACCGACAATTGAAATGAATAATTTTACAATGTTCGGCTGCCATCTTTGTGAGAGGGAGAATATAAGATCGAATTGACTTTGGGGGCTTTTACAGAAATACCATATAACCTTTGCTTTCCAATTGTTAAATCCAATGCAAAGGATAAGAGTCGTATATGTTATGTGATCTGCTGTACAGAGTATTGTGATTCAGGTATGATGTTGTTTTGCTTGTTAACTATATAAAGTGAAGTGGGTGTGGCATGTTTGAAGTGCGAAAATGCTTGTAGGACTTTTAAAATTTATTCAAGGAATGGTAGAAGTCAGACGCGTCACATATATAACACAGTGTAAAAGAACATAAATAAAAGTATTAACAATAGAAACATTGATATTTTGTATTCAAAGCACCAACCTAATGGTTTTTAAAATAATTTCGAATGTTAGAAAAGAAGAACAATAGCGTATACGTACTTTTTATTTATTTTTAAAGCTTGATGCCATACAAATTTAAAAAACAATTCTCCTTTTTGAAATGTATTAACTCCAATACTTTTCTGGTGAATTTTGTTATTCTTAATTAAATTCACACTTCAAAACTCTATCACTTCGTGTTTATGGGATATTACTTTTAACTATTCGCTAAGGGCACGTTACATTTTCGAAAAATATTCATAAGTTCTAAGATTTCACGTATCTCACAAAAATGTTGGAGAAACTCTAAACTATTTACGCTAAAAATGTTCAAAACAGAAAAAGGCAAAACAATATAGAGTCAAATGAAGACTTATAAATAATCACATCAATTACCGATGTCGTCTAGTTTCTTCGACATCTCTCGTTTTCTCTGTCCATAACTATTTCTATGCAAAGGTTTTGTAAAATATTTGTAAGACTTTTTAATGTACACAATGCTTCTCCGAATACTTATTTCTTTCCTTTTTAAAATCAGAAGCAAGACTTTGTTTATTTTCGAATGATGGTTTTTCAATCCAATGTTGCTGTTCCTGATGTTGTTCTTTATGTTCTTGCTCCGCAACTTCACCCGAAACTATCATCTGTTTTTTTTTTTTAAAATAAATAATAAATATCATAATAAATCAGAGAAGTGAAAACTGCGAACTTAATCCAGCCCCGCTTAACCTAAGTATCAGCTACAACCCAGTCGAGCCACCAATATTTATCTCTGTCAAGACGTTCAGTATTATAAGTATATTTTTCTGGTATGTTCATATAATATTCTTTTGTCAGTCACTCTTCTAAGATAAGCATGTTTGTCGAATTCGATAGGTAGCCATGTGTATCCACATATAAAAACCCTTCTGGAGGTATGTATCCACTCTCCAAAGTATTTCTAAAAAAAAATCTACTCTTTTTGTAGATTTTATTTTTATATGAAAAAACGGACTGTTGGATTTTTATATGAAAATTACTGAATATCGAAAACAATATTTTCTGTGAAATAAAATAAGTTTCAAGCCAATAGTTTTAAGTTTTGAAAAGCTATTTGAGCCGAAAGTAAATTTTTACCAAGTTTTAGTATTGTTTTTATTTTTAGAGTTTTATTTTTTGTAAAAAAAACTGTAAATTCGATTTTTTAAAAATTTTACCAACAATATTTCTTATGAGATAAAATTACTTTAAAGCCAATACTTAAAATTTTTAAAGAGATATTTGAGTCGAAAATCAATTTTTACCAACTTTTATACATTTTTTTTAGGTTTTTATTTTTTGTAAAAAAACTGTCAATTCGATTTTTTTCAAACTTTAACTGAATGTTGACAACAAGATTTTTTGAAAGATAAAAGTAAATTAAAGCCAATATCTCAAAGTTTTGAAAAGATATTTGAGTCGAAAATCAATTTTTTACCAACTTTTATATTTTTTTTTAGGTTTTTATTTTTTTATAAAAAAACTGTCAATTCGATTTTTTTCAAACTTTAACTGAATGTTGACAACAAGATTTTTTGAAAGATAAAAGTAAATAAAAGCCAATATCTCAAAGTTTTGAAGAGATATTTGAGTCGAAAATCAGTTTTTACCAACTTTTATAATTTTTTTTTTTAGGTTTTTATTTTATGTAAAAAAACTGTCAATTCGATTGTTTTCAAACTTTAACTGAATGTTGACAACAAGATTTTTTGAAAGACAAAAGTAAATAAAAGCCAATATCTCAAAGTTTTGAAAAGATATTTGAGTCGAAAATCAATTTTTACCAACTTTTATAAATTTTTTGTTTTTATTTTTTGTAAAAAAAACTGTCAATTCGATTTTTTTCAAACTTAAATTGTATGTTGACAACAAGATTTTTTGAAAGATAAAAGTAAATTAAAGCCAATATCTCAAAGTTTTGAAAAGATATTTGAGTCGAAAATCAATTTTTACCAACTTTTATAAATTTTTTTTTAGGTTTTTATTTTTTGTAAAAAAAACGGTCAATTCGATTTTTCTCAAAATTTTTCGGAATGTTGAAAACAATATTTCTTATAAGATAAAATAAAATTGAAGCCTTAATTTCAAGTTTTTGAAAAGATATTTGAATCGATATTGAATTTTTACGAACTTTGAGTAATGTTTTTTTTAGATTTTTATTTTTTATAAAAAAAACTGTCAATTAGATTTTTCTCAAAATTTTATCAGAAGTCAAAAACATTATTCTTCGTTGCACAAAATTGTTTTAGAGATAAAATCATATTTCAGTCGTAAAATTTTGGAGGTGACAAATTTTTTTTTTTCAGTTTTATTGATTTAAAAAAAAAAACCGTTATATTGATTTTTTTAAAAAATATACCTGTTTGGTATCACGTTACAATCTATTATATAAAATTTAATTCAAGTCTCTAGCGTTTTTGGTTCGTAAGATATTTAGGGTTAACCAAAATTTTCACCCTTTTTTCAAACTGCTATAGTAAAAAAACCACCCACGCAATTTTCTTGAGAGCCCTTGCTGCATCTTTCTGCCTTATTATCTGTATAACAAAATTTATTTGAAGTCCATATCTCTTCTGGTTCTTGAGCTATGGACGACGAAAAAAACGTCGCGAACGTACGGACGTACAAACGTACGTACACACGCACGCACAGACATCTTTCTAAAAATCTTTTATTTTGACTCTAGGGACCTTGAAACGTCGAGAAATGTCAAAATTTTCAATTTGACAAATCGGACCCATTACAATAACTTCCTATGGGAAGTTAATAAAGTGATTGTTAATGAAAAGGCAGTGTTCTCTATTAATATCTGCTTGTGATATAAGTAGTTGAGAAGACATTGGGATTTTCAGCTTCAAAATTCTGACAACGTTACGAAGCCTGTAAAACACTTATCTTTATTGGAAGTGATCACTTCTAAATTGACCATATTACTATTGGCGCTAGACACGCTTCAAGTATAATGGATTTCTGTCCTTTCCGAGAAGCTAACGTCGTAGTAGTAGACAAGGTAGTATTCTTCGACCTAAGTCAAAATAAGAAGATGCTGGCAGATACAAGATAAAACGTCAAACGGCTTCAAACGTAAGAGATCATATCTAACCAAACTCAAGGTTCTCAGCTGCCGACACAATGCATCGATAACCCAGTGGTAACATAGCCAGGAGTAAAATAAAAACAACGTCTCTGGCGTTCTGGGTTTCAAAAAGCCACCAACTATAAACCCCTTCCTTAACCAGGAATGTCGACGGGCAGGACAAGGTTCAGAAGCAGAAGTAGAAAATTCACAACAGCATAAACCTCGAACCGAAAACGCTAAAGACGAAAGTGGAACCATCATAGCAGAACCGCAGTCAATGCTGAGGATATAGAAGGATCACTTTTGCAGACTGTATAATGGCGACGATGAACCGAGTTCCGTTTATCAGTCGGGATTATCCACTCAATATAGACGACGAAAGCTAATATTCTTGTCTTCCCGACTTAGACGAAATAGAGGTTGCCATATGTATGTCGAAGTCTAACAAAGCGGTTCGAGCAAATAGCTTAAGAGCCGAGTTTTTCTAAGCAGCTGCAGATAATTTTGTTAGGAGCATGCACCAACTTTTCTGTAAAATATCGTTGCAAGAAAGCATGCAAAATGAATGAAACCTCATTATTTTTTTCCCGGTCCGATACTGGAAAAAAGATACCCTCTAAGCTGCACTCATCATAGAGAAATTGGTCTCCTTAAGATCTTTTACCGTAATATATGAAGTATATCATCCGCTTAGGCTTTGTTTGTTTAAGTTCGAAAAACATTAAAAAAGTGACAAAATCTATTGGCTTAGATTTTTTTTTGTTTTACTGTTAATTTTCAAATTTATTCATACATTCTTAGTTTTTCTTAGTTATTTATTTTTCCTTATTCAGAAATTACCTTAACAACAAAACTCTGCATACGTTCTTGTTTCCTTTGCAATTTTTTTAAACGTGTTGTCAATCGTGAAATCATTCCAACTGCTAAATCGTCACAATACAAAATTTCACTATGTTCGAAACTATTATTAGGTTTTTCAATTTCATTGTAAATAAGCATTTTCTTATGAAATGCTGAAATTCGGTCTAGAAACATTAGCAGTTTCTCCTCCATTTCGTCTAATTCTTCGATTGATTTGATATTTTTTCCGGAATAAGACAATGATCGGCTTCTTGAACGAGACGTTTTAAGAACTCATGTTGGGCTAAACGGTCTGTTGAAATTTGGTGATGATGCTGATTCTGATGATGATGTGCAGTAATAGCAGAGTTTGATTCATCTTGGATCAATGATTCATTGTTTCCCATTATTCTTGAAGTTGCTTATGGTTTCCCTTGTTTTGAGTATTTAATAAAATTTATTTCGTGTACTAAGGATTTTGAAAATTACTGGTTTAATAATTTTTCAAGACTAAAGTTTGAAAAAGGACATAATGGCTTTTATATGAACCTGAGCATTTGAGGTTGGGTTATGCTAATTCAAAGCTATCCTCATATGATAAATCCTAATATCTTTCTAATTATCTTGCTTCTTGGAAAAAGTGCTCTTTAAGAGTTAAATTCATTTGTTCCCAACGTCAGGTACTAAATTTACTCAATACAAACTCAACTAACAAATTATGTATAAATATTTTATATACCTGAGTTTTATTGATTTACAAAATTTGTTCATGAATCGCAGAACTGGACAGAAAAAGACGTAAGATTTTTTTCCAATATTTGAAATTGAAAGTTTCAATGACTATTAAAAAATGTTGTTTAGTTTAAGACGACAAACTCTTAATATGAGTCCAATGGAATTTGACCTTTTATGACTTGACAGATAGTGGAACAAATCATATTTTGACGACCGTGTGAAATATATCAATCAAAAGTTAAATTTAAATGAAATTGATTTTTTAGAAAAAATTGTTCTGAAATTGGAAAATTCAACTTGTTTTCATCTACTAAAATTGTTTTTAAAAACGGAAAAGTTAATTTAAAGGATTTTGTGTTTCAAATCACGGCAAAATTGATGTTTTAAGTCTTGAATCAATGAGAATGTAAAATTGAAAAAAAAAAAGAAAATAAAATAGAGCTATTTTAACTCAAATGTTTTGTGTTTCAAATCATGTCAAAATTGTGTACATATATTTAAAGATTATAAAATCATTTGAAATTGTATTATTTATTATCTTTTTTATATATATTCAAGTTAATAAATTATTTATCTGTTATACTTGAAAATTGTTAAGAAAAATCAATAAAAAATACAGTTTTTATTTCTTATACTAACAAACAAAACAAAAACAAAAAACTTTCATAATGTTAAACTATTTTTAACTGAAATGTCTATCAGGCAGACGGCAACAACGCCATGTCCTTATATTCGTAGCTTTAAATTATTGTAATTTTATTGTCGAAATAAAGAATTTTATCGAATCTAATTTAATCTAATCCTGCGACACATACAATGATGGTGATTGCTACCGAGAAAACTAACAACAATTATTTAGAAGTGGCTTTATCATTGGGCCCGGACTTAGGCAACGAGTCTTGAGCATCAACGAGGGCCTTATGACCATTACAAACATTGCAAAATTGGTCAAGGCTTCCGTTGTATGGTTTTCCACTTAAATGTAGAAGTTCGCATCTTGATTTAAAAATTAAGAAAATATCTTTATAGGAGAAAGAATCTTGGAAGTAGTTCTTGTCACACAAGTTATAATTAAGCTTGCAGAGTAGTTTGCTCTCCGATAGGCAGGCATTTTCAATTATCTGATTTTGGTCAGATTCTTCAAGTTTTTGGATGATTTCGTAGAACTTCGTTTTTATCTGAACAATATTTTTGAGATTGATCTGCACAACTTCTTCACACGAAGCAGTAATGTTTTCCCATGTCCTCATCCACCAGTTCTTATTCCAAATTTTGTAGAGCATCATTGTCTTACATAACCGAAAAAGTTTGGGCAGGCCTGTTTCCAAATAAATTGAATAGTTTGGTGTTGTTAAGGAAATATTGAATATTTTCTTTACGAAATTTCTTTGAAACGTTTCAATTTCTTTGTAGTTTTGCATACCCTATATTTAAGCTGCATAACAGGACCCTTGCTGCTGAGCTCTTTTATTCCAATCCGATTTGAAATCTTTGTGTCCCTTCAAAAAAAACTCTTTTAGTTATGTTTTAAAAACATGGTTTTTGCTTGTTCTTGGTAGAGATTTTAGGAGATTCTTTTGATACATTTTTAACCACTTTTTCGAAGATTTTGGGTCATAACTTTAATACTGTTGGTTCTTTATACTTCTAGAGTTCAGCTTCCAATTGCGTTTACAGCACTCATCTTGTTGCCTCGCCTTGTTAAAACAAAATATCAGCAACGTCATTATCTTCAATGTTCACGTTTTGGCTAAAAGGGAGAACGTAAAATCAAAAAATTCGGATCATTTGTAACATTTGTGCAAACAGTATCAATGAACTATTTTTGAATAAAAAGTTTTAACAATTTTACCGCGTTATTTGATTGCTATGGAAAAGTTCTTAAAATGTAGTGAAACTGTAACTGATAACTGATTTTAACAGGTGTCAAATGCAATCGCTACTTTTTGGTTATTTATTAGTTATGGATATTAATTGTGGTAAACATTGCTCTGGACAACTTAGAATTGCATAAGCCTTTACTTTAGGAAACTCCGTGCTGAAAATGTCCTTCATTTTACTATTTATATAGCCTCCGTGGCGCAATCGGTTAGCGCGTTCGGCTGTTAACCGAAAGGTTGGTGGTTCGAGTCCACCCGGGGGCGAATATTTTTTGATGCGAATATATTGTTTTCTTTAAATAAAAAGTAGGTATATTATTTAAAATAAAAGATTGGTCAAAGAATTAAGCGTTAGACTCTACATTAATGCAGCAGAGGAGAACGGATTGTGAATTTTGGAAGATAAACAAAATTAAGGGAAAATGTGGAAACTTAAAGAAACATTATTCTCGATACTCTTCATTTTATTTGGTGGTGTTCGAGCATTGAGAAGGAAAAATAGGAGTCTATTAATATCCCCAAAATACCGTCTTTATTGTCGAGATAAAGTGTTATTTTTTTTAAAACGTGAGGATATTAATTTATTATCAATAATAAATACTCGTATATGTTTTGTTTACGAATGCTTTTAGTCGAAAATAATTAACAAATAAGTTTGATCAGAAATGTTTCAGCAATTTAAAATCTTAGGATATTATTTGTAACTGTTTCTTGGCTGTGAACTTCAAATTCCGAACCGTAGTGTTCTATTAAGCCAATGAAGAGTTTTTAAAGTATGAGAATCTTTGAATGACATAGAAATTCTTGAAATAAATCCCAAAACATGGAGTTAGCTTTTGAAATAACATTATCAATTTGGAGAGAAAAATGCATATTCGAGTCAAAAATCACACCAAGATCCTTTTGATTTGTTACCCTCATATCGGATCCTTTATTTTAGAAAAATTAAAATTTAAACCATTTATGAAAAACCGCTTGGTAATATTATTAATATCCAATTAAATTTAACTACCATCTAATGAAGAACTTACAGAACTAAAAATCTTGAGATCAAAAGCATATAAAAGACATCTGAAACTTTTAATACAATTCGGTAAATCATTTATAAAAAAAAATTAAAAAGAGTGGACCAAGATGACTTCCTTGTGGTACACCGGAAAAATTTGTTATTTCATTGGAAAGCATATCACCAATTTTAACATATTGTCTCTTGCAACTAAATACCTTTCGATTTATTTGAGAAATTTGAGTGGAAGCCAAGAAATCCAATTTTTTCAAAAAACATTATGTTATATCCGATCAAACGCCTTGGAAAAATCGGTGTAAATTACATCCACTTTAAACAATCAAGACAGTAATTTGTAGAAATTGCTAAATTTGTTGCAGTAGACTCATAAAGCTATGCTTATGCAGGGAAATATGGTTTTGAACTAAACTATAAAGTTTAATTTTAACAATTGCTCCAAATAATTTGGGGATAAACTGAGCTTAGCAATAGTTTTATAATTTTCCACAGATGATTTAGATCCAGATTTATGGAAAGGAGTTATAAGAGAATGTTTCCTTGTACCTAAAAATATTCCTTGTTTCAAGGACAAATTAAAAATAAAGCAAAGTGGGACTTTTATATTTACAAAATTTCGAAACTTAAGGTGGAATATTATCCGGTGGGCCAGATAAACTGTAATCAAGCGACGATAAGGCATCTTATACATCAACTGTCGATAAAGAAAGGTCACCAACATTAACGTTAGAATTAAAACTTAGTGTTTCATTATAATCTAAACAAAAATCAGAAAAGTTCGATTATAGAAATAAAGAAAAGTTATTAGAAATATATTCTAAATTTTCAAAAAAAATACCATTGTTAGAAATACTGGAAGAATTCCAATTGATTTTCTTTTAGTATTTAGAAACGACCAAAAACACTCCGAATTAGTTTTTATTTTCGACTCAGAGACCAAATATATTGTTTATATGTAAACCTTTTTAAGAATTTGTGGTCTTTCCTAGATCTAATACATTTTTCACTTAAAGAATCCGAAATCTTAATCTTTCTACGAAGTTTAGCTACGGCATTTTTTAACCTAAACAAACTTTTATTAAACCAAATTGGTCTTTTTGTATTTTTGAATTTGAATGAACGGAATTAGCAATAGTATCATCTAACATGTTCTGAAACTAACAAAAGCCATCTCTAAATTACTGTAATTATTTTTCCACACTTTCCCAAACTTACACTGTACATTTCAAGATACAGATTTTTTGTTCTGTCGTGACAAAAAAACACCAGAGAAAGGCTTTAAAAGATATAAATTAAAGTAGTAATTTGAAGCTTATTTAAAAAAAAGTCATAGTGACCCAATACTTGCAACTTTGTGTTACATTCTGGATTTAATTATTTTTCTGTAGCGAAATGAATTAACATCTATAAAATTACTTTTTCACATAGTGTTTTCACTTGATGTTAACCCTAACATTAAAAAAGTAATTTCAAAATTCTAAATCGTGGAATCGTAAAAAAAATTATAATCCTTTAATCACCTATCGCCCCACGCGGAAATCGTAAAGAACTAAACAGACTTTATACGGATGTACATTTATAGTAGGGATTCACCTTTTCTTCATCAAGAAGACGATATCAATCCTAAAAGCCTACCTATAAATCTCAGCGCTTTCGCCATGTTTGTTGTTCTAACATCTCAAATGTCATTGTTTCAAAAATAAAAAGATATCGTTAATTAGATTTACACATTGTCTCAAGGGAACTTGAGAGTGCACATAGTCTTGTAAAGAAGTGTTTCTCTTATTTGTTACTGTTGTCTCAGTTATATGGTTGACAACACAAATCAAATGCTTTTTGACAGACTGCCCCAAGGTGTGTGCAACTGCGCACTGCTAAACTTACGACTGCCAAATAATAAACACACCACAATTACTTCCCGTAAGGTATATCTGTGCGACCACAGCGGTGGTTGCGGGTATATCGGTATATTTAGTGCCCCTCGGGGCAGTTTAAAATATTTTTTTGATTTATGGGCAATTTAATAAAGTTTTCTTCATAGTTTTGCCCACTCTAGGTGAGGAGTTAAAGTACCTTCCACACAGACTGAGTGCGCATTTGTTTTTTTTTTTCATTTCAGAACACGCTAAAGTCTCATTTGTAATGCCTAATGCGTGTTGCAAGTGCACTTGTGCCTAAACACCAAGTCCACCAAGTATAGGTATAAACTGGGGGCTTTGCGGCTTTTTGACTGCGATTGCCACTGACAATGAGATTGGAGACTGAGACTGGGGCATCATCATCACTTATGAATTCATGTAGTCATTTTATTTAAACTGCACACTCTTTTATAGTTGATTATTTTACATTATGCGTGATAATAATTAAGAAGGCAATGAATCTAGGATATTACAATAGTTTTTCGGACGCATAAATTTCATTTAAATGGGGCGGGAGTGTTCGAAGTAAATAATCCAGAAAAAATAACTGCAGATATAAATTTATTTAATGTGCCACTATTGTCTATTCAATTACGATTAGAAGTGCGAGTGCGAATAAACTGTTTTCTTTATCTTTTGTTGTGGTGGCGGTATCGGTGTGGCGCAATGGCAGTGGCAGCGGCAGCGGCAGCGTCCAGCATTGGCATCGGCTTTGGCTTTGGTATCGGCATCAGTCTCTTGTTTTGTTTTCATAATTTTTATTTTCGCACTAAACTCACGAGATGGGGCGTAACCTGCGGAAAACGGAAGATTTAATTAGATTTTATCTTCTTTCACGGCTTACAAAAGAGATTTTTATGATACATAATTTTTGTGCGTATTGTTTTGCACCTAAAAATTAAAATTATGCACTGAATAAGGAAGTAAGATTAATTTAAGATAAAAGTGACTTAATATCCATCATAAACCTCCGAATTTTGAGTCATCACAATTATAAGAACAACAAGTTCTTTAGAGGCAATATCTTTTATGTTTGGACTTTTTTTGGAAGTGTTGTCGTATATTTAGTTTGTTAAGAAGCTCACCTTTGAAGTTTAATTTATTTCAATCCTGACTCATTTGGCGCATTGCTTACAAATTTTGAGAAAAAATTCTTTTTTTTTAAGGTTTTTGTTTTCGTAAAAATTAAATTTTTTCGCCGTATTTAGAAATCAGTGTCAGGGAGTCTTAGTTCTTCGAAGAATTATTTCGTTTTAACATAACATAAGGTCTCGATTAACAAATTTGATTCCACAATCAATTTACAAGCTACAAACAAATAACTGATACTTATAATATATGTAATATCAGGTTCGTCTATCAGCTCTTTTATTTTAACAACGTGTTTTCTGTTTGCCGCTTTTGTAAATAAGATATATACTGAAGATTAATTTAACGACACAAAAACATAATCCATAAAATGTGCTTGTTAGTGAATTTAAGTAAAAACAGCTCAGTATTGAGTTTATTACAATTGAAGTCGGACTAATGTAATAACTGAATTCAAAATCTTGGCTACTCGTCTACTTGTAGGAATATGGTCAAATAATATGGAAGTTAGAAGCATTCTTACATCCTTAAAATTTCATTGAAAAAAAAACACTTTCAAATGTTTTTAAACTTCTTTAATTACAAAAAAAAATTGAAGTTTCGATATGAGGAACAAAAATGTACACATAAATTGGTAATGGAAAAATAAAATTTTTAATTTGCAGTTATTAATATTTTGCCATTTGATTGTTGAAATTCACTCGAACAAAGGTGCAGATTTGCTGGTCACAGTTTGAGAACCTAATGTCGTCGAAAAACGGCTTCTCTGCTAGCAATAGCGAAACAAGTGGTAAAAATTGAGCTTTTGGGGCAACTTAATGGAAACGAATCTGTATGCGTTACTCAAGAATAACAAAGAATGTGTATTGGTCTTTCAAGTTTAGTTAACACAATAACTCAAAATGTACGATAACTATCAACGACGACTGCTCTGCCAGTCCCGATGGTATTCCCCCGATAATATTCAAAAAGTGTAGTAATGCTTTAGTAGAATCCCTTAAAAACAGGCAAATTGTGCGGTGTAAAGAAGAAGTAATTGCTAACACCAATTTTCACGAAAGGTAACAGGGTGGATATAACAAACTACAGGTCCATTACAAAGCTTTCTTGCATTCCTAAATTGTTTGAACAAGTTGTTTGTGAAAGTGTAGCATTTTTTAGTAAAAATCTCATTTGCGAACAGCAACATGGTTTTGTTTTTGGTTACAAATCTCCTCACATTCTCAAACATATGATCAAACGCTTTAGAACAAGGTTATGAAGTTGACTGTGCATACTTAGCTTGAATCCAATCATACCTTGAAAAAAGATCCCACGATTTAAAATTTAGAAATTGTCATTCCGACAATCATGTTGTTCCCCAGAGAAGCCATCTTGGACCTTTTTTATTTATCCTGTCTATTAACGACGTAACAACATAATTTCATTCGCTTTGCCCTAAAAGGTTCCTTGGGATGATCCTTATGATCTGCCTCCCTATGAACATCGTATTCTGCTTCTTCAAATGTAATTTTATATAACTTAAACTGTTCATCAATAGATTTAAATTTAAATAAAGTGGGATTGAAATCATTGCTTAGAACCAGTTTTCCACTATCGTAAACGTTCTCATTTTATTTTTTATTCGGTAATAGTTAAATTATTATTAATTATGTTTTGCATTTTGTGCATGTATTAGGCTATCATTGTAATATTTTTTTGCTAACAACTAACACATGAACTTATTATAATGAGCCTCCGATCGTAGTTTACCGCATGCTATAAGCTTACTACTTTCTGAAAATTCTGAAGTGAAAAAAAAACCTCGTGTCGTATCTTCGCTGAGTCGGTCGTTGAAATTCATCAAAACTATCCGGATTATCATTAAAAAATCATTGTCAGCTAGTCATTTATGTCGCCCATTCCACCCTCTAAGTGTGACTATTTCTTGATGTTTTTAGTCTGGAAGTTTGGCTGTTATACGAGGAATGGATAACGCTGTTAAGGTATGGTTAGTTATTTCTTAGTCAAAGTTTTTGAAAATAAGTTTCCCCCACAGTGTTATTTTTCACAAAGAGCTGATCACAATTGTCCAACAAGATCTTGTGACCTAACACGTAAACACAATTTTCTTTGGAGACATATGAAAGATAAGGTCTACGCCAATGCTAAAAAATCGATTCCAAATATATGAAGTTCATGAAATTATCGAGGACATAAAATTGAACAATTTCTAGATGACTGCAAGCGGCCACGGTAGACGAGGAGGTCTTCCGGCTTATTATAAATATATATATAAAAACTTTTCCAATTAAAAATAATAAAAGTGTACTCAATATTTTTTTTAGCTAATTATACCTCAACCTAAAAAAGTCTTCTCTCAAAAATCTTTTTCTTGCGGAGAACGTAAAAACAGTCCATACCTAGGATGCGTCCTCAAAATGATAATAGACCAAAGTGTTATATAGAGTAAGAGAAACATAAGGACCCTGAAAGTATTGTCTTTACTTATGATCGAATTAATATGCTCCACGAAAAGGAACTCAGCAAGATCTTTAAAATTCTGAACGTGATGAACATTGCCTGATATTTGACTCATTGAGGTGTGGCTGATTCTTTTTGCACAAAAATACAACTCTGTCAATATCGTCTTGAAGTTGTAATCTATCGTTAAGGAATTCTATACAACATTCATCTGTATAGATTAAAATGTTACTGTAACGAACGCAAAGGGGTGAATAATTAATCGCTAAGATAAAGAGAAGAGGTCCTAAGGGACTACCCTGGAGTACTCTTGATTTTGCAATAAAAATGTTGGATAAAGAACAAGCTTTGATTCTATTATATGAATGGCAAAAGCTGGCATATTTGAAGGAAGAATTCCAAATATGGCACATCAACATCAATGTCTTTCAAAATTGGTATATTTTCAATACCATCCATCAAATAGATTTTCAAAAATCTGCTGAAAATCAGCTTTCCGAAGTCAATAGAATATGAACAGTCATGCGAGTGCATTACTATTTATTAGTGTAAGACCGTCAAAGCCAAGAAACTAAAAAACTTATCATTTTTTGAAAGCTCACGTGCTGTATGTAGACTAAATGTTTATGATTCTTATTCATTGCAACAAACAAATTTCTCTAAAAAATAGTAGAACAAGAATTACAATTTTTTTTTTATAAAATATCGCATAAATAAAATTTTGAAATTTTTAAAAAATCTTAATTGTAATTATTTTAATTTAAATTATAAAAATGTACTTTGTTTGTCATTTGACACAAAAATAACTTTCTGAGACACTTTTGCTTTTAACTATAGCAATTTTAATTAACCTCCATCATCAGCAGAGCAGCGATGCTCGCCAAGGGAATATTTAAACAATTTTAATTGACAACTTATTATACTATGCGTGCGGGATGAAAAAATTCAAAAACAAATATTTTCTCTGCCTCATTATATACGACAACACATATTATTTAAGAAATAAATAAAAAAAAAAAAATTAAAAAAAAACGAATGTAAAAATATCTTACCAAATATGCAAACCATACAAAAAGGCCATTTCGTATAAACTTTATTACTACAAACATACAATTGCAATTTATACATTACTTTGTGATAGCCATTTTGAGCAGCTGGCTGTAAGCTGCATACGATATTGTGTCAATATAAAATGGATATACAATAAATCTTTATAAATAAACCTGGGCATATAATAAAGGCTTAACTGACAGCAGCTAACAAACGAACCTGCAACGCAACGCAACACACAACGGAAGAACTGGACATATTTTTACTGCGGGAATTCCAATAGTGCAACCGATATTATCGATGAATCAATGTTGTATATTATTACGCGTAGTTTTTCGCAGATAATTGTATCGCACATTCATAAGCGACAAATTAATGTGCTTACATAGCTTTTCCATAGATGAGGCGACGACGAGCATATGACATTTTATTTTTACGATATAAGATCCAGTAGTTAAAAATAATATTTATTTTGATGCTACTTGTATATGGTCATTGAATATGATTTATGATTTTTTGTTTTCATATCTTGAGAATATGCGATGTGCATCGAAGTATCTTTACGTGAGAAGGAATTTATAGATATAACACCTCATATATCATATTTCACTTATAAGTGAGTAATGCTTTAATGATATCAAATAAAGTGTTGCCAAGTGCATCTACACACAGTAATATTATAAATGGGAAAACTAGCTTGTTTGTTTGCTTGTTTGTCTGTCCTTGACGTTGCTACGGAGCAATATTATGACATGATTTTTTGTGTAAAGGTAGTTTCAAGAATGAAGAGTGTTTTAAGCTACTTTTTACCGCATTAAAATATCGTATTTCTAACTCATTCTAGTAGATTCATCAGTTACACTCACGACTAGATATTCAATATATTCTTTTTTTAGAACACTAATTAGTAGTATATCATTAGGTGCTGCCTGCGTTTGGACCTATTATTGATGCCTATCATTAGTTGTGTCGGGCAGAGACTACCTCTCTTCCTAATTTTCTTTAAAAACAGGAGATGCGCGGTTGAAAACCGATGCCGAAGTCTATGTGACAATAATGGAAAATTTTTGTAATTAATTACAGAGTAATTCTGAAGTTGTGAGATCAATTTCTCAGTCGAATAGCGAATCTAGCATCAAACAAATTGGACGAACTCGCCGGATATAAGAGAAACTATACCCGGTGTCAACAGACACTGCATTGGACTCAGTACAGTGCCCTCAAATAAGCTGCAATTAAGCATAAAAGAAATGGTTAGGCGAAATTTTGATGATACTTGATCGAATCACTATCAGTGCTAATGTCTAAACCGTCCGTTGGAGAGGGTTTCAATGTAATTATTCTTCGAATCTCAATATTTCCTACAGATTTCACCATTCCCATTAAAAAGGTTTCAATTCCCCATTAAAGTTAGTTTAACTACGGCAATTAATAAGGCTGGAGGTAACGGCTAATGAATCGATTGGTTTGCCAGATGTCAGTGGTAATATGCAAATCACTCCTAAAAGCCCCACAAGTTCAATACAAATGACATATGTTCTCCAGTGTTGCCCCACCTCCTCATTTAAATTCCAAAATTATCATCCGATCTGAATGAAATTGGTCATACACAAGTTTCTTGTTTTACAACGCCCCACCAGCATCCAGGCATCTAAGTTTTCTTATTAACATATCCCCACTCATCATCAGAGTTATATAAAGATATCTTAAAGTTATTACCATCAGTGCTGATGGTGTTTTGAAACTCCGCCTTATGTCACGAGTCATTACACATTCATCAGATACAACACAGCAATTGCATGTTTGAGAGTCAGATACACAGTCACTGAAAAGATACAACATGTTGTCGAGATCGCCACCACAAATCTGGGTCTCCTATAGTCTCACCAGTCACCAGCACAGCATGCCTCTACAAAACACAGGTTTGGACAACATTTTTGCATATTCAATCTGTTTTAGCCTTAGAAGGCCTCCTCTACCTTTAGAAAACATAAGAAAACGAATAAAATAATCAAACTAACTTCGAGTATGAATACAAATTCGCTGATCCGTCAGATAAACGCGAAACAAACGACGACGTAGAAATTATTATGAGCTTTGCTATCTGCGGATTGGTTAGAGATTCAGTTGGTTATGTTTTTCAAGGGGTTCTCGAGGGGAGCTAAATGCGGGATCAAATACTCTGAATTGATCGAAGCGCAAAAAATGAACATGGAAAACTCATGTAGCTACCTCGTGTTCATTTGTGTGGATTTGTATTTATGAAGTTGAAATAAAAAAAGATACGAAATGCTAAACAGACATTGATTTTGATTTGCAATGGAGGATTTGACTTAGAGTGCGGCTCTGGCTGATGCGGATTGGTTGAAAGTTTATAATTGAATGTATCTAGGTTGTTTTACTTATATAGGAGATATTACACTCGTGTAGAGATAAAAAATTGTTAGGTGCTTATTGAAAAATGGTTTTTCAATGAATAGACTTTTATTTATGATGTCGTAGATAACTTTTTATATATTTCAATTTATTATTCCATATTATGATAAACTAAAGTAAACATTGAATTTAATTTTAGTCAAACTTTCTCCTTGAAGTCGGTATACATACTCGTAGATCATCATTATACATTTTTCACGGCGGTAGTTATGTCGTATTTTGTTTTGATTTATAGATAATAAATAATATACAAGTTTTTTTTTTCTTAAATTTAAATAGAAGATTTCATATTTATTCAAACGATTTATAACGAATTTAATTTTCACCAACATGTGGATTTGAAAATTTCTAAAAATGTTAAATCTTTTATACAAACTGCAGTGAATTCCACTACACCGATAGTTCATTACACTGATTTGGCTATAAAGTGGAAAATAAAATTCATTTTCATTAATTTCTGTTTGTAGTTCTTGAAATTGTATGTTATTCTCTCAAAAGACATTGTTTTTATTTCCATTTTCGCAATTTTAAACGATTCTCAACTTCTTTTATTTTTCACTAATTTTAGAATATTATATAACTTTAAAAAGGTGGAATTTATGTTTTTGTGAATAATAAATTGTATTTGGACAAAATCTTCAAAATAAAGAGCGTTTTTTTTAGATTAATAGAAAATTTTATTTTGTTTTTTATTTTTTAAAGTGTTAACAACTATTTTTGGATATTTTTTTGAATATCCATTTCTTAAGTATACCTTAAAGTTCAATGTTCTTGATTATCATATATTGAAATCGGACGGAAAAATTGTAATCTATGATTTTAAATGACCATTTTGATGGTGTAACCCTCCTTCCCTTCTAACTATCATCCAATTTCATTAATGTCATGGAAACGCTGATCATTTTTCAGCTTAAGTAATATCTTGAAGAACGGAATCTTCTAGATAACCGGCAGTATGGCTTTCGTTGCAATAGGTCCACTAGGGATCTCATGGTTTATCTCCCCGAACAGTGGAACAAATCTTTACAAATATTTCAAAGGCATTTGATACAGTTTGGCATCAAGCTCTCTTGTTTAAAATGCGTGCTTTTGATATTGATGAATCTCTTCTTTGTTGGGTAAGACATTACGTTTTGGACGACCGTTCAATTCAAGTAGTATTGGACAGGTTCAAATCTGATATCCACAATATAAACGCTGGTGTGCCCCAGGGCTCCGTTTTTGCTCCAGCTCTCTTCATAAATGATCTTTTGTATAAAACTTCTTACCCTCTACATTTTTTCGCTGATTACAGTACCCTCTGCTTTTTATATTCTCATCCTTGTTCTTCGGATGTGAACTATTGAAGTTACACGCCAGCGTGTAACTTCAATAAATTCTGATTTTGACAGCTTTGTTCAATGGATTAAAAAACCGTGTAGAAATTAGTGCTTCGAAAACTCAATGCTGTCTTCTGTCACAAAAGCGTAACCCTCCCTCAATGCCACTATCCATGGGTGGTACTTGCATCGAGGAGATTAAACAACTATCAGTACTAGGTATATGCATCACAAACCACTTGTTGTGCAGAGATCAAATATTTGACATCGCCAAAAATGCTGCTAAGTGTTTAGGTTTTCTCCGACGATGCAAGAGCTTTTATTAAAACTTGAATGGGCTGGTGCTCCAATAAGGTACTTGAGTCTTCAGGATAGAATTGAAAAAAGAGCTCTTAAAATTATTGAAGATCGTTCTCTTACAAAAAAACCCTTATAATGACTTGCGTTTAATCATTATAAGGGTTTTCATAAGCCCTTTAGTGCGCACATAATATAAGAAAAAAAAAAAACGTAGTAATTTTAAAGTGAAAAAAGCCAATAATTTTTTAATTTAAGCTGTAAAAACTGAGGTGAAAAATAAAAAAAGGAAAAGCCACTGAAAATGAAAAGTATAAACAAAAACTGTTTTTGATAATTACTTAAGATTTTCGAAGGTTTTTTACTTTTTTTTCATAATTATTGTAATGCCCGGAAGCATGTTTTCTGCTAGAACATGCTGTCTTAGATTATTAGTATTTTTACTACGCGATTTCATTTTGATATTTTCTTAAGCAACAATACGACAAAAAAGAACAACAGACTGATATTTTGATTTATCATTATACTTAAAAATATTAGAAAACTTTACAAATTGTTTTAGTGGTTACAACTAGAAACATTTTTTTATAATTTAAACATTAACAATCGTTGAAAAATCTTGAAATGTTCGTTTGTTTTACAATATATGTTGTTATAAGTTTCTAAGCCCCAATATTCTTACGCCTTAAAATTTTGATTCATTTTGCATGTGTGCCAAAGTTATTGATTTTAAATAAATTTTGTTTTGAAGATAATAATATCAAAATTTGTTTAAAAAAATTTTGTTTAAATTTACTTAAAACTCCTTTTGCACATCTTGCTGTTTGTTGTTATTTTTTTTAATAAAGAACTGAAAAATTAAGTTCATCTCGAATTATTTTAAAACTAAAAACGATGACACCTATAAAATAATTGTATGTATATAAGAATGCCGTTTTTGACATCTAGTTCCTTTTTGATATTTGACACATGAGGTCTTTAAGTCCAACAATTTTTCAATCGTTAAAATGTTATTTCTGTTTTTATATTTATTAGTGGCTGCGCGAACTTGGTCATGTAGCAAAATAGTCTGTTTAAACATATTTCCTGTATTTTTAAATTAAAAAACATTTTTTTTTTTTCAAAAGTTTGAATGCCATTTGATTTCTCTACAAAAAAAATTGTCAAAAGTTTTATTAAAAAATCGTTAGAGCGGTCAAATTATGCTGTTGCATATAAAATGTTTCAATTTTAGTATATAAATATTTTTAGGATTCGGTTATTTAGAGTTTTTTTATGTTTCAAATTTCAAATTCGTAAAAAAATAACAAACCATTTTCGAGATATCGAATTTCGAATAAAATATGTTTAGTATTTGTTTAAATATCACAATTAAAATTTGTGTTCATCATCAAATATTATTGAAACAGAATAAGAGCTTGTACAGAAAAAAAGATATTGAAATCAATTGATTATTCTTGAAAGAATTTAAAAAAATAACGGTTCTATATGGGGCAACACAAACATATTTTTTCTTTGGAAGAAGACAAATAAAAAAATCTAAGACAATTTTAATTTCATTTTTGACCAACAAATTTGTGTGGAAACTGCTGGTCTTTTGACTCTAAAAGAAACACCTAACAGAATCTACTAAAAAGCTTGATTTTCAAATTCAAATTCAATCGACAAAATAGAATAGCAGACAGACGAACGAAATCGGGGCACCCACTTTTTTCAACTTTTCTACCATCGTTGTTTCATGTTTGATTAAAATCTCGATTTTGAAATTTTGTACGAATGCAAATTTAAAATACAAAAAAATCTAAATAGAATTTCATACAAATATGTCAAAATGTGGTTCTATAATTATTTTTAAATTGTTATCAGAACTAAAAAATTCTAGTCAATTTTTTAAGAGCAGAGCAGAATTGTGCGGTCATAAAATTTCTATTAGAAAAATTTGAAAAAATGAGTTTTGCTTCGACCTCGTCCAGGCAGCCCCGGAGTTTTAGGAACCCGTAAAATTGGAAGCAATGAGGAGTGTGTTTTGATTTTTTGTAGGGGCCCGAAAATTAAAATTCAATCATCCTTTCGCAATCGGGCACCTGTTTGCATGTTATCTATCAGTCACAAGCTTTCCAATCTGGGCTCCTGAGTATTATTGGCGTACATTTTTGTTAATATTTAATAATGGGCAACTCTGAACTATTGAAAGAAAGTTATAATAAATTGTTTCGCTTTTTTAATTTAATTTAACGCAAATTTCAAATTTATTTTATTTTGAAAATTTGTAAAGTCACTCTTTCTTCTAATTTTGTTTCTGCTCGGAACGAAATTTTTTATTCAGTCTAGGAGGGCCTGATAAATCCAAGCAAACGTTTTTCAATTGTGTTTTCCGTAATATTTATTAATCATTACTTTAAAAAAGTTGTTTACTGAAGAAGGGTCTCATTTTGAAGCCAATTTTGAAGCAGAACTTTCGCCATTGAGTTTGCTCAATGCTATATTCCCAGAACTTGGAGACGATTTTCCCCAATATGTGTGTTGCTCTCCGCGTGTTTTCCATAGCTAGTGCCGAACGATCATTTCACGTCCTGATTTTCATCGTTCGTGCTCATTCCGATTTCGAACTTTCTACACTATGCATGGAAGCACATAAGGCAAGGAAATTGAACATCGATGCAATTATAACTTGGTTTGAAAGCTAGAAACTTTTATATGAACCAACTGGCTTATAACTCTCTTCAATTAATTTTTAATTCATGTTGTGGTAGAAAAAATGAAGAAGACCTACAATAATTCATGTATTCATGTTACATTAGGATTTTAAAACTTCTTGCAAGGAAGACTGGGAATAAGAACAGACTTAACATCACGCCACAGTTCTCACAAAGATTGGGATCTAAGACGATAACTCGTAATTGGTTCGCGAGATATTTTGGGCTGACAAATTTTTGTTGAGAGTTTTTCTGCTTTATTGTCTCTATAAAAAATTTCAATTGAAGCCGATATCTTTAATGGTTCTTGAGCTTTTGACGACGAAAAAAACTTCCCGAACGTACGTACACACGCACGCACAGACATCTCTCTAAAAAATCTTTTATTTAGACTCTACGGACTTGAAACGTCGAGAAATATAAAAAAATTCAATTTGACAAATCGGAACAATTACAACAATAATAATACGGCATTACGATGTTCGAACCCAATGATGACCCAAGTCCCATCCCTTCCCAAAAGCAAACGTTACCACAACTTTCATAAGAAAGTTGACGGTCTACGAATTTGTACTTAATTTCTACCACTTCGTTACTGGACAGTTGTCAGAGACATGGTTTTGGGTAAACCTCAAAGTAATAAGGAAGTCCCATAGCTAAATCTCACTCAGGAGTGCATTAATCGAGCAGTTCCGGAGCTTGGAATCGGACCCTGAGCTGTCAAGAAAGCTTGACAATAATCATATGCTCCAGAACGAGGATACAAACAAAAATCGGACTTCAAAATCGTTTAAGTCCTAAAGACTAAAGTAACACAGCAGATATCGGAATGCTTCTTATGATACATATGGTAATTTTCTGCCGGCAGGTACAAAAGTATATCCCCGATCGAAAAATCGGAGCTTTGTAATCGAGACTTGGATATTGAAAAGCTCCAAGGTTTCGAGTTCGTAGGTTTCATTACATCGCTCGATATAGGTTTTGTAGTAAAGTGCAGATTTCAAATGAAAACAAACTTTTAAAATAAAACAAAGAAATATTTAAAATTAGTAAAAACAAGGTAAGAACTATCTAAATATTAATATATATTTTCTAATGTCTCGAGTAAAAAATTTGCGAAAGCCTTTTGAAATGCAGTACCTATAGAATTCAAATGAACACAAGACTATGGATTTTATTGTATATGTATTTAGAACATTAACAACTTCTTAAAAGACCAGGTGCTTAAAAGAATTCAAAAAATTGTTTACACCAATCTTGAATAATAAATAGTTTTCGTTAAATATGTTGGTATTTTAAGGCTTGATAAAATGTTCATTTAAATTGCCGAGAAAAAAAGAAAAAAACAAACTTTCAAACATTTGTATCAATTAAATCCAAATATAGTAATAAATTAATATATGCAATGCATGAACTAAAATGCACTAAATCAACATTTCTATTTCTATCCTTGGGTGAAAAATCCATTAGAACACTTTTAAGGAAGCTTAGCTAATTAAATCTCCAATTGCTTATTTAAAAATCCCTAACTTAAAATAATAAATACGTTCGTGTAAAATATATAAAAATAAAAAATAAAACAACAAAATACCTTGAGATAAAAATCTTACATAAAAAAGTTCCCACGATATGTCTCCTGATGCATTTTGTTCGCACAAATGTATTTATCGCGGTACTATGTAAATTCTAAATAAGGTGATTAGCAATTATTGCACTCACATTCATGCGTAGCGTCAAGCGTCGTACGTCGTCGATATAACATTGCTGCGTATCTAAGAAAAAACGCAACTGCTTTTTATTACTGCTACCGTTGAATAAACACAGATGCAACCATGTTAAACATAATATTTCGCTACACTGCCACTGCCTCTCTGTCCCTGCTTCAAGCCTCTCATATCCAGCCATCCAAGCCGTCAGGTGATTTCTCATGATTATAAAAGTTAAACAAAAATAACAAACAACCCTCTAGATCTTAATCTCCATTACCAATTGTATATCCAATAGATACAAAACTTAAAATTTATAATTAAACGCAACAAGTATAATGGGGTCGCCATCATATCGCCGCACCTCTGCCACCGCCAGAGCTGCATGTTGTCTATCAGCATAAAATGTTGCCATTAGCATAAATGAATCCAAATTACAATTTTTTTTCAAGAAAATTAAAAAATAAAGGATCTCTGATGGTGTATCTGTAAGATACATTCACAATGTGCAGTATCTCAATATTATATTGTTTTTTTTTTTACATAGTCAAGTGCCAAAAACGGGGACAAAATGCATTGCATTGACAACGGCAGCGACAGCGGTAGCCCCATCATCATAATGTCATTCCGGTATGCTATGGGGCAGCCTTAAAAATGGGCAGACTGTGCAGCTTAATGACGTGTAAACAACACTTGAGATGCCCGAATTTGGACGGTTTCACAGTTTAATCCCCAGTTCGATGGTAATTATCATCACAGGGACAGACTGATATGTTTTGTGATGGTATAGTGGTGGTGTGGTCGGTCGTAGTGGATGCTTCTCGAGACTGTTGTACTGAGCTATGTGACGAAAGGTGACAACGAATCAATTCAATAATGAATCATTTTTCATCGGACAGAGATCAAGATGAATAAGCTGCCTGGCAAACCGAGAGTTCTTATGGATCTCTGTATGATAGTCGCATATTGTGTTGTATACTGACTGACTGACGTATGTCGTAAAGACTTCACGTATATGTACGTTCCTACGTAAACTATTGTTGCTTTGGTTGTCTCGGGTATTGGATGACTTTTCGAAATAATGTTTTCTTTTGATGTGCGTGTAATCTGTGCCCGCATGAGATTTTTCATAGGCTCATCACGTACGGTGAAGCCATGACTGTATACTTGTCAAACTGAGATTCAAATTCTACATAATGCTTTCTTTTGCTTTTTGAAATTTTAGATGATAGATGAATATTCTAATTACCGTGCTTTTATTATACAGATGTGAGAATTGCTACTGGTTTTCTTTTTTTGGTATTACAGGTTGTCTTTGTGACAAGCTTAAGACCGATACAGATCCGGAAGGTTTATGAAAAATCAACATTTCCAGCTGAAAAAAAGAATAACATATTATTATATGATAATTTGATTATGAACTATACAAATTTCCAATCAGCTTATTTTGTATCTTAGTCGGTTCTTCTTATAATTATGTGAGTATTTATGTTTCAAAGTCCATGATATGCGTTTAAATGCAAACAGAGTTTTGACACTTAATTGTTATCCTCATCCATCATTTAAAATATTGACCATTCCATATCTGAAACAAAAAAAAATAAAATTTAGGGAAGATCGATTGTATTTTTATAGTTTTAAAGTGCTTACAAAATTAGAATTGTTGATTGGTTTAAATTTATATTTTTACCCGCATAAGAAAATCAATGGAAAATATTTACAAAGAAAAGTTCAAATAAATTTTAAAAACATTATTTTTAAGTTAAATTGGAACTTTTTAGATCAATCTTTATTCTTAAAATGTTCATAAAATGTTTATTAATGATTTTAAAATGCTTAAGTTTTTAAAACAAAAATGGTTTTTTGATATTTTCCTGTGCCTTCCTGTGTTATATGAAGTGAAAATTCTATATTTTCGTTGAGATTAAGATGGTTTAGACAAGCTTGTGTTGCATAGCTAAGCTTGTTTTCCGTCTTATCTGAAGGAAAATGCATGACAACAATGTTTTTGTTTGTATTCATAGATACAATCTAGAGTTGCTTCTCCACAGTTTAACATAAGCTCTCAAGCTTATACAAGATGAATGTTTTGCAAGCTAAGTACCTGCACATCTTTGGAAATTTACAAAATGTCTTCTTTTGTTGCAATGTTCTTAAGATGGTGATATAAAAATTAGTCAACGACTGATTTAATTTTATATGCCTTTCATGTTTTCTTTTTTTGATAAATTGTATAATTATAGAAGATTTTAATGTGGCTGTTCTTGATTGGATTTTATATATAAAATATCCCTTCCTTACATTTTTGTTTCAATTTCAATGTTTTCTACGTCCCATAGGAAAATATTGTAATCGGTCTGATTTGTGGAATTGAAAATTTTAACATTTCTTAACGCTTCAAGGTCCCTAGAGTTAAAATAAAAGATTTTAAGAGAGATGTCTGCGCGTGCGTGTTAACGAACGTTCATACGTCCGTACATCCGTACGCTCGCGAAGTTTTTTTCACCGTCCATAACTCAAGAACCAGTTATCGACTTCAAATAAATTTTGTTATACAGATAAAAATGCAGAAAGATGCATTTTTCACCTTATTTAAAACTACCTAGTAGTTTTAAATAAGGTGAACATTTTGGTTAACCTTAAATATCTGAAGAAACAATAAGGCTAGAGACTTGATTTAAATTTTATATTGCATATTGTAGCGCGATACCAAACAATTCTATTTTTGGAAAAAAATTCTAATTAATCAAAAAAAAATTTTTTTTAAATATTTGTCACCTAGAAAATTGTATGAACAAAAAATGATTTTATCTCCAAAACAATTTTGTGTAGCGAAAAATAACGTTTTTAACATCTGGTAAAATTTTGAGAAAAATCAAATTGACGGTTTTTAACAAAAAAAAATAAAAACCTTAAAACAAAAGTTTGTTCAAATTTACTTTCGACTCAAATACATTTTTTTAACAAAAAGTTAAACACCTAAAAACAAAATTAATAAAAGTTGGTATACAAATTGATTTACGGCTTGAATACTTTTTAAAAATTAAAAATATTGGCCTTAAATTAAATTGATCTCATAAACAATATTGTTTTCAACATTAGATACAATTTCGAAAAGAATCGAATTCACAATTTTTACTAGAAATAAAAACCTAAAAAAAGAATTACTAATAGTTCGTAACAACTGATATTCGACTCAAATATATCTTCAAACTTATATCATTTCACAAAAAATATTGCTTTCGACATCAGGTAAAATTTTGAGAAAAATCCAACAGTCAGTTTTTTCCATACAAAATTAAAATCTACAAAAAATAGTTCGCAAAATTGGTAAACATTGATGTGTGGTCATCGACATCTCGTGAATAATAAAAGATATTCACTTCAAATTGCTCCATTTATCCAAATTGTTTTTGTTTGCATAAGAAATACAAAGTTTTAATAAATGTCACTAAAATTAGAAAAAAATTGGTTTTAGACTAAAAATCTCGTTATCAAAAATAGATTTTGAATTAAAACTATTTCATCATATGCAAAATATTGTTGGTCATTTTTAAAATTCTTAGAATAATTCAACTGACAACTTTTTAACAAAACACAAAAACCTACAAACATTTTAAGCAAGACAAATCGACAAACGTGGTCCTAAAGAAACAAAACTTAAGTTAAAGTCACTTCAGCGAAGTGAATCTTCTCACTTCTTCAGACATCTTTTCTTGTCAAAACTGGAAATGTGACTAAAACATTTTTGTGAAGTAAATTTTATCAATTTTAATAAGTGGGTTGTTATATTTTTATTAAACGCTTAGTTTTTACTTGTCAAATATCAAAAGTTAATAGCTTCAGAAGACTTTTTTTTCGAAGTACATGCAGACATTTTGAGAGGAATCTAAAGATGGAAGCAATGAATAAATATGCTCAACATCTTTATAAATGGCACAATTTTAAGTGTTGTTCCTATCAGTTGTTTCGTTCTCTAATAGTTTTAAAAATAAATGCAGGTCTTCTTTAGCATTGTTACTCCTATAAAACTTTCATGCACTTTTACGCATTTATTTGCTACACAGAAAATTCCACAAAGTTTTTTTTTCTTCATAAAATATCCAAAGTTACGTGTTGAAGAGTCCTTAGTTAAAAAGAGATAAATAGTTTGAGGACCATGCTCAGCATGCAATTTTCAAAAAAGTCAACTTGTTTGTCCTTTTGGACAATGGATATATTTCTGAAAATTTCTCTAAACATTTCAAGGCGTATTATTAGTAATCTTCGAACGGCAGTCTTCTTATTAGCCACGCTTTTTTCTTGAAACAAAATTTGTTTATGTTTTACTACTTACAAACAGGGTCACACAATAGAGACTTCAGAAAATGTTTGTTTCAAATTCCAACTAGTAAACATTAGTAAACATCTTTTCCTTTGATATGTATATTTTGTTTGCTCTTTTACCTTTACATACAGCCTACATTACTTTGTACATATATGACTATTTTGTTCAATTCCGCCTTCATCCCAGTGATTGAACAGCTATCTGTTTCTCTTACTGAAAGATTGCATGCCTATGAAGCTGTACGTACAAGCTTTGGATTTCTGAATCACATGCCGAAGATTGATGGTGAAAATGCAGCAGAGGCATTGGCGAAAGTGTATCCGGATGGAGTTGGTTCAATTTGTGTCCTTGATTGACTCATACAAAAAGGAAAAGGGCTATGGAACAGATCAATCGCCGGAGCTATTTTACTACCAAACTCTCGAAATTCAAAATTTCAGATCTACATTCCCGAACCACTGGAGAGCGCTCAATTTAAAAAATGAAAAATTAAAAAAAAATCACGATGGGACCAAACCGTCTATCGAAGCTTTCTCTCCTGAGCATTAAAAGCGATTTACTCTACGATTTACAAAAAGTAATGCCAAGTCATTCTCGTTGTTTTTAGCAAAACTCATTTCGTAAGGTTAGTTTTATTTTTGTCTTAAAAATATGCCACTATCTTTTAAAAGTATAGTTGAAAAATTGCATTCACGCAGATGAAACTTTGATTTTTTTAAATATTACCTTAGGAGCAAAAAGCTTTGTATTTCTATTTTATGGAGACTATTGCAAACAATTGTTTTTTAAGGTGTGCCAAACCAGAAAAAAAAAATTAAAAAACATTTCTGAAATGTTTCACATTTGCTTAAAAAAATGTCTTTGTTTTCCATTCTTATATCTATTTTTTTTCGATTTTTAATTTTAGGAATTTCGGTACAGATCATTGACGTTTTTGATTTTATTTTTAAAACATTCTCTCTATCAATTTTCTTTTTTATTTCATACATTTTTATGAATTGTATGAAATTCTCGTTGCAACACATTTATCAACATTTTATATTTAAATGCTTTCTACTTAAGTAAATGCTTGGGAAACATATCAGAAATGTTTCACGACCGTCAAGACCAAACACACATTTCAAAAACATTTAAGAATCACTTCAAAAATGTTCCTCTGTTTTTGAAACATTTTCTCGATTTTTCTGAAATGTTTCTGAAATGCTTCAAAAATGTTTTTTGGTCTAATAAATTGCTTCACAATGGAATCCACTTCTGTTTTCTTTTTTTAATGTTCCGGGTTTCACGAATTTTTATTACGTTTCACTTTGGAATGTAAATTCTAGTTATTTAAACACAAACCTCAGTTCTCTAAGAATAATTGACAAAAAAAACACAAAAAACAACATACTCCACTGTGTCTAAATATACAAGATCAATAGTTTCTAACAAAAATTAACATATAAAATTTAAAGTTTATATGTTTTAGCTTTTGGCACTCATTTGTTATCCAATTGCATAGTTTTTTATAAACTTATGTGGTCTACATTTTGTATAACTCCAAAACAATAAATTCCGAAAATAGAAAATAATTAAGTGTTTCTTTGTTATTTTTTAATACTTTAATCAAAACTCCGTTGAATGAAAAAATGTTTTGAGCACGAAGCCAACGTTTGAAACGGACCAACTCTTTATCAGCAAGAAATTCTTCAGACTAAAAAACCAATCTTCCACGAAAATTCATTTGACCCTTTTCATTGTTGTGAAGTATGAGTCTTCCAGTTTCGTTCAAAAATAAAAACTTACCCCTTTAACGTGTCAAGAGAATAACCCTTTCCAACCCCTTTCTTTTTTATATATATTTGCATAAAATACGATTGGAATAAAAAACGGCTTTAAAAAAAAGGGGACTCGTCTTTTTCTTGACAGATGGTGGTTGAATTTTATACCACATAGAGTACGAGAAATTCCGTATTTGTAAATATAACTAGAGTTTTTCAACTTGACACATAGATGTCGTTGGTAAAATATTTAAACATGTAAAAAAGACTGCCGCATAACTTTAAAAAAGAAAGGCAATACAAATGTTTTTAAACTGATTAATTACTTTGTTTTTAATATTTGTAAAAGATTTCAATTTTTAGAATTAAATCAATTTTAATATGAACATCAGCTCAATATAATTAAAAGTGCTTATTATCAAACTATTCTTCTTTATTATTTCTTAAGCCTTTGATATGATTGCATTTGCAAGATCCTTTTGACCAATATTAAAAAAAAAACTAATGGCAGGCATTTTGATAACAGTATTTTAAATTCACACAACTGCCAAGAAGCCATTATTCCTGATTGATTATTTTTTCAGGCCTTTTTTGATTTTTTAATTCCGAGTTATTGTTTTTTGAACTATCAGACTGCGATCTCTCAGTCAATTCTGAATAATCGAATTCGAACATTTATTCCTTTTGAAATTGATTTTTTACCATAACAACATTTGTTTACCTTATCAATAAACTTGACTAAATTCCTTGCCTCAGATAAATAAATACTTACATAAATTAAAAGTAATATTGTTCCTAACCGTGCATTGCCACAACAAAAGATGGTAATATTCTTCAGGAACATTTTTCATTTTTGACGCATCAGAAAGTTGAACTCATAATATAATTTCCATAAAACATAAAACGCACTATCCAAACTCACCACAACCATCACCATCACCACCCACACGTTAACAATTAATATTTTTTCTTAAAGATAATTATAAACATAATTTAATTCAAAGAAATAAAAAAACAATTAATAACAAAAATGTTGAAAACCATTATACCCAACTATTTAGAATGAACCTGACTATAGGTATAAGCGACAACATACAAAAACAGAAGATATGAATCTTTTTAATGAAATACACAGTGAAAATTAATTGTCTAATTAGCACCTACTATATTCGCAACTTCTGGAGGCTAATTACACAAGTTGATAGCCTAATGAAAGTTATTTCTATCGATGTGTTTCGCTGAACCATGAAATACTGATACACTGAGAAAAAAAAAAACATTTAATCATGTCTTTCAAATTGTACAACATTTTTGTATTAAAGTCATCCTTAATTCTTTTTAACAAAAAGTTTTAAAGGGAAAATGTCAAAAGCTAAATATCGACAGTCCTATAGGTCTCAAGTCTTTTCAAGTGACAGATAAAATTTGGTCGAACTCTTGATATATGAATGAATTCTTCAAAACTAAATACCTATTTATTAAGATTTAAAATTTTTTTAAATATGTAGTTCTTTTTTATTATTAACTTCTATATGAATTTATTGTAATAGGTCCGATTTGTCGAATTTAAAACTTTGACATTTCTCGACGTTTCACGGACCCTAGAGTCGAAATACATTTTTTTTAGAGAGATGTCTGTGCGTGCGTGTTTACGTACGTTTCCGAAGTTTTTTTCGTCATCCATAGCTTGAGAACCAGTAGAGACTTCAAATATATTATGCTATACAGATAACAATGCAGAAAGATGAAGAAAGGACTCTAAAAAAAACGTTTTTGTTATTTAGTAAAACTTTGCGAAAAATCGAATCGACAGTTTTTTTACAAAAAATAAAAACCTAAAACATAAAATCGTAAAAATTGATTTTCGACTTAAATATCTTTTCAAAAATTTAAGATATTGGCTTAAAAGTATTTTTTTTTATAAAAAATATTATTTTCAACATTCGGTAAAAGTTTGAGAAAAATCGATTTACCTTTTCCTACAAAAAAAAAAATAAAAACCTAAGAAACAAATACTAAATGTTGGTGAAAATTCAACTCAAATATCTTTTCAAAAATGAGAAATATTGGCTTTAAATTTTATTTAACAATTTTATCTCACAGAAAATATTGTTTTCGACTTTCAGTATTTTTTTTATAAAATCAAACATTCCGTTTTTTTCATAAAAAAAAAATTAAATTTACAAAAAATAGTACGCAAAATTGGAAAAAATTGATATTCGGTTCTCGATATCTCCTGAAAAATAGAAGATATTGACTTCAAACAATTTCTCATTCATCCAATTTGTATTTGTTTATATGTATATGAAATAAAAACTTTTAAGAAACACTAATTGGTAAAAATCAGTTTTCGACTAAAAACCTGGTTAGCAAAAATAGATTTCAAAATCAAACTATTTCATTATATGCTAAATATTGTTGGTAATTTTTTAATTTTTAAGAATAATTGAAGTGTTAACTTTTTTAACAAAACACGAAAACCTTTAAAGCAGAAAAAATTGACAGACGGGATATGAAGTTATCAGTGTGAGTCGCATCCCAGCCTCTTTTTTATTTTATTATTTAAAAAGTCCTTCACCGAAAAAAAAGGTTTATTAAATCTTTTTAATTAGGGGTTGTGTTTTACTTTGAGTGTATCTTAACACTTACACCTACGTACAATGATGGTTAGTTGGTTATACATTTTTGCAGATGGCAATAACCCGATATATAGCCGACCGACCAAAGACGACCAGTAGCGTTGATGATGGTGTGAAAAGATGCGTGCTCACGAACGAACCACAAAGGGAGGTTTGTTTTTGTTGAAGAGGAATAAAAAGTGCTCTAGGCCACAAACCGCACAGAAATGCATTATAGTGTTTTTACCTTTCAAAAAACAAATCGCGATAATGGTCTTTTCTAGAATGATCCTATATAACCACTCTTCTATAGCTAAGGTGTTGAATTGCGTATTTCAGAAAGTTAAAATTAGAGAAGCGCGTGCGTAACTAATGATGATGAACGCATAGTGATTTAATTGGGAAATGATATTATTTTTAAGATAGGTCGGGAATGCAATAAATATTAAAGAAAATAATAAAAATGGTTGATTTGAAATCTTCAAAAGTTATAAGAAAACAGAAACAGGATCAGTGAAAATAATTTACGGTAAGGGTTTTTCAACAAGTCTTTGTGAAGAATAACATAAATTGTGTCTTAACCTCTCGTTTATTTTGTCAAGACACATCTTTCGAAAAAAAACACCCATTTTATGAGATAGGAGCCTTTGATTACCTTAAAATGGAAAATGTGAATTTCGAGTGATCCTGAAACACAATTTTTTACGACAAATACTTATCACTCAAACACAGCAAAGACTTGACAAATGTTTTGGGGATTCTTTACCACATCGAGTGTAATTACTGACTTGGCTTTCTCAATTTCATAAATTGTTTAATAATCCATGGTATTTTAATCAACAGAAAAACTGCCTAAGTTTTTTAGCAGTGTCATAAACCTAGTTTCACCATAACACATCAGAAACCAAGAAACAGTCTAAATAATGGATTTTTGGTGTCTCAAAACAAAAAGAAATTTGAAGGTATTGTAAAGTAATCACTCGACTCGAGAAATCGTATTATTTAGAGGGTATAAGCAACCTGCTGAAATTAAATTTGCATCAAGTCTATCAGAATTATTATTATTATTACAACTTTATTGATTTATAAATAAATTACATAATCAATAATTAAAATTAAAGCTCTACCTACCAGGGCTTTAAGCTTATATCAGAATTAAAATGTGTGGACTGTTGACAGAATTGTGAAAAATTCAGAATATTACTAATTCCATAATTTAATTTCCCTTCGAGTGTTTTAAACGGTATAATTTATTGAATTGAACATTTTGAAATTTCTCGAAGTTTTAAGGTCCTTCGAATCTCTGGAGTCGATTCGAAGATCTCAAGAATTAAATAAATAAACTAATGAGTCACACAAACTTGCTCCTGTTTTCAAAGAGTCTGTTTATGAAAATAATTTTTATAATTTATAATTTTAAATATTATAAATAAGTTTGTCTTTAAAAATTAAAATAACATTTAAATTTATTTTTTGTAATCGTTAAGAGGTATTTTTTTATTAATTTTGTTAATATAAACAATTTTTCAATTTGTTTGTATTTAAAACATATTAATCTACGTTTTATGCTTGATTTTCTTTAAAAAAAATGTTGCCACGTTGTTGAGATTTTTTTATACATGGGCATACAAACAACTGTTGATTTTAGTTAATTAGTTCCTGAGAAAATTCTAAACAAAATAACCGTTTCGGCCCTTTTGGATGAATACAAAAAATATATTATTTTATTGGAAGAAAAAATAATTGGACATAATTTCTTACAAATTCATTGCTTTATTTAAAAAAAAAATTATTATTAAAAAAAAAACTCTTAATTCGAATCTGTTTCAAAACTACACTTCCAAGTTTTAACTCAATCGACCCAATTGTTTAAACCAACGGTCAGAAACAGACAAACGGAATCCGAGTTGGCTCGTCAACAAATTGACTCAGATGTTTTAACTCGACATATATTCCCTCGGGTGTTGTCTACCAGAAAAGCGTAGCCACGTAGAATTATGAACGTTGAAATCGCCCGTAACAACGATTTCTCTCTACCTAGACGATACCCTTCGAATTTGCTGCTCTATGCTTCAACCAAACTATACAAAACTGGCTCAAGACCATCGTCGTTTTAATTTTTTTAATGAAGTCAAATAAAAATTAGTAAATGTTATAAGTTAATTTTCTCTGGACCTTGGCAAAAGGTTTCAACTAATATTGGACCCATCAAAAAATCACTTGCAGAGGTTTAAACTGTTAGGGCGACGACAAACTTTTTCTTTTTTTTATTCTTTTTATTGCAATCGGTCCGATTTATATAATTGAAAACTTTGACATTTCTCTACGTGCTTAGGTCCCTAGAGTCGAAATTAAAGATTTTTAGAGAGACGCAGTGCGTGTATACGTACGTTCAAATATACATAAGTTCGCGAAGTTTATTTCGTTGTCCATAGCTTAAGAACCAGTAGAGCTATCGAGTTTAAATACATTTCGTTTATAGATAATTATGCAGAAAAGACTCTCAAAAAAATTGCGTGCGTATTTTTTTTACCATACTAAACCAAAATATCTCACGAACCAATAAATCTGGAGACTTGAATAAAATTTTATATTATATATTTTAACTTGATACCAAATAAGTATATTTTTAGAAAAAAAAAATTAAGTAACGGTATTTTTAAAAATCAAATAAACTGAACAATAATATTAGTTACCTTGAATATTTTACGAAAAATATTGATTTTTTCTATAAAATAATTTAATGCAACGAGAAATCAAAATCGAATTGGCGGTTTTTTAACAAAAAATAAAAACCCACGAAAAAACTTTACTAAGAGTTGGTAAAAATTGATTATCGACTGAAATATTTTTTCAAAATTTCAGATTATGGCTTAAAAATAATTTTGTCTTAAAAGAAATATTTTTTTTAACAATCGGCAAAAGTTTGAAAAAAATCAAATAGACTGTGTTTTTACAAAAAATAAAAACCTAATAAATATTTACTTTCGAATCAAATATCTTTCCAAAAATTAAAAATATTGCCTTTAATCTTACTTCACTGTCTTATCTCACAGAAAATATTGTTTTCGAAATTCAGTAATTTAAAAAAAATCCAACAGTCCGTTTTTTTGTCATAAAAACTTAAAATCTACAATCTTTAAAATTAATTTCGAAATTCAGTAATTTAAAAAAAATCCAACAGTCCGTTTTTTTGTCATAAAAACTTAAAATCTACAAAAAATAGTACGCAAAATTGTTAAAAATTAATGTGCTGTTCTCGATATATCGTGAACAATAGAAGATATTGACTTCGAATTAGTTTCATTCATCCAAATTGTAATTGTTTATATAAGAAATAAAAACTTTTAAGAAATGCTACTTAAATTGTTAAAAATTGTTTTTCGACTAAAAATCTCGTTTACAAAAATAGATTTTTAAATCAAATTATTTCAACAAATACAAAATATTGGTCTTTTTTTAAAATTTTTTAAGAATAATTCAACTGACAACTTTTTTACCAAAACTCGAAAACCATTCAAACTTTTAAGTAAGACAAAGCGACAGACGGAATGGGAAATTATCAGTGTGCGTCGCATCCCAGCCTTTTTTTATTTTTGATCTTAAACAAAAATGAAAACTCAATCGACCCAATGGTTTAGACCAACGTTCAGCAACAGGCAAACCGCAAATGCAGAAGTCGAACCTTGGACCCCTTATTAATTTTTTTTTAAACTAGCAGTTCAAACATTTGATAGCCACTTGGCATTAATAAGGCCTGATGTCTGCTTTCGCCGTAAGCTGGATATTTTTGAAAAAGACATCTTAAAACCAGAATTCAATAATTTTCCAAGAATTCTTGAATGCGAAAAGAAAGGCTCTGAAAAAATGAATTGTTTTTAAGGATGTTATCCGATTTAAGAAATGTATTTGCTGCAAATTCCAACACTTTGGAGAGATGGTTGAGCTGTCTCAATTCCTTAAATCGATTAATAAAGTTGATGGAGAGTAATTTCGTCTTTCAAAGCCTTTACTGCAAATAGGAATAATTAAATTGCTATAAGATATTTCACTGCATTTTTTTAAAACTTCATCCACTAAAGAACGTTGTTGAAAATATGTTTTAAAAAAGTATAGAAATTACGATAAACAAAATTATAAACCCTGTTTTTATGTTTGGCTCAATTATATTAGTGACCCTTCAAAAATTCAATTGTCGACCCTTGGTTTAGCCTGCAGTGGCAACGACGGGACCCACTTTTTTCGACTTCGTGATGTAATGTTTTGTTTGATTAAAATCCCAAGTTTGAAATTCTTTACGAATGTTAAACTTGATATATAGCTTCTACACGTTGCAAGTAAAAAACAAACACATTTTGAATATTTCTGCATTACTTTTACTTAATTTAAAGTGAATATGTTTGCCCTCCCCTGTGTTATTTGAAAATTGGAGGTCTTAAGAGTATGGGTCGCATCCCAGCTACATAAATTCAATAATACATATTTATACAATTGATTAAATATTTCAATGCTTCATTTATAACATGAGACTCATATTTTCTGTCAATTTTTTAGTTTAGACATGCATAAGTATAAAGAATAAGTCGTATTTGTTTTTAAACAGATCAACAATAGTAAGCTGTAATTTTTAATTGTAATTAACTCTCACGTTAGTGATTAACAATGACTAATAAAATAATAAAAATTCAATGGACCCTGCTAAAGTTTTTTTTAATAGAAATGAGAACATATAAATCAGTCAATTGCATTCCATCTGTCAATATTAAAACAGCATGCATACGTCAAGTTATATCCGACATACGACCGAAAGTGCATTTTATATTAGGTATGTGTATATTTTCCTCCATATCCCGGAATTCATATAAAATTAATTTCATCATATCAAAAAAAGCAAAACAAAACTTTTAAAAACAACTTTGATTTTTATTGCCCGTCTCCATGGCTTCAATCGACTGCAGCCATTTTTCTCGAACTACTTAGGTCGCCATATCGCCATTAAAAAAATTGTAATTAAACAAAATGCCATTATACGATTGTGATCCACATATTCATATATAAAAACCTTTATATATAAATATTCAACAACTATGTCTTCATACTTCATCTCGCGATACCTCTCAAGTATAATATATGAAAAATAATTATACATTCACATTTTATATTTTTATTTGAATGTATGCGAGTCCGTGTATTTTATATGTGAATTTATACTTTTGCGATACAGTATCTACTCGTAAATGGATAATTACAAGTGACAATTAGGTGAATTTAATTATTCTTCATAACGATGGCGACCATGAGAAAATGTGAGAAAATTCCAAGCATCCTCCTTTATGACAAGATCTAAGGAGCCCATCAGCCATCATCGGTTAAACATCATCATTGCCACCGTATACCAAACCAACAATAACCACTGCACTGCCGCCGACATCATTTCAACAAGACCGCGCAAAGGCGACCGCAATGACGACGACGACGACGATGAAACGAAGATGACGACTGTGGTTATCGTGATGAAGATGACGAAGCTGGATCTGGATGTAGGATTGCATAAAATACATCATAATGTAAGTCAGATACATGCTCTGGCTTCTTCAGGCGTCAGGATTTGATCTGGGATTTGTGTATTGTTCTTAGCTCAGACTTATAAGTCATAAGTGGAGTTCGGTATGAAGGGCCTTAAGCTCAATGTTTTCCAAGCGAACTAAGAAACATATGACATTAACTTAGGGGCTTTCAAAAACAAGAACAATCTTAACCTTGGATTCATCGACTTTCTGTCCTCTGTGGTAATCTTTGGTTAGGTTGAAGTGTCTGTCATTGACCCATGAATCTTGGGACTTTCTTCTAAACTCAATGAAACACATTTTAACACTTATAAAATAAATATATTAGGTGGCGCAACAGTCCATGAAGAACCAGGGCCTAGTGACTAACAACTCTCAACCATTCCTGTGTGCGAGTAATGTTGTCAGAGGTGAAAGGGACCTACAGTTTATAAGCCGTATCCGAAAGGCTAATTTGAGAAAGCACTTTTCATGACAAGAATTACTCTTGAAAGATTTGTCAATTCCTCGCCAGAGGCAGTACCCGCGAAAACTTTTTTTTTAAATTAAGGGACACAGGCAGGAATTGAACCCAACTACTATGCCGAATCTGAGAGGCATCCGAATTGAAAAAAAGCTTTAGGTGGCACAGGCACGGATTAAACCCAGGATTTGAAAGTCCTACACACTAACCATCACTCCACGGCTTTCCAAAGCTTATTGAACTTCAAAATATTTTGAGATCTAGAAAAGGTTAAATCTGTAGCTTTACCTAACAATTGGTTAAGTTTTATCTAATATTGGTTTCCTCGTTTAAGCAAAAGTTTAAATGTAGAACCGTTTTTTGTCGAATCCATCAGCCTTACAAATTTTCGGGAATGTCTCTTTGGCCCTGCACCCAGAAAAAAAAGTATTTTCTTTCAGAGATAATCGACAGATGTTTTGGTCTCTCAAGAGAGTTTGTGGAGACAGAATCCAGAGATTGAGAACATAATTCAGCTAGGAGGAAACTTTTTAATAGCCAATAATTCCACCTGGACCATGCTACAATGGTTAGAAAGTAGAAGAAGAAGTATAAATGCCCCCACCTGTTCATTAGTTTTTGATCCATCAGTGAAAAATGGACTGACTCGTCTTCCACGGCAATGTTACTCTATTGTGATAAGGCTTTCAGCTTTTTGCTTACCAAGTTTATCTAAGGATGTTAGGTAAAATAGATTGTCTAGTGAGGTCCTCAGTGATGGTACTCTAGGCCACAGCTGTTTCTAACTTGAACGTATGTCATTCTTTTAGCACCGGAAATTAAGTCTTTCTTTCCACCTCGAACGACTGACATGTTAAAAATAGTGAATAAACGAGGAACATTCAATTTACTTAGCACACTGAAGCCCGGGCCTTAAATTAACACTTGCTTCTTTTATTATCACATTCGGGTCCGGCTCCGCTCCTGCCTAAATATTCAAACTTTGAAAATCGCTACTGTTGTTTTCGGCACCATGTCGTCACGACTGACACATTGCTTCATCGGGTCGTCGTCGTGGAATCGTCGCGTCGTTCCTAAACCTACCCGCGCCTTTTCGTCATCTTCTTCTTGATCCTTTGTTGTTGTTCTTGATGCTTGAAGATATAGAGTAGAAGTATGGAAGTATGGAATGGCAAATGGCCAATTTAGGCCAAATGCGCTTTAGCGATATCTTGATCATGCGTATCTATAATTATTAAAATTAAATTCGATTTCTTTGGAACAGTGAAAGGATACCGCGGATATTTCCATTTAGCAAAAAACGAAGACGATTGCAATAAGTAATTATGCAGTCGTATAATGCAGTTAATTATGTGAGTGTATTTTACTGTACATTTTACTGTGTGGGTTCTTTTGGCGCTATGATTTAATGGTTATGCACTCCATTAAAAAAAAACTTAAAACTTTATAGTCGGTAAATACTGTAATTTGAATCTTGTTTTATTTTTTATTTTAATTCTTTCATCTTTGATCCTTGAGAATATTTAAAATTTAATTGGATTAGATTTAACAATATTTGTTGTGGCCATAGACATTTTTTAAATAAAAAACAAAACATTTATAATGGAATCTTCTGTTGGCTGACAAATTAGGTGGAACTTAATGTTAAAAAATAACGTCTGGCAAATGGCCTCCGCGTTACGTTTTACTTTAACGATTTTCTATGTCGGTGGGCCCGATTTTGAATCTCTCGATTCCTCACATACGCGTTCTTATTTCATTCATGAATTACGACTTATAAACATTGCCAAGTGATTTTTACGTATCCCCCAAGAAAATAAATCCAAAGATATAAAATCATATCACGATGAAGTGACCAATTGACAGGTCAATTTCTCGGGATTATTAGGCCAACAAAAGTTTGGCGTAACAAAGTAATCATCATAACATGCTGCCCCACCACCGTCTTGTTGTAACTAATCAGTTGACGGGATGCAATGGAATATCCGAAGTTTCATAATAATTAGAATTGTACCCAATTCAAAAAATGACAATTCGGCAATTGTATGATTTTTTTTTAAATTTTGGTGAAGAGAGCCGAAACCTTGCTCGGATTTAAGTCTTTCAATGATGCTTTTCCAAAGTATACTAATACTAATACAATTTTTTTTTTTAAAAGTTAATAGTACGTGAGGTATTTTGAAAGTTATCAATATGGAAATATTTATACCTCTAAAGCAAAATTTTTGTCTGGTGATAAAGCCTAGCCATAACTCGCTCAACTGTTTATCTGCTCAAACATACTTACGGGTAAACAGTTAAACAGTTTTTAACTTCCTATAGGATTCTTAATCAAATATTGTGGCGGCAGTTATAGCTTTCATTGGTTTTCATTATTAAAAACAAGCATTCGATTTTTTTGGAAGGTCGTTTTTAGGTATCATTAGAATTTCTGTCATTAAAAAAAAATTCCTGATTAAAATAAACCGCAATTTTTTTTAAGAAAATCTGTCATTGAAATTGTGTAAATTGGAACCCAAATCAGTGGAACGATTCGTTTCATTTTTGAACATAAAAGTATCATCTGTTCAGGAAAATGAATTTCCGTCCGAAAAATAGAAAAAATACATTTTTAAAGAAAAATAAATGCGTAATTACATCTTTTTTCTCAAAAAACTTCTTTATGTGATTTCTGATCGATCAGTGCGTAGTTTTCATTTCTAATCACCGTCAAATACTTACTTACTTAAGGTAGCGCTACAGTCCTGTGTGAACTAGGGCCGCATCCAACAAACTTCTCCATCTAGCTCGGTTCCTACCTAGATGTCACCAGTTTCGGGCCACCTGATCCGCGGTCCTCCTCTACTGCGCTGTCCTGTGGGTGCGTATTCGAAGACTTTCCGGGCCGGAGCATTGGTTTCCATTCGCTCTACGTGACCCAGCCATCTTAGTCGTTGGACTTTTACCCTTCTGGCTAAGTCTACGGCGCTGTACAGCCCGTACAGCTCGTCGTTCCATCTTCTCCTCCACTCTCTTTCGATGCATACGGGACCGTAGATCACACGAAGAACTTTTCTTTCGAAACGACCCAAGGCGCTTGTATCCGCTTTTGTCATGGTCCATGCTTCTGCACCGTATATCAGGACGGGGATGATAAGGGTCTTATATAGCAACACTTTGGTCCCTCGAGAGAGGACATTACCACTCAATTGCTTTCTTAGTCCAAAGAAACAGCGGTTAGCAAGAGTTATTCTGCGTTTGATCTCAGCGCCGGTGTTGTTTTCTGCGTTTACAGCGGAGCCTAGGTAGACGAAGTCCTTGACTACCTCAAAATTACGTCTGTCGATTGTGACGTTTTGACCAAAACGTCGGTGTTGTATGTCCTTTCTAGATGACAGCATGTACTTTGTTTTGCCCTCATTAACCGTTAAACCCATTTTTGCCGCCTCTGCCTCAATACTCACAAAAGACCCATTGACATCACGCTGAGTTCTTCCGATTATGTCAATGTCATCAGCATATGCCAGTAATTGGACAGACTTTTGAAAGATAGTGCCTCTAGTGTTGACGTGTGAGCTCTGCACTATTCTTTCAAGCACGATGTTAAAAAAATGGCATGACAGCGCATCACCTTGTCTAAAACCTTTTTTGACATCAAAAGGTTCTGTTAAGTTGTTTCCAACCTTTATGGAGCAGCGTGAATTCTCCATGGTCATCCTGCACAAACGGACGAGTTTGGCAGGGATGCCAAAACTAGACATGGCTCTATACAGCTCGTCCCTGTAGATGCTGTCATATGCGGCCTTGAAATCGATGAAGAGATGGTGGGTGTCGATTTGGTGCTCTTGAGTTTTTTCCAGGATCTGCCGTAATGTGAATATTTGATCAACTGTGGACTTTCCTGGTCTAAAACCACACTGATAAGGACCTTTCAGGTTGTTGACGATGGGCTTTAGACGTTCACATATTACGGCAGAGAAGATTTTATAGGCGATGTTAAGTAGACACATTCCTCTATAGTTGGTGCAGTTTAGAGGATCGGGCAAACAATACTGAGGTTCCATTCATCGGGCATGTTTTCTTCCGACCATATCTTACAGATAAGTTGGTGCATGCTCCTAACCAACTTATCTCCAGCTGCTTTAAAGAGCTTGGCATTCAAATCATCCGCTCCAGCGGCTTTATTAGACTTCAGCTTAGATATGGAAATCTTTACTTCGTCTAAGTCGGAACGACGGGATTGTTGGGCTTCGTCGTCTATGTTAAATGGATCATCCTGCCTGACAGTGGAATTCAGTTCGTCGTTGGCATTATATCCATATCCTTAGCATTGACTGCGGTTCCACTATGATGTTTCCACTTTCGTCTTTGCAGCCTTCAGAATTTCGTTTCACATGTTCATAAAACTTTCGAACTTCATTCCTGCTTTTAAACCTCTCAACATCTTGAACCGCACGCTTCTCATGCCGTCTCTTTTTCCTTCTGAGAAGTCGGCGTTCCTCTCGCCTCTTCTACTTATAGAGATCATGAGCAGCTCTCATCCTTTTATGCAGCGCCGCTTTTGCGTGCCTGTTGTTTGGCTGCATTTCCCTGCCGACGAGGTAGTAGTCCGATGTTAGCTCCTTGGAAAATTCGGACATCTATGATACTGGAAGCGTATCTGGCGTCGATCGCAATATGGTCAATCTGGTTGACGGTAGATCGATCTGGAGAACTCCAAGTTCCTTTGTGGATGTTGAGGTGTGGAAAACGCGTACTGGTTACCATTACGTTTCGCCCCATAGCAAAACCTATGAGCCTGAATCCGTTGTTGGAAGTGTTGTAGTGCAGGCTGTTTTCCCGATTATTCCACCAAATATGTTCCCTTTCTAGCTTGGCATTAAAATCGCCCAGGACAATTTTAATATCGTAGCTAGAAAACTGCTCATATGTTTGGTCTATGAGCTCGAAGAACATATCTTTGGTGTTGTCATCTTTCTCTTCTGTGGGGGCATGCGCGCATATCAGGCTTATGTTGCCGAATTTAGCCTTGATTCGTTGTCCTTAATTCGTTTGCGTAGGTTATGAACAGTAAAACCGTCCGTATCCAAAGCTTGTTGGTGCTTCGCAACTATGAAAACTTTTACGTGGCCAGGAAGTCGCCCCGATGGCAAAACCTCCAACCTGGAGGGCTAGATCCTAAGTATGACTCCAAGGACGGGGAGGACTTCCAAGTCACATTGCGTTTTTTGGTATATATAGTACAGTGAGAAATTGCCAACAAAACGATCCGCAGTAGCCAGATTTTTGTATTTAAAAATTGGTACAACTGAAAGAAGATCTGTCAGAAGAAAGTTTTTTGAAAATCAAATGTTAAAATTAACGTAGCAAAAAAAACTAACTAAAACTAATAAAATAGACAATTTTTAAAAATAAATGTTAATAAAACATCTGTATATTGAGATTCTATAAATAAAAGTTCATTTAACAATTGTTTCAAGGAGATAGATTGATTTTTTTCCCAATGGAAAACACATACATAATTCCAAATGCACAACTACTCAACGAACACAGCCATTGAGATACAAATGCAATATCAATCGTAACAACATTTGAGAACAAAATCGCATAAGATCCATTCGTGACTCGTGTAAATGTCAAAAATCCATCCATAGTAATATATTCTACTCTAACTTTTATCGGTGTTATTCATACTATGGATATTGTTTTGTTTATTATTCTTTTAAAATCCTTCTATACTATGGATAGATTTTCCAACAAAACACGGGTATTGTCTTATATTAAAAAATTGTAACTACGTTTTAAAAAATATGGGATCAAGAAACAAGTATTTTACAGCAACTCTAAAAGTGTTTGGTACAAGAAGTTCAATGCTCTTTCGATACAGAAGAAGTATTTGTAAACATTATCCAAATTCAGAGTGTGAAGTCATTGTATTCTTCCTTTAAACCTCTCCAAGTTTTTACTGCATAAAATACAAATATACAGCTGTCTTGATTAAGTCGATCTTATTGGTGAGGTATCTTAATAAAAATATTCATACCTGCTGTTTGGAACTTAAACTAGAAAGTATTAATGATTGATTTATTTATTATACTAACACAAACAAAAAGAGAAACAAAATATTCATTAAAAGAATACCCATTGAAAAAAAAAATATCTGAAATAATTTATTTAACAGTCAAACGAGTCCAACTACTTAAGATCAACTTAGTTTTCTTTTTTGTTCCCAAACATATTTGCTAAACTCATTAAAAATATATATCTGCAAATATTTACAACAACTGATTTCCATTAAAATCTAATATATCTCTAGATTCTCTCGACTCTCGTGTGGTTATTGGTTCCCCAGGGAGCAAAGCTGAGCTTCTGAACTGATGCTGATTCTGATGCACTGCATCAAATGATACTTCACAATCCTCGAACTCAAAGTAAAGTTATGTTCATTTCATCAGTTCATTTCTTGTTTTGCTGATGCGAAATAGTCCATCATTGGCCTGGTCCGTCCGGCTTTCAGTTGTCCCGTCATCCGTCGCGTTGTCGTCGCCTTGTCGTCGCTCGTCCGTTGTCATCACATCGTTCACAATCAATAAATTAATAAAAACATTTATCAAATGGAAATCAACGACATCGTTGACGCGCGGCGCAAAAAAATAAAACGTTAAATGCATTGCATATGGAAAAATTCAAAATTCAACAACGCAGCGACACAAGAAAATGTTGTAAGGGAAACTGGTCCGTTCCGTGAGTCTCAAGACTCAAGTCTCAACCGCATCACCAGAGCCACAATCATCAGCAAATACTCAGATTTGTTCGTAATGACGATAGGCGCATAAGGAGCATCGTACATAGTCATTTGATGGAGTGACCAGACCGAACTTTGTCTAAATCAGAATTAACTGGTTGCACACAATCGAATTCTGATGACGCATTACCTGTCAAAAAATGACGTTTTATTTCCTATGTCATACAAATTTCGATCGTTTGATTTGAAACTGCTTGCTGTGTTTAATCTTCTACTTCTTCGAATCATCAATCTCATCCTTCAAGCAGAATCCTGATATGTTCGTGTGAAATCAATATTTTGGCAGCTGTTGCGATTGCAGCGCCAACTTACTCATTGCAAGCAACTTGTCATCAATTCCAAATTTAAATTATCTGAAGATGGTTTTTTGAGAGTTTTAATTGATCCTTAAGTCAAAAATGTGAACTTTCAAAGAAGTTTCTGTAAATTTTGTATTACGATTTTTTTTCTCACCCGTATTGCCACCCTAAATCGTTTATTTCTGTTTCTGATACAATCCAAGTCAATTCTATTCGCTCTCAGACTTTTTCTATACCATTGACAATGCTTAGCGTTAGCCTGGGCAGAGCCCGGTGTGGTGCGGCTTGGTCTTCAGCCTCACTGATGGCGAGATGCCTTTGCATTCAGATTACGGAATTATGTTAAATATTTAATAAATACATAATGATGGCTGTTGGACGTTTCTTTGGATGTGGATGTGGTCAATGGTGGAGTCTGCATCATCATCATCATCACGAATCTGGATATACATCTGATGGATGTTAGAGGTTGTTTGGTTTAGTTTTTTATGTCCATCAGCATCATCGGTATAGCGTGAATTTATGCCCGGGAATTGTCGTCTGATGCTTCGAAAACAATCTTTTCAACAAATCCATCAGATCTCCAGGAGATCTGTTTCTCTTCCTTTCCTCTTCTATTTTTCTGTCTCCATCTCTTTCTTTTTTCTTTTAACTTTTCTTATTATTATGGCCATGTGCAACAACACGGAACTAGTGAGATTTCCAGCTTTGAATGCGATAATAAACGATGATGATGACATCGTGGAGACTGCCATATGGATGTGAATGCACTGCTTCTGCATCTGGTGATGCATGCAGCGTAATGCTACTGCACAGCAAAATGCACATTCACGAGACAAGGAGCAAAAATGGCAAAATGAATAAACATGGTTTGGAAGAGCCACACAGTGATAATGTGCTCAGACCTTCCAAGCCAGGAATATTTATACTGGCTTTGGCTTGATGGGATAGGGAGGTGCTAGGCAATCCCATCATCATCGTCAGTGGAAACCTCAATTTTTATTAAAACTCTTGCCTATGAATATCTGTATAGGTATACAAACTTATATTATCGATAAAAATGGTGTTACTATAAATCACACTTTTTGGCGCCATAACTACAGCACTCGCGCTAAAGGGTCCAGGACAGGACCAGAGCATGGAGACAAGCCCATAGATCACTGATGAGCTGATGGTGATACTTCTTTTCTACTGCTGCTGTTGTGTTCGGAGTGCAATGTGCTTTCCTGATGTTGTGGATAGTTGTGGAATTTTAAGTACTTACGAGTTTTCGTTAACTATCTTGACCTTAAATAGAAAGCGGGTAGAATATATATATCCTATATAGCTATTGGGAAAGATGCGATAATCTTGATTTTGTATATGCAGCTTGTTCCATGTTTTATCAGAAATTTTTAAAACTTTATTGTAAAAGTTAACCAAACAAATTAAACCTAAAAAACCGAAATTTATAAACCATAACTTTATACGTATTTACCACGAATGCCCCAACACTAAATCACTTATGAAAAAAAGGCAAACAAAAAAAAGCATTCATCGATTGACTGATATTGATCGCGTGCTATGATTCTGAACATAATCCGCCCACCGCACCGCCTTTAATTCGCACCTTCTTTCAAGCTACACAAAAAGTTGTGTATTTAAATTTTTAATATTAGGCTCAAGATCTAAACACGTAGGTACCTATATTTAAGCCCCTCAAGTAAATTATAGCGGTTAATAGTGAAACAGTTTACGCAGATGCTTTTTTATTTTTTGCTGCGGTAAGAAAATTACTAACATCAGACGCAAACCACCAGAGACCGAAGTGAGTGCAAATTTTATATATGGTTTCTTTGCATTATAGCCGGTAGCCATTTAAGTTAATGAGAGTATTTGATCTCAAAGTTTTTTTTTTCAATGGAGCAGCTTATTACTTTATTTCTTTAAACGGGCAATTTTAGGTTAGAGGTTTTCACTTAAGGTACAAATTAATGGAAATTAAGACTTTATTATCAAATTAATATATGAATTTTTCTGTCTTGCTGTTTAGCGACTAAATTAATACAATATTAAGCAGTTGTTCTAGACTCTATAGAAAGCTATAAACTGTGACAAATTTGCCTATGTACTCGTATAAGCGGATTGCTTCGCAACAACTCTTGATATATTTGGCAAACAAATAGCTGCAACCTCAAAGCTTCGTCGCAGTGGACTTTCAACAACATTGGCCACTCCGTAGTTCTTAGGTGTATAGAATAAATTCCAAAGCACAAAAACTACACCATACCCCAACTGCAATTCGACGGAAACTTCCAGATTTCTATACCTTCCAGGTGTGTACTCTGAACAACTGAAATAAGGTCTCTCATTCCGCCTTTCCAAACATTGTAGCGTGTTCCAAGTGAAACTTTTGGTCTTGTCCTGGCTTAAAAAAACTTGGTATCAACATCTGATATCCGTATTTTCTCAGATAGTCCGTCCGCTGTCAAATCTCTGTATTCTGTCCCTACAAACTATGTATTGGAAAATTCACAACAGTTTAATGTTCACTTTTGCTGGGTGCCGGGCCATAGAGATATTTCGAGAGCTTGCCAGGAAAGGTATAGGGCAGCCTCTCCTACCACGTTTAGCAAATGCTGGCATACCCATCGCTACTTGTAAACTGTTGCTAATACAAGACGCTATGATGAAGGCAAATACGAGGTGGAACAACATCACCACGTGTCAGGTCACAAAAAACATCTGGCCAACACTAGATTTAAAGCGATCAAGTTGCTTGCTATCTCTAAGCAGATCGTATATAAACTCGATAATAGGCGTATTCTCAAATGACTTTTGCAGAAGCTGTATGGACGAGCAAGAAGAAGAAACGGTTCTCCATCTTCTCTGCACATGCCCTGCTCTAGCTCGAAAACGCAAGAATTACCTAGGAGAACTCTTCTTTAACGATCTAAACGATCTAAATCATATCGGTATAATCAGCCTGTCACGTTTCGTAAGGGACTCAAGCTGGGTCCATTGAGCTTAAGAAGAAGCCCCAAGATTCATGTGGTATCACAATGGGCCATTAAACTGGCTTAAGTGTGTCCGTTTCCATCTTGGACAGCCACTATAACCTAACCTAACCTATACTTGCCGATGATAGATAGATAGATAGATAAATAAATTTTATTTTCTTAAAAAAGTGGTTAAAAAATAGGAACATGCTGGTGTTCAAAATTATTTAGGAGAATAACTTGTTAAAATTGTCTGTCAGGTTAAAGTTATAATATTTATATTTTAGCTTAGCTTGAATTTATTTTAAATCTTATTAACTTCCCACAGGTAGTTATTGTAATGGGTCCGATTTGTCAAATTGAAAATCTTGACATTTTTCGACGTTTCAAGGTCCCTAGAGGCGAAATAAAAGATTTTTAGAAAGACGTCTGTGCGTTCGTGTGTACGTACACTTTTGTGTCGTCCATAGGTCAAGAACCAGAAGAGATATCGATTTCAAATAAATTTTGTTATAAAGATCCTAAGGCAGAAAGATACAGAAATATCTAAAAAAACATTACTAAAAGTTGGTAAAAATTGAATATCGATTCAAATATCTTTTCAAAAACTTGAAATTTAGGCTTCAAACTTATTTTATCTTATAACAAATATTGTTTTCAACATTCGATAAAATTTTAAGAAAAATAGAATTCACAGTTTTCCTACAAAAAATAAAAACCTAAAAAAAAAATAGTAAAAGTTGGTAAAAAATGATTTTCGACTCAAATATCTTTTCAAAAATTTGAAATATTGGCTTTAAACTACATTTATCTTTTAAAAAAATATTGTTGTTAACATTCGATAAAATTATGAAAAAAATGGAATTGACAGTTTTTTTTACAAAAAATAAAACTTAAAAAAAAAAAAAACAATACTAAAACTTGGTAAAAATTTACTCAATTAGCTTTTCAAAAATTGAAAATATTCTTCAAAATTATTTTATTTCACAGAAAATATTGTTTTCAATATTCAGTAATTTTTATATAAAAATCCAACAGTCGGTTTTTTCATAAAAAATAAAATCTACAATAAATAGTACGCAAATTTGGTAAAAATTGATAAGAGTACATATAGACAAACATTTAGGCAAGACAAATCAACAGACGGGATGAGAAGTTATCTGTGGGCCGCATCCCAGCCTCTTTTCATATTTACAATTAAGTTGCAATAATGAAGAGCATACTTTAAGAATTTGTATGGATTTAAATAAAATTTGACATTCAATATTTCAAAAAATGCGTTGCGATTAACTGTTTCAGCTCCTAGAAATAACCTCCGGTACGAATTGAAAATAGGACAGATGCTGACGAAGTGGTAGTGATTCTCAGCTGCATCAAGATTACACATTGTGCATAAGTCAACAGTGTCATGCTGAAATGCCCTAGCGTTCAAGTTAAGTAATCCACACCTCGGTCTTAAGATCATACTTACTATCATTTCTCGTGAATTTGAGTCGTTGGGTACCTATCGGTACGATACTTTGCTATATTGATCGTGAAACTGCGATTGTAAAGCACGTTCGGTAGAATCTTTCCACTGTTGTTCATTCCGTTAAATCAAAAGCATGTGCCAGTCGCCGCGGAAAAGGCCTGACCATTCCTGGGCCACTGCGGATGAAAGTATGCGTGGTCATCTCGAGCTGGGTAGACTAAAAACTTTTCACAAATATTTGAAATGTATTCCAAGGGTAGTAAAAAACGCTTTTGGGAGACCGGTTTCAATGTTGAAAACGTAGTTTGGTGTATTATCTGTTAGGTTGAAATATCTTTTGATGAAAAACCTTTGAAGCTTTTCAAATTGTATGTACTCTTTGTACCCCCATACTTGAGCACAGTAAAACATAAAACATGGACTTTAAACTTTGCTGAATGTGGCACTTACTTATTTTTCAAGACCAAGTTGCGTTTATAGCATTTTTTGATGTTGAAAGCCTCTTTGTCAGATGTTCAGACTAAGACTTATTATATGTAAAGACGACGCCAAGATATTTATACTGTTTTGCTATTTTTACTCTAACAACTTTGAAATTCCATTTTTCACTTAATGCTCTTCGGCCTCCATTCCCAACAATAACAATTTCAGATTTCTCAAGATTACAATATCATCAGCATACAAAAGAACATTTATACCGACAGGGAGTTCAGAATGAAGGTCATATAATAACAAGACAAAAAGCAGAGCGCTCAGAACGCAACCTTGTTTAACGCCTTTGCTCGTTCCAAACAAATTAGAGGTACTGCTTCCATCCCAAACGGCGTCAACTGTATCTTGGTATAATAGTTTGATAACGTTAACCATCGAAATTCCCAATGTAATAAGTTTGTGAATAAGAGCTTCTCTGTTAATATTGTCGAACGCAGCTTTTGAAGTTTACAAACCAAGCATAAAGTTTCTTTTTCTGGCTTAGTTGCAGCTAAATAAGACATGAATGATTGAAATTCTGATCAATGGTACTATAATATTTTCTATATGCCGCTTGGTGTTCATTGAGTACATTTTTGTTTTGTGAGGCGGTTTAGGAGAACTGAGGTGAACAATTTGTAGAGGGTTTCTAAAAATGAAAGCCCAGCTTACCACGCATGACAGTAAATAGCTCATTATCTGTGTTATTGGCGTTATTACAAAAAGAAGAGGAGACAGTTTCTCACTTTCTATGTTCATGTTCTTCCCTGTCACAAAGACGGAGAATTTTGCAACAATGATCCTAGTGATCTTAGAAATTCTGACGTATGTGTATCGTCTCAACTGCTTCATAGCTAGATCTAACTGGTAGATCTTAAGATACATGTGGTGGCATTAAGAGTATTCAGTGTTATTGCAATGGATTCAGAGTTATTTCTTAGCATTTTGATTAATTTGTTTCCCTCGGCATTCTACTCATTGGATTCAAAACTCGATGTAATATACTTACCATTGGACGTACTCTTAAGAACCAGTAAAGAATAACTTTAAATACATTTTGTTTAACACATAAAGCCACTTGCAGATTGGAAGAAAGATAATTGTGTTAAACCAAAACGTTCTCAGTTTTTCTTTAAATTTCTGCAACAAAAAAAACTCCCACTCAGTTTTATGAAAGTTCATTTAACATCTTTTTGATACAAGCAAAAATGTTCAATTCGTCAAATCAGAACGACTACAATAGCTTCAATGGAAATTAAAATGGCTAATTTGTCATTTTCTAAATAAAAATTCTGAAGTGAGAAGATTGTGCCAAAAATAAATGATATGGTATTGAGGGTTTATTCCAAGTGTCAGGCTCAAATCATAATTTATCAGAAAAGTGAGTTGAAATACAAAATCACAGATTAGAAAACAACAGCAAAGCCTACATTATTAGTGTGATATTGTATTACCGTTGAAGAAACTTGTTTAAATATTGTTATTTTCGTCCATAGTCAAAGAACAAAAGAAAAACTATTTAATTTAATAATCAATGTTCTTGTCAATTATAAATTAAACACCAAAATGTCAGATCTAAAAGTATATTCTAGTTTCAAGAAATTTGGAAACAATTACATTTACTATACTTTTTTTAGTCAATCAATTTGTTTCCTATACAGAAAGATCCGTTTCCTAAAATCCGGTAGATACAATATTTTTTAAAAGTATTTTAGTATAACCCAGATTTTCAACCCAGAGGTTTGAAAGCAACACGGCAACAAAATTGAGAAAACTACGATTTTTGCAGGTATTACTTCTAATTTCTTCGTTCGGCTCTTGAGGTCGGTTAATTGAATTATTAATTCCACTTTACTATTATGCATGGACTTGCAATCTTTTTTATGGGAAAACTAGAAGAGTTTGGAAGAAGTTGATTTAGTTTTGTAAAGTCACTTATTTCGTATAAGATTTCAAAAATTTCAGAACAATCAACATTGTTTCTAAAAGTATTTCAATTTGTCAAAGTCATCAATTTATAGCTCCTGGAAAAAAATAAGCACTTACTTGTGCTTATTTTAATTTATCAGTGGTATTTCCAATAAATCGATGTGTTACATCATGATTTTTCTATAAATTCATTTAAATTATTCACGCAAATTTTTTTGATTGACTGTCATTCCAATTATAATAGAACTGCATTTTTCGTAAAAACCATATTCAAAGATTTCTAATTGATTTAAATGCAAACTACATAAAACGAGTATACTTAAAATTATGCAACGACCATTTTGTTTAGGTTAGACAAAAATAGTGACTGAATTATCTTTTAGTGACTGGTTTCAGATGAATCTATTGGATTCCAAAAACAAAAATAAAATCAATTTAAAGTAACCATGAAAGTGTGACAAGTAATTTACATACCATAAGTGTGATGCAATGTAGGTAAGCAAACAACGATGGTGGTTAGGCCGACTAATACTTGATGGAATTTTCTTTTGCTGAACTGGTAGTTATACTCGTACCTGTTTTTAAAACTTGAGATGGACTTTTCGTGTCACTTTTAAATTTAATTTAAATCATCATAAGAACTTGTGGAAAATAAATTCATGGAAATAAAGTGTTAATGGTTGATTAGCAAGAAGGTGCTATAAGAAAACGAAACGGAGTCTTTGAGACAACAGCATTTAATTTACGAATATCTAACGAGTTGTATTGGAAAGTCTGAAATTACATTTTTAATACAACGAACAAATTTTAACTAATTCCAAAACTTATAACATCTGTTAACAATAAATTATATGATGATTTTGCAATACACACAATTTTGGAAATTCTCATGAATTTTGTAAGCAACATGAAATTTTCAGCAAACCTGGAATTTTATGCTTTCATAGTTTAGAAAAATACGCTTTAGACTTGATTCTTCATGCTGATCTCTAATCTAAACTTTGATTTGAACTATTTGTTCAAGTTTTAAAAACAATTGTTTTCAACATTACTTTTATAATTTTTTGATATTTTCCAAAAGTTTGATAGACTAGTATTGTTTTTTTTGTTGAAATCCGTTTAAGCATAGATTAGATGGCATAGTTTTTCTTTCAGATTTTTGTATGACAGGGGAAAATTAAATAAGGGGATTATAGATTTGGAACCCTATCACGGATTTTATTGACAAAACTATATCTTTAAAATCTTAAAGGGAAGAAAGTTATCAATAATTTTTTGTAAATTCAGTTTTCTACTGAGATTTTGTTTTGAAAAGATTATTCATACAAAAAATATGGATATAGAACGATGTGCCTCTTAAATGTATAAATATCAAAGCGTAATAGTTCCTTATGTTTTATTACTGATATAAATACACAAAATGTATAAGAGCTTGACTTGCATGACATGTGGTTTCAATTAGACAATGGACTTATTGAAAGACGAGTTCGGTGAACATTTTATTTCACGTTTGGGACCGGTCAATTGGCAGCCTAGATCGTGTGATCTAACGCCTTTAGACTATTTTTTTATGGGCTATGTTAAAGCTCATGTCTATACATTGGAAGACAATATCGAAGCAAAATTCGACTAAGTGCATGGACCATTTGAGGAGCAGTCAAACATTAAATTATATGGACCATAATATCGATTCTAATAAAGATTTCATGCATATTTCTGAATTGTATGTGTTTTTTTTTTGAAAAACTTTCCTCGAGCTTTTATAAAATCCACCTTTATGATTCTTGGAAATTTCTAAAAACTGAAAACAGCTAGAAACATCCATATGGTACCTTCATACACCTCAACATAAAATTATTATATATCCATTCATTATACAAAATAAGTCGGCTTTTGATTGATAGACTTCAAACTTGAAGTGTGCTAATGAATGAATTATATTTTATTATAATTCATCTTTATTCAAAAAAAGTCTTTCTAAAAAAAATAAGAAATAGTAGCAGAAAACTTTAACTTAAAGCAATTTCAAATTGAACTCAGAGCTCTACTAAATATGAAGGTATGTAGGTATACTTCAAGAAAAATAATGACGGAGACTAAGGCGGTGCAACGCGACGTATTGCCGGCCTGCGGCGCCTGTCTTAAAAAAAAAGAGACAGCTCATAATGAATGACTAATGAGACTGCCACACACACTAGACGACAACCATCAGCACCAGCAGCATTAACAGCAGCACTCTTTATTTCTACTTGGCAGCAACTTGATTGACATTTCGCATCTTCTTACCATATTTGATGAGAAAATTAAGTTTTTTTGTTTGAAATTTTGTTTAAATTAAACTTTTTTGCATGCATTTTAATTTTTTTTTTCGTATTCACACGACCGCGAAAAACCCCTCACATCTTTCAATAAACAACAAAAAAACGTCCAAGTCAAGCTTCACCTTCGTATACTCGCGTATTGTAATATTGGATACATTCGAATACATTTTTAACGAGATGTATCTCTCTCATTATGAGCACACACGGCATAGGTATTCAGAGATACAATATCTTATGTACTTTAAGTTTTATGCACTTTTTATTTGTGGTGATATACATACGCTGCCATATCAAGAGGGTTCAATATTGGAATAGTTCAAGTACTCGTTTATACTTTAAAGCCAATTTAAATAACTTTTTAAGAGCTGCAAAGTAAAGGCTTAGAAGTTTCATTTTGAACAGCTAAAAGTTACATTTTTATGACTATCAGAATCTATCATCTTTTGATAGTTGGCAAGTAAAAAGTACGCTATTACAAAAAATAGCCGCTCAAACAATAAACCTTTACACCTGAATCCAAATCTCGGCTCATAATTTTTCTACCTCATCAGCTTTATAAAATATGCCCCTTTTAACATGATAAAGACAAATAAGAGCGGGTTTTTCTTAAGCTTTAGTTGAAACAGAGAACACAAATTAATAAAAAACTGTATTATGATTTTCCAAAGTACAAATTTTCGTCTTCAGGACGCTTGCTATAATCTTACTATTTTCTGGAAAGTCTAAAAAATACAGTGTAGTTCATTTTAGCATCTTACTTAGTTTCTGGAAATTCTAGTAATGAGGCTTCAGTTGACTCCTAAATGAAGTTTTGAGAAATCTTGAATTAAAAGCTTTAGTGGTTTTGAAAAACACGTTTTCGAGTTAATTTTATGTGTTGATTTCGGAATCCGATAGCCTTAAAATATCTTGTGTTTCCTTTGAGAAATTTAAAAAGTAATGTCTCAAAAATCTTATCTCATAGAGTAATATTGGAGTAGCATTTTAATAAAGGTCATCGTAACAAATCAGAAAAATTCAATTCTATTGTTATCAAAAAATGTCGACCAGCAATGACACTGGCTTCAGCAAAGCATTGAAACTTTAAGTCCCAGTTCGCAAAACTGAAGGACTGTTGTTTCATCGGCCGAAAATCTTGAAATTTCCGAAATTTTATGAATAGAATAAAACTTGTATTCTCGTCGCTCAAAAACAACTAGAAGATATTGCTGCCATAGTCCGTATAGTTATGACTTAAACCAAGATTTGTCGATATCTCGTCACTCCTTAGAATTAGGCATCCCACAGAAGACGCGACATTACACCGTATTTTACAAATTAAGAAAGAAAACTCTGGTCTTGAGGTTGTTAACTTTCAGCTCACACCGTTGTACACAAACAATTTCGTATCTTTATTGAATGGGCAACAAAACATTATCTGGATTTTTTTATTCAAAAATCATCTTCAGTGATAGGCCCATTTTTAAATCGAAGGCTGAACTGTCGAAAATCGGGGCTCGAATAATCCAAGAATGATTGGATTCAACCTCAAAGTGTGATAGTTTTTGGGCTGGTGTTGTGAGCAGTTGCACCAGTAAGGAATAAGTAAGGTATTTTTCCTACTGGTAGAATTGTGAATGGATTACGTTACCGAACTATTATTTAGGGGTTGGGGCATCCCTAGTGACCGAAAAAAAGGCTATTTGTGCATTTCTTTTTAAAAGAAATTGGGTTTTATTAAACATATCATTGACTGCTTGAAATATTTTTTTTTTGAAGTAATTAATTTCAAAAGGTAGCCCTTGCAATGTGTCTGCGATAAATTATGTGTTAAAAAATGCAATATTAGGATAAGTTGAAGTTTTAATAGTCGCTCGTGAGTATTTTTGTCATATCCTTAACGTAGAAATTTACAAACGGAGTATTAAAAGGTTTTTTTATTATCTTTTGGCCCAACATTTAAGAAAAATTTAAGATAAAGCAAAATAAATTTATCGAAAATTATAGTGTGGCTTAATGATTTGAATACTGCAACATGAAAAATTTTGTGGACGAATGTTATACAAGGAACTTAACAATCAAAATTGTGATTCGAGTCTGTATTGTCTGTATTATGTCTCGAAGAGTAGATCACAAAATATTTTAAGAACAGAATGATGACAAAATAAAATGTGACCAAAGTGAATTGTCAAAAATGAGCCTTCTTACTTTCGCTGGTTTCCTGTTTTTTTTTTTTTTTTGATAATAACAATAAGTATCGTTTCACTAAAACCACACAACAACAAGTAGCTTTATGAGACCAAGTCAAAGCCTTTATTTGCTAAGATTTTTATTCGACATCTTGCACCAAACAACTTAAGCAACAAAAACTTTATTGTGACAGACAGATGGCCACAGCACAGTAAATTGTATTGGCTTAACTTTTAATTATTTATTTAGCGATTCTTGAATTTCATTTGTCAATTTATGTATTTGAATTCTATTTTATTAATTTATTTTTTGAGCTAAGACTTAAAAGTGCCCTTGTGCAAGGAACTGATATGGGATTGCACAAGTTTTTAAATTAACCGATGCAATAATATCGAGAAGACGACGACGACGACCACGTGAAGGTGCAATAAATTATCCAACTTGAATTATTGTGATGTTTTTTTTACGAAATTCGTCAGAATATTTAATTTATTGTAATCGATGTTGTTGATGTTGAAGTTTAAAAAGTCTTACAAAGAAATCAAAGATACAAGAACGAAAAAAAGAACAAATCAAAAATAAAATTTATTTGAATGCAATGTACGCAGGTGTAGATTGTGTAAGGAAATGTCAAAGTGACAGATTTCGAATAGGTATAAAAAGTGGTATAAAAAAGTACATGTTTATAAAAACGAAATGGTTTTTAACGGAACTTTTAATGTCGAAAGTAAAACAAGGGGTAAATTTACCTCCCTGTGTTGTGTTCAAAGGGTTGTTGTTATAAGACTTCATTCGACATTCCAGTTTTCAACCCTAAGAAAGGGTTGAAGTAAGTATTCAACCTTTCCCATCGAGTGTTTTTTACATTTAAACATTTCCCCTTGTTCTGTTTTCAAGAACGGAACCGCTTTTCTTTTTGAAGAAAAAAAAGTTGTCTCAAAGAGAAATTATTTCATTTCAGTAAAAAACTTAACGTAATATTCTACCCCAAGGAAAGTGCGCATATTCGAATTTTAAAATTTCACTGGAAAAATGGAAAGCAAATTTCCATACCTACCTCTTTCTTAATTTAAATATACCATCAAATTCAGAATTCACTTCATTCGATGTACGACAGTCGTAACAAACGATTTCGAGCGGTAAGGTCGTTTACGCGGTTAAATCTTTATAAAAAAGAAAACAAATTTTTTTGAAATTTTCTCGTTGTTCGAAAGATTACGCTCGGTCAAAATTTAATTTTGGATTACAAAAACGGATATCATTTGGAATATTTATACTTTAACACAAATTGGATACAAAACTTCAAATTTGGATTAAAACATATTTCATCAAACCTTACACTGTGGATATTTCTTTGGATTACTTTTTCAAAAGTTTTGAGACAAATTTAGGAAAACAATTAAATACAAATTTAAAAAAATATATAAGCTTCCCTGTTCCCCTGTTTAGTTGGAGCTCAGAAAATTGTTGTTCAGGTTAACCTGAACAGGGAGCTAAATAATTAAGATTTTTGATTTCGATTTTGATAAAATTCAATATATCTTGAAGTCTGTTTTTATTGGCAATCCAGCTTAATTCAGATTTTTTTAAAAATAATTTGTATGTTATTATTACATTGGACTTTATTATCTTCCTTTTTTAATGTTCTTCAACTATTCCTTTTGTGTTTTTTTTTTTATAAAAGACTGTTTCATGTTATTGAAACAACACAACAAAATACAGTTCTTGAGCAGTGGGTTATTAATTTTAATATTTGTATTGGAAACGGAAAATTACAAGTTAAAAGGAGACTAGGATGCGACACATGCTTATAACTAGAGTCTGACCGAATATTCAGCTTCGGATATCGGCTGTACCAAAGCTTCGAATCTGCTAATCATATTTATTTTTGAAATGTTTGAATACCGAAAAAAAGATTACAAACTTTCTTCGGCTGAAAATCGACCTTCGGACGAACACTACTTACTTCCATAGGTTCCTTTTCAAATTTTGGTGTTATCTGAGATCGTCGCTTAAAAGGTTATCGAATGGGAAATCACACATGTATATGATGAATAAAATTAAGCCCAAGATCGATTGTTGTGGAATTTTGGAGGAAATTTTAAACAAATTTAATTGTTGTAAAAATATCGACGAGAATCGATTTTCAAGAAAATGTCATACAATTCGAATTATTCACTTAGAAAAATTAAGTTTTATTAATTTGTATAACAGTTTCTTACGTCAAAGCCACTGAAATGCATTCTCAAGGTATATTTCAAAACAAATCGTACATTTTTTAGATCTTAAATTGTGAACAATTTTATCGCAGAAAAGAAGTCTAGCTTGTACTTTTCTAAACGGAACTGATTATTAAATCCAAACTTATTATTTGTTTTATGGAGTCTGGTCAAAACAACATAAGACCATAATCTTAGTTTTGAGAAAAAAGCGTTCAAAAGTACAATTTTTTTTTCTAAATCCTGTTGTGGTTATTTCAGAAATACTTGGTTGCAATAAATCTAATAATATTTATATGACTAAAATGTTTTTATTTCAAATCTATGTTTGTACCTACTTATGTTTTAAAGGATATATATTGTTTTGACCAAGCGGATTGTTCACTTCATTTTAAATTGGTGGAGATAATTTAAAGTTTTGAAAAAGATTTTGTAGAAAATAAAATACTAATTCTAAGGTTTTAGTGTTTTTGTTGATACAACTAATTTTCTTCGTCAGATGAATCAACTAGATCATAGTCTTTGTCTTCTACCGTCTCCTTTGACTTCATTTTTTTATAGAAGTAATGGAAAATTGGCTGTACCACATTTTCCAAAACAAAGTTCGATGAATTTTTTCCTTTTCGTTTAAACTTACACGTCGAAAATCCATTTCTTCATTTAATGTTGTCTTTAAAAACATTACTGCTGGATCTGATTTCAAATATCTTATCCATTTGATTGTTTGAAAACCAAACATATTTCCGTCTCCGTCAAGAAACCCCCCTTTGGCTTTCAATAAGTTTGAAAACTTCCAAACTTCTTCCGGCTTCAATTCATGAATCAAGAATTTTTGTTTTTTCCAACATGATTTCACAAGCTGAAACCAATCATAAGGATGGTATATTTCGGAGTTAGCATATTTCTTCTTTTTTTTGATGATAGCGTGATCAATATCGCATTCCATATGCGTGTGACCAGGAACTAGAAATGTATGCTCAGTTATCTCTATTCCAATTGTGAATGTTTGCATGGACAGTAGAAACATTGCAACAACTATTGTGTTTTATGTTTAAGACACGAAGCTTTTTCATTTGCCCTCTCCCTGCAATTTCTTCATGCTACATATAATTTTTCGATGTTACATCTGATAGGTCATGTATGGTAAGATTAAATGTCCAAAGCTGCCTTTTATTAAACGCAACTGATGTAGACAAGACAAAATAAGGCTTCGTTCGGTCTTCTTGAGCTTCACTCTTGTCTCTTTTTTTCGTTTCGTATGCCAATACTGCCTCGTCATGATGGCTTTCAAGATGATCTAATTCATCACTTTTTTCTTCCAATGCAACCTTAATTTTCATTTCACAAGTATCCTATTTGGGTCTTTTAATAGTAATTTTCATTTTATAAAATTCTTTTCTTGTAAATTGTCCTTGTTTTGTGTGGCTTTATGCATGGCGAAAATTTTTGAGAGAGATAAATTTGCTGCTAAAATAAGATTATCGTTTTTCCGTGTGTTGCAGAACCTCGAGTATTTTATGTGGCTACAAAAAAGCGAAGAAGATTTAGTTGGAGTTGTATTGTTTAATAGAACATTTTTGTTCTGTTAAAACAATATAAGTGAAGTTATGCAGTTTTGACCAAACACAATTTTAAATAAAATTCGAATATCTTTTCATTCGGTTTTAGATGGACTTACACTGTTAAGACCAAACGAAAGTGGATTTTTATTTCACAGTTCTGTATGTCCAGCTCAAATTTGACAAAAATGGACTTATGCCGTTTCGATCAGACTCCATAGAGTTTATACTCGTACGTTGTGCCACTATGTTTTACGAAAACTTGAGGCCTAAGAATTTGAATTTGCTTAATATAGTTATTTTTTTCAATTGGTAATAATAGTTTCAATCTGAGGGAAAGTAGCCATTATTAATGTAATGGTTAAATATGAATAAGAGAAGAGTGTGGAGAAAAAGACAGCTTATTCTGGAAACAAAATTTGATATACCGTCATTTCCTGATGATTTTTTGTTTTTTAAGTTTGAAAATTTGGATATCGATAAATCAAAGGTGGGGTTCTAGTATTGTATGAAGGATTGGCTATTAAAAAGATGTTGATGGGTGTACTACGATCAAATAAAGAAATCTGTTGTACAGTGGAGCAAACTTCGGTAGTTAAATTACTACCAAAATTTTGAATCTTTTTTGTGTATAAAGCTGAGAATTAATGTTAAAAGGGATTCATTTTTTACTGATTGTCAGCTAAATCTAGGCCATAATAAGTAAGAATATTCTTAGGGATGTCGCTACTTTTAATTTTGTCAATTTCTTTAAAGGTTTGTTTAAACCAATATTAACTGTTTGATTAATGAGCTTCGTAAGACATGTAATTCTAGATGAGAGTTCGCAGTACTGAAAATAAACTTTGTTCAAATGTGTTATATTCTTTCCAGCAGCTTCAGCCAAGAATTCAGAAACGTCTTTATATTTTTGATTTTTAGATTCGCACATGACTGAACTAGATTTGACTACAGTGTCAATATTTGAATCAAGTTCGCTTAAGAAGCCATCGATTTCAAAATTCGAAATAGTTATGCTGGAAGTGTTGTTATGAGGGCTTAATTTGAAAACTTATCAATCATTGTTTTTACTTTTAATTATATTTTTGCAAGAAAATTGTTCAAAATATTTTTTTCTTAAAAATTGGCCACACTTCAAAAATGTTATCATAAAATAAGAAATATGAATTATCTCTTAAGAACTAAATGACCTACAATTCTCAACCACTACAATAAGATGTCATGTCAGGGATGGAAGGGACCTACAGAAATTTGGGGATAATTTTCAATCTTACCCTTACATGGAACGACCACTTTAATAGTGCTATTGGAAAAGTCTATGGTAGTCTTCGTACTCTTTAGTTCACTCGAAGTTTCATCCCTACAAAAACTAGATTGCTAATTTCTAAAACTCTTTTACTACCTGTTATGTTACATGCATGTGAAGTTTTCTGCAACTTGGACTCTGCCACTAGCCACAAATTAAATGTACCCGCTACTTCTATAACTTTGCACAACTTATATCTGGCTATAGTCTTGACAGTTGACTAGACTTCCGATCGGTGAGCTATCTTTATTCAAAATCAACAACCGAATTATCTACATAACAGGCTGAACTGAACTAATGTGTAAATACCTTGTAAGCGATTTTGAAATAAATAAATATAAATAAAATAAAACTTAATTTCAAAAATATTTCTTTATTTATATTTATTTTTGTTTGTAAAAAAAAATTGTAATTGAATGTTTCTAAAATAATAACTTAAAGTTTTTATTTCTTATAAAAAAATACTGATGGGATTTCTCTAAGACCATTATTTTATGTTAACAACAAAATTTAGCTTAGAATGATATAATTTTCAAATCTAAGTGGAACATCAGTTTTTGACAATTTGGCATATTTTTTTTGTAGATTCTTATTTTATCTAAAAAATAACTGACAGTTAGGTTTTTCTAAAAATTGTATAAATATTCGAAGTGATAAATATTTGTTTTGATTTGCTTGATTCATAAAAAAAATTGGTTTGGTATCACGTCAAATCTTTCAATAGAGACTTCAATTGAAATCGCTAGAGTTATTGGTTCCTGAGATATTTTGGTTCTTTATTTGAAGACGATATGGTTGAGAGTTGTAAGTCACTAGACCCTAGTTCTCAACGGACTGTTGCACCACCTAGTTTATTTATTTTAAAAGGACCATCATCAAATTCAAGTTTCAGCATTTTATGTTCATTATTATAAACAAAATTTGCAAAAAAAAATGTTATGTTCATTATTATAAACAAAATTTGCAAAAAAAATGTTTTATTTATTTCCGGATCGCTGTAAAAAAATGTTCCCAAAAGGAGGATATCCTCCTTAGCCTTCTACCGATAACTCTACAAAAATATTTATGCCATATTTTCTATTAATAGAATACTAACCAATATTTTTTTTATTGATACAACTTTATCTTTTACGATATGCATAAATTGCATTCAATCTCGCTCGTCTCCTTTCCCCGTACCAAATCCAAAAACTGCTTCATGAAAATGAGGAGAACAAATCGAATTTATTTTTATCGACAAACATAACTACCATATACCCTATACCCAAAATGTATATAGCCACCCGCAAACCCCACCTCCTCAAGTTATCAGATCATGGGTATAATTCGACTTTATGCAATGAATATATTTTCCTATATTTTATAGCTGATTCGACATTAGCCTGCGTATACAGAAGTAGCGTAACGTCTTAAACATTCCCGTAGACCCACGTTTTTGAACGGAAACATCTTAAATATCTACTTATTTTTACGATGCAGCCAACAAAATTTATTCGAAGAAAAAAAATACAGCTAAAAAAGTCAATGAGCTCTGAGCATCAAGAATGATTTTACTTGTGTTTTATTTTTACGACGACGATAGCTTCTTGTGATATTGAAGGTACCCGTATTTTGCGTGAAGATGATATGCGCGTCGAATGTATGTTGTGGATATCAGAAGGTATTTCATCACAAAACGAATTAATTTCTTCAGGACTTTGATTTCAATAACAGTTTACTCCGAAATCTCTTTGTTTCTCAAAACTTTCCAAAAATGTTAACAAAAGGAAATTAATTTCCTCGGAATGTCAAACTTCAAAGTTTAATCCGATAGACTATATGTGTTTTGAGAGAGTCCTTTGAATTTTTCATTTTCTTCAATTTCGGATTGCATGAAGGAACATTCCAAGAGATCAAAAAAATAAACGAAAAAAAGATACAACCTACACACACTTGTATATACCTAAACTAAACTAATTCAGGATGAGGTAAAAATTGACATCCCCATTTTTTATGTGCAATTCAAGCAGCAAATAAACAGGAGGACCATCAGGGCAAGGGGTATACTATACACTATACACATCACATCAGATAACGTATGTATATGTATACATACGCACTCGTAAAAAACACCTCCTTTCTGGCATCGGGAATTGAATGACAGTTTGACAGGAGTCGGGGGGTATATTACATATATGCTACTATACTTACACCATGAATGCGGAAAGTCTAAGTAGATATGGCTGAGGCGACGAGATAAGCAAAAAAGGACGAAAGGTGCCGCACGGATGATGCTGATGATTTGGATAGATACGAAGATACTTTCATCTTATTTCATTCTCTTCTCTTTATTTCGTACGAAAGCAAAAAAGAAGAACTTATTTCTTGTTTTTTTACTTATTTTGTAGCTTTTTTTATTCTCTTCGTCACACATCCCGCGCACTCTAACTCTATACCTACCTACAAAGGAAAAGGAATATGGGGAGATCCTTTTCAAAATGGGATAAAGCACTTGACATGTGATGGGGGTGTCGAATTTTATGTCCGTCATCGTATGAATAAAAAAGTTATGCGTTTTACAGGTCCTTGATATGTGACGGGCAGAAAAAACGGGAATAGATTCCGCACATATATAGACACTCTTAATATAGAAGACACACCACATCACACCAACACACAGTTGATTGGATTAAACTTGTTTGCATTTTTATCTTCCAGAGGTTTATGGCCAAATGGTTGTTCTTAAAAAAAAATAAAGAGAAAAGGGAATAAGGACGAATAATGGTGAAAGTGTGGCGCGTGTTGCGTTGCGTCTTCCTCCCTTCAAAACCCACAGTCCATACACTGCCCTCTAGACTGGATGGATCTGAAATGGAACGCATCACATTCACTCACTCACATTATCGTAACAAGAGTCCTTTTTAGTTTTCTTTTCATTTTTTTTAGGAGAAGATTATGTTTATTAGTCGAAATGCTTGGTGGCATGAGCGAGCTGAAAGTTGTAAATCCCAAAGCTGCTTAAATTATTTATATGTAGAATGTTTTATGCGTTTGATCCTTCGAAGATGTAATAAGTATATGTAGATAGCAAAAGAAAAAAACGGGAAAACTAAACATAAAAAGTCGAGGATTGCATACCATTAGTTTTATGGCAATAGTCAATGAATTTAATGGATAATCTTTTGGAGAATATAATTGATTATTCAGAGAAATACTAAAATATCTATACTTTTGTATAAAAATAAACCGATTGATAAGGCTTTGAATCTTGACATTTTGAGGGCAAATTTTAATTTTAAATTATTGTGATCAGTAAATAAAGACCGCTACAGAGGCCTGGTGTAATTTGTATAGACCTATGAATTAATAAATTTCAACAAAATAGTGTTATAAGTCAAATACCGTGTTGCAACAATTAACTTATAAAAATCGAATTTTTTTGTAACGTGTTTTGAGAAATTGAGCTAATTTTCCTCATTAAAAATGGTAAAGCTTGTTTGACATCCAAATTAATTTTGTCAAATTCCATTCAATTTTTTTTATTTTAAACATCAAATAATCTTTAAAATAATTTTCGTTGCAAATTTCAATCTCAAATTTTTCAAAATTGTATACAATTAACTTTAAAGTAAGAAACAAAAAACATAATCTTTTGATATTCCCTTTTTTAAACAAAAACCTATACATTTGTTATTTTTGTACACCACTGAAACAAATGAGAATCAAGAAGAACGAACATTTGTGAATTTCTGCTTTGTAATAATACTTTAGAAATTGCAATTAATTCCTTACCTATTTGGTCTTTCGTGTTGACATTGAGGCACATTATATTTTACTTTTAACACTTTCAGCTCATCACATGGTTCACTCATAAGCTTTTGAACAACTGCTCGAATTATCAACTTTAAACCGGAAGCTTCTTCGTGTGGCCCAGCAGGATATCACTTTTTTCTCGATATGAAGAACCATTTCATGTTGTTTTTTTTTTGTCTGGGATCTTCGAATATTCTTCAAACCTTTTTGCATTAGATCATTAATTAAATAGTATAATGTTTTTAATATTCGTTAAGCATTAAATCTATCTTAAACTGACACCGGCTGTGGCGGTGGTGGAAGGACGGTCGGCCGACACCACTGCCTTTTCAAAGCGAAATTCGTTATGAAAATGGGAAAATTTTGCAATTACAATCAGTCGCAATTAGCCGCCTATGTAAGTCATATTTATGGCATACCTATTAACATATTATCACCTATACCTGCTTTTCCAGAGAATAATTCGAACAGCTTATGTCTGATGCATGGAAGAAGGTACATTTTCTGTAATTCTTTTATGGAAAAAAAAACTCTAGTCCCCATCACAAAATACACATTAGAGCTAAAGGCGGTCTCATCTTTACCATCAGCAGCCATGATGGCTGTCTGATATCTTGGCGGCATGGTCGCCAGCAGCGCAGGATAAAATCACCTGACAAATTGCCATAAATATTATCAGCAACCGAGTGTGCAGTGCGCTAACATAAATTCGGTCGCTGTTTCCATGTAAAATGGTAAAATGTAGATCGTTTTAGTTTAGTTTTTTCCAACAATGAGAATGCAATTTTAAATGAAAAACATAACAACAACAACAAAAAACATGCAAATTACTTAAGTGTGAAATACCAAACAGTCATAATTGGACGCAAAAAAATATGTTATTAAAATAATCGTATAGCTTGTATTCGTTTCTTATAACTTTTACACCATGAGGCTATGTAAAAACTTTATAACTATACATTTGTATAAATGCAGTGGACTCGCACAAAAGTCTATTCGTATCTATATTTATGGCATGTCCTCCCACTGTGAATCTTATATGAATAAAATGATTTATTTGGATTTAATAATGTTTATTACAACCCATTTTGAATTTAATTTTCTCTTTACAAAAAATATAGGTAAATAAATTATAAAAAAGGAATGTAAAAATGCATGAAAATATTATGCGTAGACAGGTGAAATTGTATATGCATAATATTATCGCAGGCAAGCAGACAGCAGTAGACATCACAAAAACCAACGGTGGTCTTGGGGAAATGTGCAGTCGCAGAACAATTAAATATTTATATCAAAAAAACTCAAAAAATCAACATTAATTTAAAAGAAAAGAAAAAAGGTATTGTGGATTTTTTTGCGCTAATGAGGTTGATTTCACATTCGCATTTTCTGCGAAACGTAACTTTAATATGAATGCCGCACCGCCGGCCGCACTGCACAGACGCCGCCACTGCACCAAACAAAGAAGATGGTAAACAAGGTTTGTATAAAGAACCTTTCATCAACCCACACACTTTTGATGGGTCTACAGTGGTGATAGAAAGTGAAAAAAGGAGTATACTAACATAATCCAAACAATTGATCCCACAGAGTGCTGTATGGACGACTAACTGTCAAAATTCTCATTATCTCATTTATTTTGATGCCACAGCAGCGCCACCTTGAAAAAGAGCTCATTTCAAAGCAATTGACATTTATATTTCTTCAATAATTATAAATGTACAAGATACTCGTAGTTTGTTTGATTGTTTGTTTGTTTGTTTGTTTGTCCGTCCAGCACGTCGGAACGGAGCAATATTATGACATGATTTTTTGAGTGGTGATAGTAACAAGGATTGAGAGAGTTTTAATAAAATTTATCTCGTTTAAAACTCTAGCGACCAGGTTCACCGGTAACACTTACAATCTGATATTCAATATATTATTTTTTAGAAGACATATTTGTAGCATACTATTAGGTAATGCCTGCTTTTGAAACTATCATATTATTTAGCGTTTCTTACATGACGATCAATTTCTCTGTCAAATGCCTATTCTACCAACAAGATACGATGTTGTTTGGAAAATAAATTCAATAGATGAATTATCAGGAGAAATATGAGGGAGAATTTGGCAAAAAGAACCATCATGCAACTTAGATCCCTTAATAGCCAGTAGAGTTTCTTAGCTCACTTTAACTGCCCACTATGCTTTCACATAAGCTAACTTGAAATCAGGCTTATGCGAAGTTTAGATGATCCTTTATTATGAACCGGTACAAGACTTCTTGCCACACAACTTATAGACATATATAAATACAACGCAATATCGTAACAGGGAGCTTTCAAAAGTTTGAAAATGTTATCAATTTTAATATGGTTTGAAACATAGAAAAGATCAATTTTAAAGTGATTTGAAAAACAAAATTAAAAAGTTTTAAATAATTGTAACTGGCCGAATGATAAGACTTTACGTTAGAAACTATTTCGGATATTTAGGGTGTGCTTACAAAAATTATATAGGATGGACCATCCTAGCGAACCATTTAATATCTTATGAAATCTGTTTACAGTGAGATGGCTTTCATTTAAATGTAATGGACGAATTTCCTGTAATATCGAGCATACAGCAATAAAATGATGTATATCTTCTATTTCTTTTCTGTTACATAAATTACAAATTTTTGAAAAATCAGCTCGATCAGGCACATAGTTAAGATTTAAAATTTCAACTCGTGCTCGAAAGATATAACTTATAGCTTCGGCTGATAATTCATTTTTGAAATAGTTAGCTTCTGATTGTAATTGGTGATTGAGGTTCCTATAGGTGCTGCAGTAATTTCTTTCATCAATTTTAGCAGTAAAATTTGCTCAACGCAATTTTATCCTCTTTGCTTTTTTGTTTGACATGCTTAGAAAAATTTAAATTATGCGTAAGCAAAACTCCAAGATATTTTAACTCTTGTACTACTTCAATACGTTCATTATTGAGTGATCAATTTTCTTCCGGCAGCCTTCTTTTTTGATGCGCTTCAAAAATAATTATTTTCGTTTTGTTTGTTTAACATGCAAGCCCCACCTCTCGCAGAAGGAGTTCAATCAGTTTATATGTAGCTGCAGAGTAAAAGGATTTTTAACTAGTACAACTAAATCGTCCTCGTATAGCAAAACATTCACTTGGATATCGGCGAAAAGTTTTTCTCCTGAAAGTTCATCACAGATATCGTCGATAAACAAAGCAAACATTATTGGGCTCAAAATGCAGCCGGTGTTGTTTCAAATCAATCCGAAAACTCTGATCCATCCTATACAAAGGCGCTTGACTCCAAAAATTTAAAATAGACCATCAAGAATTTTCGGGAGATTAACCTTATCAAACGCTGCTTTGAAATCAACAAAACAAGCATACAATTTCTTTTTCTTTTCAATAGACTTCCTGGCAATACTGGTAAGTGCAAAAATGTGATCCATCGTTGAAAAGCCCGACCGAAAACCAGCTTGGAACTTGCTTAGACGATTGTGTTCTCGATTCACTTAGTGAGCCTTTCGTACAAAATCGAAGTCACAATCTTTTTCATAGTGTTAGGAATAGAAATTCCTCTGTAGTTTTTCGCAAGATTTGCATCTCCTTTCTTGAAAATGGCAAAAATAACTGCTTTATTGGCACGCTTATGTCATTATATAACCTGTTAAAGTACTCCACAAGATAGTTTTTAAATTGATCAGTGCTGTTTTTGTAAAACTCTTCAAGAATCCCGTCTATGCCTGGAGCTTTTCAACTTACTCAAACTTGTTTCCAGATCACTCCAAAATATTGGACTATCTAATTCACTGACTGTGAAGTTGAGAAGTGCGTAGGAGAAATAATTTTGATTTTCATCGACCGACAAATGTGTTTTAAAATGAGGAGCAAGTGTCTTAGCTCCGAGAGTATTTATCATATTTCTATTACGTCCACCCAATTCTCGTACACTACTCCAAAATTCCTTCAAGTTCTTGCAGTTAGTGAGTTTTTTTGCTAGGCTGTTAAGGTAATCCGTTTTTTTTTTCGTTGTACATAGTTGTTTGTATTCCTTGTTCACATGTAGGTAAATATTTTTGAAAATACGTTTTCAAGATTAAACCGTAAGTTGGGGTTGTTGTAAGGTGACGGAGCTGACGCTTTAATAATTCGTATTAAATGCTCATCATACTGTTCTAAAGCGAGTTACCCTGTTTCAAACGAAATTTATAGAGTTGAGCATTTTTCTCATTCCAATTCAATTTCAAAAATTAGTTTAAGTTACTTTGTGAAACATTATTGATGAACGGAGATTCAAATACTAAAGGCAAGTGTGCTGAAAAATTCTCCAATTCTACTTTGAAATCTGTAATTGAATGTGTGCGGGTATTGTTGTCAGGGAAGGAGGGGACTTAGAGTTTCAAGCCGATTCCGAACGGCTGATTTGAGAAAGCACTTTTCATGACTAGAACTACCTTTGGAGGATTTGTCTATTCCTCGCAAGAGCCAATAACCGTGAAAAAAGCTTTAGATGGCACAGGCAAGAATCGAATCCAAGACTCTGGCATGACAGTCCAAAGCACTAACTATCTACTACGCGGGTTATAGCTAGTAAATTGTTATAAAACCAACAGAAACTATTATAACTTTTATCAAGACACTTTTAAATCAAAAAATCTAAAATTAAATTCCATGTTCCTATGTCAAAAACACATTTAACTTTTAATCAACGTTCAAAAGAAAAGTCTTGCGAATAATAGTTGGCTGAATTTTAAAGAACGGGCAATCCCAGAGCTATACGAAAATTACCGTCACAAAGATAAAATTTGGTAAACTTTGGTGAGCTTAGTACGTGGTACGCAGGAGCAAAGAAGAGCATGCTCTGAAAAGTCCTTTGTGGTAAGACTTATGGGGATAACCATGCCTTCGCTGGAAGTATAGCCTTATAGAGCGCAAATGGAATTCGGCGGCCAAAACTCGTAGAAAGTTGAAAAGCATATTGAACGAGGTCCCGACCGGATCTCAATTGTGACATCGACGACAGGGCCGAAGAGTTAAGTATAAGTAAGCAAGCACTAATAATCGAAGCTCTCCCACCGAAATTCAGCTTTGGCGGAATATTTTTCGAAATATTGCCATTTTTTATCTAATTTTTCTGGATTTTCATTTATATCCTGAATTTTGTATCGCTGAATTGCTACAGTGACGAAGACAAGATAATGGTGACTGTAAAATGGGTAAAGAGCTTGGAACGTTTCTTACTTTCATCTTGTTAAAACAATTTCCTTATTTGCTTTTAAATGCTATTTCCTTCGATTGTGATTTCTTAAAACAGTTTGACAGGTGTCACTTTCAACTATCAAATTTCAAAAATACTCTATTGAAACACTACTCACATAATTTTATGATTTGTGACATATTTTTGATGTTTTACTTGTCACTTATTTAAATAAATATCCGCTCATAAAAGGTTATGTCTCGACATAGATTTAAAAACAAGATTTAATTTTGAATATTTGTCCCCAAAATTTTTAGTCTGAGACGGCAAGACGCTTTTAACTTTATGTATTTTCCCTTCCAGTAGACTATTAAATAATTTCTAAGGAAATGTAAGGAAAATCAAGCCACTTACTTCGTGGTTATATTGGGACTTTAAAAAACGTTATACTTTGATTTCTTAAGTAAACAAAATGCAAGGCAAGTGTATGAAAACTTCTCCCCTCAACTGTATAAGTAGCGTTCGTATATTATTTTATCTATAAAAACACAATTGTAAATGCATAAGTAGATCAACTTATTTAAGTTAAATTAAGAATACTTAATGAAATAATGAATTAATATAATATATAAAAAAAATAATAATAAACAATCAGCCTCAGCCTACTTGACTAAAGATGTGCAGATTATAATTTTTACCGGCTGCTATTTATAGCTGCCATGGCATTAACATTTTTGTTTCGTTCTGCAACAACAAAATGATAGGCATGAATATCATTCAGCATTATTTGTTTGTTTTTCGTTTATTTATTTTTCTAAATGTGCATGATAAAAATAATAAGTTTATAATTAGGTATAATTTTACAATTATGGATGTTTTATTAAAATTAAACATTTAATACGAAATAAACATACAAATAATATATTTTAAAGCTTAACACAAACGCGCATCATATACAAACTATATTTGAGTGCTATAATCAGATGGCCGGAACGGAAAGACATAATAATAAAAGCAAACAATTTCCTGAGCCCGACTATCATCATTCCATTAGCATTATGGCGAAATGGCCATTGGAACTTGTTGATGATATAATGAGGATTCCAAGAAACTTAATCTGGCATGAATAGTATTTTTTTTTTTAAATTTCACACCCCATGATGCCCCATCATGGTTCAAGTACGAGTTCCTATAGATAAGTGAGAACCATGATAAAGACATTAAAAAGTCAATGTTGCAGATATTTAAGGTGTTGATGTATTCGACGTTATAACTACCTCTATTATACTATTACCAAACTAAATACAAGTTAAATCATAGGAGCGGAACCTCGAAGGAGTTCTTCGCTTGTTAATGAATATGTTTAAACGAAATAATGATATTTATATGCTTAAGTTAGGGCTTAAAATAAGCCCCATAATATATAATTATGTGCCATTATTATATTTAATACAATTAATTTAAGTTCAACAATTTTCATATTAATATACGAATTAAATACTATCCAGGGAACTTGATGGTGTTAAGTGTGCAAAATCTACAATCACCTCATTATGTGCTCATCAGAAATTCATTTAAAATAATACTTTCTTAAATAATGGTAACATGAGATTAGATTTAAATAAAAAATAGTTTCCCCACGAAAATTGTTTATATTTGTACAAACTGAAGGGAAATAAAACCTTAGAATCTTCTTCACTATTCTAATAGTCTACAGAAAATATTATTCAAAACCTTGTCTCAGAGATGTTTCCATGCGTGAATAATGACGAAAGTTTCCTTCGGAGTTTAGCGATTACGGGAATAAGTACGTAATAGCCTTTCTCAATAATATGAATTCGAGTTTACTTATAATCAGTAGTGAAAAAATACTGAGGCCATGTTATGGAAAATGGAAAACATCCCCAGTTAGAAAAAAGTTGTGTGAATTATGACACAAGACGATTAATTTTTGAAACAGAGTTTTTAAAATGCACGACTGATTCGCACGAACTTTCTCGTGTATGCAAAGAGTCTGTTTAAAAAAGTACCTACCTATAAGATCTAAAAATATACTTCTAAAATAAGTTTGCCTTCAAAGATATAAATGAAATTTGATTTGTCAAAAAAACCTCAATTTTTTTAATTTGTATGTTTGAAAATCAATAGACCTGTTTTATTTAAATTCATTTTTTTTAAAGATACAAATTTTTCATTTTTTCTTAAAAACATTTTTGTTTTGCAGTTGTTTAGTGATTGAATAGACATTTAGTCTGCTCTTTTACGGAACTAATTTAAATAAGATGTCAAAACAAAGAGAATTTTCCGTAGGCTATGCAAAATGCATTTTATTGAATATTAATTTATAATTTGTTGGAAAAACTTAACTTTTTATTATAATAAAAATATAAAATACTCGGAAAATATTATGTTAAGGGAAATGGTTTGTGTATTTGAATGAACTTATTGAATACACACCATTTTTTGTCGGTAAGCTAGTTTCATCCCAACCCAAGGCACAACTCATCCCGGAAATGAAAAACACTTGTAAACATACTTAACGAAAGCAATTGTTTGTGTATTCAACTAGTTTGTTCAAAGCTTTTTCCTTTGGATAACTTTATTTTGATTTCATATTAGAGGAACGAGGATGGAAAGTAAATTATCTGAAAATAAGAAAGAGGAAGAACATGTATGTTAAAATTGTTAAGCTATCGACTATTGGTGTTGTAGTTAGGCAGGTGTCTAAAACGAATGAAGAATAGTTCATTGGCGTGCTCAGCCATGTTTATGATAATAATGAAGCAATTTTATTAGTAAGTAGAAGGGACTTAATACAATCCAATCCCATTCCTTCTTTCTTACAAGTTTTCAGCGCAAACATGGAGTTATTACGTTTAGTTTATTTTTTTCATTAAATTAAAAATAAAAACATTCGAATATGTACAAGAAATTGCTTTTTACAGTCAGGCTCTTGTTGGTTTTGGATTTTAGTTATAAAGAGATACGTAAGCAGTTTTTAAGTTTTCTCAAGAACTTATACACCGATTTCAATACGAGTACATTTTTTTTCTGCCCAAGCTCTTATACAGTTGTATTAATATTTCGTAATCAAAAATTTCACTTTTTTGAGTTTACATTTTGATTATTATTTTCGAAATGAATCATCATTTTTTGCGACAACCAAATCTAAATGTATGTTAATAAGCTTAAATAGTTATTTTTTTAATTTAAAAATATAAGCACTATTTGTAAACAGATTTTTAGGTGTAAGTTCGTGCTTCCCAGTCGCACATCTAGTAAAGAATTCTGTACTCTTTCTATTCTTAAGGAATATGAGTTCTGATACGGATTCCAAACAACACTACAATATTTGATATTTCATATTTATTTATTTGTATACCAGCTGTACATCAAGTTAAACTTATAAATAGTACAGGATACAAAACATTGATTTAAGATACAATTAACAGGAGATATATTTACAAACGGGTGAGAACAAAATTAACAAAAAAATAGTTAAAATGAATCATACATTAAAAATGGACTAAAAGTAAGAATTACAAATTTCAGAATGCAACAAAAAAAGCAAAAGACATGTTAATTAAAAGTTATATAACTTAAGACGCAAGGAAAATAAAATTGAAATTGACTAATTTAAAAGTATGTTCAGTTCAAGTTCAAGAAAAATTCAAAACACATATCTTGAAACTTTCTGTTTTCGATTCTAGACCTCATATGACTGGGAAGGTTATTCCACTGTCTAACATAATGAACCCGTAGCATGATGGTTAGTGCGTTGGACTTTCATGCAAGGGATCTTGGGTCCAACCCTGCCTGTGCCACCTAACTTTTTTCTAGGGTACTGCCTCTTGCGAGGAATTGACAAATCTTCCAAGAGTAATTCTTGTCATGAAAAAGTGCTTTCTCAAATTAGCCGTTCGGATTCGGCATATAAACTGTAGATCCCTTCGATCTCTGACAACATTACTCGCATACAGGAATTGTTGAGAGTTGTAAGTCACTAGGCCCTGGATCTTCATGGACTGTTGCGCCACCTAATTTATTTTATTTAACATCATGAACGAAAAATTGCCTACGCGATGTCAAACCCGTAAAGGTGGACAAGCGAAATAAAATGGAACGGCTAGAAACACAAAAATTAAGTCTGTAACATATATAACTCTTGGAGTATTTTTAATAATCAATTTGAAGCGTAAAATACAACAATGATATTTGAAGAAAGCTACCAGATAGCAATTGAAATGCTGACGAGATTGAAAAGAGACATGATTGAACCTACGTAGGTTAAAAACAACCCGAGCTATTGCATTAAATGCAAACAAAGTTTCTGAGCTGATAGAGAATTAAGATCAGCAAACAGCTCATTTCCGTATGTTATTATAGGTAGGACAAGTGCTTTTACCAGCTTTAATTAAATAAGGGGTAGGAAGTACGGATCCAGTAACAGATAGTCTCCTAAGTGAAGCATACATCTTTAACACAACTGTACCGACATAGTTACTCCAAGTTAACCTGTTGTTAAAGACCAAACCTAAATTTCTAACTTTGTTAAATACAATTATTCAATATAACAGCGAAATTATCTGGGTTTGGCTTGCTTATTGAAATTGGAACAGCTTCGGTTTTTTTCAGGATTGAATTTAAGCCCGTTCCGTGTCAACCAATCATGTATAGCCTATAAATCAATGTTCATTTTAGATATTGCATCCTTAAGCATCATCTCAGGTAAACTAATATATAATTGGACATCATCTCTAGGATATGAAACTGACAGTAAAACAAAACAGAGGGCAGATCATTAATGAAAAATGAAAACAGTATAGGTCCAAGGATTGATTCATGAGGAACACCATTATTAACAGGAAGAAACGAGGAAAATTCACCATTATAAGACACTTCCTTTCCTTTTTGTTACTTCGTACGAAACCTTAAATCTTGTAAGCTGCGTTTAATATTAAATAAATACAAAAATTAAAAGATAGTTACAATCAAACTCCTTAATCTTTTCAATTTGAATTACTTTTTCCAAAACAATGTTATTAATCGAGTCACACAAAATGTATGAGTTTCTCCTAAAACAATTTAGAACCATTTAGAAAAAGTGAATTTATACAATACCGCAATGCAAATTTATTTAGATCATCCTACAATAATAGACAATCATTAATACATTTTAAAGTTTTACAAATGTTAACATCATCACCGTACAGCAAATAATTAGAAAATTTGAATCTAAAAGCATCAGGAATATCATTTATAAAAAGTATAACAAGGGTTCGATATGGCTCCCCTGTGGAACACATGAGGTTACTTTGAAAGCTTGAGATTTGTATTTATCAATTTTGTTAAATTGAGCCTGATTACTCAAATATTAGCTTATCCATTTTAACATTTGAGAATTGAAAGTTTATAAACAAGAATTTCAGGATTCACTCTATCAAAATCTATAAAAATTTGTGAAAACTAAGTGTTTTTAAAAATTCTTATCAAAACCTTTTACTACACAGTTACAAAAAAAACATAGTAGATGCTGTTGATCTGCTTGACGTAAAACCGTGTAAGAACTAAGTAATTATATGTTTTATAAAGCTTACTACGCACAATCTTTTTTAACATTTTTGGAATGACAGATAATTCACAAACCGGTCTGATTGTACACACTTTTTGCTTTGATCCTGATTTAACAAATTGGGAGATGAGAGATGTTTTCCATGCATCTATGAATTGACGTGTTCGTAAACACATTTTGGAAATCAATCAATTTGGGAATGCAAGACATGTTGGACATTTATGAATAACGTATGGACATCCAAAACATTTTTTTTATCAAGCAAACAAAAGTTTTGAAAAAGTTGTTGACACCAAATATCTGTAGGTAGCGAACATCATTCTTTGTGCTAAATATTGTCTGCTACCTGTTTACAGCGCAGTACTTTTTACAACTTAAATGGTAAAATTCAAATGCCATTGAAATCTAGGAATTTTGTTGTTGATAAATGTATTTTATCTAAAATATGAACTACACAATTTTGTCCAAAAAATACTAACCTTATTTTTAACGCAATTTTTTGGCCTAGAACACCCTTGCATCACGTCTGAAATATGCTTTAAATTTATTTTAGTAGTCTCCAAATTGTAGAATCCTATTATGTATATACAAACAAATATTTTTTTTCAGGTTTGAAGTCTTCAATATTGCAGTTTGCACTCAAGGCCAAAAACTAGAATTATAAATAAGTTCAACATCATAAACAATTTACCAACCAACAACAAAGTACTTGTGGATAAGACCAAGTGATAAAATCAATTATTATTAAAATATATTAAGCACTGAACTTCAAGAAATTAAAATGTGTAGAAATTTCTAGAGGTGTGTTCATGTTTTTGTAAAATAAATTTCCTAAACAACTTAACGAATTTTTTCAAGAGATAATACTAATATACCATTCCGTAGCAGTTATAGGCATGAGTTAAAAAATATAATCATTTACTATTTATATATTTTCAACAACAAATCTAAAAGATCATTGAAGATTCAAAGAAATCATTTTCGTAAAAAATCGCAATCCACTTTCTTATTTCTATATGCTTAGTAAAAATGTTAATAGTCCTTTGAATCAGTACAATTATTTAACTCGAACCTCTTTCATTTAATTTTCAATCCGTAAGTATTTTTGATATATTTTATTGATACATCTGCTGAGTTGACATTTTTGTAAATTTGAAACATCAAACCATATCATACGACTACCAAATATAAACATCGTTACCTTCTTTTTTCATCAAAACCATTTCCAAAAAATATAATGAGATTTCTATACCATTTCAAAGAAAGTCTAAATACATTTCTAGAACTGTTGTTTTTTCAAAACCTCTTAAAACTCAAACATTATTTTTTATGGCAGGTCTTTTATGTCAGCATATTTCATCGTCAAGAGGAAAAAACAAATTACATGGAAGGTATACACATTTACGCAGTTAAGGCAATTTCCTTGAAAGAATTCCTTAAAAAAGCGACTCCCCGCAAATATATGGTACAACCCATTATCATTTCTAAAAAAGCGAAACCATACAAAACTCAGCTCTTCTCAATTACCCACCAAAATAAAAAGAAACAAAAAAACCAAGCATAATAAATAAAATTATCTCGAGTAGGCAGAATAAACCAGAGTAGCCATTTTCTACCACATAAGCATTAACTTTTATCTGGCGATACCCTTTTTACTTCTAATGAATAAAAAACATTAACCAGCCCATCTCAGGATCACACACACATTTCCTTAGATATAGGCCTCTACGACGACGATGTACGAGTATATGGAGATGGAGGTCCTGATGCCTTTACTCGTCTAAGAGAAAGAGTATGCTTTTTAACAAAGCCACAAAAACGAAGGAAACAAAAATATAAATCCATTTCTGCTGACCACGTCGAAGCATAGAAATAAAAAAGAAGCCTTAGAAAAACCAAAAAATAAACCAAACAACAGGACCTCTTTTTTTCGATTTCCATACATTAGCATTCCAATTCAATTTGGGCCGAGTCCACGATACTATAACCGCATTCACATCGAAAAAAAAAGAAAAAAAAAAAACAGAGGAACGCATGAATAGGAAACACCAGCAACAACAACAACAATAATCATAAAAATAATGACCAAAGCAATAAAGTTGAATGGCATTGGCAAACGGCCACCACGCACCGGCACCAGCACCGCCAACGCCAACGCCAACGCCACTGGTATATACGAGTACTGTTGTTGAGATGGGCCCCAACTCACAACGACAACCCAGCATCACACTCAACGCAGGACCTTCGTGTCACCCCCATATATTCAACACGAATGGCTGGCGTCAGAGCCGCACCAGCTCATAGCCAAGCCACCCCTGGGTTTCGGTTTAGGTGCTTTCGTTGTTTTTTATTTTTACATTCATAATCTTGAGATGGTATTCGCACATAAATTCATAAAAAGCCATGGAGTGCTTTATTTCGATTCGGAGTGAGCCAGGATCAGAATCTCCCTTTTTCCTCCCACCCATCCTATCCGCCACACATGGTGATGGTGATGGTGATTCTGTCTCTGGATGATGAAGAACTGTTATCTAGGACATTTAATCTCGTTTCCCTCTCGTTTTTGCGTTTTCTATAGCTGAAATATTCAGAAATGAAAACATAAAAAATGTACGAGTATGCTGAGGCTCATCATGATGAAGACCTATGATGAGTGCGTATTTTTTATGACTCTATGTCCTTGCGTAGATATACTCGTCCTCGTACTCTTATATGCATATATAGAAAAATATGAATGCCCGGGAGACAGGAAATATCATTGTAAGCAGAGGCAGAGGCACCATATCGGCTAGAAAAATGACTAAGTAGGTAATAGTGTAGGTATATGAGAAGGATGTAAGGGCACCAAGGGGCGCTTCGCTGGCTGCTGGTGCTATTTGCTCTAAGTGGAACGATTATTACCCACAATACTGATGTATAGGACGATTGCATCAGTTTTATCACAGCATGAAGGGTGAGGGTTTGAATTTTACTTTATTTTTTCTTCTTTTTATCACCAAAATTTATGTTTATGAATATCACCCTCTTGAGTCCTTATACTTTTGCTACAAAGCAGGATGTGTGAGATGTTGATTGAAAATGTTTTTGGTTTAATTTTGCAAATCATTGACCAACAAAAAAACAACTCGGGGTTACTTTTTGCATACATAATTGTGTGTCCTTTTTTCTGATAAACAATTGATTTATTTACATAAAACCGAAAATGCATATAATTACATTAATTTCGAGGTAAATTACTCTTAAGATATAAGATTTATCTGCATTGTATGAATAATAGTTTAAGTTCTATCCACGCTTCATGGGTTTAAAACCCAGTTTAAAAATAGTTATTTTTCTCCAAGCACATGAGGATAGTTACCTCAAAATCTATAGTTTGTATTTATACTCATATTATAAATGGAAAAGTCAGTTTGTTTGTTTGTTTGTTTGACCGTCCTTAACGTCACAACGGAGCAACGTTATGACATGAGTTTTTGTGTGCAGATAGTTACGAGACTGAAAAATGTTTTAGGCTACCTTTTACCACGATCAAATATCTCATTCCCAGCTCTTTCGAGCAGATCCGCCGGTAACACTTATGGTTAGATAATTAATTTATATTTTTTAGAACAATAATTAGTTGCATATCATTAGGTGTTGCTTGGTGTTTGACTTATAATCGTTGCTTGTCATTAGGCATGTCTTATAATGACATAAAGCCACGAAACTATCTTGAAACATGGTTAAAAATAAAATAAAGATGGTTAAAAACCAATGACAAGGGCCAAGTGACACCAACACAAGATTTTTGTTATTTTGTATAGAGTAATTCTGGACTTATTATAAGTGTTTATCCTGATTTACAAAGTAACAAAAACGCTATTTTTATTATAAAGGGTTTTTAACCAGAAGTTTAAAATTTAGAAGCCTTCTATTTGAGAAAAAAAATAAATAAATTACGTGGCGCAACAGTCCATGAAGAACCAGGGCCTAGTGGCTTACAACTCTCAATCATTAATGTGTGCGAGTACTCTTGTCAGGGATGGAGGGGACCTCCAGTTTATATGTAGTACCCATGAAAAAAGTTAGGTGGCACAGGCAGGGATTGAACCCAAGACCCCCTGCATGACAGTCCAACGCACTACCCATCACGCTACGGGTACGACTATTCTATTTGAGAAGCTGTCACTTATAATTAGCTGTCATCTTTTGGCAGATGACAAGTAAAAAGTAATTGCTTACTTAAGATAGCCCAAAAATGTTTTTATCAAACTAGGGACAGATTGTTGCTACTCCTGATCTACCTAATCCACTCTTAGGTCAGGGCATCGCAGACCTGGGGGTGTGGTTTCAAAGTCGTTCTGGCCGAAGCATTTGTTTCCATGAGCTCTACGTGAAACAGCCATCTAAGTCATTGGACTTCTATATTCTTAGCTAAGTGGACTACACCGTACAGCTGGTTGCTTCATCTTCGCCTCCATTCACGTTCTATGCATGTGGGACGGGGACCGTAGAACAAGCTAAGAACTTTTCTCTCAAAACGACTCACTTCTGCACTTCATATCAGTGGGGTGACACGGCTCTTCAATTGCTTTCTTAGCCCAAAGAAACAGCGGTTAGTAGGAGTTATTCATCGTTTGATCTCAAAACTTGTGTTGCTTTCTGCGTTCACAGTGGAGCCTAGCTAGCCAAAGTTCTTAACTACCTCCAAGTTACGTCTGTCTATGGTGATGTTTTAACAAAAACGTCGTTGCTTTTTTTTGATGACAGATGACATCATACTGAGTTCTTCCAATTAAGTCAATGTCATCAGCATTTGCGATTAATTGGGCAGAGTTTTGAAAGATATTCAATTCAATTCAATTCAAGGAAATCTCATAAAGCCTTTTTGACATTGGTTTAGTTGTTTCCAAGCTTAATGGAGCTGCGCGAATTTTCCATGCTCATCCTTCACAAACGAATGAATTTGATGGTGATGCTAAAAAAAGACAGTTTGACCCCGTAGATGGTGATATGTGCGGTCTTGAAATCGATGAAGAGATGGTGGGTGTCGATTTAATGGTCTTGGTTTTTTTCCAACATATACCGCAATGTGAATATTTGATCGACTTTGGACTAAACAAGTCTAAAGTCCCACTTATAGGCACAGGTCACATTGTTGACGATTGAGGTTACTTGTGATTTCATCTAAAAGTGATTTGGCGAGCTCTTGAGATTGTAGCTGTCGATTTTGTTGTCAATCTTATCTCTAGTGGAGATGGTTAAGTAAAATATCATAATCTCCAACAATTCTTGAGATATGGCCGAAGAGAAAGGGGATAACGAACAGACATCTCTCTAAAAATTATTTATTAAAATTTTAAGAAACCTGAATCGTCGAAAAATATCAACACTTTTAGAAGATCCATAGCACGGTGTTTCATGAAAACAAAGGAGGTGCACACGCTAGCCCTCTTAAAGTCATATTTATTTTCTATTTCGAACTAAATTTTGAATTGATTTTTCAAAAAAATTCCATCTTTTTTATGAATTTAAAAAATGTGACGAATTTTGAAAATTTTGTTCCATAAAGAAAAAAGAGGCTGGGATGCGACCCACACTGATAACTTCCCATCCCGTCTGTCGATTTGTCTGGTTCTTGAGCTATGGACGACGAAAAAAACGTAGCGAACTTAAGGACCTTAGAACGTACATACGAATACACGCACGCACAGATATCTTTCTTAAAATCTTTTATTTAGACTCTAAGAAACTTGAAACGTCGAGAAATGTCAACATTTTCAATTCGTCAAATTGGACTCATTACAATAACTTCCTATGGGAAGTAAATAAATTGTTCTTTGAAATTAAATCATTGAATTTAAACATTTACAGTTTCCCTTTATAAGGTTTTCCAATAAGAGGTTTAATGTTTGTATTCTGTTAAAAATACTATATCCATAAATACCCCTCATTGTGGAGAATTCCATAACTGCCTTTGATTAATTTCATTCTCTTATGCTGTCAAGCGAAAAACTAAACTAAAATACCTCTTTCTTTAACGATATTATATTCATTGTTGCTATGGCTAAGTACAAAAATATGAACATGTCTTCATCACCTTTATTCCAGCCATCATCTGTACCCAAATCTTCTAAAAAAGAAAAACCCGGCTGTGTCAAAATATATACCTTAGGTATACAAATGTATAGAAGACTCGTATTATTATAGTTGAATCCTCTCTCATTAATATTCCTAAATGGTAGGCATTCACATTCGCATATCGCACACATATAAACTAAAATATATCAAAAATGAATAATGATTCCGCTTAATGTGTAAGACTTTGCTTCTCTTATAATGGCCAAAGTCTAACAGCTTCACACCCTTAAATATTGTTTTATCGAAATATTATGACTATACCTATGGATATTGTGTAAGTAAGAACAACTATAGGAAGATCTTGGATATACGAGATGACGAAGACGCGAGCGACGGTGGAGACTTTAAGGACTCAACCAAACCTGCAACAATTCCGTACTTATATATCGATTGGTGTATATGTGGCGCTAGACGATTAAGTGTGATGGCAAGGTGGCGGTCATATATGGGAAGAACTGCAATTTCACTTTCTTTCTGTAAGGAAGATTACCAAACCCCCCTTCTCATCCTGTATAGAGACGGAGTAACGTACTATTGCACACGCATACACTATATCCTTAGATGCTTATATTACTTCCTTGCTGCACAACTGCGATAAGGTTTCGTCCTTTCAAATTAAATGAGCTCTGAAATTGATTTTCCTTATATAAATGTACGTAGTTGTATCTTCGTATAGTTTGAGTCTGTTGCTTTATGTTGCTTAGTTGAAGCAGTAACTTTTGATCAATGGTAAATTTATCATGATTTTGGTTGATTTTCTTGTGATTCTTCTATTTTGAAAGATGAGAAGGGTGGATTGGATATATGAAAGATTAATAATCGTTTCTCTTCGTATACGTACATAAAGAAGTTCAAACTTCGGAATTGAATTTGTGCATTAAAAAACATATTAAGCACACTTTAGGAGCTGTCAAATATGCATAATGATCAATAGAAACATCATAAATCAACGTAATGTTTGCAAGTTAAGCATCAATTACAGTAGTCTTTATTGATTATCCATATTTTTTTGAATATCTAAGAATTAAGTGAAAATGCCTTACTAGGAAAGACAGAATGTGGTAAGGCATTCCAAATTCGCGTAGTACGTCTAAGGAACGAATATCTGTATTTGACAGTACGGCCGAAGTTAGGATTCGAGGGTATACCGATGAGCATTCCTAGAAGCGCGAGTATTATGGTTGAACTGTTTAAGTTGTAGAAATGCAGCTGGCTATAACACTAGAGCATAAACCGTTAAAAAATGGTCAGACAAGAAAACTTACGACAATGTTCAAGCGAAGTAAATGAACTTATGATGTTATTATCACCTATCAACTTAAATGCTCTACGTTCAACTCTATCCAAGATGCTTAAGTAAGTTGCAGGCGCACCAGCCCAGATATGGGAGTTATACTCAAATTACGTATAAAAGCCTTGTAGATAACAGCCAGATCAGAAGGTACAATTTCTTGCATCGTCTAAGGAAACCCCAACACCTTGCGGCATTTTTGGCGACATCGCAAGAATATCGAGATGTTCAGTCTCATTGATGTTATTACCATCCATGGATAATGGCAAGCGGGGTATATCTCGCTTTAACGATACAAGACATTGGGTTTTCAAAGCATTAAATTCCCCGCGGTTTTTTAATCCCCACTGTACAATGCTATTAAGGTCGGAATTTACTGAGCTTATCATGTTTTGTTCTTGTAGTTCCACATCCGAAGAAGAGAAATGTGCGTCTGAACACGAATATGACAAGCTTAGAGTACTATCGTCACCGAAACAATGTATTGGATTAGAAGTTGCAGACAGGAGATCATTAATAACAATGAGAAAGAGTGTCGGAGATAGAACAGAGCCCTGGGGCACACCAGCATTTATTTTATGGACTTCATGACTTGAACCCATTCAATATTACCTGTATTGAACGATCCGAATTCATGAAAAAAGAAAGGATTTTGAGAATTTTATTTACTGAACAAAAATTACTTAAGCCAGAATTTGTATTTAAGTTAGTTTTCTATTTTTGGAATCATTAGATCTTAACAGGTGATTTTTAAGTTCATGAATTCGGAACAAAATCGTTTCAAAGAAAGTTCCATTTTCTTTGTATTCCCTTTCCTTCAGTTTTACTTTCAATTATCAATTCTAACTCCAAATACTTGACTTGAGGCGAAATGGACACCACGGTTACGGTACCACTGTTATATTCTTTTCATTAAGACCTGAAGGGCCATAGATTTTATTTTTTGCTCGACTCCAAGTAGATGTTGGAGGTCATTAAGTTTCTTTTTAAGCGTCTTCTTCAATTCCGGCTATATAAAATCATCAAATACATTTACCGTTACGTTTTTGAGATTGGTATGGTGGTAAGGATGGACTGTCATGTTCTTGGGTTCGATCCCTGCCTACGCAATCTTAAGTTTTTTTTCACGGGTAATACCTCTTGCGAGGAATTGATAAATTCTCCAAAAGTAATTCTTGTCATGAAAAGTGTTTTCTCAAAATTAGCAGTTCGGATTCGGCTTAAAACTGTAGGTCGCTCCATCCCTGACAACAATCCTCGCACTAGGCCCTAGTTCTCAAAGGACTGTCCCGCCAGAAAGAAGAAACAGCGATGTGCCGCGCGCAGTCTTGACAAGAAACGGAGTAACAAAATGAAATGACAATGTATTTGAAACATTTAGGCTATAGCAGACGATATGGTTGCTATCTCCTTAGATAATAGATATTCATCAAATCACAACAAGGGTAGAGAGAAGCAGAAATCGAGACGCTGAAAATCAACACGTGAAGGTGTTCAGCATCGGACTCCCACTCCCACTCATCTTCTCTGATAAACATTGCACAGCAACCAGAAGACAAAGTAGGTAGTTTTCACTATCTTGGAAGTATTGTCTCTACTGAAAAAATATCGCTGTCAGCAAATCTGCGTTTGGGATATTGTATCCAATGTTTAGAGAAAAAACTCATTCAGCTTGAAGAGAGGCGTAATTTAATACTCCGCTAAAATGTCGAATCAATACTTTTACTAGGATGCAGCACCTGGATAGTTACAAAAACAATTATCAGGAAACTGCAGACCTTCATTAATAGGTGTCTACGAAACATCTTAAATGTTTTCTGGACCAATCGTATATCAAATCAAGGAAAATAAAATATAGGATAATCGGTCAGAAACTTATTATGCGAAGGTGCAAGAGGCAGTGTATTCGACACACGCTTCGAAAAGATAATGACTGCATTGTAGGATAATCATTCCATTAAAATCCATTCACACAAGGAGGGAGAATAATCGAGATTGGGGAAAAGTTCAAAGGAAGCTCAAACGCATAGCACACGATGGTGCGTAGGAGTAGTTAAGATCACCCACGGACTATCTAGGTCTGAAGATCTAACTATAGCTAAGTATACACAGTTGGAAGATCTTCCCATATTGGCCAAATGTCAAAAGCCTTCTGATGGCATCGAACCGTTTGCTTGAATCAAAATATTAGACAATTTTTTGGTAGAAAATTAGCTGACAAGTGCGACAGTTCTCTGCTTACACTGTTGACACGGTTAAGAAAACACTAAACATGTTAGAATCATTGGAAGACAGTTTCCTCATCAGAATATACAAATGTATTTAAGAGGTGAAAACAACAGGTCGTGCAAAAACTTTTTTTAACAATGGAGAATAAAAAAGAATGCAAACATTAACAACAACTATGTTGTAAAATTTTTTCCGTCCATCTAATCCCTTTCAACCCTTTCTTGTATGACTATTTTTTCATTATGTTGCCCAACTGTAACTTCTTATTTCTTTCGATTTTAGCAGTTTTAAAATTATTTCAAAGTCATGTAAGTTGTTGGTGCTTCCTGCTCAAAAACTTTCTAATTTCAAATTAGGAACATCCAATTATTTGAAAACAAGAAAAATTGACTGTTTAGAAGAGTGCAAACAATTGCAAAAAGTTGACAAATTTGTTTAAGAAATATTGCCGACGATTGACAGCCAATTTTGTTTCCGTCACTTTTGTCAGATAAAATTGGGTGTTTACATGGTTGATAAAAAATTTATTTGGTTTGCGAAGAACCTTACAAAAATGGAAGGTTCTCGAATCGTGTACACATATTTTATGTAATGTCGGAGCCTTCGAGTACTTGCAATAAAAAAACGGGGTCGCTTTAATAAATTTTAAAGACCCAATCAGGGAAGATATGACACTGCTAGAAGATCGACAGGCTTGAGTTTTTGTTCCAAAATTTAATGCAGAATACAGTGTAATACCGTTTATGAAATGACTAACTGACAAAATCGACGGAAAATTTAGTGCATAAGGCTGTAATGCTAGAGGTCTTCTGTTCAATCCCTGCTTGTGACACCTAAAGTTTTTAAACGGTTACTACTTTTTAAGAGGAATTGAAAAATCTTCCAAGAGCAATTCTTGTCATGAAAAGTGCTTTCTTTCTGGTGTTCGGATTCGGCATAAGAACGCTCTAGGTCCCATCCATCCCTGAAGTGACTCGCACACAAGAATCGTTGAGAGTTGTAAATCACTAGGGCCTGGATCTTTATAGATGCACAACCGTATTTATTTTAAACAGCAAAGTTTGTACCAATTTTTTGATTTTTATTAACGACGTTTTACTTGTAAACTCTTATTGAAAAGCCCTACATTAATTTATAGAGACAAAAATCAATTCCGTTTAAAATAGTCTTATTTACCTACAGAAAGCTACACACTAAAGAACGAAGGTAAAGTAGGCGTTATTTTTCTTTTAAGTTGGTTTACTAAGCTACCTATAAAGTAAATTGTCAGTTTCATTCCTCATTTAAGTGGTTTTTGAATCTTTTTTTTTTTAAATTCAAGAAGTCAAAAGAAAAGCTGTTCCATTTTTAAAGTTTTTTTTTTTAAAGATTCCTCCAGTCACGGCGTTCGGTGTCGTAAAAAAATGTCACCGTACTCTTTTCAACTTAAGATATTTGTAGGCAAGGTACTGCGGTACAGCACATCTACCTTTCTATGGCTATCCATATCCATGCTCACACCGACACCACCATAGAAAAAATATAAAATAAAATAAAATTGTGCTCCTTTTTTGCACACGCCCACAATTTAAAATTTACGACCAATAAAAATAAAAAAGCTAATCCCCCCTACCGTCCGCGTCCCCAACAACCTTTCTGTAAACTTTGCATAAGTCCATTCTATTACCCATAACAGGAAGGAATATAATATATATGTATGGTAGATACCTCTGTGTGTGTTTTTGTGTGATCCAGGACAACGCTTGCGCCTTTGTCGCCAATAAACTGTAAACGGGAGGAAATAAAACCTAAAAAAAAAAACAGAAACCAACGCGATATGAATCCATTTTAAACTTTGTATTTTTTTTTCAAATATTTGTGTAGGTATAGGTAACAAAACTGGGATCAGGTGTGGGGTTTTGGAATGGCGCAAGAATACATCCATATACGATACAGCGAAAAGGACCAAGGAGAAAAATTATCATAAATCCACACCCTATTTTTCTTCCTCGCATATTTCTAAGGATGAAACTTGAATATTAAGGGTTGCTGGAACTTTCCACATACACAAATACAAATCTGCATAAATTCAAATGATTTCCTTAATTTATTCAGACTATGTCAATTCAGTATGGCTTCGCAGTGATTTATCCGGTTGTCGGGTTTGATCCTTTCTATTCAACTTTTCCCCCTTCTATTTTATAGTTTTTTTTTTCTTACTTTTATCGCATAGATTCATCCCTTAATCTCATGCAAAATAGGAGAGAATAACGAATAGCGCAAAAATAAAGTATGGACGGGGAACAACAAAGTTTTGCCTTCACTTCCCATCTCCACATTCCTCAAGGCGGCTCGGTGGCAAGGATATGCTGAGTGTGTGTAGATATCCCTTTCTTTTTGTTGAATAAATGGAGTTCAATTTGGATTTTTTGTCACTTTTTCTCATCCCCAATCGTTGCGCCCCATCCTTACCCTTCCCCATTTCCATTGTATGCATGGAGCTAGCTCTGTAGCTCTAAGGAAGGATAAAGTAGGTACGAGCACACATGCAAACAAGACTTGACGATAAAAAGGAATATAAAAGGAAAAAGTTGCAAAAATGTGGAAATCATCTATGACAACGAGAAAATCGATTTTTGTGTCACACACATAAAAATCTAACAACCATTTTTGCCATATCGTATTTTCCTTTTTCCTACACCTCCAACTTAACCTACCCCCTTCGGCTTCTTTTACTATACCATGTCGGGTATAGTAGACGACATCATCATCATCGATGGGTAAAAGGTTATATATGGATATGAGGATGCGGAATACAATGTATATGTATATTATGTGTCCTGCAACTGCAGAAGGTACATTCCAGAGTTAAGGAAAAATGAGATGTAAGCAAAAACTAAAAATGTAAGTACTTGAAAGTCGAAGAAATTTGCTCAAAGAATGTAACTTTTCCTAAGGTAAATGAACGCAGCACTGCCCTTGAACACAAGCGACCGTTCTTCCAAAGGCTTTTAAGGCATCAGTTTGCTTAAAACTAGAAATTTGGCGAATCCTTTCAACTTCAATAATTCGTCTTGATCTTAATTTATAGGAAGCAGTTTTCAGTTACTCAAGAAGTGGCCACAATTTAATGTTTCAAAGCAGGAGACTTATCTTGTCTTGATTATTTGAAAATCCAAAAAATATCAGGATATAATATGAAACTTCTTTTAGTTATACTTATATTAGCATTGCATACCCAAAAAACTAAGTAAATACTTAAAAAAACGTAAATTTCAGTGCTTCAAGGGGCTTCATAATTTATATTCCCTTTTAAACATTACATTTTTTCTGTATAAATACTTTTCGGCTGTTTTATGCAAATGAATTTCAAAAATGTACTTAGAAAAATGTTAAGCCCTTTACTCAGGAATACTTAGTCATACTCAAGTAATCAATTTATTTTCATAAGATCCAAAAAAATATCAATGCTGGTGCTTAAAGTAACAACCTTCATTTAGTCATACTTTTATTGAAATTAAATAAGCAAAAACTTAAGTAAGTACTCGGGAATACTTAAAAGTTGAACTTTACTTTATTTTCAATGCTCAAAGCCATCATAGTTTCTATTCCCTTAAAATCCTCTTCTTTTTTCTGTACACTTTTCTACAGTTCTATAAAAATAAATTTCAAATACTTGAAGGCATTGTTAGTTAGGAATACTTAAGTTCTTAGGCCAGCAATTTAAAATTTCTTAAAAAATGTAAGTTGTTTATTATGAGTTTATTTGATTTTGGTCACAATATAACTTTAAAACTGTTTTTTTTATGAGAATTGTATAAGCTCTACTTGTAACTGATATTAATAAGAACCTTTTATCTCAATTTCTTTTGAATCCAACACATGGCCCTTTAACAACACAAAAGCAAACACTATAAAAAGTTAAAAGAAAATCAGAAAATGGGAATGATGGTTCTGCATACGAGTTTCTTTACAAATTTCAGACCCCATTCAACCCAAACCTAGAATGTATACCATTGTATGTGCATATAAGACGTGCTTCGTCGAAGTTCTTGAAGGTAGAATGAGCTCAAAGGGGGGAGTTGAGTTGGAGTTGGGTATAGGTAAATGTTGTATATGATTTTATTTATAAATTGCATAAGTATAACAGTCAGAAAGTTTGCTTTTATTGGCAAACTGTACGAGCTGCTAAAAATTGATCCAGTAAACTTTTGAAATTTCACTATTTCAGTTTTCAATCACTGAATCAATACCTTTAAATAAAGGGTGTTTTTCTTCGCTAAACAAAATACTTGCGCGATATATATTTTGAACAAAAACATGATTTAAAAAAAATGTATTTGCACGATTTGAAAGTATTCATTTTGAAATACCGAACCAAACTTTAAATAAATCACTTAACAGCTGTAAAAATGGCTGCCAGTTAAAATAATATTATACCATCTTAAATTTGTATATACCTCGAAAAATAATCCGTTATTTTCTTACAAAAAGAAACATCGGGGACATAAGATGTTTAAAATATGTTTTTCACGTTTTGCGGCAGCGTCTTGGCACGGTCGAAGTCTAATTTCGGGAACTAAAGCAGTCTTTTTTTAAGCTTATTTTTAAAGTATTTCATTGCAACATCAGTGATTTGGCTATTAATACAATTTTACAAATCCAAAAAGTCATTCCAAACGGTTCATCGAGATGGTTGACCAAGAAAAACAACAAAACAAAAGAATTCTGCAATAATGAAATCAATTAAAAAAAACCCTATTATATTATCGAAAGAAATACGAACCCAACTTGGAACAATTCAAAAACTAGCTGTTGATGGAGGACTAAAATATTTCAAAGCTATAAAAAAGCCTTTTTTATTTCACCAAAAAAAAGCTTCCGAGATTAAAATTTGCTGATGGCCAAATCAACTTGACCGTTAGAAAATGGAGGAACCTTCTCTTTTAGGACGAGTCCAAATCAAGGGTTCCGATGGTTTCCGTTCTGTTAGGAGACCAGCCAAGGAGGCACTAAATCCATGTTACACCAAATCTACTGTGAAACAGAGGACGTAACATAATGGTGTGGGATTTTTACGGCATGGACTAGTACCGATTCACCAAACAGGTGGCATCGTTTCATGTAACCTGGCATTTTGCAATATATAATGCTGCCAGACGCTTAGAATCAGTTGCCCTGGAATTAATTTTTTAGCAGAACAACGACAGAAAGCAAACAAAGCTGCTGGAGCTGACGGCATCGCTGCCGAACTATTCAAAGCAGCAGGCGATGACTTGGTACGGAGCATGCACAAACTCATCTGGAAAATCTGGTCAGAAGAAAGCATGCCCGATGAGTGGAATCTCAGCATAGTGTGCCCGATACATAAGAAAGGAGACACTCTAAACTGCGCCAAATACAGAGGCATCAGTCTCCTTAACATTACGTATAAGATCCTCTCTGCCGTATTATGTGAACGTCTGAAGCCATTCGTCAACAACCTGATTGGTCCTTATCAGTGTGGCTTCAGACCAGGAAAGTCCACTATCGACCAAATATTCACACTGCGGCAGATCTTGGAAAAAACCCAGGAGCAGGACATCTCTGTCAAACTTATCCGTTTATGCAGAATGACGATGGAGAATGCACGTTGCTCTATCAAATTCGGAAAAGATCTTACCGATGCATTTGATGTCAAAAAAGGTTTAAGAAAAGGCAACGAACTGTCATGCGACTTCTTCAACATCGTTCTGGAAAGAATTGTGCAAAACTCAACCGTCAACACTAGAGGCACAATCTTCCAAAGGTCCATCCAATTACTCGGATACGCAGATGATATTGACAAAACGTCACCATGGACTGTTATAACTTTAAGGTAATTGAGGACTTTGTCTACCTATGCACCGCCGGTATTAACACAGACAACGACACCAGCGCAGAAATCAAACGAACAATGACTCTTGCAACTCGCTGCTTCTTTAAAATTAGAAGGCAATTGAGAAGTAAAGTCCTCTCTCGAGCATGTAAAATCACCATCTATAAGACACTCATCATCCCGGTTCTCATTTATGGTTCTTGAGGCCTGGACCATGTCAAAGAAAGATGAGAGCATCTAAGAATGCTTCGAGAGAAAAATCCTTCGGGTGATTTTTGGTCCGGTACGCATAGATGGAGAATGGAGGAAAAGATATAACGACGAACTGTACGGGCTGTACAGCGACACTGACCTAGTTAGCAGAATTAAAGTCCAACGGCTTAAATGGATAGGTCATGTAGAGCGAATGGACATCAACGCTCCAACCCGGAAGGTATTCGAATCCAATTCCGAAGGACGGCGCAGTAGAGGAAGACCGTGACTCAGGTGGCGCACCAAGGTGGGAGAAGACCTCAACCAACTTGGCGTGCGAAACTGGAGACAGTTAGCTAGGAACCGAGCCGGCTGGAGACGCATTTGGTTGAGGCCAGGTCCACCCCGGACTGTAGCACCACCTTAAGTAAGTAAGTAACGACCAAAAGCATACGTCCAATACGGTTAGGACGTGGTTTTAAGAACACCGGATTGACGTGTTACAATGGCCAGCACAGTCCAAAGATCTCAATCCCATAGAAAATCTTAGGAAAATTGTAGATCGACGAATTGTAAGGACTTAATGCAAAAATATTAACGATCTGTTTGATCAAATAAAATTAGCTTAGGAAAGTATCGCAGACACCATTATAAGCAATTCAATGCCTTGAAGACGATTAAAACCAATTAGCAATAATTTAGTAAGACTAAAAAATATATGTATTTTTTAAAAGTTTCTTTTGTTTTGACGAGCCTAATATTAAAATATTTATGCTATTTTAAATGAACTATTACAAAAACAGTTTTATTTTATTTTTGAGCAGAAACTGTAATTATTTATTTAAATTTTAAAAACAAAAATATACAAAATCTTAATTCTAAATTTGTTTTTTAATTATTTAATGTCGGGTTTTTCAATAAGAGCGTTACAAACGTTTTTTTTTTAATAAAACAGAAACGGTTCTGAATATCAATTAAATTCTTTATTCCTGTGAAAGTACATTCGATGCCAGTATTTATCCAATTTGATTCCTTTTGCATGACCACTAGGGGCATGGTGCAGAAGTCCAGACGCTGAACTCAATTTTCGACGGTTTTCAAGCATAAATCGGCCGATACTGCTGCCGATATGTCGCTGACCTTTTGGCATAGACCATATACTTGACGTATCTAAACAGGAAATAGTCTTATGGTGTCAAATCCCACGTCCGGGCCACATTTTGAGATAACCCTGTTGTCAGGGATAAAGGGGACCTAAAGAATTGGAGAAAGTACTTTTCATGATAAGTATAATTCTTGGAGAATTTGTCAATTCCTCGCAAGAGGCAGTACACGTGGAATTAACTTCAGATGGCATATGCAGGGATCGAACCCAAGACCTGTGGCATGACAGTCCAACGCACTAACCATCATGCTACGGGTACTACAAGTTCTCCAAACTTGATTTCCAATAAATTGATTGTGACAGTGGCTGTATGGCATGTGGTGGCGCCGCCGGCCGTCCTGTTGGAACCACATGTCCTCAAAGTCAATGGTGGATCCATTTTTACTTCCTTAAACATTGTTGCTAAAAGTACTACTTTTGACATTTGACTGAAGATTGGACCAGGAACATGATATGAATCGGATATTCAGCCCTATTCCAAAAACACTGCACAAATTCATCAACTTTTGACCAATTGACGATCCAGGGGGGGTCATACTTATACAGTTAAGTTGTACGAGTATAAGTAAAAATTTCATTTAAAGATTTATTAGTAATTTAACGACATTCACAAAAAAGTAGTTTGCCGTCAAAAACAACTCAAATTTTGATTTTCGCTCAATTTAGAACTTGAAAAAACTTAAGTCATGCTTTAAATTATTTTCATAAAATTTGTTTCTAAGAAAAAGAGCAAATATTCAGGTTCTTAAGAAGAAACCTTGAATAAGAGATCATCAATTTTATATTAAGTTGCCTTTGAATTCGTTAAACTAGCCTTCAATTTTATTATTACATTTTTTTGACACACATAAATAGTGATTATTGAAGTGATTTTTACTGCGACATATAGGAACTATATAGCAAGTTTTGCATTAGTAAACAATTTCAAACTAGAGTTTTTAATCAAATATGACATCACGACGGTAGAGAAGTCAAAAAACGTGGGTACCTCTATTCCTTCCGTCTGTCTGTCTTTCCCCTATAGTCCAAACAATTGTTCTGATTGAAATTAAGATTTTCAGCTGATTAGTGTAGGGAGTTTCATTATTTTTTATAATACAAAAAATTACATCTAAACTAAAACTAAAACTTTCTCAAAATTGCGTGTTCTTAATTTGGCTTCTTTCAACAAGAAAAACCCATTTTCGTATTGCTCCAGAAGGGTACACCTCAAAAAATTCTTTATTTTGTATTAAAGTTTTCTCAAGAACTAATGGAACGATTTCAAAATTCTTCTCTTTCTGTGCAAGCTCTTGTCAATAATCAAATTGATGATGATTTTTTATAATCAAAAATGTATTTTTTTTTTATTTTTAATAAAATACTAATTTTGTTTGCAAAACTCGATATATCAGAAAGGGGACAACATTTTTTACGAAATTTGAATGTAAAATATTCATATATTCATAAGCTCTTTATTTAGTGCTTATACCAAAAATATTTTTAAGACAAAATTTAAAATGATTTTCGAAAAAAATAGGATAATCTAGATTTTTTGACAAATTAAATGGCTTTTAAATTTTTTGGAGGTACATTTTTAAATCTTAAAATTTAGGCAATATTTTTAACAGACTTTTTGGAAGAAATTATCAAGTTCTTGCGACCCAGACGTGCATTTAATTTTCTTCAAAATTGGTTTTCTGTTGAATACAAAAGATTTTAAAAAATTAAATAAATCTACTTTTGAAGTGAATTTGCTTTGGATGCTCTAGAACTGAGATTCAAACATGAATTTCAATAATACAAATGTCCCAAAAAATCAAGTGACACTTTTGTTAAACTAATGGCTAAGTGAAAAACATAAAAACCGTTTCATTTCTATTGATATAAAAGCTTTGAAACGTGTTATTTGTGACGGCTACAAATTTTTTTTTCCCAATAGAAATGAAAACAAGAAAAGTGTGTTTTGTTTTTGGAAAAAGCAACGTTTCAAAACAATTTCCTACATTTCTGCGCGAAATGCACCAAAAACCATTTAAGCTATTGTATTTTAGCTCCTAAATATTTAGACAACTGTTCGAATCTTGGAATGCTTTCATATGAGTCATCGAAATTAAATAGTTAGACCATAATTTGCTGGACAACAGTGTTCTAAATAGTTTGATAACTAAAGTTGTCATTTTAGCAATTATTAAATTTTGTTAGCATCCTTTACAAAACATTAGAGAACATTTTTAAGCAGTGAGTAAAAACTCATCTAAGTGTTTAACCCCCCTGATGAAAAGTCTGGATCCGCCCTTGCTCCAAGTCCATATCATCCAATTGGGGTCAAAAATATGCGGTCATCATTGAACGGTAGTGATCCCCATTTACAGTAACATTCCGGTCCTGATCATCACGGAAGAAGTACGGCCCAATGACATCGCCGGCCCACAAACCACAACCGTAATTTGTTCGGGTCGGCAATGATGACTCATGGAGTACGTCTTGGCTACTATCGCATATTTTGTTTATTGAAGAAGCTATATTGAGCTAGAAATCAGCCTTTTCGATGAAAATCAAAATCATTTTCAAGTTGTTGCTCAGTCCAATTTACGAACAAATGACGCTTCTGGTGGTTAAGTGGCTTCAGTTTTTGCTTAAATTTAATCTTGAAAAGATGTAGTCCAAAATCTTTGTGCTAAATTCGCTACATCGACGTCACAGAGATGCGCAATGCTTAGAAACGACGTGTGAGAGACACATTTGGAGTTGCTGCAACTGAAGCAACGGCAGCAATTTTCTCGACACTACGGGCACTTCTTTGTCTAACTGGCTCGGGAACATTTTGTACTGAGTCTGTGGATTAAAATTTTCCCATTAGACGCTCAATTGCTGATCTGCTACGACGATTATGACGATCATAAGTTGGACGAAGGCCACTGACTCCAAATGTTGGTAGTAAGTAAGTAAGTAAGTAATTCATTTATTGATTTTATAAAGTAATAACATGATTATTACAAAAATGAATTTATAAGCTATGGCATTGCCGTCAGCTCAGTTGGCAATAATATTTTAACAATTTAATTTCTTTTTTTTTTTTTTTGGTTTAAGAAGTTTACATTACAATTTTGTTTTAATCAAATTCAGTTATCAATAACATTCTATAATTATATGCACTTTTTAAGAATAAATAAAGATTTTTCCAGTTCGGGCCATTTAGCAAATTAACTGTTTCTTGCACCGTTAAATATTTAGCTCCTAAATATTGTTGTCTTTGTACTGCATAAATTGGGCACACTCCAATAAAGTGAAAGCAGTCCTCTTTTGATTTGAGGTTACACAATGTGCAAAACCGATCAAAACTTCCATTATATGGTGCACCGTTTAGCCCAAGGACCTCGCATCTAGTTTTAAATATTAAAGAGATTTTTTGGTAACTATGCGAATCACAAAAATAGTTATCAGCTTCTAGATTATAAATGAGTTTTGAGTACAAGAATCTGCTATCCGACTGCTGGGCTTCCGCTACAAGCAACGCTCTCTGATTATCTTCAAACTTTTGTATTGTACGATACAACCGATCTTTTATTGTTATCCTATCGCCGGGAATTATGTTGGTATTTTCTCCATAGACTTCGCCAAGATTTCGCCATTTCTCCATCCACCAATCTTTATTTCGGATTTCATACTGTAGCATTTTCCATACGAGTCGTGATTCGGGGAAGTCGAGTACTTTTAGAATATAGTCGGCTTGTGTTTTAAGAGTACTAGTAAAAATTTTGGGTAAACCTGTTTCTAAGTAAATAGCATAATTTGGAGTTTTTATTGGTAGGTTGAACAATTTTTTGATGAAACTTCTTTGCAGCTTTTCCATTTCTTCAAATTCATCAGTTCCCCATACTTCTGCAGCGTAACACAATGTCGATTTAACGACTGAATCAAAGATTTTGTACTTTGTTGACAGACTAACGTGTTCATTGAACAAAACATTTTTCCAAGTAGAGTTTATAAGTTTCTGGCAAGTTTTAGTTTTTTCTTCAAAATGTGTTTTGAAATCAAGTGTTGTATTAAGCTTTACTCCCAAATAAGTATATTCTCTCACAACATCAAGACGGTTAGTTCCCAAGAACCAATTATAGTTTTGTGTTGGGTTACCCCGATTATTTCTTGAGAAAACCATTACCTTCGATTTATCTGTGTTAATGATAAGTCCCCACTTCTCACAGAATGAAACAAGGCGGTTTATCATCAATTGTAGATTTTGCGGATTTTCAGATAAAATTACCAAATCATCGGCGTACAAAAGAACATTTACTATGGTGCCTGCAATTCTGATTCCACCAGGTAGTTCAGTCACAACATCGTTTATAAAAAGTGCAAATAACAATGCACTAAGTGGGCATCCCTGCTTCACACCACTATCTGTTTCAAACCAATCCGATATATTGTTTCCATCCCAAACAGCAGCATTAGTTCCACAATACATTTCTTTGATGATCTGAATGAATTTGGTAGAAAGTCCGATTTGCGATAACTTGTACAAAAGCGCGTTTCTATGAATGAGATCGAAAGCCGCCTTAAAATCTACAAAAAGTGCGTACACCTTTTTGTTTCTCGCTTGAAAACCTTTCACTATTGCAGTTAGACTAAAAATGTGGTCGATAGTCGAGTAGTTTTTTCTGAATCCTGCCTGTAGTTCGGTCATGGTGTTGTTTTCATCAATCCATTTTTCAAGTCTAGCGACTAGAATTCCACAAAAGAGTTTGCCAATGGTGTTCATAAACGATATGCCACGGTAGTTTTCGGCTTTATCTAAAGCGCCTTTTTTGTGTATGGGGAAGATTACAGAGTTTTTAAAAGATTTTGGTACAATAGAGTTCGAAAAAATGTTGTCATACAATTTTTTGAGGTGCAACAGAAATACTGGCGTAGCATTTTTAAAAAATTCGTACGGGATACCATCTTCTCCCGGTGCCTTTCCATTTTTTGATTTTTTTAAGACATTTTCAATTTCCACCAAAGAGATTTCACAATCCAGAATATCATCGACGATAAGAGGTTCGGCAGTTAAAAAGGTTATGTTTCTTTGATCACGAAGTAGAGTTTGAAAGTACAGTGATAGGTGTGCTGCAGAAACGCCTGTACCTATTTTAAATTTAGAACCATTTATCTCTTTTGTTGCTTTCCAGAATTCTTTTGAGTTTTTAATATTTGCAAGTTGAATAGCTTTGTTGTTTTCCCAGTTGATTTTCTTCACACGACACATATTTTTATAAGAGGTGTTGGCTTCAGCATACCATTTCTTTAAAACTTCGGAATCTGTTTCTCTCCATGCGTGTAATAGAGCAAAGGATTTCTTACGGAACTTCGAGCATTCGGAGTCAAACCACTTTTGCTTGTAAAATTTTTCTCCAGTTGTCATTTTAATTGAAGAAGAACTCCTAATGCATGATATTACTTGCGAAGAGTATTCTTCTACCGACTCTGTGTTCAACACCGTATTTGAAAAAAAGTTGTCTATAGCTTCATGGTATATATTTATTTTTTGTATTTTCCAGTTCATTCTTGGGAGCAAATTAAGAGTTTTTTCGTTTCTTATAGCATTATTAGTCCATTCAATAACTATAGGTAAATGATCGGAATAAGTTTTTGTTTGAACTTCAAACTTGGTTATAAGATCTATGTTGGTAGTAAATATATCTTTCCATCATGAAATGGAAACCTTACTGAAGAGAAATGTCAAAAGAGTGCGAAGAAATGTGGCGTCGTTTGCTGTCCCTGTCGCTCTATTTTGTAGCGTCCCTGTGGAAAAACCCTACGCTATTTCAATTTCGTCAGCATCCTTTACAGACATTTAATAACAATTTTAAACTTTTCAAAAAAACTTGTCTGTATGTGACTCCAAGTCTCGATTCGCCCTGGATACAATTAGACCTTCTTTTATGAAAATCTGCAGTTCGAATTTTTTTACGATTTCAAGACTTGCATATTGTAAGTAAAATATTTTTTTGTTTTTAAGAGACACTGATTCTCTCCTTTCTGGAACCGAATTAATGTTTTAAAAAACAAACTCAGGAATTTGAATGTATTACATTAAGGGAATAATATTCAAAAAGCCAGAATTTTGGAAAAAATGTCCCCAGATATTTTGAAAATTTCAAAGTTTCAGAAGAACTAATAGAAAAATCTAAAACAAACTTATTCGAATTTGATAATCGTCATAAGGGGGCTTGACTGGATTGTTGTTTTTTTGTTTGGGGAGGGGGTCGCACATAGAGTGACCAAATGTCCACTTTTAAGTCTTATCTACATTGGCAAAAGAAAAGTATGTATTTTTGTCAGGGCTAAAAAATGGCGTTGGGTTTTAATGTCACATATCACAAGCTGCCAACTGCTGGACGGTGATAAGCTTTTTTTTTATATAATCATGATTCATGGCTTATTTGTAGGAACACATATGTAATTTGTACATATCATCTCTTGAAGGCATTTTAATTTTTAAAAGCAATTTATTTTCGTTTTGTATTTCGAAATAAGTAATATCTAAAAATAAAAATCCGATTACAAGTTTTTTTTTTGCACAGAACGTTTTTTCGTGTTGTGTTTTTTTTTAAGATACAAAAGAAGTATATTTTATGTACATTTATAAGCATTTATATGTCGATAAAAAAGCCCAATGATTAGAAGGGAAATTCTTATAAAATTCAACATTATTTAACTCTGTCGAATAAACACATATTGATTCGAATTCGAAAGTTTATATCTAAAAGTGGATGTGACAGGGAAAAGATATAAGTATAAGAAAATATATAGGTTTTGGTAAAACGAAAAGCCCCAATTTGAAAACCATTCCGTCATTCCATTTCTGTTTTTCTATAAGAGGTTTAAGTTATTTGAAAATGAAATTCCGGTTTTATTTTTTCTTGTGATGTGTTGTCCTCTAATGATTTCCTTGGAATTTTCTTGCCAGGGGGGTTCCCACTTTTATATATATTTTTTTTTGTATTTCTAAGCCATGTTAGTTTTCTATGTTGTCCTAATCGAAGGAGATTTTTTTTTTGGAAAAGGACTTTGTTTGGAGTATTTTAAAAAAGAAAAAAAAAATTATTTTTTCAGTATCTTTATCTACCCCCTCTATCAACATTCAACAACATTGAGTTTTTCTATTTTCTTTTTGTTGTCGTGTGTTAACTTAGTTTTTTTCAACCAAAACAAAAAAAAAACAAAAAAGTTTTGCAAGACATTTAAAAAATGAGCTGTGTAGGGGGTGAGGGGGGGGTTTGGTGAATTGTATAACAAGATGAAACGTAAATTGAATTTTCTATTAGTTATTTTTTTTATTTATATTTATCTCATTTTGGGTCTATACATCTGAGGCAAACAATACCTATACAATTTTATTTATTTAACGTGAGTAGCAATTTAAGAATAGGTTTTTTTGGTATTAATTTAAAAATTAAAATGAAAATTACAAAAATAAAATCAGCTTAATGAGGTTTCTTTTTATAGGCACAAAAATAAATCAAGAGAGGCAATTAAAAATCTCCCTTAAGTTTTTCTTAAATATAGGGTCCACCAAATAATCGAATTTTCAATGTATGCGTGTCGGTTTTCTGTGCCCCAAATGCGACAATTTTACCTGTTTACATACTCACCAAGATCAAAATCAGTTTCATCTGAAAAGAAGGTTTTTTTTAGCAAAACCGGAATCTTCTCTAAGCGTTGTTCCCATCAGCGTTGTTCAAGCGTATAGACAACCATATTCGTTTAGCGGAAGGAAACAACTTATTATCTGTCAAATCAGACATAAGCTTAATGTTACCATTTACGAAATAAGCACTAGTTGAAAAAAAACTTAGATGGCGGATATTATTAGTCTCTTCTTCACTTGAATTTTTTAACGACATCAGGAAAAAGAATAAAAGTTTTGAGTTTTTGAAAAAAAAAACAAATTTTCGACTTTTTTACTACCTATTTACAAGAACCTCAGCGGAATTTTGACCCACCTTCTAACTATAGAACCAATTTACCCAAGAAATTTAAATTTTCAAAACATACTATACTTGTTTATGACATGCTCCATAGCCAAACGATTCTGATTCACAGCACTAAGAAAATCGCAAAAAACGTAACTGACTGACTGACCGATCATGAAAATTATGAAACACTTCTCGACATCGCTGAATTTCAAAATTTCGCACAAAGTTACGTCTTGTGATGTTTAAAAACTAAAAATTGTAATTTTGATTGAGGGGGCGTGGTATCCACCCACAAGAATATATATGACATGAGCTAAGAATACTACTTTGAAGCTGTGTAGAATAATAAAATTAAGCAGAATGGAAATTGTTATTGTGTTTACAAAAATCGAAAATATGATGTTATACACGAAGGAGTGGTATGCGCCCACTTTTCTTTTATTTGGAATCATTGTATAAAATACTTCTGATTCCTGTAGAACAATAAATTTTGTAAAATTTAAGAGAGTTTAAGACTGATTTATGGGTATATTCGAAGTTGGAAATGAAAGAAGGCGTGGTATTCGCCCACTTTTTAAAAGTAAACGTTATTATTTACAAAGAACACTCCTAATGCTTGTATAATAGTGATAAGTTAACAGAGAGCAAGGAGGTGGATGTTTACTCAAAGACAAAACTTTAAAATTGGAGGTTATACACTCATGGAGAGTGGACTTTTATTAGAATTCTTATCAGTCATGTGGCTTGATTTATAAACTCGAGCAAGAGACAAAATAAGTTCTTTAACAATGTTGGGAAATATTGAAAACTTACCTCATTTGAGTTTAATGTGGGAAACCATGAAGAATTGATGTTAAGCCAATAACAATTTATAAGGATTTAAAAACCTTAGGACAATATCATGTAAGTACCCCGTTCCCTTTAACCCCAAACCATCAACATTTTTTTGAAAATTTTTAATTTTCGTTAATAATGGAAATATTATTAAAGAAACTTGCATTCGGTCCAACATTTGAATGTCCCTAAAATTCTTTGTAGCTATGTGGAGTTAATTTGAACTTTTGGTTTTATATAGTAATTTTTTCCATTTATGAGTTTCAGCTGTAGTACCCCCCGCTACAACAAGGCATCCCCTATGCAGATGACGCATATATCCATATTTACATATAGAAAGGTCTGTTAGCACATACTCCCTTCTCACAGAATTAATGTCTACAGTATTTAATAGCGAACACAATCCAAAGTCATTAATTCATGCATGACTGTAATATACGAACAGAACAGCGCACTATAACGTAATATTCAATCCCAACCTTTTTCTCATAGCATTACAGTCAAAAGAACAAACACACAGAAATATTCTAATTATATTCGAATTATTAACATAAATTCTCCAATACATAAAACATGTACAAAAATATATGCTATAAAAATAGAAGACATAACCCCCAAGCCCATCGGGGGAAGCACATATAGAAGCTTACCTATTAATGGTTAAGAATGAAATTCTTCTTCCCTGAAAATGTTCCTTGACTAATGGACGCAATCTCATATTTCCGTATTTGGTTTGTTTGAATATGGTTTGATGTTTGCACTAAAAACAATTGGACACTGGACAAACTAGTAGGTTTTTGCTTAGGCCCATACGTAAGCATAAAAGTTTTAAACAAAATTTGTATAAGTTTAACTAAGACAACAGATGTTTTAAATTTCAAATGTTTTATTCTACGAATTCATTAAAACTTACTGACTCGGAGAAATCCGTATAATCAATTTTGTCAGTCAAGTCTGGCTGCCTAAAAGTATTCATGACCAACATTGTGAAAGTGGAAACTCTGCTAAAAGATGTGACAAAAATGACTCATGTCATTTGCAATAGCTTGTTTTACCGCCATTGGTTTCAAGACCCTACCTCATTGCACCTCATATCACATTTAAAACCAAGTTTCAAAATTGACCTATAAATCAAGTCCTTATTCTTTTAAATACAAATATTTAATAAAAAAGAAAACCACGTTTGATTCTAACACAGAATTTTCCAATAAAAGGTTTTATTTTTATATTAAAAAAAAAAAACAATATTTCTTAAGAGAAATCAATGGAGATCTTGAATCAATTACGGAGCTTTGTTAAAGACCTAATTTATTAAGTGACTAACTTTTCTAGCAACGGCAACGACTTCGTCTTCTTCAAGATAAATGCGCCCCAATCAAACTCTTCAACTTGCAAAATTATCATAGCTCAACATAACGCTATTTTCATTTCCAAATAAAAGGATTTTAAACTATCATTCTTCGATTTCCCGAGTGACATATTTAGCTTTTAAATAAATAAATTAGGTGGCGCAACAGTCTGTTGAGAACTTGGGCCTAGTGGCTAACAACTCTTAAAAATTCCTGTGTACGAGTAAAGTTGCCAGTTTTTAAACTATATTAATGAAGCCTCCGATCTTAGATCCGGATTGTTATTCATCTTTATAAAAAAAGATTCGGTGTAATGCTTCAGAGACCAACGATGGCTCAACAAGTCAAGAGTTTTATATGAGGTGTGTTCAAAAAGTAAGGTGAAAAAATATTTATTTATTTATCCAAAATCATGTTATTCCTCTGATCCATCCTCTGCCATCGCTTTTTTCCAGTCGTCAAAACACTTCTGAAATTAACTTTTGGGTATTGCCTTGAGCTTCTTCAGCGATGCAGCCTTATTAATCTTCTCAATCGTCGCAAACATTCGTCCTTCCATTGACCTTTTTAATTTCGGGAAGAGGAAAAAAGTTGAGGGGGGCAAGACTGCTCTTGGCCAAAAAACTACTCACTAATAACGACTTGTGCGCAGGTGCATTATTATGGTTCAAAATCCATGAATTTTCTTTCCACATTTCCAGCTGTTTTTTTCTTCTTATTGATTCACCCGAACGCCGCATAACTTCAAGGTAATACTCTTTTTTTACTGTACGCTTTTGTGGTAGAAATTCTTGATGCACAACGCCATCGTTATCAAAGAAAACTGTGAGCAAAACCTTCACATTTGAACGAACATAGCGTGCATTTTTCGGTCTCTCCTGGGATGATTGGGCTTTGGTTTCGACATCATAACTATATACCCATGATTCGTCACCAGTTATAACCCTTTTGAGCAGATCAGGATCATCATTGATCTCGTTCAACAAATCTTGGGCAATGTCCATGAGGTGCTGCTTCTGATCATAACTAAGCAATTTTTATTTTCAACAAGAAAAAATCGCCGAGTTAGCAAACACAAGTCTAACATTTATGCCTCTTATTATCAGTTATGTTTTTAATCGATTTCGTGCCTTGACATTACTCACTCGTTCCAATTGTTTTAAAATTTAGTGCCAAAAGAGCTTTAGGTTGGTGAACTGTGATTATTGTTGTGATGAATTTTAACGCGTTAGTAGTGTTAGTAGTGTTAGTAGAAATATTTTTTTGATAAATAGAGAGAAATCTCTTATTGAAAAAAAAACCTTAAATAGAACTTATTATGATAGTTTCCAAGCCGTTGATTGATGGCACTTTAAAAAGAAACGGTGCAATAACTAAAACTTCAAGAAATGTTAATTCAACTCAGAGCTAAAATGCGTTGCAATAATTTTTCAATAATTAGACCAATTGCTTAGAGTAGACATATTTCATAATATAGTAGCAATAAAGCGGTGTCCAAAGTTCAAAAGCGGGTTTAATAATCGATATTCCAAAATTCAATTCGATTGAAGTTTTATGTCAACAAATTTTGAGTTATCTTGACTTTTTCAATGATGAGTTTTGAATAACGATAAGTTTGACGAATTTGCTAAAGAAACTCACAGCAAATATTAAACAAGGCATAGAGGCCTTATTCGAAGAAATATTTGTTGTGGAAGACATATAACTGACTTCTGTTATTTTTATATCTAAATGTTACAATTTACGTGAAACTAGGTTAGACGGAACTGTCAAAAATCTTCAGCTTTGTCTATAATTTAGACCTTGAATCGCCTTTCAAACGATTTTGTTATCAAAACGTGTACTCTGTTAAGAAAGTTCATCTCGCGTTTCTTCCACATTACGGTGAGTATAATGAGGCGGCTCTGCAGACTTAATTTCATACCAAATTTACATTATAGGACATTAACCCCCAACACTCTTACAAAGAGTATAAACTGAGGGAAATATCGCAGCTGTATCCGGCAGTGTCATTGATAATGACAGAACTAAAGACGAATGACTTACTTTTGGAGAATCGGTGGGTTCTTAAAAAGTTGGTCGATTTCGAACTTTTTGGTGTAACAAAATTGAGTTAATTGATAAAGCTCACTTCTGGTTGAAAGGATTCGTGAACAAGCAAAACTGCAGTATTTAGAGTGAAAAGCAGCCAGAAGCATTGCAAGGGCTAACAAAGCATCAAGAAAAAGCCATTGCTTGGTGTGGCAAATGGACTGTGGGAATCATTGGGCAGTATATCTTCAAAGATGATAGTAACAAACTTTTTTGCACAAAATCGATGAACTTAACTTGCATGGTATGTGGTTTTGACAAGACGTTGCACAGTGGTTCCATTTGTATGGGAAGTGCGGTTAAAACTCCAAATTTAACTTTAACTGATGGAAACTAAATTAAATTACAAAAAAAGTAATTTTGTACATATATTATTTTATTTTCAAAAGAATTACATTAATAAATTTAAAATTTCTTTAGACAAGTTTTACAACATATCACAAAACTTTGTTTTTTTAATTTTTGTATTTACCGAAATCATTCTCCAAATTTTCAAAAATTTCTCGTTGGGATTCTACGAATCGTTCAGCTGTATGATTAAGAAGCCCTTGAAGCGAAACTTCAGCTAATGAATCCGATATTTGTATCGTTTTAAGTGCTGGGTAACATTTTTGTTTGGCTTTAAGAACTTTTACATAGCTTGGAAAAACATCGACTTCAGTTTTTTGGTTAACCAAGTTCCTGATGATTTGGTTTTGATGTTTTGACAATTTCACCTCTACCAAAAGCTTTAAAGCGTCATACGTATCAAGTTTATTTTACGGTTAAGGTAGGTCAAGGTAGTGCGATTTAACACCTCTCGACTATGTTTTGTGGGGCTTTGTAATAACTCATGTCTATCGTGACAAGCCTGCTCCGATTAGCTGTAAGGTTTTTAAAATAAGTTATTGTAATCGGTCCGATTTGTTGAATTAAAATGTTGACAATTCTCGACGTTTTAAGGTCCCTAGAATTGAAACAAAAGATTTTTAGAGCGATGTCTGTGCGTGCGTTTGTACGTACGTTCGTACGTTTTCGACTTTTTTTTCGTCGTCCATAGCTCAAGAACGAGTAGAGATATCGACTGCAAATAGATATTGTTATACAGATAATAATACAGAAATATGGAAAAAAATTGCGTTTCTGGTTTTTTTACCATAGCCATAAATTTTATATTGCAATGCGATACTAAACAAATATATTTTTGGAAAAAACCCAATGAACGGTTTTATTTAAACTGAAAATAAATATTAGTCACCTCTAAAATTTTATGAACAAAAAATGTTGTGTACCGAAGAATAAAGTTTTCTTAAAATGTTGAGAAAAATCGAATGGACAGTTTTTTGTTATAAAAAAAGTTGGTAAAAATTCATTTACTTTAAACTAATCTTATCTTTAAAAAAATATTGTTGTCAACATTCAGTAACATTTTGAAACAAATCGAATTGAAATTTTTCTTACAAAAAAATAAAACCTTAAAAATTAAAAATATTGTCTTCAAATTAATTTTATCTTACAAAAAATATCGTTTTCGATAAAATTTAAAAAAAAAATCGAAAAAATAAAATAAGCATTACTAAAAGTTTGCAATCATTGGTTTTCGACTCAAATATCTTTGCAAATATTTAAAATATTGGCTTTAAACTTATTTTATCTCACAGGAAATATTTTGTTCGACATTCAGTAAATTTTTTATAAATATTCAACAGTCCGTTTCATTAAAAAAAATAAAATCTACAAAATTTGTTAAAAGTTTATGTCTGGTTCTCATTGGTTTCAAATTAGTTTCATTCATCCAATTTGTATTATTTTATATAAGAAATAAAAACTCTAAAGAAATGCTACCAAAATTAGTAAAAATTGGTTTTCGACTAAAAATCCGGTTAAAAAAAGACAGATTTTGAAATCAAACTATTTCAACATATGCTAAAAATTGTTGGTAGTTTTAAAATTTGTAAGAATAATTCAACTGACAACTTTTTAAACAAAACACGAAAGTCTAGAAACTTTTAAGCAAGACAAATCGACAGACGAGATTTGAAGTTCTCAGTGTGGGTCGCATTTCAGCCTCTTTATCATTTTAGTATTCGGACAAGTTCATTCATTTGAAGGCTTAGACTTGTATTCTTGGGCCTATTTCAAGGAAATGTTGAGTGCCTGCTATCTGCCTAAGGTGATTGTTGCGTATGGTTTTTAGTTTCAAGGCAACAGTTCCCTTCTGGTCTTACTGATTACCGATATTATATCTACACTTAGATCATCATGGAAGTAGTTCTTGGCTATCAGATTATGTTGGAGATTCTTATACATAAATCTCCTTTGGCTATTTTTCGATTTGCTTGTTGAGTGGAAGCTTGCAAATTGGTCATATTCAACTTGTTCAAGGAGTTCATGTATTGCCGACTGTCCATTAGTTAGTTCACTAACATTGTTTCATTGGTACCCCATACTTGTGCAGCATAGCACAAAATTATAAGTACCACTGCTTCAAATATTCTATATTTATCACTTGGTACAATATTTTCTTTCTTTAGAAAATGTTACTCCAGGTCTTGTTAATTGTTTTCTTTGCTTCTTTCAGCTTTCTTTTCATGTAAGCCTTGAAGAAAATTTTGGATTTAAGCAGGACATCCAAATACTTATATTGTTTAACCTTTTCCAATTCTTCGTTTTTCCAGTACCATTTCTCATTTCTTTAGAATCTTTCAGTTCCATTTCGGATAAGCAAGATTTTTGATTTGAGTGAAAGAGAAGTAGTGGACTAAGGAGACAGCTTTGTTTTAATCCTGTTTTTGGGGAAACTATTCCAATAATATATTAACATTGAATACATTTTCGTAATAAGGCTGTTGCAGTGTTTTAAACATCTTTAATAATCTAAATAAATAAATAAATTGGGCTGCGCAACAGTCCATTGAGAAATAGAGCCTAGTGACTAACAACTCTCAACCATTACTGTGTGCGAGTACTGTTGTCACATATAGAGGGGACCTACATTTTTAAGCCGAATCCAAACAGCAAATTTGAGAACCAAAGACCTCTGGCATGACAGTTCAATTTTTTTTTTTTTTTTTTTTTTAATTCATTTTTATTAATTCTTTCTTAAACCTTAGCTAGACAAAAATTCATAAAACTATCCTAATTATCCATAACTTACAACTAACTTAATGGTCCCATACGGACACTCTAAGTTAAACTATAACACTTAAAACTAATGCCTTTCGGCCCTAAGATCTATTTTACTTCATTTAAATTTTATTTATTTTTGTATTTATTAGAAAATTTGAAAAAAAAAAACTGATATCAATATCCTTTTTTATTTTTACTTACAAACTACTTAAAATTAGGTCCTTAAATAAAACTTAAAACTAACTTAAACTACCTATTCTACCTATAAACTACTTAAAACTAGAACAACCACAGCAGCAAATCTAACTATCTAACATTTTTGTTTTTCATATTTTGTTGTCTTTTTTTTTCTTTTTTATTTTTTTTTTATGTTATTTTAATATCTCTTTATTTTTTTTTTTGTTTTTTGTTTTGTATTTTTTGTTTGTGCCACCATGCCTATTCTACTTAAAACTATACCCTAATACTATTAAGCAAGTATGTAAGCCGGCCAAGGCTTAAAACCCCATCCCGACTACCCACTATTAAGTGCCGATTGAAGCCACCAAAACTGGTTCTCCTGCTTCACCCTATCAGTTCGGTCCCGTTCGGACACAGCCCTACTGAACCGATGGAGCTCTGCTCCGCCTTGTGACATGACGTTCCGATTGTACAGGAGTCGCCTATCCACGGTTCTTCGTCTGACGTGGTAGATTAACGGAACTGCCAATCTATCCTGTATCAGACCGCATTTGTCTAAAAAGAGGAATGCCCCTGGTGGAATGAACCCGCTCAAGCGTGCACTTTCAAAATACTCGTCGTTCGGATAGAACGCCCCGAAAATTAAATTGTTGGTCGAAGACATAGCTCTTGCAATGTGACCTCGAACGAGTTTTATCACGAAATTGTCAATTCTGTTGATTCGAGCCCCGTTGTATAGTACCTCGTTGGAATAGTAATGCACATAAGAAGATTCGGCTGTTCGATATAAGCCGGTACAGCGTCGTAAACACTGCCGCTCGAACACCCGAAACTTCTCCATCTGGGAAGGGGCAACGTTGAACCGCACAGGACAACCATAAACGATCATTGGCCGTATGAGGGCCATGTAGCAAATTACCTTCACTCTGGGGTCAAGCCGACTGCTAAAAAACAGCCGTTTCGTCAGAGCGAAGGCTCCTCTGGCCGTGGTCAGAGCAGCATTTATATGTCTGTCGAAATATAAATACTGATCTAACCAGATACCGAGGTACTTCACTACACTTTTGCTCGCTAATGGCTGCCAATGAAAATCAACGATGACCATCTTGCGCCAATTCTTGCACGTATCCCTCGTGGCCCTAGCCAACGGAGTTCGGAATAGAATTGTCTCCGACTTCTGGACATTTATTTTCAGTTTCCATTCGTCGCAATATCGCTGAATCTTGTCGAAATCACGCTGCAAGAGAATTCTAACAACCTCAACCTTTCGGGCCGTTCTGTACGCAATTAGATCGTCGGCGTACGCAATTGCCTTTGTAAGACTACCTATCAGATCGCTGGTGTAAATGCTGAAGAGAATCGGCGAATTCACCGCTTCCTGTTGAAGACCATTTCTAATTGAGAATGTTGTGGTAGAAGTTACATTGCCACTTTTGACAACAAACTTTCTACCGTTAAGCATATCATAAAGTATATACAACAATGGCTTGCTTATGCCAAGCCTGCTCAGTTTTAGGTAAAGACCCTCCAACCATACGGTGTCAAAGGCCTTTTCCAAATCAACCAGAACAGCACCTGTGCATTGTTGTTTTGATTTATTCCATTGGATATCAGAAACGAGTTTAGACGCAGCATGAATTGTGTCATGACCCGCCTTGAACCCGAACTGTTTATCCGGAATTATTTTGTTGTCCGCAGCCCACTTAGTCAGAGCCCTATTAATGATCTTTTCGAAAACTTTGCTGATGCTCGGAAGAAGACTTATCGACCGAAGATTTGACGGGTTGGAGTTGTCCTTTCCCTTTTTCGGGAGAGGATGAACCACAGCGGTCTTCCAATGCGCTGGATAATATGCATTATTCAGTGCATTATTGAAGAGCGTGGTGTATATGTCAATTGCTTCCATCGGTAAATGTCTTAGTACAACGTTGGATATACCATCGACACCTGCTGACTTTTTATTTTTTATTGAATTGAAGATTAGTTGAAGCTCAACCTTCGTCACTAACAAGGGACTTGGTCCCGTTTGCTCGGCGATTATGGCATTTGCCAAGGAATCGTCATTGAACCGCATGAAACCGCGGTTCTCAGATCGCCAATGAGTAATATCATTACGGAGGTAAAAGTGATTAAGTAGGGCTCTGTTTTCCAGGTCGTGGTTGGGGCGAATGCTGACATTACAGTTCAACGCACTAATCACCATGCCACGGGTACTGTGCATCTTTATAGCTATATGAGCCGTTTGAGACAAAAAATTACAGAATTTCTTAGATCAGAGGAGCATATTGTAGTAGAAGTCGCTTAAGACGAAAACTTTGTGATACGGTAGAATATCAAAGTTGAAGATGAAACATTGTCTACTTTTCTTCTTCGCTCATGCAGCTTAAGTAAAAATCATTTGCAGGAGCTCTAACTCGAAAAATATACCTACTTTTAATTCAGTTTCCTGTATAAGAACAGCTATAACGTAGCTAATGTGCAATTTACCAACAAAAATGAGTTGCTTTGAGCGTTAAGCATCAAGAATTGGCCAAATTATTTTAGTTGATAGACAATTGGTGGTATTAGTCGTTATTGGAAAGTCCGAAAAAAACTCTATATAGAAGTAAGAAATTAATTTCTTATGAATATGATTTCAATATTTTATGAACCAATATTCCAATTTAAAAAAAAAAAAAAAACCTTTCAATTTTAATATATTAAATAAAAAACAAACAAAAATTCGACAAAAAATTAACCCGCACCATTACTTTCTATTTTTTTGGTAGATCCATATATAAACTTTATCCGCATATAGATCACCATCAATTTTGCTACTCATTGACATTACTCTTCTATCGCTAGCCATTACTCAAAGAGTATAATAAAAAACTGGTCACATCCGATGCAGTGTCATATATCAAGGAACGCGATTAACAAAATCGTCCATTTATAAACATTAAAAAATAATTGCCAATTAAAATGGATCCCATTGGTTTGATTCTATATCCTTCTCTTATATATACAGAGATGGGAAGCGGGGTTTCAAACAAAAAAATAACCCACCTCCTGCAGCACCTCATGGATCCCATACCAAAAAAAAGATAGAAAAAAAACAGACCGGAAATCTATCAGTATAACGCACGCTAACGCATTATATGCTTTACTTTTATAAAATGTCATATGCCATCCGCTTCTTTCAACAAATACCAACAACAACAAAAACAGCAACTCTCATATATCTCCATTAATTTTACTGCGAGAAAAAACGTCCAAAACCCAACAAGGATAATAATGTTCAAACAACATCAACAGTAAAAAAGAAAACAAGGACAAAAATGAACCCTACACAGATATACCTACCAAAGACGAATGGCGATGACAAAGCCAATAAAATAAAATTAAGTTAAAAATAGTCGAGATATATGAGCAGCGCCCAAAACGTCATCCAATAACTCACCGTGTAATCCTTTAAATAGGACATTCGCGTTATCCCTTCTCCTATACTCCTGCTCCTCCATCAGTATACGAGTAGTTATAACGAAACTGATGCCAATACCGGCTGCGTTCGCCATTAAGTGGAAATTTATTCGAATGGTTGATTAGCTGGCCGGACGCGTACCAACATCATACGCCAATACCGGTTCCACTGTAGCCACTATGGCCAAGCCATCACTACTGACCGACAAAGCGTTCCGTGAACGTTTTAATGACCGAACTTCGTTCTTTTTAGTTTTTTAGTAATTTTTTCAAAGACTGAAATAAAAAAAAACCAAACCAAACCAAGAGACACCAATGATAATGGCCATTATACCAAACCAAACTGGTTGCCTGGGCTTTAGATCGGTCAGGAGCGGAACTCAAAACTTATCTCCTCCACCCAGGACATTAACTTAAGTCGCTGTTAGTATAGTCGCTGACTAAATTGCTAATACACTCTCGTCTCGTATTGATGATGGCGATGGCAATGACGATGATGGCGGGGGAATGGATTTAGTGGAAAATTGCGTGGGTAGTCGCAATTTTCTGCTTCCTTTTTTTGGTTTCCAATTGGTATAGGAATGAGACGGCGGCGGCGGAGGACGGAGAGGAAGGAAGGAGGGGCGAAGAAATGGTCATAAAACACATTAAATCCAATCGAATAATCGAAATGTCACATTATCCTGTAAAATATTGGAGGTCTTTCGGATTTCGTATGCGATGTAGCAAAACCGCAATCATTCTTCCAAAAATACCGCCGCACCACCCACAACCATACCACCATTAATATTGTCGGTAATACGTGTAATAGTATTCAAGGACCAAAAAAAAAGGATATGCCAACCAATCCCAAGACAGAAGGGTAAAAAAAACGATTTTTTATGGTACAATGTATATTCGGTTTTTGTTGATGGCCTGTTTTTTACCCGTTTCAGAGTCCTTTGGGTATAATTTTAATGGTAGTCCAACGCAACGTATATATACATAGAAGGTGGGTATAATCTTTTTTTTCGAACGACTATCGAACATTATGGCCAAAAGGTATATCGAAGGTCCTTCATCTGATATCCTTCTCAAATATACATACCTACTGTGTGTGTGTTTTTTTGTTAGAGGCATGAAAATCCCATTTCGCATACACAATTTGAATTATTATCCTTTTTGGATTTGTTTTTGGTTTTGGTTTTCTTTCTGTTATTCACATTTTTTTGTTGTTGTTGTAGTTGTTTGGAGTTTGAGTTTGGGCATTGGTTTCGAACATAAATCGCTCTTTTGGGAATTGAGAACGAAAAGTATAAAAGTTTTTTTTTTTTTTGATTGTTTTTGGAGAAGTATGGAAGACAAGAATGGCACCTGCTACGAATAAAATGATAGTTTGTAGCTTGCTCAGGTTGGAATCTTTTTTGTTGAAGGTTGGTTGAAACTTAGCATACACTTTTAGTGAAACTGAATGTCCTTCTAGTTTTTTCCAATAAGAGGTTTTACTTTGAAAAATTTGTGCTGATATTTTTGGTATTTAGGAAGTAAGAACTAAGAAAATACTTACAAGATTCAATATTTAAAAAATGAGGTTTGAAATTGTTAAAAATCTATTCAAACATACTGATCATTTAGTAGTCACAGTCAAGAACCTTTTTTAAATCATTCCGATTTTTGTTGAATTGAAAATTCTGTCATTTCTATACGTTTTAGAATTCCTAGAATCTAAATATATTTTTTTTAAAAAGAGTGTGAAAGTTAATTTTGACAGTATGACCGAAGTTGGGCTCGAGGGTATATTGATGAGCATTCCTAGAAGCGCGAGTATTATGGTTGAACTGTTTAAGGAGAGGAACGCAACTGGCTATTTCTCTAGAGCACAAACCATTAAAATAACGGTAAGAGAGGTTGAGGCAAGAAACATTTCGACGATGTTCAAGGGACGTAAATGATCCTATGATGGTAATATCACCAATCAATCTAAATGCTCTACGTTCAATACTATCCAAGAGGATTAAGTAAGTTGCAGGAGCACCAGCCCAGATAAAGGAGTTATACTCAAGCTTTTGACGTATATAAGCCTTGTAGATAACAACCAGGTCAGAAGCCTAAGGAAACCCAAACACCTTGCGGTATTTCTGGCGACATTGCGTATGTGATCTTTCCATAAAAGGTGGTTGGTGATACACATACCGAGAATATCGAGATGTTCAGTTTCCTCAATGCAAGTGCCATTTATGGATAATGGCAAGGTGAGTATTTTTCGCTTTAACGAAACAAGACAGCATTGGGTTTTCAAAGCATTAAATTCCACGCTGTTTCTTATTCCCCATTGTACAATGCTGTTAAAGTCGGAATTTAATGAGCTTATCATATTTTGTCGTTGCAGATCCACATCCGAAGAAGGGGGGGGGGGGGGGGGTAAACTGAAAACGAATATGAAGAGCTAAGAGAACTTTCTTCAGAAGTTGCGGACAGGAGATCATTTATAAAAATAAGAAAAAGTGTTGGAGATAAAACAGAGCCCTGGGGCACACTAGCATTTATTTTGTGGTTTTCAGACTTGAATCCATCCAATACAACTTGTATTGAATACAACTTGTATTGAACGATTCGAAAGGTACTTACTAATCCAATGAAGGAGGGATTCATGAAAACCGAAAGCACGCATTTTCGATAAGAGAGCCTGGTGCCAAACCCTATCAAATGCTTTTGAAATACCAAGTGCAATAATCTTACTTTATCCAAAACTATGAAAAGATTTGTTCCACTGTTCGGTGAGATGAACCTTGAGATCACCAGTGGACCTTTTGCAACGAAAGCCGTATTTTTCGGTCATTAAGAAGCTTTCGATCCTCGAGATATTTCTTGAGCTGATAAATAATCAGCGTTTCCATGACCTTTGAAAGAAGGTACCAAAGTGCAATCGGTCGATTAATAGACGGTGATGAAGATTCGTCTTTTTTGGGAATAGGCTGGACAAATGCGGTTTTCCATCCGCTCGGAACGAGACCTGAGGAGTAGGACAGATGAAAAAGCTTACGCAGAGGTTTTGCCAGCGTTGAAGAACACCTCTTCAGAACAATAGCGGGGATACCATCCGGACCAGCAGATTTATGTATGTTAAGATCTTTTAGGACTCTCACTATAGTACGAGTGCGAAAAAACATTTGCCCCATAAAATCATTAACTCCCTCAAGTACAGGCGGAGTCATAACTTTCACTGGCAGCGTTGAATTGGCGGCGAACTGCCTAGCAAAGAGATTTGGTTTGTCTAAAGAGCTTACAAATGGAGTGTCATTTACAACGAGCGTAGGAACCGAGGAAGAATTCCTCATATTTTTTACAAAGGACCAAAAATTTGTACTGCCTTTGGGACATTGCAGTATTTTTTGCCGAATATTAGCGTTGAAGGCCTTCCTGGATTGATTTTCCTCAGTTGGATTGGCTTTAAAACAACGGAAACTAACCTTCTTGACCCTAATAACCTCTTTACAGCTTTTAACCCTATTCGGGATAAAAGTTCTCATTCCCAGGAGAATCAAACTTGTATCAGCGCTGGCGTCAACGTCTTATTAATTATTGAGACCGTCCCAGTTGGCTTTCTCGTATTGCCAAACAGTTCTCTTAGGAGCTCTTTCTTTAACTGGCGTGTTTTTACAAGAGAAATTTGCTGATATGACACAATGGTCAGATGTGCCTAGAGGAGATAGAATACGAACTTTCGAACTTCATTCCTGTTTTTGAACTTCCCAATATCTTCGACCGCATGCTTCTCACGCTCTCTCCTTTTCCTTCTGAGAAGTCGTTGTTCCTCTCACCTCTTCTTCTCATAAAGCTCTTTAGCAGCTTTCGTCCTTCTATGTCGCTTTGCGTTCCTATTGTTTGGCTGCATTAGCCTGCCGACATTCCTCATCAAATCAGGAGTTCCTTGCTGGTGGTTGCTTGAAACCCAGCACGTCACAGGCGGCTTCACCGATTGCATCTTAGCAATGTTGCTACTGGTTCTCGATACATTGTGTTGGCGTCAGAGAACGTCAAGAGAGGTAACTTGGTCGGAGAAGGATTTGGCGATATCTTGCGATTGTAGCTATTCGACGTTGTATCTTCTCCCAGCATCTCTCTGTTTTCCCTTGGGTCTGGAACCCCGAAGTGCTACCTTGGCTACAAAGAGGTAGAGGTCCTAGTCGATGTTAACTCCTCAGAAAGTTCGGACATCCATGATGCTTGAAAGCGTGTCTAGTGTCGATCGCAATATGGTCAAACTTGTTGATTGTGGATTGATCTAGAGAACTCCAAGTGCCTTTGTGGATGATGAGGTGTAGAAAGCGCGAACTGGCTACCATGATGTTTCGCCCCGCAGCAAAATCTATGAGCCTGAATCCACTGCCGGAAGTGTTGTCGTGCAGGCTGTTCTTCCCGATTATTCCACCAAAGATGTCGTCCCTTCCTAACTTGGCATTAAAATCGCCCAGGACAATTTTAATATCGTAGCTAGCACATTGCTCATATGTTTTGTCTAAGGCTCGAAGAACATATCCTTAGTGTTGTCATCCTTCTCTTCAGTTGGGGCGTGTGCGCAAATGAGGCAAATGTTGCCGAATTTAGCCTACATGCGGCGCTCGTTGATGCACCTATAGCTCAAGACTTATTGCCTAAGTCTGGCTCCAATGACGAAGCCGCATCCAAATAAGCGCTGTTGGTTTTCGTGGTAGCAGTCACCATCGTAAATATCGCAGTTTTTTATCCTCTTCACCCCGCCCATTCCATCGTATTTTCTGGATAGCGGTGATGTCTGCTTTATAGCAATCTAGGGCCTCCGCTAATTCTTAGTCCTTAATTCGTTTGCATGGGTTGTCAACAGTAAATCAGTCCGTATATGAGTCACCCCGACGGCACAACCCCCAACCTATAGGACTAGACCCTTCAAAGAACTGGGAGCCGGATAAACCGCTCCTTATAATCCTGGCCTCCGAAATAGTTCAAACTTCCTAGAACTGTAGACGCCACAGTTGATTTCATCTCGGGAATTCCTACGCTGCCGTCTAGATAAGGAGAGATGCCTTAGTGGAAACTCCTCTCGCTCTTCTCTTGCGGAACTAGGCATCCAATGTTCATCCAATGTTCACCACGGCGAGGTGAAAGTAGGAGTTGATAAATAAAGGTGGGTTTTGAGAAAAACCTGTGTACGCTTCTGTCCTCTTGAATGCACATGTCTACCATTTGAATATCGTTTCACCTACGCAAGAAACTTTCGAACTTCATTTCTGCTCCTGAAAGTTTCACCGGTCACCATCATCGACCGCATGCTTCTCATGATCTCTCTTTTTCGTTCCTTGAAGTCAGTGTTCCTCTCCTCTTCTACTCATAGTACTCGTAAGCAGTGGTATACTTGGTATACTTATGTTACTGCACTAACTATGAGTTGCCAAAAAAATATACGTTAATGGGAGGTTAATTTGTCAAGAGTTGCCAACATATCAACTACGCAAATGGTGAAAAATTCAAATCTTGCTTTTTTAAATAAATTTCCTTTTTCATTTCATTTTTCCAAAAACTGCATTCAAATATAGCACTGATCTTAGCCTAACGTATTCTCCATAAAGTTGAACTTTCTTTGCTCATGTAGACGATGCGTGTTTCATAATCCTTTTTGGTTTGTTTTTTTTTTCAACTTCAAATTCAAACCGAATTATTGATGAAGTTCTACTTATCTTAGTAAACACGCTATAACTTGACCTCTATGTCTGTCTATCTGTAGCTGGCATAATGCATATTTTATATTTTTTTTATATATTTTATGATTATTTTTTTCTAAATTAGCCAAATATTTATGTGCATAAGTAAAACGAATAAAATATCTTATCTTAACTAATTAAACTCAAATGAGCTTATAAAATAAAATATTTATATTTAGCAAAGTTTTCACAAAAACAAAATTACACGCAAAATAATGTTATTATAAGAAAGCCTATATCTTGCGCCTTCATACGAGTACCATCATCAGAGACCATAGTATCTGCTTTGAGATAATAAATCTTATGCATGCACTCTTGAGCAATGCACAAACAAAAATACAAACAAAATTAATTCTTTCTGAGCTAATTAGTAGATAGATTTTGCTAATTACTCGTAAATGTTTCTATAATATTAATTGTGGTTTTGCGGTTGTTGACTTTTTGATAAAAAATTTAAAAAAAAGACTAAGAAAAGAACACTCTTAGACGAATTCATTATTAAACAAACAATTTCATGTGTGTTTTGAGTTTATCAATTTTGACAGTTCATATTATAACCATCCAGGAGTATTCTTCTGGCGTAGACGTCTGCTTTTGGTCTATCATCTAGGTGTGTTCTTTTTTAATCTTTAATCCGATTTCTATAATATTTTTTGTTTCGTACATATGTATCTAATAATGCCGATGGATTTAAACAAAATTAGGCGTTGAAATAAAAATGTGCAACAAGAGGACACAAGCGTCCACAGGTTTTTCTCAAAGCCCACTTCTGTCTATCAACTCCTACTCTCACCTCCCCGTAGTGAACATCAACGGCGGCGTCTAGTCTACAGTTCCAGGAAGGTTGAACTACTTAGTGAACACCTTAAATGGCTTCTTCGACATATTCGGAGCCCAGGCCTGTAAGCAGCGGTTTATCTGGCTCCCCATCCTAAGAGTTATACTAAGGATCTGGCCCTCCAGTTTGGGAGTTGTGCCGTCGGGTTGACTTACTGGCCACGTAAAAAATACCTTAGTTGCGAAGCACCAACAAGCCTCGGATACGGACGGATTCAATGTTGACAACCCACGCAAACGAAATTAGGACAACGAACTTCGGATCTGTAGGAGGAATGTTAGGTCCCTTAACAGACCACGTGCAGCCGAATAATTAGCGGAAGCCCTAAACTGCTGCAAGGCAGATATTACCGCCATCCAAGAAGTGCGATAATATGGACCGGGCAAACGCAAACTAAAAGACTGCGATATATACTACGGCGACTGCTACCGAGAACAAAGACAGCGTCTATTTGGGTGTGGATTTGTTTTCGGAACTATACTCAGGCAAAAAGTCTTGAGTTTCAACAGTGTAATCGAGTGCATTACGACAATCCGCATCAAGGCTAAATTCGCCAACATAAGCCTCATATGCACGCATGCCCCAACAGAGGAGAAAGATGAAGACACCAAAGACATATTCTTCGAGCTCTTGGACAAGACATATGGGCTGTGTCCTGGTTATGCATTAAAATTGTCTTAGGAGATTTTAATGCCAAGCTAGGAAGAGAAGACATCTTTGGTGGCATAATCGGGAGATACAACCTGCACGACACCATACCTCCGACAACGGATTCAGGCTGATCACGTTCTGGCGAGACGTTCTGGTAGCTAGTACGCAGTTCACACATCTCACTATCCACAAAGGGACATGGAAATCTCCCGATCGATCAACCGTCAACCAGATTGACCACATTGCGATCGACGCAGGATACTTCTCCAGTATACAGGATATCCGAACATTCCGAGAGGCCAACATTGACTCGGACCACTTCCTCGTTGTAGCCAAGGTACGTCTACGGATGTCCCGATCCAAGCCAAAACAAGGAAGTACTGTGAGAAGATTCGACGTTAGACTGCTACAATCGCAAGAGACGGACATGTCCTTTTAAGATCGAGTCTCTAATAACCTCTTAGGGAGTCATATGCTGCCTGCATTAAGCATTGAAAACCAGTGGCTACATTGCCTTGCAGCCATCAGAGATGCCGCCTCTGAAACGCTAGGTTTCACACGGCCAACACAGCGAAACCCCTGGTTTGACGACGAATGCCGGCAAGAGCACGCAGCGAAACAAGAGACATACAAACGGCGCTGCACAAAAGCACTAGAGCTGCTCGCGAGCTCTACGAGCAGAAGAAGAGAGAGGAACACCGGCTTCTTAGATGGAAAAAAAGAGAGCATGAGAAGCGCGCGATCGAGGAGATGAGGGATGTCACAACAGGAATGAGGTTCCTAAATTTTACCAAAAGGTAAAAAAAACTCCCAAGGGTACCAGCCACGAGCCTGTAAAGACGATCAGGGGAACATCGTAGTAGAACCGCAGTCGATGCTGAGAATATGGAAAGATCACTTCTCCAAATTATATAACGGCGATGACGAACCGAATTCCGCTGTAAGGGAGATAGAACCACTCAACCTAGGCGACGCTGATCAACAATTCCGCCTACCCGAGCTCGATTAAGTAAAGACCGCTATGTCTAAGCTGGAGTCAAACAAAGCTCACGGTATCGCTGCCGAAATATTTAAAGCAGCAGGTGTTGACTTGGTAGGGAGCATGCACCAAGTCATCTGCAAAATATGGTCGGAAGAAAGCATGCCCGATGAGTGGAATCTCAGCATAGTGTGCCCGATACATAAGAAAGGAGACCCTCTAAGTTGTGCCAACTACAGAGGCATTGGTCTCCTTAACATTGCATATAAGATCCTTTCTGCAGTAGGATGTGAACGTCTGAAGCCATTCGTCAACAACCTGATAGGTCTTTATCTGTGTGGCTTCAGACCAGGAAAGTCCATTATCGACCAAATATTCACACGGCGGATCTTGAAAAAACCCAGGAACTTCAAATCGATACCCACCATCTCCTTATCGATTTTAAAGCCGTGTATGACAGCATCTATTGGGAAGAGCTCTATCGAGCAATGTCTAGTTTTGGCATCCCTGTCAAACTTATCTGTTTGTGCAGAATGGCGATGCAGAAAGCACGCTGCTCTATCAAGGTCGGAAAAGATCTTACCGATGCATTTGATGTCAAAAAAGGTTTTAGACAAGGCGATGCACTGTCAAGCGACTTCTTCAACATCGTTCTGGAAAGAATTGTGCAAAGCTCAACCGTCAACACTAGAGGCACAATCTTCCAAAGGTCCATCCAATTACTCGGATACACAAATGATATTGACAAAACGTCACCATGGACTGTTATAGCTTTGAGGTAATTGAGGACTTTGTCTACCTAGGCACCGCTATTAACACAGAGAACGACACCAGCGCTGAAATCAAAAGAGATTAACTCTGGCAAACTGACACTCATCATCCCGTTTCTCATGAATTGCGCCAAGGCCTGGACCCTGTCAAAGAAAGATGAGAGCGTCTTAGGATGCTTCGAGAGAAAAATTCTTCGGGTGATTTTTGGTCCCGTTCGCATTGATGGAGAATGGAGGAGAAGATTTACCGACAAACTGTACAGGCTGTACAACGACACTGACCTAGTTAGCAGAATTAAAGTCAAACATCTTAGATGGCTGTGTCATGTTGAGCGAATGGACATCAACGCTCCAGCCCGGAAGGTATTCGAATCCAATACCGAGGGACGGCGCAGTAGAAGAAGACCGCGAGTCAACCAACTTCGCGTGCGAAACTGGAGACAGCTAGCTAGAGACCGACCTGGCTGAAGACGCATGTTGGTTGAGGCCCAGGTCCGCCCGGACTGTAGCGCCACCTTAAGTAAGTAAGTAAGCAGATCGGAAGCAGTTATTAGGATTTGGTATTTTGTTATAAAAAACTATTTGAGTACAACACCGTCACATCAGGTGTTCCTTAGGACTACGCACTCGGGCCAATATTATTAACTAAGGGTGATTTTTTAGATGCGTGGTTTTCAAGAACAAAAAAAACAATTTATTGTTTTGGCCAAGAATGTAGCTTTTTTCATAGAAATAAGGATTGGTAATTTCTGACAAGTAGACGCCGCGCCGCCGTGGCCGTGGGTGGCTCAATAATATAGCAATAACGATTCGAATATTCTCTTCCAAGTTCAAGGTATCATCTGTCTCGCAATTATTAGCGTAAACATAAACAAGCGACTTCACATAACCAAATACAAAAACGATCTTGAAGCCATTCTGTAGGTCCACGAAGACGCTAGATATTGCACTCAAAAAAAGTATTTTCTATAATTTGGTTATAACGTTGGCTGTAGGAACAAAACCATTGTTTCGGTAATGAATGTGTCTGTTTTGAAAACATTTTAAAAGATGTAAATTAATTAATTCTGAAATGGCAAACTAAACTAAGCATAATTCAAGTGACCCAACTCAGAAAAAAGTATTTACAGATTGAAAACATTGTGTCTTAACAACAATCCGTTAAAACCTCATCTGGAGTACCTCACGGTAAAGCTCTGGGACCAATATTTTTAACTAAATGCTTATTAGTTATTAACTATAAGCTTTTTGGCAACACTGGTTTAAACAGCTGACGCACGTTTCGTGTTTTGTTTCACTGTCAAACATCTACAGTTTGGTCTATAGTTTAACCATGAATCGTGTTACAAACGAACAAATGGGCTCTAGGAAAATTGGCTGAAAATCCACTTTTTTACGGAAAAATTGTTCACGAAGCTTATTTTTGGAGCAATGGGTACGTAAGTAAGCAGAATTGTTGATTTTGGAGTGAATATCAGCCAGAAAGAGAGTTGGAAAGAGCTACCAATGCATCCACAAAAAGTCACAGTTTGGTGAGATTTATGGGCTTATGGCATCTTTGGACAGTACTTCTTCAAAGATGATGCGAATCGTAATGTAACTGTGAATGGTGAGCTCTACCGTGAGATGATATCCAACTTTTGTTTCATCAAGCAAGAGTTTGGATTGCATGACGTGTAGTTTCAATTCAACAACACGGTTCCACATGCCACACAGCACCGGCAACAATGGACTTATTGAGAGGCGAGTTCAATGAACAATTTTTTTCGTGTTTGGGACCGGTCAATAGACCGCCTATATCGTTACGATTTAACGCCTTTAGATTATTTTTTTGTGAGCTATGTTAAAGCTTATGTCTATACAGACAAGCCCGCTTGCCCATTTGAGTCTCAGTCATAAAATAATCTTCAAACATTTAATTATATCAACCGTACTATCGATTCAAACAAAGATTTCATGCATTTTTCGGAATTTCGTGTTTTTTAACTTTCCTATAGCTTTTAAAAATCACCCTTTATAAAGAAGTGTCTGGCTTTTTTTGCGTATTTTCTTCTAATCCCTACGATCTTGACCTTAACTTCCCTAAATCCGCCATTAAACCCTTAGAAGTCGTACAATTCCAAATAATGGAATCTTTAAAAATGCTCAAGTGTTTTCAATTTCGGAATCTTGTTTGAAATGTAAAGTGTTTTGAAGTAAATATCCGTTTTCCCTTTTTCTCCAATGATTTCTCTTATGTTCTTTCCCAAACACTATCAGAATACTGACAGTTGCTAGTTTTTTGGTTTACTAAAAATATTCTTATTTTTTCACTCATCCTGCACTTGGTGAAGGTGCTTTGTTTTGATCACTACGGGGGCTTAAGAGGGATTGAAGATTTCAGTGCCGGGTTTATTCAAAAGCCAAAGCTACACACCTCGAGTATAATCTTTATAATTTTCATAAAAATATTCTCGAGGATTTCTTCAAATAATCGCACGCCATTATTTTTCGTTTGTTCCCCTAGTTGGGGGCTATGGGACTCTCGTCCTCGCTTTTTTTTTGTATATTTGTCATATCCTGGTTCCATTCAACTTCCCGTTCCCATATACATACATCTCTTAACCAACTTCAATACGAATGCTTTTCTGTTCAGACCGTAACGTAGTCGTTGTTGCCACCCTGGTAAATTGCCCCCAAGTTGGATTACAACCCTCTGGGTGTACAACAACGATTACTTGTAACGTGCGCACGTAAGCTGTGTATTTGCAAATGTCCTGTAAAGTCCTGGCGGACTTTGTTGCTCTCTAGCTCAAAGTACATCTATATTTCTATTTTTGCGTTTCTATTTATGTATGTGTGTGTGTTTGAATGCGAAATCATTTATTGTAAATGCAGGAAGAAAAGAAATTTTATTTGTTTTCTTTTTTTGTCATTTTTTTTCTGTTTTCTTTGGGTATCCTGTTGGAATAATTTTTTTTTTTTATGTAGATGGACAGTGGCCCAGGAGTAATGTGTGACTACACTCCTCCACACCCTGCAGAAGCTGTTTTTCTCTTCTTCTTTTTTTAAGGAAACGAGACTGGCTGGAATAGGGGTTCGTTCTTTCCGTTGGTATACAGCTAGAAAAACATAACCAGAAACAGTTATTTATTATTCCAAAAGGGGTGGTTGGGTGGTGGTTTTTAGCTTGTGGGTCGTATATAGATGCTGATGGGTGGCAGTGACCAAAAAAGATGCTGTGCAATTCTGTGGCGGTGGCAACATGAAAAATTACGATATAATAATTTTAGAACGATAAATATGAATTTATTTTCATGCTGAGGATAATTCAGATGTTTTTCTTTTTTTTCCGGGTGCGGTGTGTGTAAAAGAAAACCCTGTTCTGTGACTCTGGACAGTGTGTATAGGGAGGTTTTGAAGAAGAAAACGGAAACTAAGGGAAAATAAATAAATAAATTGTAAAACTATTTTGCCATAATAACATGTCAGGGAAATGGTGCAGCCCTCTCGTGGAAAGGTGTGGGTTGAATTTTCCGAAAACTAACGTGTGTTTTTGTTTTCTTTTCTTTTTTTGAGTTTTCCTTTATTTTTATAAAGAAAAACTGTTATTGTATATGTTAAGACATAGAAGGACATAGATATAGCCTTGAATGATGGAAATTGTGGGTAGTGTAGATATTTTGAAATATTCATGAGGTGGATGGATATATGAAATTTTTGAAAATTGGAATTTGACACTGGTCCCAGGAGTATAACGTAGATGTTGGATTGTTGATGGTATTGTAGAATATAGCCAAAGGCGAATGGTAAAGATGATATGTATTCCTAACCTCAATGTAAACTTTTGGCAAATCGAATTTGTTTTGTATTTTAATACAAATTGATGAATTTTTGAAGTGCGGTACATGGACTTATATTTTTTGATCGTTATTTAATGCGCTTGTAATGGAATGTAAATAATTTAGTTTGGTTTTTAGTTTCATAGATTAAGGGGAATCAATTTTTGTATGTTTGAGGTCAAACTGAAATTCATTGCAGCTCACTACAGAAGAAGTAAACGTGTAGTAGTATAAAAATCCTCTTTAACTTCTGCTTCACCAAAATTCAATTTTCTGCAGTCTCAAAAATTAAATTCTCTACAAACTTTCGCGATATCGCCAAAAATGCTGCTAGATTTCTGTTTCTCTAGTTTCTGCTCCTGCAAGTTACTTAAGTCTTAAGCGAAAAATCCAATTAAATTCTCCCCCTTAAACAACTTTATATTAAAAGTGATGGCTCCAGAACTACTCATCATTATACCTTCGAGCCAAACTTCGATAGCACAGATATTTGTTCTTGAGCCGCACTAAGCGAATGTGAAATGCTTTACTCTTTGTTTTTAAGTCATTGTAATATTCAACATCTTTTTCAAACTATCTCTCTCATACAACCTCCCCTCTCCCCGCACTTTGTCTTGGTATAATAATGGTAACAAAAATCCCTTTTCTTGATTCCAAAGCTGCTTTCGACACCGTGGATCGCAATGCCCTGTTTTACAACCTTTTCCAGGTAGGAATGTCGCTTAAGTTGGGTACAGTATTGCTAAATTTGTACAAGACTACCAAAGCATCAGTGTGGAATGGCCAATGCTTATCAGAATGGTTCCAAACAAAATCTGGAGTTAGACAGGGCTGTGCACTCAGTCCAAGTTTGTTTGCACTCTTCATTTATGATATAGTTGAAGCATTACCACAATGAATGGAGTACACAGGCGTTAACATAAAAGCTCTTCTTTTCACTGAAGACATTGTTCTGCTTGCGTATACTCCGCAATCCCTTCAGCTAATGATAAATAAGCCTGCTGAATATTGTAAAAGGTGGAACTTAGTGGTAAATTTAAATAAATCTTCAGTGATGGTTTTTAAGAATGGCGGTGGAAGATCGGGTGCAAGTGAGCAATGGAATTATAATGGTGAAAGAGTAGAGTTGGTGAAAAAGTACAAATATCTAGAAGTCTGCTTTAGTTTGAACTTGAGCATGGAAAAACATCTCACTGACAATCTTGTTAAGGTGAAAACAGCTATAAAGGTAGCATGGAAGTAATGCTTTAATAATAAAGAAATAACACACACCAGTAAATGCAGGGTCTTTGAAGCTGTATCGAAATCAGTTATGTTTTATGCGGTGCAAGCTTGGGGAGATCGGAAATATGAACAAATGGAAACACTGCTCAGATTTTACATAAAACGGATTTTCCACTTTTCTTCGAGTTCGACAAATGATCATACTGGAAACGGGCTTATCGCTTTTATTTATAAAAACTCTCAAGCTGCAGGCCGATTACATCCTCAAAGTTCTGGATATGCCAAGTTATCGTCTCCCAAAAAAAGTATTTCTTCAAACAATCCAATCCCGAAGTGGATGGTTTAAAGGCTGGATAGAACCAGCCGAGCAGGTGGATGTTGAACTAAACTATAATAACCTTACCTCTTGGAAGCCAACTTTGTATCGCCTAATAGCTCGTTTGGATGAAGACTCAAGAACACAATACACGGAGCGAGCCAAAAGCTCACTGCATTGCATGATTTACAGTAGACTGGACTACGATCTCCGGGAAAGAAAATCTTCCACGACAAATATACAATCGACCAAATTTCGTGCATGTTCCGGCTTAGGAGAGAACTCCTTAATCTGAACTATATTCCTCACCGTGAGGATTTACCGATTTTATGCAAACTGTTCGACAATGCTAACCTATGGTAATTTGGTATGGTGGAAAGCTTTAGAAAAGAGCACGAACCTGAAAACTTTGACAGAAATTCAAAGACTTGCGTGCACTGCCATGAGCAATGAGATCCACTCCAACTGCGGGACTGGATGTTGTGCTCAATCTAATTCCCCTAGACCTCCTTGTTTAAGAATCTGCGGCCAAAAGTGCCCTGAGACCAAGTCAAACTAAAGTCTGGATAAACAGTTCCATAGGACATGCCCAAATCGTTCATAAAGTTATGGGTCATATTACTACAACAGACTATAAAATACCCGAACTTGATTTTAACAAACCATTCCAGGCTGCCATCCCAAGCAGAGAGGAATGCATAGATAATATAGCATACTCCAATGAGTCGTCAATAGCTTTCTATACCGATGGCTCTAAAATGGACACTGGTGTAAGGGCAGGCTTCTATTCTGAAGCTCTCAAGTTAACCGCATCGCTTAGGTTACCAAACTACATTAGCGTCTTCCAAACGGAGGTCCTGGCAGTGACAACAGCTGCTAAAAAGGTATCAATGATGGCGATACCACGAGCCGATATCACCTTTTACATTGAAAGCGAAGCGGCAATAAAAGCGATTACTGCAACTGAGGTAAAATCAAAGCTTGTTTCATGCAGCCGCGAGAGCTTAAGGTTCTTGGCGCACAGCACAACATTAGACTCTGCTGGGTCCCAGGCCACAGCGATATACTAGGCAACGAGAAAGCCGATGAACTAGCAAGATTGACGTACGCCAAGCTCAGTTATTTAAAACAGGAACTCTCAAAAAGAAAAACAATCAAGGCCGATGAAAGGTGGAACCTTATTGACACCTGCGCGCTGCGGCGCGGCACTACAAGAAAGATCTGGCCTTGTTTTAACAAACAAAGAACGAAAAGAATTATGCAGCTGCACAAGGGATCACATCGATCTCTTGTGAGCATAATCAACGGACATAATCTGTTAGGTTATCATATGAGAAAGATGAGAATCAGTTCCAATGATCTATGCAGAGGATGCGGTGACGAGGAGGTGCATGAAGACACTCCGCGCTTTCTGTGTCACTGTCCCGCACTCTCCCATTAAAGGAAGAAACTGCTTGGCAACTATTTCTTCGGGGATTTAGAAGAACTCTCTAGTACGCCAGGTACGAACATTTGAAGCCTCTAAATGACCTGACTAACTGAACACATAGGTTTTTTCTTATTAGCTTGAGTGATTGGATCTGTATTGATCTAAGTGTGACGGTAAAGACATCAACTGTCAGCCCCTCAGCCTAACCTACCTGTTCAACTTAAAGGAGCGCGAGGATGTTTTTCATTTTGTTGAACGATGTGCGATATTGCGAGAAATAAGAAGACTTATCCTAGGCAGTGGCTTTCTTTCAAATACTGATATCACAAGTCTTCTACAGGAAATGGATGTCACAAAGTTACTTTTAGTTTTTCATCAAGCAGACGGCAATGCCCAAAACGTGCATCATAATGATTGCATTACCCAAATTATTGTTCAAATAAAATCTAAATCTAATCTAAATCCTTCTGTTAAAGTGCAACATGACCAACAGCAGAAAATTGGTCTTGTTTCAATTTTCTAAAGTGCGATAAGGCCAATTTTTAAAAGTTTTCCTTATTTCATTTGGCTTTAGTTCACATCATACTAAAATACACAAAACACTTTGTCAGAATTCCCAAATTTTGAAACCCATGACATCTTTTGGGCAGTATGTCAATTAGTAATTTGGGCGTTATGATATTTAAAAATTGAATTGGGCAATATAACATTCATTTTGGGCTTTGTGGCATTTTTTCTGAAAAAATGTTTTGGCCAATAGAGCCATCTCTGACCGGTATGACATTTTTAATATCTTGACATTATTTTATTGCGCAATAAGACCACAAGCTTCTTTTTATTTGGAATTTCAAAAACCCAAAAAAGTTTAACGCCCACAGGTGAGGTAATATTATTGTTTTGGGTGATATGGTTTTTTACGAAAAGACTTAACGTCCAATTCTTTTGATTCTGTGGCAAAAATACAACAAAAAATCAGCGAACAAGCAAGGCGCTCAATAGTTACCAAAAATTTAAGCCATCTTCAAGGAAATAAAGCCGCTACTTGACGAACGTTATGAAATTAGTGTTTTCAAAACTTTAATAGGCTGGAGAAAGAAATTTTTCACACGGTTTTTTCAGGCAAACATAATTTTAATGTCGATGGTCCGGATGGTTCCCACTTTTTTTTTAAGGTTCTTAAAGCTCTATTATAGCCATGAAAGAAGTGTTGTGATATGGAGAGCTGTGAGTTGTAAATAATTTGGAACAGTTGAGAGTTAATCATCATCAAAAATTTCTGCAGAACGGTATTGAGTCTTGGCAAAAAATTTTCCTAAATATTCTAAAATTAGGTGTGCCATTAACTTACAACATGATAAAGATGCTGTCCTATCAGTGAACATATAATAAGAGCTTGGACAGAGAAGCAAAAAGTATACTTCTTTAAACATTCTCTAAAAAATATCAAATATTATTTGTGATGGTAAGTACCCAGAGTAAATGGAAGGGCGGATCCAGACTTTTAATCAGGGTGGGAGGTTCACACGCTTAACATAGACGAGTTTTAACTCATCGCTTAAAATGGTTTTCAATGTTCCTTAATTAAGGCTACTAAAATTTAAAAAATAGGCTGGAATGTGACCCACACTGATAACTTCCCATCCCGTCTGTCGATTTATCTTGCTTAAAATTTTGTCTATATTTACTCGTATCAATTTTTACCAAATTTGCGTACTATTTTTTGTAGATTTTATTTTTTATGAAAAAACGGACAGTTGGATTTTTATATAAAAATTACTGATTATCGAAAACAATATTTTCTGTGAAATAAAATAAATTTGAAGCCAATATTTTTAATTTTTGAAAAGCTATTTGAGTCGAAAGTAAATTTTTACCAAGTTTTAGTATTGTTTGTTTTTAAAGCTTTATTTTTTGTAAAAAAGACTGTCAATTCAATTTTTTTCAAAATTTTACTGAATGTTAACAACAATATTTTTTGAAAGATAAACGTAGTTTAAAGCCAATATCTACAATTTTTGAAAATATATTTGAGTCGAAAATCAATTTTTACCAACTTTTATACATTTTTTTTTAGGTTTTTATTTTTTGTAAGAAAAGTGTCCATTTGATTTTTCTCGAAATTGGTCCTAATGTTGAAAACAATATTTATTATAAGCAAAAATTAATAAGAAGCTATTAACTCAAATTTTTGAAAAGATATTTGAGTCGATAATCATTTTGTACCAACTTTTGTTAAATTTTTTCGTTTTTTATTTTTTTTGTAAGAAAACTGTTTATTCGATTTTTTTCTAAATTTTTTCTGAATGTTGAAAAAATATTTTTTAAAAGATAAAAGTAAATTAAAGCGAATATCTCAAAGTTTTGAAAAGATATTTGAGTCGAAAATCAATTTTTACCAACTTAAACATTTTTATTTAGGTTTTTATTTTTTGTAAAAAAAACTGTCAATTCGATTTTTCTCAACATTTTTCAGAATGTTGAAAACAATAATACTTATAAGATAAAATAAGTTTGAAGCCTAAATTTTAAGTTTTTGAAAAGATATTTGAATCGATATTCAATTTTTACCAAATTTGAATAATGTTTTTTTTTAGATTTTTATTTTTTATATAAAAACTATCAATTCGATTTTTCTCAAAATTTTATCAGATGTCAAAAACATTATTCTTCGTTGCACAAAATTGTTTTGGAGATGAAATCATATTTTAGTAGTAAAATTTTGTAGGTGACACATTTTTTTTCAGTTTTTTTAATTTATAAATAAAACCGTTCAATGGATTTTTTCAAAAAATATATTTCTTTGATATCACTGTACAATATATTATATAAAATTTAATTCAAGTCTCTAGCGTTTTTAGTTCGTAAGATTTTTAAAAAAAATTTCACCTTTTTTTAAACTGTTATGGTAAAAAAAAACACACACGCAATTTTCTTGAGAGCCCTTTATGCAACTTTCTGCCTTATTATATGTATAACAACATTTATTTGAAATCGATATCTCTTCTGGTTCTTGAGCTACGAACATACGTACACACGCACGCACAGACATCTTTCTAAAAATCTTTTATTTCGGCTCTAGGGACCTTGAAACGTCGATAAATGTCAAATTTTTTAATTTGACAAATCGGACCCATTACAATAACTTCCTACTGGAAGTTAATAATGATCACCTAAAATCATCATCAATTTCAAATAAAAATACTCCGGTATGTAAGCCCATAAGATATTCAAATTGATATTATAAGTATTCTTATCACTTTAAAAAAATATTTCTTTATTGTGTCAACCCAGTTACAAAGTATGTATGTCTTAAAATAAATCATATAAGTTCGGGATTGGTTTAGGTTAAAACATTTTGAAAGTATTTTAATATAATCATTTTATTAATTATTATAATAATAATGTATAAGAACAGGTGTTATTAAAATTGACAATTCATTGTTATTTATCATTAGATGTCAAGTTACAAATATTTGTATTAGTGAATTTATTACGATTTATGAAAAAGAAATACAATCAAACAAATTTGTTGTTTCGAACAAATGTTGTCAAAATCATTTGTGTAAGCCCAGCAGAATTTGGTTTCTAGCAGATATTGGTTTCTAATGCGAAGTTTTTTTCAATTTAAAATTCAAAATAAAATTAATGGATGCACATTTCAGGTAAAATATTCTATTTTATTTAAATTGTTGATATAAGCCAACATAATTCTTGTTTATGTAAACCCAGGAAGATAGCTATCTCTTAAATCATTTTCAAAAAATTGTGAAATAATAAAACAAAATCTTTTACTTGTCAAAGTAGTCATTGTGAATCAATTGATTGGAACAAATATTGTCAAAATAATTCGTGTAAGCCCAGCAGACATTGGTTTCTAAAGTGAAGTTTTTTCAATTTGTGAGTTAACCAGAGAATGAATGCACATTTCAGGTAACATATTATTCTATTTTTTTAAATTGTTGATGTAAGCCAACATATTTCCTGTTTCTGTAAACCCAGGAAGATAGCTATCTCTTAAATCATATTCAAAACATTGCGAAATAATAAAAAAAAATCGTTCACTTGTCATTGAGAATCAATTGATAAAATTAGATGCGTCAATAATTTTATCAAAAATAATAAACAAATATGGTAAACATAAAATGTTGCCATCTATTGCATAAAAATGTCAAGTTTTTCATCAATCATAAAAAAACAAAAACACAAGTTCTATAAAATAAAATCTCAAAATAATGTATTCCTATTTTTATACAAACATTCAACTTCATCTAGGAGAATATACACCATAATTTCAAAATATGTATAATGTCAAAAATTATACATCCATTGCTCCATTGTTTTGATTTTTATTGCAAACTTCACATTTCAACGGTATAGAATTTTGTTGTTCTTCTGCACTATAAATCCACCCCTACTCTAAATATTCTCATAAAATATATAAAAATATAAAAATAATGCTAAACCACGTAAAATAAATGTTTATTGAGCCAAAAATCACAATCAGCAAAAAGAAATTGTTCACATATCACCACCCATCCCAAAACATCATTCAGCAGGGGGATGAATATACATTTTGTGGTATAATATAGGGCTTGAGGTGTATTCTACCCCCTTTTTGTTGTTTTGCTGTACGAGTTTTATTTTAGAATTTTCTTTCAAAAATTGTTTTCATTTCAAATTCAAAGCCACAAAATGAAGTGATAAAATTCAATTGGAAGGGATTTTTCATCCCTTTTGGAATGACATGTCAGGTCGGTCAGTCTCGTCTTGTGATAGAGCTACAAAAGCCTGATGATGGTTGGTATAGCGGTATAGGTCAACCTTATGGAGAGGTCTCATTACTATACAGGATTATTAACTAACAATGGATTGTAATTTTTTCAACAGAATTTGTCAGAATCTTTTCGTATAAACATCCATGGGAGGGAGGTAAGGTATGTTCAAGTTTATATAAGTACAGAAGGAGGGTTGGACGCTACCATCAATTTTTCAAAAACTTCTTGTTCAGGTCACGTCGCGGTCCGGTCGGTCGGCAGGTTGCTTTTCGGCGTTCGTGAGTCGCATCGTCGCCGGCGACATTTTGTCGTTCACCAATTGCAACGGTTCGACCTTTCAAGAGGGTAAATTTGATACACACTTTTTTTGGGGATTAAATTTGTAAAAAAAAACACATTTTTTTAAATCTTTTTTTTTAACTTGTTCAAAAAAAGACCCATTAGGGTGAGTTGTTTCGAAAAAGGCATAACACATACATATATTGTTATAGTTAGTTACGCTTCACATTTAATTTGGCATTTTTGTGAATTTTTACTTGAATTTGTAACAAAATTTGAAATCCATAGCTTATATAGCTTAAGAACATCACACAACCCCAATTTGAGTTCATACAAGGGCGGAAATTATGCCCTCTTCTTCTTGTAATGTTGTTGGCCTGCGGGCAGAATTAAATTTAATGAAGTAACGAATGCCTTTTAAGGCGAATTTATAAATTTTCCAAAAAAAAAGAAGAAGAAAACGAAAAATTAATGGACTATTTTTGAAGGTTAATGTGAAATGTTGACACTTAAAGGGAGATTAATAGAAATCGTAGTTTACAAATTTTCATCATATGCAGGAAATATTTTGAAATTAACTGTTTTTTGAGTGTGAAATTTATAAAATTCTATAATTTCAGTAGAAGTTATCATGACAAATTAAAAATACTGAAGTTTTAAGTGTATAATGGCTCAAAATTAATTTCAAAATATTCTGCAAAAAGAGGCTGGGATGCGACCCACACTGATAACTTTCAATCCCGTCTTTCAATTTGTCTTGCTTAAAAGTTTGTAGGTTTTCGTCTTGGGTTAAAAAACTTGATAGTTGAATTATTTTCAAAAATTTTAAAATTACCAACAACATTTTTCATATAATGAAATAGTTTCGTTTGAAAATCTAGTTTTGGTAAATAGATTTTTAGTCGAAAACAAATTTTTCCAATTTTACGAGCATTTCTTAGTTCCCATATTAGATGAATGAAATTAATTGGAGAAATATCAAGAACCGCACATCAATTTTTACCAAATTTGCGTACTATTACTTGTAGATTTTATTTTCTTATAAAAAACGGACTGTAGGACTAAAAAAACTACTAAATATTTAGTTTTAATTTTTGAAAAGCTATTTAAATCGAAAGTAAATTTTTACCAAGTTTAAGTATTGTTTTTTATTTAGGATTTTATTTTTTATTAAAAAAATGTCAATTCGATTTTTCTCAAACTTTTTTCCGAATGTTGAAAACAATATTTCTCATAAGAAATAAGCTTAAAGCCATGATCTCAAGGGAAATTGAAACGTCGATAAATGTCAACATTTTCAATTTGACAAATTGGACCCCACAAAATTTCAAAAACGTTATTATTTGTGTCAAACAATTATTTTGGAATTTGATTTTTACCAATTTAGTTAAACATACTAATTGGTCAGAATCATTTTTTCCTAAAAGAATAATTTTTGGACAACTATTTTTTTAGAAAAACGAAATTGACAGTAGTTAAAAACGCTAAAATAAAACTTTGTGAAGTTTTTGCTTTTCTACAAGGTACTTGCTATAATCCAGGGTTGGATTTAATAAAACTTCCAAATACTTGTATTCTTTCGATATTTCTAAACGACTTTCATTAAGTATCCAGGTGTTCCTTAATTCACTACGATTGGAACGCGAAAAGACCATTACTTTCGTTTTGTCTGTGTTGATGACTAGACCCGACTTGAAACAATAGTCCCTAAGATGATTTACCATCAATTGCAGGGTTTCTACTGATTCGGATAACAAAAGAAAGTCATCAGAGTAGAGTAATACATTTATTACGATACCCGCAATTCGGACACCTCCTGGAATGTGCGTAGCTATATCATTAATAAAAAGAGCAAATAGAAGAGCTCTGATGGCCTGAATGCCGAGCTCTTTAAAGCAGCTGGAGATAAGTTGGTTAGGAGCATGCACCAATTTATCTGTAAGATATGGTCGGAATAAAGCATATCCGATAAATGGAATCTCAGTATTGTTTGCCCAATCCTGAAAAAGTAGATCCTCGAAACTGCACCACAGTTGATCAAATATTCGCATATTCAGTCTACTTAACATCGCCTATAAAATCTTCTCTGCTGTAATATGTGAACGTCTTAATCCCATCGTCAATAACCTGATAGGTCCTCATCAGTCTGGTTTTGACCAGGAAAGTCCACAGTCGATCAAATATTCACATTGCGGCAGATCCTGGAAAAAACCCAAAACACCAAATTGACACCACCATTATGTAAATTTGAACCCATTTAAATCAATTTGACATCTGTCAATTTTACGTGAGTAAAAAAATAAACGGCAGAAGTACGAAAATCAGAACAATTTCTCTAAAAAATCGATTTCATTTAAATTTAACTTTTGATTGATATATTTCATACGGTTGCCAAAATATGATTTGTTCCACTATCTGTCAATTCATAAAAGGTCAAATTCCATGGGACTCATATTAAAAGTTTGTCGTCTTAAAATAAACAACATGTTTTAATAGTCAATTTCAAATATTGGAAAAAATCTTACGTCTTTTTCTGTCCAGTTCTGCGATTCATGAACAAATTTTGTAAATCAATAAAACTCAGGTGTACAAAATATTCACACATAATTTGTTACCTGAGTTTGTTTTGAGTTAATAAAGTACCTGTCTTTGGGAACAAATGAAATTAATTCTTAAAGAGCACTTTTTCCAAGAAGCAAGATAATTAGAAAGATATTAGGATTTATCATATGAGGATAGCTTTGAATTAGCATAACCCAACCTCAAATGCTTAGGTCCATATAAAAGCCATTATGTCTTTTTTCAAACGTTTAGTCTTGAAAAATAATTGAACCAGTAATTTTCAAAATCCTTAGTACACGAAATAAATTTTATTAAATACTCAAAACAAGGGAAACCATAAGCAACTTCAAGAATAATGGGAAACAATGAATCATCGATCCAAGATGAATCAAACGCTGCTATTACTGCACATCATCATCAGAATCAGCATCATCACCAAATTTCAACAGACCGTTTAGCCCAACATGAGTTCTTAAAACGTCTCGTTCAAGAAGCCGATCATTGTCTTATTCCGGAAAAAAATATCAAATCAATCGAAGAATTAGACGAAATGGAGGAGAAACTGCTAATGTTTCTAGACCGAATTTCAGCATTTCATAAGAAAATGCTTATTTACAATGAAATTGAAAAACCCAATAATAGTTTCGAACATAGTGAAATTTTGTATTGTGACGATTTAGCAGTTGGAATGATTTCACGATTGACAACACGTTTGAAAAAATTGCAAAGGAAACAAGAACGTATGCAGAGTTTTGTTGTTAAGGAAATTTCTGAATAAGGAAAAAAAAAAAACTAAGAATGTATGAATAAATTTGAAAATTAACAGTAAAACAAAAAAAAATCTAAGACTAATAGATTTTGTCACTTTTTTAATGTTTTTCGAACTTAAACAAACAAAGCCTAAGCGGATGATATACTTCATATATTACGGTAGAGCAGGTTTCGTAAAAGATCTTAGGGAGACCGATTTCTCTATGATGAGTGCAGCTTAGAGGGTATCTTTTTTCCAGTATCGGGCCGGGATAAAATAATGAGGTTTCATTCATCGGGCATGCTTTCTTGCAACGATATTTTACAGAAAAGTTGGTGCATGCTTCTAACAAAATTATCTGCAGCTGCTTAGAAAAACTCGGCCCTTAAGCTATCTGCTCCAAACGCTTTGTTAGACTTCGACATACATATGGCAATCTCTATTTCGTCTAACTCGGGAAGACAAGAATATTAGCTTTTGTCGTCTATATTGAGTGGATAATCCCGACTGATAAACGGAATTCGAGTTGTCGTCGCCATTATACAGTCTGCAAAAGTGATCCTTCTATATCCTCAGCATTGACTGCGGTTCTGCCATGATGTTTCCACTTTCGTCTTTGGCGTCTTCGGTTCGAGGTTTATGCTATTGTGAATTTTCTACTTCTGCTTCTGAACCTTGTCCTGCCTGTCGACATTCCAGGTTAAGCGAGGGGTTTATAGTTGGTGGTTGTTTGAAAGCCAGAACGCCAGAGACGTTTTTTTTATTTCCTCCTGGCTATGTTACCACTGGGTTATCGATGCATTGTGTCGGTAGCTGAGAACCTTGAGTTTGGTTAGATGTGATCTTTTACGTCTACTTGTCTACTACTACGACGTTAGCTTCTCGGAAAGGACAGAAATCCATTATACTTGAAGCGTGTCTAGCGCCTATAGTAATATGGTGAACCTGGTCGACGGTACCACCTTACAGTACCAGTTTGGCGTTCCTTCATTGTTGAAAATTTATTAATTTCCAATAGAAAGTTATTGTAATGGGCCCGATTTGTCAAATTTAAAATTTTGACATTTGACATTATTGGTTTCAAACTTTCTCGAACCGACCCAAGGTGCTTTCATCCGCTTTTGTCATAGTCCATGATTCTGCATCGTATAGCAGGACGGGGATGATAAGGGTCTTATATAGAGACACTTTGGTCCTTCGAGAGAGGACTTTGCTACTCAATTGCTTTTTTTGCCCAAAGAAACAGCGGTTAGCAAGAGTTGTTCTTCTCAGCGTTGGTGTTGTTTTCTTCGTTAATAGTGGATCCTACGTAGACGAAGTCTTTGACTACCTCAAAGTTACGTCTGTCGATGGTGACGTTTTAAACATATTTTCTCCGCCTCCGCCTCAATACTCACAAAAGCCCCATTGACATCACGCTGAGTTCTTCCATGACACATTATGTCAATGTCATCAGCATATGCTAGTAATTGGACATACTTTTAAAAGATAGTGTCTCTAGTGTTGACGTGTGAGTTTTGCACTATTCTTTCAAGTACGATGTTTAAAAAATCACGTGACAGCGCATCACCTTCTCTAAAACTTGGAATAGAAGGGTTTGTTAAGTTGTTTCCAACCTTAATGAAGCAACGTGAATTCTCCATGGTCATCCTGCACAAACGGACGAGTTTGACAGTGATGCCAAATCTAGACATGGCTCTATACCGCTCGTCGCTGTAGATGCTGGTATATGCGGCCTTGAAATCGATGAAAAGATGATAGGTGTCGATTTGGTGTTCTTGGGCTTTTTCCAGGACCTGCAGTAATGTGAATATTTGATCGACTGTGGACTTTCCTGGTCTAATACTATACTGATAAGGACCTATCTGGTTGTTGACGATGGGCTTTAGACGTTCACATATTACGGCAGAGAAGATTTTATAGGCGATGTTAAGTAGACTGATTCCTCTATAGTTGGTGCAGTTTCGAGGGTCTCCTTTTTTCAGGATCGGGCAAACAATTCTGAGATTCCATTTATCGGGTTTGCTTTATTCCGACCATATCTTACAGATAAATTGGTGCATGCTCCTAACCAACTTATCTCCAGCTGCTTTAAAGAGCTCGGCATTCAGGCCATCAGAGCTCTTCTATTTGCTCTTTTTATTAATGATATAGCTACGCACATTCCAGGAGGTGTCCGAATTGCGGGTATCGTAATAAATGTATTACTCTACTCTGATGACTTTCTTTTGTTATCCGAATTGATGGTAAATCGTCTTATGGACTATTGTTGGGTCTAGTCATCAACACAGACGAAACGAAAGTAATGGTCATTTCGCGTTCCAATCGGAGTAAAGTTAGAAACACATAAATATTTAATAAAAGTCGTTTAGAAATATCGAAAGAATACAAATATTTGGGAGTTTTACTAAATCCGACCCTGGGTTATACCAAATACCTTGTAGAAAAGCAAAAACTTCACAAAGCTTAATTAATGGTACTTGCAAGAAAATTTTCTCTAACGATCACATTAACCTTTCAACGAAATATAATATTTTCAATGCAGTCGTGAAATCTTCGCTTTGTTATGCGGCACAAATATTGGGTATGCAAGAACACGGAGAAATTGAAAAGTTTCAAAGAATTTTTTAAAAGAAAGTATTCAATATTTCCTTAACCGCACTTTTGCTGTAAGTCTAAAGTTAGAGGCAGATTACTTAATTAAAGTGCTTGGTCTACGGAAAACTCGGTTATGTACAATAATGATGCTCTACGAAATTAGGAATAAGAACTGGTGGATGAGGACTTGGGGAAATATTGCTGCTTCCTATGGAGAAATTGTGCAGATCAATCTCAACAATATTGTTCAGATGAAAACGAAGTTCTACGAAATCTTCCAAAAACTTGAGGAATCTAACCGAAATCAGAGGATTCAAATGCATGTCAATCGGAGAGCAGATTACTCTGCAAGCTTAATTATAACTTATGTGAAAAGAACTACTTCCAAGATTCTTTCTCCTATAAAGATATTTTCCTAATTTTTAAATCAAGATGCGAACTTCTACATTTAAGTGGAAAACCATGCAACGAAAGCCTTGACCAATTTTGCAATGTATGTAATGGTCATAAGGCCCTCGTTGATGCACCTGTAGCTCAAGACTCGTTGCCTAAATCCGGGTCCAATGATAAAGCCATTTCTAAACAATTGTTGTTGGTTTTCTCGGTAGCAATCACTATCATTGTACGTGTCGCCGGTTTCAATTTTTTTGGCCGGCCTATCCCAAAGCATTTTCTGGAAGGCGCTGATATCTGTTTTAAACGAGTTTAGCAGTATATGGCCTCTGCTGCACGTAGTCTATTAAGGGACCATTGTCTTTAAATCGTTTGCGTGTGTTGTCAACAGTAAATCGGTCCATATCAGAGGGTTGTTGGTGCTTCGCAACTAGTATTTTCATAACGCGATCAGGAAGTCAGTCTGACGCACGAGCTTCAACCTGAGGGGCCAGGTCCTTGAGCGAGAGCTGTCATAACCGCTCCTTACAGGCCTGACTTAGAATAGAGGTAGAAGCACTATTAAGTGTTCACTAAGTAGTTTGACTTAACTGGGACTGTTGATTCTATTTTGGGAATGCCGTCTGGAGTATAGTAGCCTTAGTGGAAGCAACTTCCCCCCTCCTCTATCGATTACTATAGATTCATAGGTATGATTAAAAATAAGTAAAGGCCTATATAATTATACCAAAAGAACATAAAGTCGGAGTATCTGCTACAATTCATAAGCAGACAATTAACTTATTCCATAGGTACACGTGTACACTCTACATTGCTACTAAAAGGCCAAATCACGAATTTTATTTAAAAAGCTGCCTATTCATTTTGAAAATTGTTCCTAATAATACAAAATGGCACGCACAGGATATTCCACATGCCCATTCAAGTATTATCTAAGCCAGTCATGTGACTAAAAATAAAATCCTTAAAAAAAAGGACAATAACTAAACCTACACGTGAAAAGGAACAATTCAAAAGAATTGAACACAAGACAAAAATGAAAGCTACATTCCCCATTATTCAATTTAATTGGATCCTTATAGATATAACTGAAAAATCAAGTTGTCCTTTTTTTACTGAATTGTCAAGTTCTGGAAATGTATTTTGTATTTGCAAATATCATGTTGTGAATTTTAGATATGTCAAAAAACTTGTAGGTTGTGTAAGTGAAATTATTTATATTTAGAAATCCTTTCAAGATATCTAAACAAAATTTAAAATGACGTTTAACCTTCTATAATAATTTTTGGTCTCCTTTGACTCTTCAATTGAACCATACACATCAGAAGTCATCCCCTCTGATATTTTGAGAATCGTTTAAAATTTAATCAATCAAAAACATCCTACGCAAATTATACGCCACTTTGCATCTGGACAGGACATCCATCCTGTTGTTCTCAAAAAACATAGTAACTAAATCAAATTTTCGTTCACATGTAGAAATATTTATGTCCCATTCCCTCGATAGCTTTTCAAGTGCTTCTTTAGCTCAAACTCCACCAGAATATTCCACTTCCATAACAAAAAGGAGATGACAAATGATGCAGGATATCTCTGTCCAAGTTCTGGTTCGCTGCTCCAATCCTTATAAATGTATACTTATGCCAGCAGCCAGGACGAATTAAATACATTATGCATGCTCAGCTCAAGTTGAATTTGAGACACACAGAAGATGAGATGGAAAGAGAGCTGATGGAAGGATGCTAATCTGAATTTGGACACCCTCTGACAAGATGCCAAAAATCCCAAATGAAAAGCGAAAAGATGTTGCGCCCTCAATTTGGTGTAAGGTTCCTTATAGACATGGACATAGATAGAGAGAGAAGGAATGTAACAAAAAATCAGCCAAGGATGATAGGTTGGTCTGGTCAGGTCTCGCCGTGATGTTGGTAGTGTCAGTCTCTCAGGAATCTATATGGTAAACGACATATTCCAAAGGAACAAAACATGGCAGTTGTTTGTCATCAGAGTCGCTCTTGTCGCACGGATTCGAAAAGTCTACTTTCCTTCTTTATGATTCTTGGATTTGAATTTGGGGGAATATATGGTGGAGTATTCGAATCTCTATGGAAGAGTTCCAAGATGATTGATTGGATTCATGTAAATTTATTGATGTCTTGTTTAAGAGATACTACACAAAATATAAGTTCGTTTACATAAACTTATATTTACCAACATCTTGGACATCTTGGTTGCAAAGTGGACTTTTAAGTGACCTCTTGGGACTCAGAATAAAAGTATATGAGTAATCTGATTTTCGTGTATTCTATTTAAGATGGAAACATTTTTCCCCCAGTATTTCTAAAACTGCTGTATTTGAAACTTGAAGGAAATTGTATTCAAAAAATTACAGTAAAAGGTCTTAAACTATAAGAGCTCCGTGTATTTAAATTAACAGAAAGTGTTTTTATTTGTTTTCAAGACTAATTTGATTGCAACCAATTATGATATAGTATCCCACCTATTGTTCTAAAGAGGTGTTCTTTTACGCTAGCAAAACAACTGCGTAAGCTTTTCCATCTTTCAGGTTCTTCAGGCCTTTTTCAAAAACATGGAAAAAGCATTTGGCCAGCCTGTCCCTAAAAAAGGCGAATTCTTCCCGTTCAAAGTCATGAAAACGCTAATCAGTTATCAGCTTAAGCAATATCTTGAAGAACGAAAGCTTCTTAATGACCGGCAGTATAGCTTTCGAAACAACAGGTCCACTTACTGGTGATTTCATAGTTTATCTTACCGAAAAGTGGAACAATTCTTTACATGCATCGTTTTGGAGAAAGTGAAATTATAGCACTCTTGATAATTCAAAGGCATTTGAAGAGTTTGGCATCAAGATCTCTTATCGAATAAGCGTGCATTTGGTATTGATGGATCCATTTTTTGTTAGGTAAGAAATTAATTTTCTGAACCTTCAATTCAAGTATTAATTGTTTTTTTTTACACTTCAGAATTTTCAGAAAGTAGTAACCTTATAGCAAGCGTCAAACTACGATCAACGGCTCATCATCAATAGTGGAGCACTGGTTCTAAGCAAATATTTTAATCCCACCTTATTTAAATTTAAGTCTTTCAATGAACAGTTTAAGTATAGAAAGTGCTCATTCGACTTAAAGCTTCATTCTTTCCATAGTTAGGTCTATGGAAGTCTTCCCAAGGAAGATCCTTTAAGGCTTAACGAATGAAATTAAGTTGAATTGATTTAATAAATTTTCTATGAATTTCGTAATAAAGAGTCCATACCTGTGAAGCATATTCAAGATGAGGACGAACGTGGCAATTATACAATGAAAGAGTAACATAGGGATGATTGAACTCCTTTGCCCAGCGTTTTATAAAACCAAGCTTGCTTTGTTATCAATAAAATTAATGTAATGTGTAAATTCTAAGTTGGAACAGTGACAGAGTTTTTGCTGTGATATTCAATAATCAAATACATTACCAATTCGTTTTTTAGTAAAAGTTATCGTCTGGTATTTTAAAGGGTTGAGTGAAAGTCTATTTTTCCCACACCAAAATATGAAACTATCAATTTCGGCTTGTAAAAAATTACGATCTTATGTGGACTTTATAACTTTAAAAATCTGCATGTCGTCAGCAAAAATGAGAAGTTCACTTGAGCGTAGACATGATGGTACATCGTCAATAGACAGGATGAACAGAAAAGGGCCAAGATGGCTTCCCTGGGGAACACCGGGTTGAGCAACAAAAGGTTCCGAATGACAAATTTCCAGATTTTAACTCATAGGATCTGTTTTCAAGGTTTGATTTGATCCAAGCTAAGAAAAATAGTGGAAAACCAAGACTTTAAGTTTAAATAAAATAATTCCGTGGCCAAGTTTGTCAATAGCTTTAGAAAAGTCAGTGTATACACAGTCAACTTCATAACCTTATTCTAAAGTGTTCGAACATGTGTTTGAGAATGTCAGGACATTTGTAACGGTTGATCATTTTTTTCACAAAACCATGTTTCTCTTCGCAAATTAGGTTCTTACTAAACAGCTGCTACACTTTCACAAACAACTTGTTCAAACAATTTATGTATGCAAGAAAGCTTTGCAACGGGCCTGTAGTTGCTTATATCCGCCTTGTTACCTTTCTTGAGAATTGATGTTAGAAATAACTTCTTCCATATACTGGGAAATTTGCCTGTTTTTCGAGAAAGTTTGAATAAGAACGTAAGAGGTTCAACTAAGGCATTACTACACTATTTTGATACTATCGGAGGAAAACCATCGGGACCGGCTGAGCAGTCATCATTCAACGCAGATAAAAGATCAAGGACTGCACTCTTCGCGAAAAGGAGTGAAGATTCAAGGCTATTAACAAATGACTCACGGAAATTTGTTTGCGAAAGCGTCACAGATATCAACAGTTTTATCTCTAGAAAGGCTCTTGTAAGAAAAGTTAACTGGAAAGCCATCTGATTTTTTCTTTAAGTTTATAAGTTTCCAAATTTTTTAAAATTCTCTTTCAAAGGGGTGCCCATATCAGTAACATAAATAACATTTAAAAAATTAGAAAGAGGCTTAAACTTATTAGAGAGATAAAGAGAAGTTGGTTGGAGACAGAGTTTTGAGATACATTTTTCATGCCTTATTTTTTTTGTTAAGCAGTAAACGCGTTAACGTAAGGTTTGTATTTCTTGACATATTTAAAGGTACATTTTTTTTTTTAAATAATTAAGGATCTTATCAAAAGTTAAAACTGCTTCATCAATGTTAGAAAATGCTTATGTAGCAGCAATTCCAAAAATAGTTAAGTCTTCAGACAACATCTAGAAATTGGCTCTTCTGAAATCAAAATTTTATAAGCAATCAAAGGAATTACTGTCTTCAGTAAGATGATTACTTAAGTCAAAAAAAAATGTCCAAAGGGGGGTGATATTTATTAATATTAGTAAATCCTGATCTAGATTCTAGAACAAGAGTACTAATAGCGTCGGAAGAAAAGACTAAATCGTAAATTCGATTTGTTGAGTTTTTAAAACAGCTTGTTTGCTGAAAGTCAGTACGAAGGACTTTATCAAAAGCAGATAGTTCCAATTGTGAAGACAAAGGAGAGGCTTCAAGGCAGGATTCGTCTTCGGATGGAATCCAGTCAATTTGTGGTAAATTAAAATCATCTAAAAGTAAAATATTGGTTTCAGAGCTGGACAAATTTATAAGAACGTCTAATGCCAAGGAGAACTCGTTATAAACAGACTCCAAACTTTTTAGAGGAATGTAGACGTTAAAATGAAAATATTCTTAGTCTGTACCATTATCTTTATTGGACAAGCTTAAATCTGAAATTCACAAAATAAGCGCTGGTGTGCCCCAGGGCTACGTTTTGTCTCCGACACTCTTTCTTATTTTTAAAAAATGATCTTTTGCCTGGAACTTTTAACCCAGTTTATTGTTTTGCAGATGACAGTAAGCTCAGCTTTTCATATTTTATTTTAAATTATTATCCTTCTTCTTCGGATAAGGACTACCAACATATGATAAGCTCATTAAAATCTGATCTTGACATTATCCCAATGCGGACTCGAAAACCATGTAGAATTGAGCCCTTCAAAAACCCAATGGTATCCACTTTCGCAAAAGCGTAACCTTCCCCGATTCGGTTATCTATTAGTTTTACTTACATCGAGGGTACTGAAAAGCTTTTAGTTCTAGAAATGTTTATCACAAACCATTTTTTGGCGTAAGAAGAGAGCTCTAAATCGTTTTCTTACTGAAACATTTACTACTCTTGGAACACGGAGGCAAAGTCTCATGCTCATCGATATTTTTATAAATAATGCTCCAGCAAATTATATCCTCAAAAAATAAATTCAACCGTAATTCCTGAACTTCTGTAAATGCTTTCATTTTACCCTTGAGCCTAATTTCAGACGTACGTTAAATATAGGGGACTACACGAATGTGGAATCGAAATCATTACTTACCATTTATTACAATGTGAAGACATTCATGATCTCCCAGCCTAGTCTAAAATTATAGCGCAATATTTTAAATAAAGCGCTGCCTTCCAAACCTTTAGCACCTCTTGAAACTAAACGCCATTGGTGTACCAACCGATCAATTTAGTCGAAAAGAACTTGGTAGTTAACATACTGAAACGCTAGCTTGTTGGATATGAAGACCTTATGACCACAGTTCAGAAAATATGGATTGGAACCACCACTGGCCCAATATCTACACCAAGATTCAAGGTTTTTAAATAGAGACTAGGTGCAAAGGTGATGGAACAGAATAAAAGAACATTTGTTGAAAATAAAAAAGTGCGTATACGACGAATTAGTACCCTTAGGGTAATGGTTAGTGCGTAGTAGAGCCTCTCCCGAAAAAGGGAAAGGACAACGCCAACCCGTCAAATCTTCGGTCGATAAGTCTTCTTCCGAGTATCAGCAAACCTTTCGAAAAAATCATCAATAGGGCTCTGACTAAGTGGGCTGCGGACAACAAAATAATTCCGGATAAACAGTTCGGGTTCAAGACGGCTCATGAGTTCATGACACAATTCATGCTGTGTCAAAACTCGTTTCTAATATCCAATGGAATAAATCAAAACAACAATGCACAGGTGCTGTTCTGGTTGATTTGGAAAAAGCCTTTGACACCGTATGTTAAGAAGGTCTTTACCTAAAACTGAGCAGGCTTGGCATAAGCAAGCCATTGTTGTATATACTTTGTGATGTGCTTATCGGTAGAAAGTTTGTTGTCAAAAGTGGCAATGTAACTTCTACCACAACATTCTTAATTAAAAATGGTCTTCAACAGGGAGCAGTGAATTCGCTGATTCTCTTCAGCATTTACACCAGCGATGTGATAGGTAGTCTTACACAGGCAATTGCGTACGCTGACGATCTAATTGCGTACAGAACGGCCCGAAAGGTTGAGGTTATTAGAATTCTCTTGCAGCGTGATTTTGACAAGATTCAGCGATATTGCGACGACTGGAAACTGAAAATAAATATATAAAAGTTGGAGACAATTCTGTTCCGGACTCTGTTGGCTAGAGCTACGATACGTGCAAGAATTGGCGCAAGATGGTCATCGTTGATCTTCACGGGAAGCCATTAGCGAGCAAAAGTGTAATTAAGTACCTTGGTATCTGGTTAGATCCGTATTTGTATTTCGACAGACATACAAATGCCGCTCGGACCAGGGCCAGAGGAGCCTTCGCTTTGACGAAACGGCTGTTTTACAGCAGTCGGCTTGACTTTAGAGTGAAGGTAATTTGCTACATGGCCCTCATACGGGCGATGATCGTTTATGGTTGTCCTGTGTGGTTCAACGTTGCTCCTTTCCAGATGGAGAAGTTTGACGTTTTCGAGCGGAATGTTTACGACGCTGTACAGGCTTACACCGAACAGCCGAATCTTCTTCCGTTCATTATTATTCCAACGAGGACCTACTCAATAGGGCTCGAATCAACCGAATTGACAATATCATGATAAAACTCGTTCGAGGTAATATTGCTAGAGCCATGTCTTCGACCAACAATTTAATTTTCGGGGCGTTCTATCCGAAAGACGAGTATTTGGAGAGTACACACTTGAGCGGGTTCATTCCACCAGAAGCATTCCTCTTCTTAGATAGATGTGGTCTGATACACGATAGATTGGCAGTTCCGTTAATCTACCATGTCAGACGAAGAGCCGTGGATAGGCGACTCCTCTACAATCGGAACGTCATGGCACAAGACGGAGCAGAGCTCCTTGGGTTCAGTAGGGCTGTATCCGAACGGGACCAAACTGAAAAGGTGAAGCAGGAGAACCAGTTTTGGTGGCTTCAATCGTCACTTAATAGTGGGAAGTCGGGTTGGGGTTTTAAGCCTTGGCCGGCTTACGGGTTTAGTTGTAAGAAGACTAGGCATGGTGGCACAAAAAAAAATACTCCAAGAGTAAATCTTGTCATTAAAAATGTATTCTCAAACTAGCCGTTTAGGTTTTGCATATAAGCTGTAAATCCCCTCAATCCCTGGAGTGAATTGCAAAGAAATGGTGCGAATCCCATTAATGATGAGAGTCACTGAGCTTTGATGACGAATTTTTTTTGCGCAAAATCTACAAGCTTCTGCCGTGATCCTTTTTTGATTGTTCCCATACTTTTGTTTGATCAGCAAGATAATTGCTTGCAACTGTCCTACTTCTGTTAAGCCTTCTTTGGTTTTTCACATTCTAAGAGTTCTAAACGAGAGTAGCAAACGTTACTGGGTGCAAACATTCAATAAAAAGTGAAAATCGATTCGAAAAAATTATGGCCTCATCCAAGTAGAAATCATCTACACCTCATCTAGTTCATTGAATAAAATAAGTCTCTCACATCACCACCGCCATCATTAAATCGTCCTCACACACTAATTTCAAACAAAATCTTCAGCAAAATAATATCAAAAAACCTGATAAAATATACTTTCCAGACAACACCAAACCATTAACTCATTCATCACTCAAACAAACAAAAAAAGAAGTCTTTTCTTCTTCATCCTGCATCCACCATCAACCCTTTTCCATTTCCATCCTGAAAGTCATCGCCATCATCTCCCTGCCAATCTATAATCATCATGCATTCAGAAACAACGTACTGATATCTACCTACCTAAAGTATAGGTCGACAAGCTTTAATGCAAAACTTCTCGCAGTGTCAATGAAGTCCAAGACCAGCGCAGCGGGGGTGTCAGAATAAGTGAGCAAACAAGAACAAAAAAATAATCAACCCTTCAATTTCCATAGTTCTTTAAGCTTCGCTTCGAATTACCAACAATACCCTTCTCCACCCCATTTCGATATTTAGCCACAGTTTGCAATTAACTCTCACTCATCCTGCCAGCGAAAGTTCAGGGAGTTTGAAACCCCCTTAGTCACATAATAAATTAGATTTCACCAACCCTCCATGATACCTACGCTCAAAGATTGCAAACTTTTTGCATCCCTCCAAATACACTCTGACATATATTATACATGGCTCCTTCATACACAAGTCGTAGTCGTTCGTCGTGGTCCTTTGGTGGATTACCACTGTTTGAATGCAAAAAGGATTGATCATCAATCCTTTTCCAACACAAACACATAAACTCCAAATACCTCCTCTCCTTTGTTTACAGGCTAATGCTTTCAGAGAGTGTGTATACTAAGTCATTGCTCGCAGGATATCGAATTAAAGGCGATGGCGATATGGAGGACGAAAGGATTCTTTTATTTAGTTTTTTTTTTGTGCGGTCGGCAGCATACCCAACGAACTCTTTGTTATTATGTACATATAGAAAATTCATAATTGTAGTTAATGTCATCAATCATAATGGGGTTGTGATGAGTCACATGCGAATAATAGTGTAGTCGTAGTGTGATGGTTACAAGAAAAACCGCTTAGCAATATTAAATTCAGCATAAAAGTGTTGATGTTAATAAATGATCCTTTTTGATGAACCCCGTGTTTAGTTTCCAATTACTGAAACATTAGTTTTTGGATTTCTTTTTACATATTATGTTTGATCAAAAAATTACTTAAATATTTCATAGCAACTAAAATGTTACTCTAAAGGTCTCAAAATGGTTGATTTTGTAACCATAAGAATTTACAATATACGATTTTTTAAATAACTTACAATCGTTAAATAATTATGTCTCAGTGTAATCGTACCACAATCTCAACTAATATCATAAATGGAAAAGTCACTTTGCTTGTTTGCTTGTTTGTCCGTCCTTCACGTCACTAAAAAGGAATATTTTGACATTATTTTTAGTGTGGAGTTAGTTACGAGTATGTAGAGTGTCTTATGTTACGTTTTATCGCATTAGAATATCTCATTCACAGCTCATTCTAGCAGATCCTCCGGTAACACGTTTTTAGAAAAATAATTTGTAGCATATTATTAGGTGCTGTATGCTTGTGGATTTACCATCGTTGCTTATCATTAGGCAACGTTCACTCAAAAAAAAAAAAACCTTAAGAAAATGGTACTAAAAATTGGCAAATTTTGATTTTCGACTAGGTTATGTTAGGTTAGGTTAAAGTGGCTGCTGATTCATAATCCACACACTTAGGCCAAAAGAAAAGGCCCATTCTGATACCACATGAATCTAGAGAATTACTTCCCACTAGTCAAACTATTTTGAGCTTTTTAAAAAGCGAAGGAGATATTTGATATTTTTAGGTAGTTCACTGGGATTATCAAAAGAATATTCTCCCAGATGAAGTTTGCGTCTTAGTTAAAGAGCAGGGCAAGTGCAGAGGAGGTGAGAGATTGTTTCCTCTTCTTCCTCGTCCATACAACTCCTGCAGAAGTCATTTGAGGCTACATTAAGTCGTTTTGTGTATGCCTATAAGACAGTGTCCCGTAACGACACCTTTTAAGGAAGTAAAAAAAAGACGGCTTTGAGATAACAAGTATTTAGAGCGTTTTAGGTCCAGTGAAGGCCATATGAGTTTTGTGGCTGCGCATGTTGGTAAATCGTAGCACCTAGAGTTTGCTATCGCAAAAGCTATTTCTTTTAGCAGAAGTTTACAAGTAGCTATCGGTATACCTATTCTCTCTTTCAGGTGAAATAGGTATGAAGGTTCTATATTTAGCTCTACAAATTCCTGTGATGTCTCTGTGGCCCGTCGCCCAACTGAGGTGAATATTAAATTGCTGCGCCATCTTCCTAAGAGACGATCGACTGTCAGAGAAGATGCGGATATCAGAAGTTGATATTACGTTTTCTCTTAGGCAGGAGAGAACTTCTTTGATCGCTAAAATTTCCGCTTGGAAGACGCTACAATGATAAGGGAGGCGGAATGAGATGGTAAGATTAAGCTTTTCTATAAGTACACACCACTACCAACTCCCTCATTTGCCTTGGATCCATCTTTATAAAAATGGATGCATTTGTCTTCCCATTCATCTCTGGATGGAATGGGCACCTGGAAGTTTTTTACAAATTGGGGGTTTGGAATAGTGTAGTATATGTAATTTGGTATAGAAGCAAATAGGTTCAAAATGATGGAGTGCCCCACATTGTTGGTGGTCCATTGAGATGAGGCGTTGAGTCTTATCGCTGTACTCGCTGCCATTTGTTTACTGAAGATGTCGAGGGGTGTCAGATGGAGGAGAGTGTCCAACGCTGCTGAGGGTGTGGTTCTTAATGCCCGCTTATGCAGAGACATGCAGTGCGTTGGACTCTGCTGAGTTTGTCGTAGTGTGTGACTTTCTCCAGTGCAGTCCACCATAGTGCAACCCCGTACATAAGTATTGGTCGTATTACCGATGTGTATAGCCAATAGGTAATGCTAGGTTAAAAAACCCCATTTACTTCCTATGGCTTTCTTGCAAAGGAAAAGATCTATTTTAGCTTTTTTAACTCTTTTCGCAATATTAGGTTTCCAACTTAATTTTTTGTCCAATATCAGACCAAGGTATTTGGCTTCATTGGTAAAAATTAGTGGTACACCTTTTATTGAAGGAGGTACAATTACTGGGTTCTTGTATTTCCGTTTGAAAAGGACGAGGTCTGTTTTTTGAGGATCAGTACTAAGTCGGCAGTAAAGCCATCTAGTGAGCATATTGAGTGCATTTTGGAGGAGGTCTCTCAGCGTATTAGGATGTTCTCCTGTGACGGCGATAGCAACATCATCGGTATACGCAACCACTCTGTAGCCTTCCCTCTCAAGGGATATTGGTAGTTCGTTAACCACTATGTCCCACAGGAGAGGGGACAGAATATCGCCGTGCGGAGTGCCTCTACCGACAGACCTTTTCGTACAAAAATCCCCCATCTTAGAGTTGATAATCCTTCTTTTAAGCATTAGATTAATCAACTCACAGATTGAGTATTCGACATTTAGGGTCGTCATAGCAGCAGTGATACCGGATTTGTCAACGTTGTTGAAAGCGCCCTCAATATCCAGGAAGTCCACCATAGCATATTCCTTTTGCTCTTGGGAGTATTCGATAGTTTTTACCAGAGTGAACAAGGCTGTTTCTACCGATATCCCTTTTGCAGTAAGAATGCTGAGACATCGATAGTCTCTTATCAATGCTGTTACGTACATGGATATCAATCAATCGTTCCAGAGTTTTAAGAATGAATGATGATAGGCTAATAGGTTTTAGATCTTTAGGGTTGACATGCGAACATTTGCCCGCTTTGGGAATGAAAACTACCTTTACTTCTCTCCATCGCTGAGGTATATAGACTAGATCTAGACAATTTTTAAGATCATCTCAATGATGGGCAAAGTTATGCCAATGGTAATTTGTACCTCAGCTGGTATGATTTGATGTGGACCTAGAGATTTATAAGATTCGAAGCTATTCAGAGCCCATGTCAATTTTTCTTTTGTAACAAGATCTTGAGGAAAAGTTAAGTTAATACCCGGCCCAGGACGGTTTGTTGTATTAACGGATTTGGAGCTATCTGGGAAGTGGGTGTCTAGTAGCAGGCTTAGCATTTCTCCGCAAGATTTAGTCCATGTACCATCCGAATTTTTAAGACAACTAGGCATGGTTGTCGAGAGAGTCTTCCTTATTTTTGATGCGTCCGAGGATTCTTCTATTGAGCTACAAAGGATCTCCATGAGGATCTTTTGGCTATTCTCAGTTCTTGTTTATACTTTTTGAGGCATTCCTTATAGGAGTCCCAGTCTTGGGGATATCTAGTTTTTTTGCACGATTTAAAAGCCTTCTACAATCTTTCCTGAGTGTTTCTAGTTCAGCAGCCCACCAATGTGGTTTCTCTCTCTCTCTCATGGCTTTATTGAGGGATGTTGTAAGCTCCTCGACTTTTTGATCGAGTTCAAGAGCACACAAGGGTGGATCAGAAAGTACTGGTTTAATCAGATTTTTGAGAGTCACCCTATATTTTGGCCAATCTGTTTTCCTATAATTCCGGAGTTCTATCGGTTTTGGGGACTCTTCAATAAATGTGAATTGGATGTATCTATGATCGGCGAACGAGTTCTCCTTTGATACTCTCCAATTCAATATTTTATTTGAGAGATTTAACGAGACAAGAGTAAAATCTAAAACTTCTTGTCGATTTTTAGTAACGAAGGTTGGTTCACTACACTACCTCTACATTACTTACTACCAGATAAGTTGGATTAACAAATGGAATTTTGTATTTCCTCGAAAATATGACTAATTCGATTTGGTGTGAGTTAACAGTAACACCCACCTAGTCCACACAGCTAAAAGTATTAGTCCGTCTAAGACATCTTGCAAGATTTCATTTAGGGTGTAAAAATGCTTTCCTTAAACCGACATAGCAACGTCATCCACATAGGCGATCACTCTGAAACCCTCCCCATCCAGACTAGTTAGAATTTCATTCATCACTAGGTTCCATAGGAGAGGAGATAGAACACCACCTTGCGGTGTCCCTCTACTAACGAATCTTCTGGCAGAGGAGTTGCCCAGTTTTGAGGTAGTTATTCTGCTAGTCAGCATTTTATGAATTAACTCTCCAAGCGAACTTCTACGTTTAGAGTTGTTAGTACAGATGTGATTACAGATCTGTCCACGTTGCTAAAAGCACCTTAGATGTCAAGGAAAGCAACCATAGTTAACCCTCTATGATGGAGGAAGCGAACTATTGTAACGTAGACATAAGTGTTGTATCAATACTTGCCCCTACTTGGATATCAATCAATCTTTCTAAGGTCTTAAGAAGGAATGATGATAGACTTATAAGTCGTAGATCTTAAATTAAACATTTTCTTAGAAAGTTTAACACTTTTTTTGAAATGCTGAAAGCTTATATTCCAAAAAAACCTAACGTGATTCATCAAATTTGAAGTCACTTTCGACTTAAGACACTTGAAATCCTTATTTACCACTGCATAACCTAAAGTCAGCGTTTGATTTCTTCTAGAATACCAGTGTTTCTTTGGCATTCTATAAATAGTAATGTAGAAAATTCCCACGAAAACACATCGGCAGTACCCAGATTTTTGTATTTAAAAATTGGTACTACTGAAAAAACATCTTTCAGAATAATAATTTTAAAAAACAACACAATTAGAAAAAAGTTTTGTGAAAATTAACTTCAGCAAAAAAACTAATTTAACCTAATAAAATTTACAATTTTCAAGAAGAAATGGTAAGAAAACATCATTTAACAATTGCATCTTTGGCATAAAATAAAAACTTCAAGAAGGGGGTTTGTTCGTAGACTACTACATTAACATGTAGTGTTGAAGCGAGCTTGAAGATCTCTTCATTACGTTATATACCTGAATCAATTTGGAATGAGCTTGATTTGACTCGATTCCAGTCGGGGATGGGAGTAGAATCAAAATTTGTAAAAAAAAACCTATGTGGAGATCTGTTTATTTGCATGTTTGTGTACAAAAAATATAGTTATGTTTTTATCAACTTAAAAATAAAAATTGCACATGTTGCTGAACTATTCAATTCTTAATTGTTTAACCCGAATCAAACTACCTCACTTGCACTTCATAAGAAACATGGAAATACCATTTGCATTTTAGAAAGTGCTGTCAAACTTAATCATTTTTAAATATTCACGTGCTGAGACAAACCTTTGGTGGAAACATAGCAAAACTTGATTATCTTTTCTATTCTTGCAAAATAAGTCAATTTAGTCCTTTTTCAATTAACAAAACTAAATAATATCAACAGTAATAGATTGATGTTTTCCCCAATGGAAAACACGTGATCCAAAATGCAGAACTACTCAACGAACACAGCCATCGAGATACAAATGCAATATCAATCGTGCCAGCATTTGAGAACGAAATCACTTAAGATCCATTCGAGACTCGTATAAATGTCAAAAACCCATCCGTAGTAAGATTCAACTTTAAATTTTATCGGTAGTATTCATACTGCGGATATTGTTTTTCTTATTCGTGTAAAACCTTACTATACTATTGATAGATTTTCCAACGAAACTCGGGTAATGTATCTATATGGTGATTTTGGGTATCTATGGGGAACTAATCATCACTCACTCAAATGAAACCTCCTCAAAACGTGGTATCTGCCATAATACTTCTACCAATACAACTTGGTACCTCAATTTTTTTGTTGACATCATCGATCTAAAATTGTTCATATAATCACAACTTTTAAGAAACTTTTTCTATTTTACAATATTCTTTTATAAGGCAAGAGAAAGAGAAAAAACTGACTTCCTGTCACATTCTTCCACATCCGTTTTGAGAGTCCAAGGATATACAAATAAAAATAAGAAACAATGAACTGAAAATTCAAACTGAATAAATTCAATCAGACTAATGGCGGGCAAGGCATCATTGTCATCATCATCATCAAAGACAGAGAACGAGGAATAAGCACCCTCGTAAAATAAACAACTATACACATCACTACCACTGACCGGACCGGACCGAACCGAACCTTGCCATACCGACCGTACCGTGTTTACACAAAAAAGTAAAAGAAAAAAAAAACAAACTTAACAAAAAATGAAACTTAGATCCATCTCTAGGATAGGATATCTTTTTTTCATATATTATAACAACTCCCCATGTCCTATGTCCTATCTCCCATAGAATGTCCCATGTTCCAACGTCCGCGTCCGTCGCTCATCCTGGTCGTGCTGGTGGTGTATACTTAGATATATTCCACATTGATTCTTTAGTATTTTCATTTATTTTGTATAAATAAAGGATGTTCCGTTTGTCCTGTCCAAGCATTGGAATTGAATACATTTCAACTGTCATCGTCATATATGGTAAAGGTACAAAGGAGTAGTTCTCCTGCTCTACTCCTGCTACTACTTCTTGTGTTTGTCCCTTTACGCAAACAAACCGGGCCCGGTTGAGTGATAGATAAAATGAAAAAAAAGCTTGCTTGCCAAATTTTATTGCAAAAGGTGCTTTTACGTTTTGTCTGTTACTAAACTAAACCAATCCAGGACCTAGCATGGGTAGCTGGATCTGAATGGTTAAGGATTTGGATTGTGGGAAGTCGGCAGAAGCAGAAGCAAATAAACACACAATTCAATGATTTGGAAGAATATATTCAAGTTTGAAATATAGAATTTTATCAAAACCAACAGGTTATTAGAAAAAGTATCTAGAGCCTTATTTGAAGCTATGATTTGTATGCTAAGAAATTAGTTTTCCCTCAAGTAGTATTTTTAAACTTGAAGTAAAAACTTTATCAAATGGAATTGATATATTTATTCTTTACGACGCTCCGAGAAAAAACAAAATTAAGTCTTCATTCGGAAGATAGAAAAATTTGACAGCGGTGTTGGGTCTTTTTGCATAAAACCATATTTCCCAAATTAAAAATGTCACATTTTGTTGTGGTATGATTTGGGCAATATTACCGAACCTTTGGGCTTTAAAACTTTTTTTTCTAAAGGTGATGTGAATAAAGAAAAGTGAAATAATGCAAATTTTAAGAATTGATCTTATTTAACTTTTGTAAGGTGTAATAAAGCCAATTTTCAACACTTGGTCTTATTGCACTTTAACAAAGTGAAATAAAGCCATATTGGTTTTATTTCACTCTCAACAGTGCTATTTGTCATTAGTGCAAAGAAACTTTGAATACATACATCCTGGCACCTACCCCAAACTCTTTAGTGTGCCCAAGCAGTAGGGTGGCCCGAATTTCAATGTTTTGGATTTTTAACAGAGCTCAGCGACTAATATGTAGGTGCTTAATAGTTCCATTAGCTTATACGTAAAGTTTCATTTAATTATTTCAAGCCTAAGTGCCTCCGGATTATTGTTTAAGTTTTGAAGAAAATCTGAATTTTGCCTTAAAATCTCACATTCTTTGCTTCACTTATTTTTATCAGATTTCACTAGAAGTGAGGTCTGATATGTTGGTAAAACCTTTCGAAAACTTAATAATATTACAATTATAATATAAGACATAATTTTTTAAATTAAAAACATCAATTATTGTAAGTACTTATTGGGAATAAATATTTATTTGAATACATTTCAAATCGCGCGCCCATCGGCCATATTTAATTTTAATTTTCTAAATTCAAACGTAGAAGAAAAAGCGCCCATCGGCCATATTTAATTTTCTAAATTCAAACGTAGAAGAAAAAGACAATTAAATAAATATTCATTCTTTTCGAGTAACAACTAAAAGCGCCACTCATCACTTCTTTTAGTTAGTCCATTTGTTCGCTTTTGAATTTAAGAAAAATTGTAATTTTGAGCTGTTAATACATCCGATTATTATTGACTTCATTCTGTGTTAAGTTATAGAAAAAGTTTATTTGTTTTGTGTCATGAAGAGAATGAAACTCAATCGAAATAGTTTGAAGTGTCTTTTATTTGGTAATATTTGCGAATTAAAACACAAAATATTGCCAACCTGCGAAAAGGTGTTGCAGTTTTATGAGTGGACCCGACATAAAATTGAATATAAAAGGGAAACTTAAAAATAATCAACATACATACAAAGAAAAAGAAGCTGTGGTAGTTGCAAAATTTGCAGACGTATGGGCGAGATCTTCTATTTCTACAGTAGAGCCGAAACGAATCAAGGCAATACCGAAAAAGAAGTTAGAAGAGTTTTGTGTAAGAAGCAAAGTCTTATTCGATATTTTGGCTTGCTTAAATTTTCTTGTTCTAAAAACAAAAAAATACCTGTTAGGGAACGTAATTTTATAACAGACTAGCGAACAGATAGGCAAATGGTGATAGGTAGTAATGACACTGATACAGCGTAGCTTAACTATGTAGGAGAAGGTTGAGTATCACATTTGAATCCGGATGTGTCCAAACGAATTGCAAGGAACCAAATTTTCGAATTGGATTGTAAAGTCAAGTGATTGAATCAGCAAGCACTTCTAAAATTTCAGTTGATTTCGCTTCACTTTCACATTAATTTCAAAAAAAATGTGATAAATTTGGAGTGTTAGACAGAGCGGGAGCAGCCATTGCATCAGCAGTTCGACTGACAAAATAATAGACAAAAATAAGCTGCACCGAGAAAGACTACAAACCAGGCAAAATGTGATTTCACAACAAACTGTTTCACTGATTCCCGCATTGCACTTTGATGGAAGAAAGGACCAGAATTTAACTTTATCTGAAAAAGATTTCAAAAAATACAGACAACGCATACTTGCTGTTTTTAGGCAACATTGCACCTTCTTCAGGCACTGCAAAGTGCACAAACCAAAAATACTTGTACAAAATAGTTGAAGCTGTTTCATCCGGCATAATTCCTAGTGATTTAGCTAACAAATCACCAGGCACAATGTAACATGCACGATGGCTAACTCGTGCCAACAGAATTATTTGGCATTATGTTTCAACAGAGTCTGCTTCTGAAAATCTTATCATCTTTGTAACGTACCTCGTTAAGGTCTTAGCTCCGGTATGGTTTTCTATTAAAACCCCAGTTGTAAAGATGGATCTAGACACTTGTTCAAACTCATCGAGCAAACCAGATATCTGCCAACAAATTTAAAAAGTTACTTTGTGTTATAGCTTAAGCTACAGAAAAGGATTCATCAAAACACAGATTTAAAGCCGAAAATCTATGCCAAAAGGATTTTGCCCCTAATTAAATAGTTGATAAGTTTAGGCCACAAAGCCCAAAATCCAAGTCATCAACCAAAGATACCAAGTTCTTCAACATTTGGACATTCTAGGAAAATATTTGTTTATTTTGGGTACTAAGTCATTTGGAGTTTTAAAAAAAATTTCAGAACGACTCGGAACGTCAAGAAAGCGGAACAAACACTTTCAGAAAGCGAAATCAGACCAATCAAAGTGAAATAAGTAGAGATGGTTTCCTTGCTTACAGTGTGAATAAATAAATAGTATGTCCTTTGTGACAATTTTGGGCTTAATGAAATTTTAGGATTTGGACGTTATGGTTTTGGATGAAAAGACCTAACGTCAGATTTGGCATCTTTAAATTCGAGAGGTCATCACAATTGACCACGGATATCTTACTTCTTTCACCTTTGAGAACGATTACATATCTGGAAGAAAACCATAAAACCTTAGCAGTTTAAACGTAAAAACCCCACACTTTGATAAACGTCAGGGCATCATCCCATTCGGAAATTGTGTATATATTTCAGACATGAACTTCATAAAATTGCCTAAACTTGTTACCTAGCGTTATTACTTAATAAATTATTTAAAAACCAGCTAATTAAATATGATATATGCGCAGCACATGGTAAGCAAACAATAACACCGGTTAAAGAAATGTTTGATACTTCCGAAAGATTCGAAAAAAAGACTCAAGAACATAACTAATAAATCTTTCAGCTGTTTGGAAATAATCCAAATTTTTCCAGATATACATATTTGGGAAATAATTTAAAAGTTGTTATCGCAGATAATAACATTTGGAGTGGTTTTAGTTTATCTGGGGACCTTAAGAGAAACGCATCTCAGAACGAATTTCTATCAAATTCGTTTGAAACTTTTCTATTTTATCTTTTTTCCACTTGTTCAAACACTCCGCTCAAATAAGATGGGATTCAGTGTGATTTTATCTTGTTCACTTATTGTGTTGGTGTTTCACTATCAAATCGCAGGTATTTTATAGATCTCGGTAGTACGATTTTTAAATACAAATTTAATAGCTTGAAAACTGTTTATAGATTGCCGGGATTATGGGGCTACATACGGCAATAATGTCATTCCACAGATGACTGACTACTTCAAACCAAACCAATATCCCTCTGGATATAATCCAAATTACGATTTTCAACCTGATATTTCAGTTGGTCCGAGAGGCTTGGGGCCCGATTCAGTGACAGATTATGAACTTCTTCAACTTTCTGAAGACTTATACGAAAAAGAGAATTCCAAGCTTGATCAGGTTCGAGTGAATATGCAGGGAAGGACACGTTCGATTGATACCAATGACGAAGCTCCTGAACCGTAAGAAGATCAAAAATTTACTTTCAATCCATCAAAATAATTATTCTTTTGTTAATTCTGTAAAATTTGTAAGACTTCTGCAAGTAAGTGAAACAGTTCTAAGGTCCCCAACAATTGCCAAGATGCTAGCTCTCTTTGATAACTATGAAATGGATACCTCAATTAACGAAGTTGTGACTTCCGAGGAACTCCAAGAAGAAGACGAATTTATCGAAGCTGTTATGGCTACAAATGTTATGCGTCAAACTATGTCATTCCTTCAAAAGAAAGGTAGAAGAACATTTTATATTGTTAGATGAATTTTACTATTTGTCTGTCTTTTTTTTAAGGAATTGTATCATCGAATCCGAAAGATCAACGAAATCTTTTGAAAACCATTTGGTTTACACTTTATTCTCGAGGTCAACGTATACTTGGAAGTTCTGGTTTTGAACACGTCTTTTTAAATGAAATCAATAGAGGCAAAATAATTGGTCTTCATAATTGGGTGTATTTCAATGAAGAAGAAAAAGCTGGTAATTTAGACTACAAGGGTTATCTAAACAAAGTCGATTTGGGAAATGTAAGTTCTTCTAACTTTCAACTTTTAACTCTTAATCATAACGTTTATTGATTTGAATTTGTTTCTCGAAAACAGAAAGGAAAAATCATTGGAGCTCGTTTTACATACAACGGCCTTGTAAAACCTGTCAACACTATGTTTGTCGGAACAAGCCCTGAATTGGAATTGGCATTGTATACTATTTGCTTTGAGCTTAGAGCCGATCAAATATGCCCAGTTTCGCTGGGAGGAAAGAAATTCACCATTCAGACGAATACTTGGAGGTGGGATGGATTAAAGTTGATCGGATCTGCTTTCCCTAGGATTTAAGGGAAACTAATTTATTAGACGAAATAAAAAAATTTTTAGCATGATTTTTTGGATATAGAAGTTTATCATATTAGTTAGCCTAGTTTCAGGCTTAAATCAAATAACATTTTCGTTGACGCACAAAAACTTCAATATGGCACTTTTTGGTTACAATTTTTGTCCTTGAACTAAAGGCAAGAAATGAGACAAAGGGCTTCATTTTTAACATTAATCGAGACTTTCCTATTTGTGTTGATGCTATCAATACAAATAATTTAAATGTGAAAGTCAGTTTGCTTGCTTGTTTGTTTGTCCGTACTTCACGACTCAACAGAGCAAAATTATGACTTGATTTTTTGTGAAGAGGTAGTTGTGTGCCTTGAGATTCTTTTAAGCTACTTTTTACCGCAGTAAAATATCTCATTCGAGAAAACTCGCCGTGAACACTTATGATTAGTTATTCAAATTATTTTTTTTTTTATTTAGGAGCATATCATTAGGTGTTATATTATTATAGTGTCATCCGTCTTGATAATATCAATTTAGTGACCCGCTAGTTATTTTTTTCTTGGAAACCGTGAAGGACAAAAGATTCAAGGGCTTAATATCAAAACGATTCAATTCGTTAGCTAGAATCGGAAATCGTCAAGAAGGTTTTGGAAAATTTAAAGGACGATATTAAATTCAAAAATTAATATGAATGTTGGTTAGGGTTGTTAAAGTAACCGTAAAGCGTGATTTTTAGAGGAAGAGAGCTTTAAATTAGCAACACTTTTTTGGCTGGTGGTCATTTTTGTCAGCTGAGGTATTGATGGAAAAGTTTGGTAACTAAACAATTTCACATTGACGACGAAGTTTTGAGTGGCTGAAGAAATAAGACAAGCGCTAGATACGGACCATGTAACATTCATAGTCTTGCTTGATTTTTCTAAGGCTTTTGTCACTGTCAGGGCCGAATTGAAAAAAAAAAAAATATCCAATACTGATGAATATGTACAATGTGAGGTTGAATTCACTCGATTACGGGAAAGCACAAGACGCAAATCTGTCACCCAAGGAAAAATGCTAAGTATCTGCCTTCATCCCAGTGATTGACAAGCTATCCGTTTCTCTTACTGAAATATTGAATGAATATAAAGCTGTACGTTTGAGATTTGGATTCCTAAATCACATCGAGAAGATGGATGCTGAAAATTTGCATGCTGCAGCAGAGAAACTGTATCCGGATGATTCAGAGCCTAGTCTTGGTAATGAGTTAGTTCAATTTGTGTCTTTGATTGACTCATACAAAAAGGAAAAGGATTATGGAATATATTAATCGCTGGAATTATTTTACTACCAAATTCTCGAAAATCAAAGATTCCGAGCTACATTCCCAAACCTCGAAATTGCTTTGAGAATATTTGGTTTTGACGGTAACAAATTGCACTGGAGAGCGCTCATTTTCAAAAATGAAAATTATAAAAAATATATGTACATTGAAAGTGATTCAACGAAATCATCAACAATTTTTCCTCAAAAAAGCTTGAAAGGTTCCGTTCGATAACAATAAAATTTAATTTTAGATAATTCTTTTTTCCGTTTATATTTATATGTGTTTGTTCAATACTAAAGGAATCTACTTGGTTTCACAATAAATTATTTATTGAAAAACTCGAGCAAAAAAAATGGTTCATTTTATTTTGAAAATAAAATTGTGGCGAGGGGGCCTCCGCTCCTCTATTTCCCCGAGCCCTTTGGAACTCTAAATCCGGCCTTTGTCACTGTCATCTAAGCTTGTATATTCTTATTTGACTAACAGAAAACAAGCAGTTCAAATTGTTTTTCCAGTTTTTAACCTACTTCGTCCGGTGTTCCTCAAGGGTCAATATTGGGTCCTCTACTATGCTGTATCCATGTCAATAAAATTCCAAATTTGATCAAAAACTGTTATTGTCATCTGTATGCCGAGGACTGATTGAGCAGCATGGCGCTTTTAATATCGATGAAGATCTTGTCAAAATTTCAAACTGGTCTTACTTAAATTATCTTTTATTGAACCCTAAACAATCAAAATGCGTAGTGATTTCTATTAAGCAGTTAACTGCTAGTCTTTTTGTCAAACTAGTCTTTCTTACACACAAAAAAAAACATAAGGCTTTATTTTCAAATGTCTTGAAATAATAAAATTCTCTGATTGTTTCCCGATAAAACACAGCTTTTCTAGGTTCACCTTCGCTACTTTAAGTGTTTTCCTTCCGCCTTATCACAATACAAATCGCCTAATGATAGACAATGGTGGTAGGTCCAAAAACAGGCATCACCTAATAATATGCTACGAATTAGTTTTCTAAAAAAGAGTATATCAAATGTCGAACTATACGAGTAAGTCTTCTTGGTGGTTCGGCTCGAATAAGCTATGAATAAGATATTTTACCAAGATAAAAAGTAGCTTAAAACATTCTCCAGCTTTAAAGCTATCTCCACACAATAACTCTGGTCATGATATTGATCTGTTGCAACATGAAAGACGGACAAACAAGCAAACAAAAAATCGGACTTTTCTATTTATGATGTTAGTATAGAGTCTTTTCCAATTGTATTACTTATTAAATTATAGCAATTCTTCAAGTTTTTACTATTTAGGAGCTAATTTCTAAAGATTTTACTTCGAAAAAAGTAAAGGTGAAAGTAAGTGTGGGTGAGTGAGGTCGAAGATGAACTGTCATTTGTCAAAATAACCTTCGGAGATAATGCAATGTGCTATTTTGATGTAAACGTCAAAAACAATTCCAATGTGGTGTCTGTCATTGACACCAACTAAACGAAATCAAAATTCACCACAAAAACAAGTGAGTAAAGCAAACACTGATATTTAATTCAACAATTTTATTAAATAGAATAACAATAGTATTTAATGTCTAAGTTATTATTATATTAAATTTAAGTTTAAGTAAATGTGCGGTGGGACATAAGAAGAAACCAGTCCGAACTCAAAGAGAATAAAAAGAAGAATATTGAAAATAATTCAAATTGTATCTGCTCACTGTTGGCAGTTTGTTTCTGTACACTTAGAATCAAAAATTGTTCTGTTCTGGAATCTTCTATTTTAACTTCTTTATTAACAGGTAGAGGTGCCACCATCGCTACAGTGTCGCCACAGTCACTCCCCCTCGAGTGTCTTTTCAGCTGGATGATGAAATGTCACGGTTCTTTTCTTTTGATAAGTACGTTGTGGTGGATCCATGGTGGAACCCCAAAGATGTGGCTGGATTCGTTGGTTTGTTGATTGTTGACTGAATGCAGGTGAGTCTTCAGTGTATTCGCTGTCGGTTTTGCTTATGTAGCAAGGTTTAAGTCGGTCTATAGATACATGTTTTTCTTGATTATTAACAAGTATCTTATAGATTCTGTCCGAAGTTCGCTCGAGGATCTTGTAAGGACCTTGGTACGGTGGTTCAAGTGGCGCTTTGACATGATCGCACCGCAACCAAACATGTGAACAGGTGTTCAGATCTTTCAATATGAACATTCTTGATTTGGTGTGATGAGCTGTCGGAGTTGGTCGAATTCCACTCATATACTCGCGGTGTTTTATTATGAATGTTGACGAGTCAGGTAGTAGATCCGATGACACGAAGAATTCACCAGGTATCCTCAAACACGTTCCATATAGCATTTCTGCTGGAGTGTGGTTTACAATATCAATCAGCTGGCTGGCGATATGCAGTGGTAGGGCTTTAAGGAGCTGATTATATTTTTGAGCATCGCTGCTTATTCTGTTTGCCGTGAAGTCAGCTTCTGCTATGGCGAACCAGAGGTCTGGGGTCTCTGGCGAAAATTGCGGAAGATGCAGATTGACGGCGTACACATACTCTTGCTGCACGTGGTTATGGTATTGAGGCATAAACATTGCACCAGGCGGTATTAATGAATTAGGGTCGGAGTTTTGACGGGATCCGTTATATGTAGCACCAGACAACGGAGGATGTAAAGGACCACTACCAGAAGATGCGTGATTGAAGTTGTTAAGTAATGGATCGCTGTCTAAGTCAAGTAGGCTTTGATTTAAGTTTTCACCGGCTGGGGTCTTGTCTTCTTCAGCCGTTCCTTCTGACTCCAAATCTTTTGTTGGCGTTCGGGCAATCATTTTAAAATATAGTTAAGATGAAATGACTTACGTGTTCTGGTTATTTTTGTATTGTTGTGTTTGCTGTTATTGTTGTGATGGTTGGTTGATGGTTACTGTTTTTGTGATGGTTGGAACTCAGTCAAATCACGTCGGGGTCACCAATGTGGTGTCTGTCATTGACACCAACTAAACGAAATCAAAATTCACCACAAAAACAAGTGAGTAAAGCAAACACTGATATTTAATTCAACAATTTTATTAAATAGAATAACAATAGTAATTAAATGTCTAAGTTATTATTATATTAAATTTAAGTTTAAGTAAATGTGCGGTGGGACATAAGAAGAAACCAGTCCGAACACAAAGAGAATAAAAAGAAGAATATTAAAAATAATTCAAATTGTATCTGCTCACTGTTGGCAGTTTGTTTCTGTACACTTAGAATCAAAAATTATTCTGTTCTGGAATCTTCTATTTTAACTTCTTTATTAACAGGTAGAGGTGCCACCATCGCTACAGTGTCGCCACACCAATACGTTTAGGGAGCTATCTATAAGTCATAAAAGCATAGATCAACATGGTTCGGGTCCAGGATTAGCTCAACGTCATAAATCAACCCAGAATTCAGATGCCATCTGCCATAATAATTTGATTTCTTCGAATTTGTTTAACTTCAATATTTGTTGCTATAATGTTACAGGTCTTAGAAACAAGTTATTAATGACAGAATTGCTTAAGTTCATTTTAAACTATGATTTTGTTAGAAACGTTTGCAGAAGAGGGTAAAGAGATTCAATATCTAAAATATTTTGAGGGTTTTAATCTTAAATGAATTCCAGCAATAAGAAATAATAATCAGGGCCGTGCTATTGGGGAAATTAATTGAGGATTTTGGGTTTTTTGTCTTGAACGGAGTATGAAAAAATGATAATCTAGGAAGCTTTACTTTTATTAGCAGTCAAGGTTGCTCTGTTATCGATTATTGCCTAGCCAAAGGTGACTGGCTTGATATTGTAAAAGATTTCAACGTTATCCCTGCTAACTTGTCTCTTGTGAGTTTAAATCCCAACTTATTACTTCTCAAGAACAAAACGATACCAGTTATTCAAAATTGCGCTGGATTGATAAAAAATATGATATTTTACGAGTTTTAGGTAAACCGAAACAGGTCGAATGTTTTTCCAATCAGTATCGACATGATGGGCTGTTATTTCGAAAAACTTACAAAAGTAGATCCTAACCACTCTTAAGTATGTTTTGCGTTACCTTATATTTACATCGAAGAACTAGACGTTCCGTTTTCAATACCAGAACTACTTTTTGTCTTAGAAAAAATGAAAAACGATAGGCTTCTGCTTTAGATGGCATCCCAGCCGAGTTTTTGAAAAATTTTTAGAACATATATTGTTCTAACTTAACAACGAAGAAATACCAAAGAATTTCAAAGAATCATCTATTTTAGAGATCTATAAAAAGGAGATTCTAATCTCCCCGAAAACTACAGAGGTATCTCTGTTCTCAATTCATTACGAAATCTGTTTACTTAGATGCTATATCTTAGACTTGTACCTTGGGTTGAAATAAACAACAAAATAAGCTGTTTTCAGTCTGACTTTCGAGCTAAACTCTCTACAATTGATCAAATTTTGACTCTAACTAAAGTCACTAAACGTTTTTTAGATAAGAAAACTAATATCTTTGCTTTTTTGTAGATTTTAAAGCTGCCTTTGATAATATAAATATAAAACTATTACTTTTCAAACTAGCAGGTGTTGGATTATCAACAACATTTTTAAGAATATATGAAAAACTTCTTTCAAATACAACAGCGGTAGTTTCTAATGGTAGAATCTCTTCGCAGCAATTTAAGACGGAAGTCGTTGTCCCGCAAGGTTGCATTTTGAGTCCTTTGCTCTTCTGACTTTTTATAAACGACATTGGAGACAGTGTTCCAGGGGGTGTATTTTATGGTGATTTGCTTATAAAGGTGTTTTATATGCGGATGACATCGTCATTCTTACTGACTATCCGTTAACTTTACAACTGCAAATTGACAAACTTAACCAGTATTTTAACTCTTGGGGTCTTCAAATAAAGTCGAAAATTGTGGTTTTTAGATCTCATAATCATGATGTCAAAAATGACCGTTCTTGGAACCCTAATGTTGAAAGAATAGTGGTAGTTAAAAAATGTAATAACACAAAATTTAAACGTCGGACCTCATATAAAAGATAAAACATCAGTTGCGAATCAGCTATTAGCTGCATTTGCTCAAGCTTTTTTAATAACAAATGTATTGAACCGATGGTAAAATTCAAAGTATTTGATGCAACAATTAAAGTTCACTCTGTTATGCTAATGAAGTTTATGATTACGAAGTATGTGAAGACTTTGAAGTTATCCAGAGATATTTCTTTAAACGTGTATTTAAGCTCCCTTTAAACACACCTAACTATGCAATATATGTCGAATCTGGACTGCATCCAATTTTCTTAAAAAACCTTAGAACAAATGCAGACTATATTGTCAAAGTTTTAAAGAGATGTGATAATAATCTTCAAAGAAAAGTACTCATGATTGCACTTCAGCGTTGTTACACGCCGCCGTTCAAAGATTGGCAAGAATTAGCTGCTTAATATAATACGACATTGAATTCAGCCTTAAATAACTTTGGTTCGTGGAAGGATGAATTCTTTGACTGAATCTCAGCAATTGACGAATAAATATTTCAAAATTCTCTGAACCAGGAGCGGTTTATCCGGCTCCCCTTCCTTTGAGTTATACTAAGAATCTGGCCCTCCAGGTTGGAGGCTATGCCGTTCGGGGTGACTTCCTGGCCACGTAAAAAATACCTTTAGTTTCGACGCACCAACAAGCCTCGAAAACGAACGGATTCACTGTTGACAACTCACGCAAACGAAATAAGGACAACGAACTTCGGATATATATGTGGAATGTTAGGTCTCTTAACAGACCACGTGCAGCCGAACAATTAGCGGAAGCCCTAAACTGCTGCAAGGCAGATATTACAGCCATCCAAGAAGTGCGATGGGATGGACCGGGCAAACGCAAACTAAAAGACTGCGATATCTACTACGGCGACTGCTACCGAGAACAAAGACAGCGTCTATTTGGATGTGGATTCGTTGTTGGAACTAGGCTCAGGCAAAAAGTCTTGAATTTCAACAGTGTGAGCGAGCGCATCACGACAATCCGCATCAAGGCTAAATTCGCCAACATAAGCCTAATATGCGCGCATGCCCCAACAGAGGAGAAAGATGAAGACACCAAAGATATATTCTTCGAGCTCTTGGACAAGACATATGAGCTTAGCCCTGGCTATGACATTAAAATTGTCTTACGAGATTTTAATGCCAACCTCGAAAGAGAAGACATCTTTAGTGGCATAATCGGGAGATACAGCCTGCACGACACTACCTCCGACAACGGATTCAGGCTGGTCGATTTCGCTGCGGAGCGAGACGTTCTGGTAGCTAGTACGCAGTTCACGCATCTTAATATCCACAAGGGGACATGGAAATCCCCTGATCAATCAACCGTCAACCAGATTGACCACATTGCGATCGACGGACGATATCCGAACATTCCGAGAGGCCAACATTGACTCGGACCACTTTCTCGTCAAGGTACGGCTACGGATATCCCGATCCAAGCTAAAACAAGGAAGTACTGTGAGAAGATTCGACGTTAAACGGCTACAATCGCAAGAGACTGCCATGTCCTTTTCCGATCGAGTCTCTAATAACCTCTAAAGGAGTCCTTTGCTGCCTGCATTAAGCATTGAAACCAGTGGCAACATTGCCTTGCAGCCATCAGAGATGCCGCCTCTGAATGCTAAGTTTCACACGGCCACCATAGCGAAACCCCTGGTTTGACGACGAGTGCCGGCAAGCGCACGCAGCTAAACAAGAGGCATATAAAACGGCGCTGCACAAAAGGACTAGAGCTGCTCGTGAGTTCTACGAGCAGAAGAGAAGAGAGGAGCACCGGCTTCTTAGATAGAAAAAAAAGAGCATGAGAAGCGCGCGATCGAGGAGATATTGGGATGTCACAACAGGAATGAGGTTCGTAAATTTTACCAAAAGGTAAAAAAAACCTCCCAAGGGTATCAGCCACGAATCGAAGCCTGTAAAGACGATCAGGGAAACATCGTAGTAGAACCGCAGTCTACGCTGAGAATATGGAAAGATCACTTCTCCAAATTATATAACGGCGATGACGAACCGAATTCCGCTGTAGGGGAGATAGAACCACTCAACCTCGGCGACGCAGATCAACAATTCCACCTTCCCGACCTTGACGAAGTGAAGATAGCTATATCTAAACTTAAGTCCAACAAAGCTGCTGGAGCTGACGGCATCGCTGCCGAACTATTCAAAGCAGAAGGCGATGACTTGGTAGAGAGCATGCATAAGCTCATCTGCAAAATATGGTCGGATGCCCGATGAGTGGAATCTCAGCATAGTGTGCCCGAAACTTAAGAAAGGAGACCATCTAAGTTGCGCCAACTACAGAGGCATTAGTCTCATTTACATCCTTTCTGTCGTATTATGTGAACGTCTGAAGCCATTTGTCAACAACCTGATTGGTCTTTATCAGTGTGGCTTCAGGCCAGGAAAGTCCACTATCGACCAAATTTGCACACTACGGTAGATCTTTAAAAAAACCCAGGAGCTTCAAACCGATACCCACCATCTCTTTATCGATTTTAAAGCCGCGTATGACAGCACCTATAGGGAAGAGCTCTACCGAGCAATGTCTAGTTTTGGCATCCCTGTCAAACTTATCCGTTTGTGCAGAATGACGATGGAGAATGCACGCTGCTCTATCAAGGTCGGAAAAGATCTTACCGATGCATTTGATGTCAAAAAAGATTTTAGACAAGGCGATGCACTGTCATGCGACTTCTTCAACATTGTTCTGGAAAGAATTGTGCAAAACTCAACCGTCAACACTAGAGGCACAATCTTCCAAAGATCCATCCAATTACTCAGATACGCAGATGATATTAACATAATTGGAAGATCAAAGAGTGATGTCAGTGGAGTGTTTTTGAGCATTGCGACGGAAGCGAAGAAGATGGGTTTAGTGGTCAATGAGGGCAAGACCAAGTGTATGCTGTCATCAAAAAAGGACATTGAACAACGACGACTTGGACAAAACGTCACCATGGACAGCTATAACTTTGAGGTAGTTAAGGACTTTGTCTACCTAGGCACCGCTATTTACACAGACAACGACACCAGCAGTGAAATCAAAAGAAAAATAACTCTTGCAAATCACTGCTTCTTTGGACTTAGAAGGCAATTGAGAAGTAAAATCCTCTCTCGAGCATGTAAAATCACCATCTATAAGACACTCATCATCTGAGGCCTGGACTCTGTCAAAGAAAGATGAGATCGTCTTAGGATGCTTCGAGAGAAAAATTCTTCGGGTGATTTTTGGTCCGGTACGCATAGATGGAGAATGGAGGAGAAGATATAACGACGAACTGTACGGGCTGTACAGCGACACTGACCTAGTTAGCAGAATTAAAGTCCAACGGCTTAGATGGCTAGGTCATGTAGAGCGGATGGACATCAACCCTCCAGCCCGGAAGGTCTTCGATTCCAATCCCGAGGGACGGCGCAGTAGAGGAAGACCGCGACTCAGGTGGTGCACCCAGGTGGGAGAGAACCTCAACCAACATGGCGTGCGAAACTGGAGACAGCTAGCTAGGGACCGAGCTGGCTGGAGACGCATGTTGGTTGAGGCCCAGGTCCGCCCCGGACTGTAGCGCAAGTACGACTTAAGTAAGTAATACTCCAAGAAATTCAATATTCATACTTTAGGATAAGCTTTCTTTCTACAGAAGAGAGTTACTCAATTCTAAATGGTGAGTGTGGTTAGAAAGTTCTTCTCCGGTTTGTTACTGAAGCTATCGCTTAAAGATATACTTATGTAAATCTCTTTTAGAATCAATCTATTATTTTGTTTTAGCTAAACTAAAAGCCATCTTTAAGTTAGTGTTTTATCCCTTAATCTTCCATTACTCTTTAATCGATTAATTCATCAATCTTTTAAATTTAAAAAATGTAACTTTTGTAATATATTTATATTAATATCTATTAGTTTTAATTAGATCTGATTAAAATAAAGTCCTAAACTGAAATGATCTTTTGTTAAAATATTTCTATGTTAACTGGCAAAATTATATTTACGTAATGTTGCCATAAATCTCGTAAATCTTGAAAGTAAATTTATGTCAAATTAAAAATATTATCGTTGCCTTATTCTTTTTTAAAGTTATATACCTCTAAAAACACCCTAATTATATAAAAAAAAAACATTTAATTTTTCTCATTTCATTGCGTTTCCAAATTGTAACTTTATAACTTCTCAAATCAATTCTGAAGATGAATAAAATTTTTAAACCATTTTTATGTTTCTCAGTTTAAAGAAATGGCAATAAATGAGGTTGATGATCTTTTTCGTAGCAATATGAATACTGTCAACATTTTCTTCCTTTTACCCCCAAAATAATTAACTATCCCCGAGTGAATATTCTTTTCCCAAAAACAACATCAAATAAATGTAGCCCCGAGCTTGAATTTCTCCTCAAGCGAACAGACGTACAGCATTTGAACATTTGCCATTAGTGCGACACTCCCTTAATTTATCTGCGTCTTAATTGTAATTCGTGCAGATTCAGATATTTTTGCATAAAAGATGAAAATAAACTTTCACCAACAACCAACGCTCTGGACGTATGCTGGCTCAGTTCTTTTCTAAGCCCTGTTAGTACACACTTGAGTGAACAGAAAAGAAAACAAAATGTATACCTACATCCTTTTTATACACATCTGTATCTACACACAACATAAGGATAATGGGGGAGCGTCTATAATAGTTTCAATACATAAAAACTCTTAGAAGTAAGCAATCATACATATATGTAACTACTCGTAGTAAAAATACCTCACATCCTAAATTTGAATAGTAAATCGTTTAATTCTGCCAGACGTCCTTAATTGTGATCCTAGACACGTTTACGTTTGGCAGTTCTTCATTCATGTGCCTGCTTTTTTTTTCTTCTTTGGATTTGGTTGTACAAGAGGGAATAACGCTTGACCAACAACGTCATGCCACCCCCATATTCATCTCAAACATATTAACAGTTACAATACAATCTACAAAGAACATTGGATCATTAGTGCAGAGCTCCGAGGTCTCAGCTCCGACTACTGCTGTTCTGCCTGCCGGAGTATGAGCCACCGAGGACCAAAGGATAACGACGGCGGACGGCCATCCCTCATTATAATTATTTATTTGACCAGTCTTTGTTGTTTTGCTGTTAATTGTATTACTTGTGTGTTGTTGTTGGTGTTGTTGGGGTATCACCTTTCCTTCCTTCACATTTTCAAAGGATTTTATTATTTTGGTCTGTTGCTGCATGAATCCGGAATAGGATTTGGTAGAATTTACAATAATTGCAAAGACAATGCAACCCTAAAAGTAACATGTACTGATTATCCTTATGCATGCTCATTGCTTATGTAAGGTACAAAAGAAACCTTATCAAGGCTTGTTTATGGTTCTTATTAAGAAGTTTAAATGTGAATGGTTTTGCTAGAAACCCCGGAAAGAGGACCTCCCTTTGAACCCTGTTTAATTTGTTTTTGGAAATTGTGTACCAATCACAAAAACGAAAAAGATAATAATTGGACTTAAAGGTTGAATTATATTTTGCACCAAAATTAATAGGAACATTCTTATTTTTATCAAATCAATAATTTAATTGGTTTGATTCTGAGGAAAAGCTTTGCTTGCGAAAGTAGGGTATGAAGGGTTTTTGGGATACCTTATGCTTAAACCCCGTCATAGACTTTTGACCCATTCTAGTGGGTTATAAGTTTTAAATTAATTTATATAATCTTATTAAGTTTTCTTTTTATATATTGTGCGCCAACTCAAGGGGATATGCATACCCTTATAATGGCTAGACACAAAGGAGATACCGATACACATGGGTTTTGAATGCCTGCACAATGTAATTAGTGTTAAATATTGAGCCTTTTAAAACAATCCACATTCGTGCAGTGTGTCTAAAGAAAGAATCTCTATACTTACCAATATGCTGAAGGGTAAACTCAAGAGCATTCCTAAAGTACAAGAATTACATTTGAATTGTTTGAGGGTAGGGGAGAAATGCAACTGGCTATTTCCGTAGAGTATTTTTCTTTTAAATATCGATAAAACAATGATATACATGAGACCTTGCGGCGACGGTTCTCAAGAGTAGTAAGCGTCTTAGCTAGAACAAGAATCGCCTATCATTTGTATAGCTCTTCTTTCGACTCTATCCAAAAGATTAAAGTACGTTATAGTGGCACCAGGGGACTAATGAAAGCCTTGTAAATTATAGCCAGATCATCGACGGAGAAAACCTTAATTCTTAGCTGCATTTTTGGCGATGTCAAATATGTGATCACTCTACAGCAAGTAGTTTATGATGCACATACCTAGGACTGATATTTGTTCAATCTCATCGATGCAAGTACCATCCATGAATAATTACATGGGTTAGGGTTACGCTTTTGAGACAGCATTAAATTTTCGAAGCACTAAATTCTACACGGTTTTTGATCCTCCTTTGGTCAATGCTGTCAAGATCTGAATTTGATGAGCTTATCATACGCGAATTTGTGTATGTCGAGAATTTTAAGATACTGCTTGAATTCGAAAACAAGAGGCATTCAAAACGGCGCTGCACAGAAGGACCAGAGCTGTTCACGAGCTCTACGAGCAGAAGAGAAGAGAGGAACACCGGCTTCTTAGATGGAAAAAAAGAGAGAATGAGAAGCGCGTGGTCGAAAAGATAGAGGGATGTCACAACAGGAATGAGGTTCGTGAATTTTACCAAAAGGTAAAACAACCTCATAAGGGTGCAAGCCACGAACCGAAGCCTGTAAAGACGATCAGGGGAACATCGTAGTAGAACCGCAGTCGATGTTGAGAATATGAAAAGACCACTTCTCCCATTTATATAACGGCGATGACGAACCGAATTCCGCTGTAAGGGAGATAGAACCACTCAACCTAGGCGACGCAGATCAACAATTCCGCCTACCCGCCCTTGACGAAGTGAAGATAGCAATATCTTAATTTAAGTCAAACAAAGCTGCTGGAGCTGACGGCATCGCTGCCGAACTATTCAAAGCAGCAGGCGATGACTTAGTAGGGAGCATGCACCAACTCATCTGCAAAATATGGTCGGAAGAAAGCATGCCCGATGAGTGAAAACTCAGAAAGGAGACCCTCTAAACTGCGCCAACTACAGAGGCATCAGTCTCCTTAACATTGCGTATAAGATCCTCTCTGCCGTATTATGTGAACGTCTGAAGCCATTCGTCAACAACCTGATTGGTCCTTATCAGTGTGGCTTCAGAGCAGGAAAGTCCACTATCGACCAAATATTCACACTGCGGCAGATCTTGGAAAGAACCCAGGAGCTTCAAATCGATACCCACCATCTCTTTATCGATTTTAAAGGCGCGTATGACAGCGTCTATAGGGAAGAGCTTTGCAGAGCAATGTCTAGTTTTGGCATCCCTGTCAAACTTATCCGTTTGTGCAGAATGACGATGGAGAATGAACGCCGCGCTATCAAGGTCGGAAAAGATCTTACCGATGCATTTGATGTCAAAAAAGGTTTTAGACAAGGCGATGCACTGTCATGCGACTTCCTCAACATCGTTCTGGAAAGAATTGTGCAAAACTTAATCGTCAACAGAAGAGACACAATCTTCCAAAGGTCCACTCAATTACTTGGATACGTAGATGATATTAACATTATTGGAAGATCAAAGCGTGATGTCATTGAAGCGTTTTTGAGCATTGCGACTGAAGCAAAGAAGGTGGGTTAAGTGGTCAATGAGGGCAAGACCAAGTGTATGCTGTCATCAAAAAAGGACATTGAACAACTACGTGTTGGACAAAACGTCACAATGGACAGCTATAACTTTTAGGTAGTTGAGGACTTTGTATTAATACAGACAACGACACCAGTGCTGAAATCAAACGAAAAATAACTCTGGCAAATCGCTGCTTCTTTGGTCACTGAATGGTAGTTTAGGATCTAAGACAACACCCAAGTCACAAAAAAATATACTCTACCTAAAGGACAAGATTCCAACATGTAACTAAAAACGTTTGGAACTTTTTTGCGTGTAAAACTCATCGTTTTACATTTGTCAACATTTAAAACAAGACGATTATTATTGCACCATTCCCTGAATAATATTAAGTCTTCTTGCAAGAGAAGACAGTCATATGCAGAGTTAATTTTCTTAAACAATTTAATGTCATCAGCATATATTAGGACAGACGAATTTTGTATGATCAATACCAAGTCATTTATAAATAAAACAAATAGAATAGGACCAAGGTGACTACCCTGGGGGACACCAGAATTCACAACAAATGAACTTGAACACTCATTACGAAATTTAACACTTTATCGTATATCTTGCAAACATGAGAAGATCTAGTTTATGAAATAGTCGTTAAAACTTGCTGCGATAGTTTTAAAAGTAATGTTTTATGAGACAATTTGTCAAAGGCCTTGCTGAAATCAGTAAAGACACAATCTACTTGTTCAAGTTTTTCAAACAGAAACAGATTAATAACAGTTGAACCTTTTCAACAAAAAAACAGATGGTTATCACAGATAATTGAACTACAGTGAAAAGAAAGGACGCTAAACACTATAGACTCAAGCAGTTTAGGCATCACGGATAGTTCTATTGCTAAACTAGTCGGTAGTTCATTATTTCGTTTTTAGCACCTTTTTTGTCTACAGGTATTATGAAGGAGCTCTTCCAGAAAAAAGGAAACAGCGACTTAAAGTTAAAGACGTGGTAAAAAGAACACAAAACGGACCTGTTAATGATGTGTTCAAAATGGGCTCGAAAACTGGACTGAATGTAGCAAATAACACTTTAGTCGTAACTTCGTGCCAATGTGACTGTAAGTTCCTGAGTTATGATTACTTACGGGTGAATGTTATGAATTGGCCATATCTAATTCTAAGAATTTTTGGTCGCATTAAGGTGGCTTCCCTTGAGAATTTAAAGACAACTCTGTATCTAATTCGTTAAGAGTTTTAGACATAAATTCAGTAAGATTGGTTGTAGTAGATCTAAGATTTAGAAGAGCTGTCGAACTATTTATATCATGTCGTTTGTCACCGTTTAGCTTTTGAAACTAGTATAAATGTTATTATTAGGAAGTGATAATAAAAGTCTAATTTTCTATGACTGACTAATATCTCGAAAAGTATAAATATTAGAGATTTTGAGGGTAAGTTTTGTAGGAATATTGAACTTCCTATAAAATTCCGTCGTTGTCCAGTTCCGTAAGTTTTGCCATTTTCGTGATAGGTATTCCCTATCCCTATGGTTTAGCCGCCCGTATCTACTACCACCTTGGTGAGAGTTAAGGATAGCTATGAAAACTTTTTTAAGAGATTTTAATTCTGAGAAAATCCCGTCACTACGCGAGATAGAAGTATAACATGGCAATGAGCTATAAAAATTACCAAAAGAAAGGTCAAATTTCACATGAAGTTATTTTAGGTTTAGTATTAATAGAATGGGTTCTAATTTTCGGACAAATGTTCTTTTTTTATTTCGAACAAATGTCTACCATGGACAAACAAATGACAAAAACTAAATAATCGCTCAAAATCAAGCTCCCTATTACCTAAGTCAATATCTAAATTAAATCTCAAACGCAGCTTGACGACTAGAAACATATTTATACATGTTTTAAATCATGCATTCCTTAAGGTTTTTCTAAAATCAAATTCGTTAAAAAGAATAACAAATGCCTTTCATAAGTCGATAAAAATCATATTGAATAATTTATTATATTCCTAGTATTTAGCCCCTCCATCTACTGTCCATTTTCTAAACAATAATATTATTTGCACAAAAAGGTTCTGATATTTGATAAAACACCTTCAAAAGTTAATACACAAACCGGAAATAATTCAATACAACTTACTGTGAATGGAGCACGGAAGCAACATTGCTTACAATTGTGTTTTATTATTTTATCCATGTACTGTTATAAACGAGAACTTTTGTACCCATGAATGTGTTTCTTTTTGTAACTCTTTCACTTAAATATTATCACTGAATTAATTTAAATCACATTCTAAATCACAATATTTAGAATATGTTTTAGGGAGAATATTAAAAATAAGTGAACAAAAACTAACACGAATGACTAGAAACACAACTTAACGGTTGAAATGCCGGCACTAAACTGGTAAACTACAGTGGCGAAGAGGCGAAAAGGCAAATTAAGCAGTTAAACACAACATCTAAGCTCCGCTTAGGATGTGTTCAGTGAGCAATGAAATTAAATTGATGTATTGATCAATCACTAATGAAAAAAGAGGCTGGGATGCGAGTCACACTGATAACTTCCCATTCCGTCTGTCGATTTGTCTTGCTTAAAAGTTTGTCTATATGTATTGGTATCAATTTTTAGATTTTATTTTTTATGAAAAAACGGACTGTTGGATTTTTATATAAAAATTACTGAATATCGAAAACAATATTTTCTGTGAAATAAAATAAGTTTGAAGCCAATATTTTTAATTTTTGAAAAGATATTTGAGTCGAAAATCAATTTTTACCAACTTTTGTTAAATTTTATTTAGGTTTTTAATTTTTTTTACAAAAACTGTCAATTCGATTTTTTTCAAAATTTTATCAGATGTCAAAAGCATTATTTTTCGTAGCACAATATTGTTTTGGAGATGAAATCAAATTTTAGTCGTAAAATTTTGGAGGTGACAAATTTTTTTCAGTTTTTTTGATTTATAAAAAAACCGTTAGATGGATTTTTTTTAAATAAACTTTTTTGATATCATGTTGCAATATATTATATAAAATTTAATTCAAGTCTCAAGCGTTTTTGGTTCGTAAGATATTTAGGGTTAACCAAAATGTTCACCTTTTTTCAAACTGGTATGGTAAAAAACCACCCACGCAATTTTTTTGAGAGCCCTTTCTGCATCTTTCTGCCTTATTATCTGTGTAACAAAATTTATTTCAAGTCGCAATCTCTTCTGGTTCCTGAGCTATGGAAGACGAAAAAAACATCGCGAACGTACGGACGTACGGACTCTAGGGACCTTGAAACGTCGAGAAATGTCAAAATTTTCAATTTGACAATTCGGACCCATTACAATAACTTCATATGGGAAGTTAATAAAACTGACCTTCTTTTATGTCACTAATGGCTCAAAGACAAACACGCTTCAGCTTCGGCTTCGCCTGACGTTTACGATTTCAGCCATAGTAATTCAATGCATGCTATCACAATGAAGCTTCGAGCTCACGTTTCATTTGACAATCGTAAGGAAAAGAACGTAATGTTATGTAATTTGATTCCAAGCGGAAGCTCTAGTTATAATTTGCTTTGTCTGACAGCTCAGTAGCTGTACAAAAGTCAACAAACAAAATACATTTGCGTTTGGAGGGATTCCCATTGGTTGGCTGCGTAAGCTACATATTTCCACGATAAATTTAATTTGTTTCGATTTCAAAACTCATATTTTTTTCATTTTGAGAAAAAATAACAGCTGCTAATGACAGAAGTGCCATTTTAGAAATGTCATATTGGAACTGTCATTCAAAGCCACCTTGTAGCAGGCCCAACGTAACGCAGACGAAGCCGAAGCTAACCCGCGTTTGTGTTTCAGCCATGAGAGCTTTCCTACTGAAAAGAAAAAGCGGTCAGTGATTTTTTTTTTGAAGATAAGAAAACGACAAACCTTTGTAGCGAGAAACCGACCTTCGCGAAGTTGAAAAAGTAGTCGATTTCTTTTTTGATTTTCAACAATTTTGTATTAAAATTTGTCTTATTCATTTGGAAAACCTTTTGCAGGAAATGACAAAAGATCTTTTAAGAACACAGAATTCCGCAACAAACTTAAAGAAAATAAGGTGGAATATTACTTGTCTTGGTTCCGACAGAATAACGGTCTTGAAAATGTAATTCATCAAAAGTCATTTAAGTCATAAAAAAAAATATGAAAAATAAAACTCAGAAAAATAAAACATTCTGTTAAAATTTAAAAATTTATTTGTATCCATATTTAAATTTTGATTTTTTGAAACTTTTCCTTCTAAAGTCGAAAATTATTCTGGTCAAACTTTGTGTGTGTCCACAGTTAAGAACCCAGAACAGTTAAGAACCCACCACCTATCCTACTTCCACTTTTAAGGCCTTGTCAAACAAACGCTGTCCCACTGGACTGTCAGAATTTACGCCGCTGCCCTCCGCGTTCAAATATGTCATACAGAACGCGGTTAGCTTTTGATGTTCCATTGACTCACTTCTAAACATCTGGTCAACCAGAACGCTTTCTTTATTCTATTTAAGTATACATCGTTGTTAAAACAGAAAGCGAACAGTTTTAGTGTTCAAAAATGGAATGCGACGGCTAAATTGCAGTTGTAAATTTGTTGCGATAACGTGACGGCCAAACGTCAAAACAGAAAAAATCAAGAAAAGGAAAAAAGCGCGCTTTTACGGGGTAGTGTGGAATTTGAAGAACCCTAAGCTTCCGATATAATTGACTTCATAGTTTTGAAAAAAATTATCCAACTTCAGGTTTTATATACCGTTGGAATGATACACCGTTTGTTTGTGTTTCGTAGTTTTTATTTTATCCCTTTAGTTTTTCGTAACTTTGTAGTTTGTGTCTTAAGTTTCTTGAAGCTTTGCTTTTCATATCTTTGTTTTAACGATCTTTATTCTTCTATAACTTTAACAACTAAAATTGAACATCTTTTAAATAAAAACAAAATTGTAATTAATTTTAAAGTATTTATTATTTTCATATTTCTACATTATAAACTAACTATTTTCAAGTATGTTTACTCTAAAAATGTCTTAATTAACATTTAACAGACCTTATTTTGGAAAATACATTTTTTATTTTGCTTAATTTCTTATATACTTGGAAAGTCTTTCTTTTTAAAAATATTTTAAGTATACATTTTTTTATTATAATTATTTTTATATATTTTTTAACTTATTTTGATATTTTTAAATCTAAAAGTATTATTTAAAAATAATTTTATAGTTAACATACATTAAATTGAATACTAGCAGTGTCAAAATTTCAATCTTTTCCATCTTTTTAAATTTTCTGTTTTTTTTCTTCTTTTTGTCATTAACGTCTTTTTAAACAAACAAAAAAAAATTATATGTACATACATTTAAAAGTTCTTAAATTGTACATTATTATTTCACATGGGTTTTTTCAATTATTTTTATTTTGCATAACTAACTTGAAAAATACAACCTTCCAATTTTTTTGAAGAAGAAGGTTGAATGAGTAGGAATTTAAGTTTAATGAGTATGAGAAAATGTTGCTTCTCTCAAATTATTCTTATTTTGTTTTTCTTTTTTTTTGTAAAAATCTATGACACACAAGTAGTATTTTTATGTATAAGGAAAAATAAATTAAATTTTAAATTATTTAAAAAACAAAAATACGTATTGATTTTCTTAATTTCCATTGGCAACTTTTTCTTTTAATGGCAGACCTTCTTCTTGGTCAGCTTCATCTGTTCTATTTTTCTCTGGTGGACTGTTCCAGGATTGAAGTTCTCCAGTTCCCATTATCACATAAACAATTGCTCCAGACATGTATGTAGCTGCAAGTACCCAGAACACAATTTGCCATTGGTGGTAGGTTTTCTAAAATTAAAAAAAAAAATTAAATTAAAATTTATTTCATCTTAAAATGGAGGCAAACTTTCGGAACTTACATCTTTATAAGTTAGAGCACCAACCATCCACGTCGACAGGAAACCACCAAACGATGACAGTGTATTGGCCATTCCGAATATTGTTCCACTGAAATTTGGAGCAATATCGAGACCATTTCCTAAGTAACCAGCTGTTACTGCTCCATGGAAGAATAAGGCTAGAGTGAAGATAGCTACCGACCAGCCCGCAACATCACCCAAATATACTTGGACAACCATCAAAAGTCCAGGTGTGAACAAAGCTGTAAAAAATAAAAAATATGTTCAAAATTTCATATAATATAAAATTTTTCCTTTTTAATGAAAGGGTTCTTCAATAAGAGGTTTCTTTTTCAATAACCCGTCATTCAAACAGCTGTTCCTTTTGAAGGTATTGAAGGCTTTTGACAGTACTTCAAAAACGCATTGAAATTGTTAAAATAGTTAAGATTTTTTGAAGCCACACTTCTCCTGTGAAACACGTTTTGCCGGCTAGCATAGTATTGATGAGGCAATACTTCGAGCTTTTGGAAAAAGTTAGTGATGTGGAATATCAATATCGTTAAAAAAACAACTGAAAATATTGGTGCTGTAATCTCAACTTTTCACGAAAAATGGGGTTTGTTGAAAGGATTTAGAAATCCAATTAAGAACTCAAGCCAGTCCATCAGCCGGCAACTTTACTTTTTAGCCGTTTAATTTCATAGAAATGATGAATACAATTTTGACTTTAAAGGCAACGTTAATAAACAGAAATGTCGCTGTTGGGTCTGGAAACATCATAGAGTGATCATTAAAAAACCTCTACATCCACAAGACGTCACTGATTTTTCCATATTTTTTTTTGGTGTTAAAAATACGAGTATTTGAAAACCCTGTGTACTTAATTTTTCGTTGGAGAAAGAATAAAGCCTCGTGAACTTACCAAATGTAGTAAACACTTTTCTTGTAGCTGTTGTCGATAATGTTCCCTTTTGTCTGAGGAAATCAGCTAAATATGAAGAACTTAAGGCCATAATGTATTTACCGAGGTATGGTAGTGATGAGAAAAGTCCATTCTGAAAGTAAAATACAAATAAATGTTATTATAATAATTGATAATTAATAATTGATAATTGATAATTGATAATTGATAATTGATAATTAATAATTGATAATTGATAATTGATAATTGATAATTGATAATTGATAATTGATAATTGATAATTGATAATTGATAATTGATAATTGATAATTGATAATTGATAACTGATAATTGATAATTGATAATTGATAATTGATAACTGATAATTGATAATTGATAATTGATAATTGATAATTGATAATTGATAATTGATAATTGATAATTGATAATTGATAATTGATAATTGATAATTGATAATTGATAATTGATAATTGATAACTGATAATTGATAATTGATAATTGATAATTGATAACTGATAATTGATAATTGATAATTGATAATTGATAATTGATAATTGATAATTGATAATTGATAATTGATAATTGATAATTGATAATTGATAATTGATAATTGATAATTGATAACTGATAATTGATAATTGATATTTGATAATTGATAATCGAAAATTGATAATTGATAATTGATAATTGATAATTGATAATTGATAATTGATAATTGATAATTGATAATTGATAATTGATAATTGATAATTGATAATTGATAATTGATAATTGATAATTGATAATTGATAATTGATAATTGATAATTGATAATTGATAATTGATAATTGATAATTGATAATTGATAATTGATAATTGATAATTGATAATTGATAATTGATAATTGATAATTGATAATTGATAATTGATAATTGATAATTGATAATTGATAATTGATAATTGATCATTGATAATTGATAATTGATAATTGATAATTGATAATTGATAATTGATAATTGATAATTGATAATTGATAATTGATAATTGATAATTGATAATTGATAATTGATAATTGATAATTGATAATTGATAATTGATAATTGATAATTGATAATTGATAATTGATAATTGATAATTGATAATTGATAATTGATAATTGATAATTGATAAATGATAAATGATAAATGATAAATGATAAATGTTAAATGATAATTGATAATTGGTCATTGATAATTGATAATTGATAATTGATAATTGATAATTGATAATTGATAATTGATAATTGATAATCGAAAATTGATAATTGATAATTGATAATTGATAATTGATAATTGATAATTGATCATTGATTATTGATATTTGTTATTTGTTGTTAGTACACTTAATATGTTTATATAAAAACACAGTGCGAGCATTAGGAAAATATGGAAGGATTTAATAGGAGATATCGGTGGACGTTAGTCTAAAATTTGTCTTAACAGTTGGTCTTAAAATATTGATAAAACAACGAAAGGCATGTGACATTGCGGCCGGCGGTGTTCTAGCGATGTAAATGTTTTGATTATAGTTCTATCTATCCACCTATCATTTTTAAAGCCCTGTTTTGTATTCTATCCAAGAAATTTAAACTTATTTTAGGGGCACCTGCCAAGATATGCGAATTATATTCAAGCTTTGGACGGATGAAAGTTTTGTAAATTACAACCAGATCAGACGGGGTGAAAAATTTCTTGCACCTTCGGAGAAATCCTAAGCACCTGGCAGCATTTTTGGCAATATTAAATATATGATCATTCCATAAAAGGTGATCTGTGAGACACACACTCACAGATAGTGGCATCGGAGGTGTGTTTTGCTTTAACGACAGGAGACAGCATTGAGTTTTAAATTCTACACGGTTTCAGAATTAAATGAGCTTATGTTTAAGTTCCACATCCGAAGTACAAGGATGTGAATCTAGAAACGAGTATGAGAAGCTGGGGGTACTGTCATCGGCGAAACAGTTTAATGGATTAGAAGTGGCAGACATAAGATCATTTATGAATATAAGGAAGAAAGTCGGAGACAAAACGGAGCCCTGGGGGACACCAGCATTTATTTTATGAATTTTAGACTTGAAACCATCTGATACAACTTGTATTGAACGGTTAGAAAGGTAATTTTTAATCCAACGAAAAAGAGTATCATCAATACCAAAAGCACGCATTTTCGATAAGAGAGCTTGCTGCCAAAATCTATCAAATGCTTTTAAAATATCAAGTGCAATAATCGTTTCTCCAAAACGATGTAAATATTTGTTCCACTGTTCGGTGAGATGAACCATGAGAACACCAGTGGACCTCTGCTACGAAAGCAATAGGTCATTAAAATGTTTCCGTTCTTCGAGATATTTCTTGAGCTGATAATTAATCAGCGTTTCCATGACCTTGGAAAGAAGGGACTTAAGTTTTATTGGACGATAGTTAAAAAAAGGGGAGGATTCGCCTTTTTTAGGGACAGGCTGGGCAAATTGATAATTAATAATTATAATTGATAATTTCTTGATTCATTTTTATTTGAGCATGTTTTTAACTTTTTTTAAATACATATTTAGAACTCGAGAATTTCTTAACTTTCTATATTCTCTTTGTTGCTTTGTGTTTTAAAATAAAATTGCTTAACCAAATTCCTTAAAATTTCGTTCTTAATCAAAGTTGTAAAGCTTTAGGACTCGATAAAGAGATCAAAAGTTCTAATTTTTCGATAAACCTAGTTTTAGAAATTATAAATTTGTCAAAAAGCTAAGAAATTCAGGCTTATTACGGTTGTCAAAGATCAATTAATTGACAATTGAAACATTTTGCCAATTAATTGACAAATTGGTATTATGAACGCGAGTTGATCATTTTTTGATCAATTGTGAACAAAGATCAAAAATCTATTGTGAATAGTGCCTATTTACTGCAAATGTTAGTATGTTTGGGATGAATTGTTGTCTTTTCGTTGGTTTTGACTTGTCGTTGATATCTAAAAATACATTAAGGAAGGCTTCTTTCGAAAGTCTAAAGTTTTGAATGAATCTAAAAGTTAGCCAAATTAGATTTTGTAATGTAACTAAAAAAGATCTTTTATCTACATACATATGTTCAGCCAAATCCATCGGATTTGAAGCATCGCGTAGTTTTCTTCGAATCTTTGCTTGCTCCAAAGTATTTTCTTCTTCAATTTCATTTTCACCGAAAAATAGTTCAATAGTAGACATGCTTTTGGCTTTCGCGACCCGTAAAATATTTTATCAACAAGGAATTTGTGATTGACTGAAAATTTGATAATTAACAAATATTTTGACAACTATAATACCAAGACTGTCAATTTGAATCATTCACAATAGCTCTAATTTCTGAAGAGCGTTCACAGTTTATCAAAAATTTTGTTTGCTGACAACGATAATACCAATTCATCAATTTCATTGAAAAATGATGTCAACTAGCATATTGATAATATTGAAAGCATCATTTAACCCCGCTGAAATTAACCCCATTGCGATTGTCAAATACCAATTGATATTTGATAACTTCTTAAAAGTGTTCTTTCAAAATTTCATCTATTAAAAACTTAATCTCTTTGAAAAAAATAGGCTATAACATTTTTAATTTTAAAAACTAAGCTTGTTATTATTTCAATTATCAATTAGAAGTAAAAGAAGTAAATGCCACTTCAACTGAATTGCTTTCCAAATCAATTTTTCGCAGTGTATTTCACAGATATGGATGAAAAGCAAAGATAATAATTAATTGCTCAGATTAAATTCTGTGAATTGAAACAAAAATAAAATCTCTCTGTCAATTTTTAATTGTTTATTGTATCCACCCAACAATAACTACAATAACAAAAAGTCTACGAAGGACAATCAATTAAATTCCTATAAATCATTTAATTGAACAAAATAAATGATAAGTCTTGAATAATACCTAATAATATAAAAATGTATAATATGAAGGATTGTAAAGGCATTATGGGTGGGGGCGTTAGATAAAGAAGTACTTTTTGAATTGGTTATTTAATCATTCATTTATTCATTAATTAATGAAGAATTATTCCAAAGTCAAATTGGTTGAAAGAATTTGCATTTTGTTATTCTTTTATAAACAATTAGACAAATATATCAATTGACAGCCACTAATAAAAACACTACGTACGAAATAATTATTATTATTAAGAAAACATACCTTTTTAATATTGAAGTTCAATATGTCATGCATATAAGTTGGTAATTGATTGATCACAGTAAAGAATCCAAATACTGACAATCCGTGTGTAATGATAATTGCCCAGACAGCTGATGATGTCAATAATTCACCCCATGGAACATGGCTAGGACGTTTTTTCGACGTAGACGAACCAATAGCTTCTTCAATTTCACGACGTTCTTCGGGGGAGATTCTTGGATGGGTTGCGGGTGTGTCGAAAACAAAGAGGAACCAACAAATTGACCACAATAAACCAACACCACCTTTAAGAAGAAAAAAATATATATATTAATTTAAATAAATACAAATTAAGAATGTACAATTTCGACTAAATTATCTTTGAAAAAATTGATAAGAAAATTCAAGTTAGTCTAAAATTAACAAAGAGAAACAAGATTTCGGTGTGAACACAGACAGACGAATCCTTATCCTATCAATCTTTTGATATTAATCAATTGATAAATTATATTAAATTGCATTTTTTCCTAAAATAATCAATTGAACAAATTTTGAGAAATAATTAATAACCACTTTAAACCAGATGTTACTGCAAACTTTAAAATTATCTTATCTTTATTAATTAAGAGACTTGAAAAGATTTTGTTGGTCTTATTTTTTTTTATTGTTGACAGTTTTTGAGATTTAATAATTGTTCCTTAAAGTTTAATTTATTAAAAGAAAAAACGAAAAATAATTTGATTATCTGATAGTAAAAAAAAATAAATAAACTTTCCACGCAAATTTTAGAAAATAAAAATGTGTCAGAAGAAAATAAAATGGTATTAAATAAATTAAAAAAATTTGTTTGTTCTTAACTTCCCATAGGAAGTTATTGTAATTTGTCCGTTTTGTCAAATTGAAAATTTTGACATTTCCGACGTTTCAAGGTCCCTAGACTCTAAATTAAGGATTTTTAGAAAGATGTCTGTGCGTGTGTACGTACGTTCGTACGTTTTTTGTCGTTCATAGCTCAAGAACCAGCAGAGATATCGACTTCAAATATATTTGTTTATACAGATAAAAAGGCAGAAAGATGCAGAAAGGGCTCTCAAGAAACTTGGGTGGGTGGTTTTCTTACCATAGCAGTTAATAAAAAGGTGAACATTTTAGTTAACCCGAAATATCTTACGAACCAATGACTCTAGAGGCTTTAATTAAATTTTATATAATATATTGTAACGTGATACCAAAAAAAGTACATTTTTGGAAAAAAATCCATTTAACGGTTTTTTTTATAAATCAAACAAATTTTTTTTATAAATCAAAAAAACTGAAAAAAAAATTGTCACCTCCAAAATTTTACGACTAAAATATAATTTCATCTCCAAAACAATTTTGTGCAACGAAGAATAATGTTTTTGACATTTGATAAAATTTTGAGTAAAATCGAATTGACAGTTTTTTTATTAAAAATAAAAATCTAAAAAAACATTACTCAAAGTTCGTAAAAATTGAATATCGATTCAAATATCTTTTCAAAAACTTGAAATTTAGGCTTCAAGCTTATTTATCTTATAAGAAATATTGTTTTTGACATCCTGAAAAATGTTGAGAAAAATCGAATTGACAATTTTTTTACAAAAAATAAAAACCTAAAAAAAATTTATAAAAGTTGGTAAAAATTAATTTTCGACTCAAATGTATTTTCAAAAATTGTAGATATTGGCTTTCAACTACTGTTATCTTTCAAAAAATATTATTGTTAACATTTAGTAAAATTTTGAAAAAGATCGAATTGACAGTTTTTTTTACAAAAAAATAAAAACCTAAAAAAATTTAACAAAAGTTGGTAAAAATTGATTTTCGACTCAAATATGTTTTCAAAAATTTGAGATTATGGCTTCCAACTAATTTTAGCTTATAAAAAATAAATATTGTTTTTAAAATTCTGTAAAATTTTTAAAAAAATCGAATTGACAGTTTTTTTTTACAAAAAATAAAAACTTAAAAGAAAATTTAACAAAAGTTGGTCAAAATTTAGTTTGGACTTAAATATCTTTTCAAAAATTTGAGATATTGGCTTTCAACTAATTTGTACTTATAAAAAATATTGTTGTTAACATTTGGACAAATTTTGAGAAAAATCAAATTTTTATTTTTTTTACAAAAAATAAAAATTTTAAAGAAAATTTAACAAAAGTTAGTAAAAATTGAATTTGGACTCAATTATCTTTTAAAAAAATTGAGATATTGGCTTTCAACTAATTTTTACTTATAAAAAATATTGTTGTTAACATTTGGACAAATTTTGAGAAAAATCGAATAGACAGCTTTTTTACAAAAAATAAAAACCTAAACAATGAAAGTTGGTAAAAATTTACTTTCGACTCAAATTGCTTTTCAAAAATTCAAAATATTGTTTTCCAGCTTTTTCTATTTCACAAAAAATATTGTTTTCGATATTCAGCATTTTTTTTTTTTAATCTAACAATCGGTTTTTTTCATAAAAAAAGAGGCTGGGATGCGACCCACACTGATAACTTCAGATCCCACCTGTCGATTTGTCTTGCTTAAAAGTTCAATTTTTACCAAATGTGCGTACTATTTTTTGTAGATTTTATTTTTTATGAACAAACGGACTGTTGGATTTTTATATAAAAATTACTATATATCCAAAACAATATTTTCTGTGAAATTAAATAAGTTTGAAGCCAATATTTTTAATTTTTGAAAAGCTATTTGAGTCGAATGTAAATTTTTACCAAGTTTTAGTATTTTTTTTGTAGAGTTTTATTTTTTGTAAAAAGACTGACAATTCGATTTTTTTCAAAATTTGATTGAATGTTAAAAACAATATTTCTTATAAGATAAAATTAGTTTGAAGTAGATATTCAAAATTTTTGAAGAGATATTTGAGTCGAAAATCAATTTTTACCAACTTTTATACATTTTTTTTTTAGGTTTTTATTTTTTGTAAAAAAACTGTCAATTCGATTTTTCTCAAAATGTGTCCTAATGTTGAAAACAATATTTCTTATAAGAAAAAATTAATAAGAAGCTATTATCTCGAATTTTTGAAAAGATATTTGAGTCGAAAATCAACTTTGCGCAACTTTTTTTTCAGTTTTATTGATTTATAACAAAAACCGTTAGATAGATTTTTTTCAAAAAATATACCTGTTTGGTATCACGTTACAATATATTATATAAAATTAAATTCAAGTTTCTAGCATTTTTGGTTCGTAAGATATTTAGGGTTAACCAAAATTTGCACCTTTTTTCAAACTGCTATGCTAAAAAACAACCCACGCAATTTTCTTGAGTACGGACGTACGGACGTACGAACGTACGTACACACGCACGCACAGACATCTTTCTAAAAATCTTTTATTTCGACTCTCGGGACCTTGAAACGTCGAGAAATGTCAAAATTTTCAATTTGACAAATCGGACCCATTACAATAACTTCCTATGGGAAGTTAAAAAAGTTCGATACAGTCAACATCCCGACATAGATGAAGCTTTGCTAAGATGATTCAAAGCCCAAAAAAAAATGAGTTTGTTGGATGCCATTCTACTGATATCCAGAGCTTGGGAGAGGGTGTCTATGACAACTATCAAAAATTGTTTTAAGTATGGTGGATTTGTCCCACAAGATCTTGATATTTCAATCGAAACTGAGTTTGAAGAAGAGGACAATTGGCCTTAGCTCCTTACACTGCTTTTTTTAGAAATAAATTGTTGAATTGATAGAAATCTGATAATGTCATATTTTTGAATATTGTTCAGCGACTTTCATTTCAAACTTTTCAGTTCCACTGCAAAAGTATATAAAAATAATTAAGTTAGGCAAATTTAAACCTTTTGAAATTTATAAGTGCTTCTGCTTCTGATTGATTTTCTAGGAAACGAAATCTAAAATTTGCCATTTATTGATATTTTGTTTAAGATAAGATATCAATTAAAAAATTTAGGAGATATAATTTATCATTTCTTTAAACGTCATTTCAATTCATAATATTTCCTTTAAGTCTTCTATTGACGGAAACACTAAAAGTTGACGGTCAATAAAAAGATTTTAAACAATTATATCATAATCTAATCTTCAAATGATAAATACAAAGAGTATGTGTATAAATTTGCCAAGTAATGTAAATATTAAAACAAAAATTCCCAGGTAAATTGTTTGAAATCCAATCTATTTTATTTTTGTATTAATTGATTCAAATCAATTCGTGATTTTAGAATTATCATTTCAGTATTTTATCTATTCCCATTTTTTTGGGAAATTTTCCTCACAAAGAGAATAACTTAGTTTTGGTTTTGTGCCAGTTTTATTAAACTTTCATTTCATATTTAAATCCAACGTAACGTAATGAATGTCAAAAATTATTTGGTCTGTAACTTGGCGTAAGTCATAACCGTTTTTGCAACATTAGCAGAAAAGGGTATTATTGAAATATAAAATTTTAGTTTTTTTAAATATTTTAGTAAATTTATGAAGTTTTTGTTAACATTGATGACATTTGCCAAAAAAAATAAATAAACTTTTTCAAGGAACTTTGATATTTCATAAAAATGTGTTATTATGTGCATTTTGGTCAGACTGAAACTTAACAAAATTTGGTACTAAGTTAAAATCTCTGTCATTAAATTATATAAAGTAAAATCGATCACACGTCTAACATTTTAATGTTAAATGAATATAAATAATAACATTTAAAAAAGTCCATATACGCCTAAAGCATCTTGCACATGAGCTACGAGCTGCGAACTGTGGATTTACGCATATTTTGACTTTTCTTTCACATGAGCTTTTGTTTCTATGCGCAAACAGCGACGAATTGTCATTTTATAATAACAGTCAAAACCAGAGTGGTATAATTTTGAGGTTAAGTTCAGCGCGAACAATTTATTCATTGCAGTGTGGATGGTATGTGGAACGCGTGAAGAGTTTGACAGTTCGTAGCAACCACACTGCAATTCGTTACTACCAATTTGTTTTTACAAAATGTTTTTGTTTTAGATAACAAAATGCAAATTTTATTATCCTAACATAAGTGTCAATTGGTTTTCATATAATTTGAATGTGTTTTTGTTTGAAATTGACTTTTTGAAATGTGTAAAATCTCGTTTGTTCGTTGTTCGTTCTCATGTGCAAGGCCCTTAACTGTACCATACTAACTATTTTCTATATTATGAAGAGGCCATAATCACCAACAGAATTTTAGGCTAATGCTTAATAATTTATTAATCTTGGTCTTGATTGATAGGCTTATATAACAGACTGTGGACGAACAAGATATCTGACACTTAACTAATTTAAGGCGGTATTGATATGGTGGAAGGACCAGGGGATTCTGCCAAGGTTTACGCCTTCAAGGGCAAATCAAAGAAAACGCCTTGCAACACTTTCAATTCTTTCAAATATGTATGCCTTCGTAGGGAGGCCTTAGTTAAGAAGCGTATATTTAAAAAGGGGACTGACAAAGGTGTTGTAGGGAGATCGTGTAACGTAGGAGTTTGATTATTTTGACCAACGTCTTAGAAAACCGATCGGTGAATCCGCTTTAAGTACTTTATCATTCATATGATTTTGCAAATTTAGATGGAGAAAGTGACGGCGTGAAATTCTTACTCGATTTTGTGAAAAGGTAATTGACTGACATTTGTTTAAATTTAAGTCTAAGTAATTTTTTTAGACCAAACTGAGAAACTGTCGAGATCTAGTTGAATAAGGTAAGAATCATGCATCCACGCGACGTCATGGACTTGAAAAATTTTGTGTCATTAGATATTTATAAATCTGTTCAATATCAATAATTGTGAGGATTAAAAGTAGAGGGCCAAAGTGGCAACCTTGTGGTAAGCCAGGGTAGCAAGTAAAAGGTAAGACCGAGAGCTACTGAAGCAGCTTTCTAGATAAGAAGAAAGCTTCAAGAGTATAAGTCTGTGGGATATTTTGTCAACGGCTTTGCTAAACTATTGCTCGTAAAATAAACCTTCGATGTAACATCATCGTTTAATCTACAACGTTTAAATACAAACCTTTTCTTGTATCATTTACCGTTTAAGCGTTACAACCTTAGTACGGACATTTTCGACAAAAAACCTCCAATAACTTTTTATGCACATGGGGGATTTTTTGGGACTTTTTGTCACTTGTACAAATTTCCATCGATATGCCAATTATTTCTGGATTCGTACTTTCATACGCCCGTACGTTCTGGATACTTTTTTTGTGGTCTATATCTCAAGAACGAGAGATCTCGACTACAAATAACTTTTATCTATGGTAAAATTTAAACAAAATTCAAAAAGATAGTTTTTTTATAAAAAAAATAAAAACATACAAAAATTGGTAAGAAACTGATGTTCAACTCGAATATATCGAGAAGAAATTAAAGTATTACTTCAATATTTTTCTAATTTTCTTCTTCTAAATATTGTTGTTAAAATATCTTAGTTTAAAAAAAATATATACGAGTAAGCAGCATTTTTTTAAAAAGAAACACAGACCTTAAAAAGAATCAATTAAAAAAAGAGGCTGGAATGCGACCCACATTGATAACTTTCCATCCTGTCTGTCGATTTGTCTTAAAGTTTGTCTATATGTACTCGTATCAATTTTTACCAATTTTCCGTGAAAAAAAAAACGGATTGTTGAATTTTTATATAAAAATTACTACATATCGAAAACAATATTTTCTGTGAAATAAAATAAGTTTGAAGGCAATATTTTTAATTTTTTAAAAGCTATTTGAGTCGAAGTAAATTTTTACCAAGTTTTAGTATTGTTTTTTTTTTAGAGTTTTGTTTTTTATAAAAAAAACTGACTATTCGATTTTTTTCAAAATTTTATCGAATGTTAACAACAATATTTTTTGAAAGATAAAAGTAGTTTAAAGCCAATATCTACAATTTTTGAAAAGATATTTGAGTCGAAAACCCATTTTTACTAACTGTTATACATTTTTTTTTAGGTTTTTATTTTTTGTAAAAAAAACTGTTAATTCGATTATGCTTAAAATTTTACTCAATGTTGACAACAATATTTTTTGGTAGATAAAAGGAAAATAAATCCAATATCTCCAAGTTTTGAAAAGATATTTGAGTCGAAAATCAATTTTTAATATGTCTTAATGTTGAAAATAATATTTCTTAAAAGTAAAAATTGTTTAGAAGCTATTATCTCAAATTTTCGAAAAGATATTTGAGTCGGAAATAATTTGTTATCAACTTTTGTTAATTTATTTTCCGGTTTTTAATTTTTTGTAAAAAAAAGTGTCAATTCGATTTTTTTAAAAATTTTACTGAATGTACGATAAAAGTAAATTAAAGCCAATATCTCAAAGTTTTGAAAAGATTTTTGAGCCGAAAATCAATTTTTACCAACTTTTATTAATTTTTTTAAGGTTTTTATTTTTTGTAAAAAAAACTGTCAATTCGATTTTTCTCAACATTTTTTAGAATGTTGAAAACAATATTTCTTATAAGATAAAATAAGTTTAAAGCCTAAATTTCAAGTTTTTGAAAGGATATTTTAATCGATATTCAATTTTTACCAAGTCTTAGTAATGTTTTTTTAGATTTTTATTTTTTATAAAAAAAAACTGTCAATTCGATTTTGCTCAAAATTTTATCAGATGTCAAAATCATTATTCTTCGTTGTAAAAAATTGTTTTGGAGATGAAATAAATATTTAGTGTTTCGACTGTAGGGACCTTGAAACGTCGAGAAATGTCAAAATTTTCAATTTGACAAATCGGAACCATTACAATAACTTCCTATGGGAAGTTAAAAATTTGGTTTTCGACAAAAAAAACCTAGGAAGCAGATATTGAAATCAAACTTATTTTATCAACAACTAAAAACTGTTTAGAAATAGTTTTTTACTAAATTATCTTCAGGAAATGTTGCTATTAATATTTTGTAAAACTTTTCAAAATATCGAAAAATGGACACTAATCGAAAATTATCAGTGTAGCTTACATCTCAGCGTCTTTGTCTTTTATAATTTAAAAAATAACTCAAAAAAATGTTAGCATGCCAATTTTTTGCTTAGTTAGAAACTGATATTTCGTCTAAAAATAAATCAATCATTAAAATTCTTTGGAAAAACAATCACCGCACTTTTTCTTTACCAACTTCAAAACTTTGCTCTTATTCTTAAGTTTCAATTTTACGTAACGTATACAAAAAAAATAAAAACGTATTAAATTTCTCAGAACCTTGTAATTGGCATATTTCTTGACAAACTTCTGTATGCCTCTTTTTTGTGTTTAACAACAAATCATTAATTCTTCGATAATGATAATGCCAAGACTATAAAGTAATGTGGTATAATTGCGACTTTAAAATGCGTTCTTCTTATAAGCCTTCCAACAATATTACGCATAAATGAATCAAACTTCCATTTCAGATAGAATCTTTGAACTAAGTTCTCAAAGTCCAGATGATGAAATAAAATGATGCATGTGTCTAGGTTTAACATTAAAACGCGTTTTATTAATAGCTGACACAAATTCGCTATCATATTGAAATAAAAAATAATTTCAATATTTTCATTCATAAACAAAAAACTATATACATATGTAAATAAATATCTATCATCTAACTACATATGCATAATCAATGGCCTTACAATTAGCTTACAATGACTCACTTTTACAAAAGACTTGAGATTGAAACTAACAAGGCGGACACGAGTGCCATAAGTGCACTTCTCTATGAAATCAAATTAATTATAGTGACTCTCTGAATCTGAATCGTTCACGCTTGGTTTGCAAATCTAAACCATTGGTATTTAATTTGATTCTCAGAAACTCTCGTTATAAACAAATTAAATGTAATAAGCTTCAAGTCTTACCGGTTAAATAAAATACACTAGCCCAGCCAAATGATGAAATAAAGAATCCACAAATTGGCATAGTAATTGCAGCACCAAGGGATGAAGCTAAAAAAAAAGGAGGAAACAAAAACAGAATTTAAAATTTCAATATTCATGAGATACAATTTTGCTATAAGCCAAATCAGTTAGATTAACTCACCCATCATGTTTGACATGAATTTGGAACGATCTAGTGGGGGAATCCACACTGCTGCAACTGGGTGAATTGCTGGCCATGACGCACCTTAAAATTAAAATAATCAAGAGTTAAATTTTATTTCAATCACAATCATGATTCATGTTTCAATTAAACGGGCGTTCTTTTTTTAGAGATATAGAACTATAAGTTGGCAACACTGTTATGAATGGCGGCACATTTTTTTTAGTTGTCAAGTAATTTATTTTTAGTTCTGTTCGACATTTTAAAATGTCGGTCATTTTTGTAACTGTCAAATGATTTATTTTTAGTTCTGTTTGATATTTCAAAAATTCAATGCTTATGATCGATGAAATTTGCTTTTGGTTGAATGTCAATCACAAGTCAATAAACAAAACTGACTTCTTTTTAGTTCTGTTTGACATTTCAAAAATTCAATGCTTTTGAGCGATTAAGTTTGCTTTTGGTTGAATGTCAATCACAAGTCAATAAACAAAACTGACTTATTTTTAGTTCTGTTTGACATTTCAAAATATCGGTCATTTTTGTAATTTTCAAATGATTTATTTTTAGTTCTGTTTGACATTTTAAAAATTCAATGCTTATGAGCGATGAAGTTCGCTTTTGGTTAAATTTCAATCACATGTCAATAATCAAAACTGACTTATTTGGAGTGACCATAATCCCCAAGTGTATATTAAGACGCCGTTACATCCACGAAAACTGATGTGCTTTTTCTGACTTTTTCGTTTATCAATGAAACAACCATTATATTCAGTAGCTTTGGTTTCAAAAAGATGGTAAAAAGATGAGCAATGAAGTTTGCTTTTGGTTGAATGTCAATAAATAAAACTGACTTCTTTTTGGTTCTGTTTGACATTTCAAAAATTCAATGCTTATGAGCGATGAAGTTTGCTGTTGGTTGAATGTCAATCACAAGTCAATAAACAAAACTGACTTATTTTTAGTTCTGTTTGAAATTTCAAAAATTCAATGCTTATGAGCGATGAAGTTTGCTTGTGGTTGAATGTCAATCACAAGTCAATAAACAAAACTGACTTATTTTTAGTTCTATTTGACATTTCAAAAATTCAATGCTTATGAGCGATTAAGTTTGCTTTTGGTTGAATGTCAATCACAAGTCAATAAACAAAACTGACTTATTTTTAGTTCTGTTTGACATTTCAAAAATTCAATGCTTATGAGCAATAAATTTCGCTTTTGGTTAAATTTCAATCACATGACAATAATCAAAACTGACTTTTTTGGAGTGATCCCCAAGTGTATATTAAGACGCCGTTACATCCACAAAAACTGATGTGCTTTTTCTGACTTTTTTGTTCATCAATTAAAGAACCATGTTGTTCAGTAGCTTTGGTTTCAAAAAGATGGTGGTGCGACATGTCACGCATCTAATGTCAAAATTATTTAGGAAACGTTTAGTAAATACACAGTAACGTAAAGTTAAGGATCCATGAATTTGCTTCCAACATTGTGCGATTCAACGCCACTTGACTTTTTTTTTGTGGAAATAGGTGAAGTCGCTTGTCTTTAAAATCAAATAAATTGTATGTCAATTTGAAACAATCATCTCTGTTTCATTCTATTTTAAAGTTCCACATCTCTAAAAAACACCCTTTTATATGTTAAACAACCTACCCAACATAAAGCCCAGAACAACTCTGACAACAATCAAAGCCACATAATCAAAGTGAGCTGCCATCGGTGTAAATAAGGTCAATAGAGACGCCCATAACATCGAGTGTCCGAATACCCTTCGACCACCAATCAATTCAGCTAATCGACCACCGGGCAATTCTGTCAAAATATAACCCCAAAAGAAACTGCCCAGAACAAAGTTCTGCTGGTACGAGTCCCAAGCGAATTTTTCATCTTCCACTTCACCTGCTGGACTGACATTTGATGATGGTGTTGTCAGATTTGTAGTACTATTGCCATTAAGGATTACTCCAATGGTGTTTGTGGTATTGGTTTTTACCATTGCCACTATGGCTATGGTGAGATTCACTCTCAAGGCATAGTTCAGCATAAAGCCGAACATTGTCATAATATTCAGTACTTGACGACATGATACCAAATCTGAAAGAGAAAGATTAATTAAAGTTAATAAATTATTTAGTTTTTATCTTTAAAAAAATCAATTGGAAAAGATAGAAATAGCATAAAACATCTTCTCAGCAAGTTTGTGTGATGAACTTGAAATTTGTATTGAGTTCTTCAATAAGTGCATAACATCCGTTTAGTTTTTGTACATAAAATAAAATAAATATCTAATAAACAAAACAATCAACATAACTCAATTGTTGTGGGCGCAGTCATTTAGAATTATTTTTCATGATCAAATTCTTATTGTCGTGACAGCTCTGACAATCATTTGACAGTTTGATTCATTCATTAAATTATTATTTATTCGTGTAAATGTTTGTTTTTTTATCCAATCGAAGGTTGACGCGTGCACATTTATGTAGATACGAATGTTTGTAGAAATTTAAAACCGCTTTTATAGACGTATATGAAGCTAAAGTTGTTATAAGAGATACGAGTGTTTATAAGTGTGGTTTAGAAATATTTCTTAACGCTCTCATTTGACAGCTCGGTTGTATCAATGACATTTATACATTTTACGACTAGATATAGTTTTAAACTTCAATAAAACTTGAGGTTTTTATAGATAAATCAAATGTACTTTGTTTTATTGTTTAACAAAATTGATGTCAAAATAATTGCACATATATTGTTTGCAATACATTTTAAATAAGACCGGTTTATGTTTTTTATTTGACAGTTCAACATCATTGTGCGTTCCTAAATGGAAATTTTTCGCACATAATTATACCTTGATTACACGTATCAGAAAATTCCCATTTTCGGTATAATTAATGACATTACTCATGATGTACTAAAAATGACATTTAATTAACAGTAGTGAGGATTTTATGGAAATCAAATTGTGTTAACAAACTAGATTTAGTTCACGACAAAATAATTAAGTTCTATGTAAATATGCCTTAATTTGTGTGTTGTAAAAATAAAAACAAACATGAAATTAAAGCTCAAAAAATGAATAACATTTTAAAACATTCTCATTAAACCACGTGACCAAACAAATTCTAGCGAGTTTAAACTTATAAAATAACTCGCTATTCAATAAATATAACGAAATGAACATTTGGCTGAGATGAAAAGTTCATTCAGTTCATTTTTCTAGTATGTACGAATTTTTCACTTTTGCTGTCAGAAATCGAAGAATACAATTTTTTGTTTGAAATTTATTTACAAAATAGTTTTTTCAAGCTAGAATCGATCCATTTTAAGGAATGTCATAATTTTTAATCTACCAAATGTCAAAGGATGAAGCATGTATCGATTCATTTTTATTAATGTCACAGTTTTTGTTGTCAAATAGCGTGTATTGAAAAACTTTTTTAAACATACTAAAAGACTTTTTAATCTCATCAAAGAAAACATTTAAATTCCTTCTATATTAGTTAAAATACCAGAAGTTTAAAAACACTTACAATTTTTGTATGTCAATTTCTTAAATATTTTCTGAATTGTCTGCAGTCACTTACACATTTGTAAATTTGACGTAAACCTATTTTTTGATTTGCGTTGATAGTTCTAAAAATAGTCATATATTCAAGTTCTTCCACCCACTTTTATTATATTACGCTATCTAAACACATTAGGGTAGTTCTTATTTTGACGTTTTAGTCTTCTTTAAAAGACTTGTTTGATTTGATATGAAAAATAAAACGTGATCATCGAATTAAAGATGTTCAAACTTTTCGAACTAAAAAAGCAATTAAAAGATTTTTCACCAAACAAATTTTGGAAATTTGATAGTTTTGAAAGAAGACAGAGTTTTGACATGTTACTTACTTATTTTGACAAACTACTTCTTATTTTGACTTTTTAGACTTTTAAGAGACTTGTTCGATTCAAAATATTCTAATGTGAATTTAAACAGGATTATCGAATTGAACACTTTTCAAAATTGTGAACTTAAAAAAGAATCTTCTAGATTTTGACAAACAAAATTTGTGAAATCTTAGAAGCCAGAGTTCTGACAAAGAAAATAATAACAGTTTCATAAGAGTTCAATATTGTCTAATAACATAAACCACCCTAACTTAAATCACATGTTTCAGTGAAATATCTCAAGATATTTCAAACATACTTCCTGTTATCGAAATAAGAACAACAAAAAAGACATCAAACATAAGAAAAACTAAAAATATATTTTGCCAGTTTTGCGTGTGCGTTTAATTAGATCCATATCCATAGATACATTTGTTTATCCATAGTAACAAACATTAAGTTTTTTTTCTGACACTGACCCTTACTTTTTCTACAACGAGAATATACATAAAAATGGCGCGTGCTTGATTTGAAGGCCAATAAAAATAAATTCTTTTGACAATTTTTCCTCCTCCATATATGTATTGTTTTGTTTTCTTTGTGAATATTGTATAAATGTTTAGTTTATAAAGACAAATTTTTGAACATCTGCCAAAAATATCAGCTAACTTATTTTGCATTGTTAAATGAATTCTAAAGACACACCTTTTGAATTTTTCGTATTTACATTTTATTAAATAATCCAGATAAAAATAATATTAGCTTAGTTAAAATGAGAAAGAATTTAATTCTCCAATATAACAAAAAAAACACATATGGTTTTAGTACAAAAAAGTACTAATTTATTTAATTAATTTTCGTTAAAATGTACTAGAATACGCCCTACAAACATTTTAATATTTCAAAGCAATAAAATAATGTGACAGTTCTGCTTCTAAACAAATTAATAAAATCGTATGCTTCTGAATGTAAATTGATTAAAATTCATTACAATTTTTCGAAACACAAAAGTAAACATATACTTCAAAATCAATTTTGAGTGATCTATTAGTATTTTTTTCAGACTTTTAATGGACGAAATCACTAAGTTAGTGCCTACTCAGTCAAATCATTCTGATTGGCTACACGCAACTTTAAAATAAGTTGAAATTTCCGACTAAGTGTACAAAATTGTAGACAAAAAGTTAGTACACAATGATTTTAACGTTTCATAATCAGCTGCTCGGTAAAAATACAAAAACTTAAAATAAAAAAAAAATCGATCAGCATTTAAATATTGTAAATATAATTCGATCATATCATATTTTATTTTTGATATTATTTAATTTTAAAAAGATTATTTAAAGTTCTCAAAAAATAAATGTTTACATTTGTCATTAATATGAAAGTTCCGGATTGACCAGCTTTTGAATCATGACTACAATAATGAACGCACCCAATGAAAACCACCATTAAAAAACTTGAACAAAATTAACATATGAGATTTCTTTATCCACAAAATATGACAGTTCGTTCTGGCCAACTCGAATTTCAATAAAAAAAATAATAATACTTTTCGAAGATTTAAAAAATTCCTTTTCAAATTTAACTAACGAAATCCTAAAATAACATTTAAGCAAAAACGATAATTTGGCAATAATTGAAAAACCGAAGAAATAGTAGACATTTGGTTTTCAGCTTTCCTTTAAATAAAAGTTGACAGCTCTCAGCTGTCATTACTTTCAAGTTAAAAATCAAACATTCTTTTATATATATCATTGCAAGTGAATGAAGTAAAAAGTTAGGATTAAAATAGAACTGCATATCAAAGAAATAAAGCCGATTAAATCTTGATAATATCAACTTTCAATATCAAATTAAATTGTATTTTTAAAATGATATGTGATATGGTGTACCACGGAAATAAATTTACGTGAAGTTTATGCGACAAGTGCGTTAAAGTATACGAGTATCTTTCAAGTTATTGTTTTTCAGGTTAATAAATAGAAATCATTTAGGTTAACCACAAACTATGTTTGTTTTACAAATGCAAAATAAATACATTAATAATTGTGTATATTATTCATTATTATTAAGGTGCTTTCCGGTTGTGACACATGTAAAAAGTACATGACAACAAGATTCTATTAACCGTTGACTATAAAATTGATTTGATTTTTTTCTAAATGAGTTCCATATTCAATGAACGTACGCAAAGGCACTTTTATTCTTGATTTAGATCTGTCAAAATACAAATTTTCTCTAGTTTTGGATTCCACGAGGAAAAATAATTTGATTAAATTTCGATTTAAGATCAAATCTGCAGATCTTTGTGCTAAGAATTTTTAGAAAACTTTTAGCTGAAAATTTGACAGCTCTACCGCATTCGTTAAAAATGAGAAAAGAAAACTTTTATTTCATTGTTCCATACGTCTAAAAGTAAAAAAAAAAACAATATTGACAAATACCTAGTATTCTATTGAATTTGTGAGGATACGTTTAAACTTAAGAAATATCAAACTATTTTGGCACCATTTTTATTAAGTAGTTAAAGAACAACAATCTAACAAAAAAGAAAAGTGTGCTTTATAAAAAATTGAAACAAAATGGAGTCAATTTAATTTTAAAGAGAAGTTTCAAAAAGTTTTAAAAAGATATGTGCTGGCAACTCCATAGAAATTGACAGATACAAAATGGAGTCAGTTTAATTTTAAAGAGAAGTCTCAAAAAATTTTAAAAAGATATGTGCTGGCAATTCCATACAAATTGACAGCTTTCAATTAAATGTGAAGCATTACAACAACAATGGTTCTTATTTGGTCAGTTTATATTCCTGTATTTTTAGAAATATAAACACAAATTTCTTATACTTTTTTCTGACTTTTGCTGTCAGAAATGTGCGATTCGATTTCTCGAGATTTCTGTACCATACAATTCATAAAGAAAGAAAATTAATACAAGGCTAATTTTATTGCTAGGTGAGAATAATTATTGAGTTGTGTTAAAATTTGTATCCTCCTCATCCGTTAATCTGTTCTCAGGAATTTTTGAAATATAAAATATCCAATTATTTAACAAAAATTCAAAAAATAAATAAAAGTTTAAGGTCATGATACCTTATCGTTTCCTAATTCGCAAAAATGATTGTTTACTTTATTAATAAAACTGTTGATTAAAATATTAAGAAAAAAAACTTGGCATACTTTTATATGTCCCTTATCAGTCTTTCAAATTGGAAAGTAAATATTTTTAAGTAAAATATTAGCAACTGCCAAATATTTCCACAAGGTGTACAAAACAGATCTAGAACTTTTGGCATATTTAATTTTTTTAAATGTATATACACTTTCTGATATCACTTCTTTGTAAATAAAAGTTTTATTGAGCTAATTTTAAACTCAATACATTTTTTTTCAAGTTAAATGTTACTTTAATTTGACGTCAATAAGATCTAGTTTTAGGTGGTAAGCTCATAAAAATAGTCAAGATGGCTCCAAAATCAAACAAATGGGATACGAGTTTATTTCAAAAACAACTTAATTTTTAAATTTAAACAAAATTGAAATTAGTCATTTTGTTTACCTACATTATTTTTTACATAAATTAACTAGGGATACAAAATTACCAGGAATCAATTAAATCTGCGAAGTTTAAACTAAACAATTAGTCACTTCAAAGATTCAATTTATAAAATAAACAATAAACAACAGTTCAAAATGTCAAAATTTAATTTCAAAAATCCCCATAACACAAGTTTCTGACATAAAATTAAAAAAAAGAAAAAAAGTAAATAAATTAAAAATTTGATATTGTAGCCATATACACAAATGTACTTAATTTTTTAATAAAAGTTCAAAGTCTAATGTACTGTCTATAAGAATTATTGAAATTTGTTTGATTTGAATATTTTAAGCAGACTTCAATATATTCAAAAGTTCAGGGTCAATTATTTGGTCACACCACTGATTAAATTATTTAGTATATTTGATAGAGCTTGTTTACCGAAACTTTTAAGAAAAAATAAAAAAAAATCTTGAAATTCAAGTTTGTTTTTTAATTCTGTTTAATGATTAACACCAACTAGTCTTATTTTATTCCTCTTTGAATAACAATTTTTGATTTATTTTTCATTTATAATGCTTTTTCAAGACGATCTTAAAAAAAAACTTCTTAAGTGCGCTCTTCTTTTGAATTAGAATATAGTCACCAGATTCAAAAATATTTTTTTCATAAGAAAATCTTATACTAAACAAAAATACAAATAAACAAACAGAACTTTAAAATTATTTAAATGTGCTAATTTTCACAGATAACTTATTAGTTAGCACATCTTTTTTTGGTTCAACAACGACCTTTCATTTACAAATTCGATTTAAAATCATGAATAATACTTTTTTTAAACTTAATTTGCATTACTTTTGAGTTATTTGTTGAAATGCCAACGTCAGAAAATAGTCAATATGGAGATTTTGGTATCTTTGAGAAAAAAAACGAAAGCTTTTACTGAACGCTCCTGTATATGTCACTTTCTATTGTTGACTTTTCACAAAATCTCTTCGTCAAAAATAGAAAGTGATAGACACAGGATCTGTCAACAAAAAGTCTTTTAACAAAAACTCCCCGCCAACAACAGACATCGTTTTCTTTTTATAATCGCCAAATGTCAAAAAATTACAACTTTAAAAGTGACAGAACAAAATGGTGACAAAATGGTTACTCTTATAAGAAAAAAAATATAAAATGAATACATGGACAAGTTTAACATTCTTTTTTATAAACTTGTATGCAATGTATTGCTAGGAAGGATTATTTTCAAATTTAATAGCTAGGATTTTCTTTTAACTGTCAAAGCTGTCAATAAGAAGCGATGTCATTATTCATTTTTTGTTGCCAATTGGCTATGAAACATTCTTAAGATTATTTCCTTTAGTCCCTTAGAATAGAAAAATTAGAAGCCAATATTCAAATAAAATTGAAATTTGGTGTAAAGCTTTATTTGTACGTTCTTAGAATTTTCTAAAAAGTACCGTTATTTCTGAAGATTTAGATAAGATCTGATAACTTTTCATTTGAGTTTGACATTTGGAAAAGCAGAATTCTTATCATTATGGCAACTATTTCACGTCAAACCAATTAACATAGCCTTTTCTTTGTGGTCGCTGTCTAACTTTAGACACCGGAACTGGAGTACCAATTATTTAGAACTATTTATTACGGCATTCTCTAACTTGACAATAGTGCCTATAAAAACAGTAACATAAATACGTAATTTATAAAGAACTCATTTAACATATGGCATAAACATATTAGAAGCTACATAATACGAGTATAAACGTTTCCGTATATCGAACAAGACTCATCATTAGTTCCACTAAGTCTACAAAATACAATCGCGTGATAGCAACGTGAACCACCAGACACATTATAAAGTCAATATTGATTGCTCATTAACACGAGATATATTCCGGTCAAGCACCTAATTAAAGCCCACCCATCCGTTCATTCATTCAAACAAAAATATATGAACAAAGAAAATTTGTTGTTTTGCCAAATTAAAGCCAAAAAAAAAGCACAAAAAAGGCCTTAATATTCTTCCAATTTTGTTTATATTGATACGTATAATTTTAATTGAGGTCATGGACGTTACGTACGTTATATTACGCTACGGACTGTCAATTTCGTGGGTGAATTTTTTCGCGCTTTTCTTTGTATACATCTACGCAATGTCATTCACGGCATTGTGTGCAAGCAAATAAATATTTTATTAGAAAACTGTAAATGACACATGTCAAAAAAAAAAAAGAAATAGCTAACTTTAATCATTGACATTACGTCAATTTAGTTTAATTACATTACATTATCATTAAGAATGCGGTATACACAATGAAATTCCTTCATTTGTTGGGTTTTATTTAGAGATGCCACTCCTTTGTGCTAACATACCTGTTCGTTACAATGAATGTAATGAGAATGGCGACAACGACTACGACGACCGACGACGTAACGGCGAGACAGAATATTGTGAAACTAATAAAGTTATTAATGGCATAGTGAGATGTCATTGAACTAATAACAGTGTACATGGCTCTAAGAGGAGGATTTTAAATGACGTTGTACGTGCATATTATGCGAGTCCTGCATAGTTTTTGCTTTAAGACTTTTCAAATGGAAATAAATGGTTACAAAATGACATAACCATCTTACGATTGGAAAATATTCAATCTTGAAATGTATAATTTATTTTTAGAATCAATCTCATTTTGTAAATAAAAATATCGTAATCGATGATGGAAATGGAGGAAAGTTTTTCCATTCGATTGTTCAAATAAAAACAAACAAAATGTATTCTGATCTAATTCAATAAGATATTTGATAGTTTTCTTAAGAAAAAGAAAAAAAACTGGATAATGTGCCATTAAAAGTTGTATTAACACTTTAATTACTCAATTTAAGTGTTTCGTGTGGAAGTCTTTGCCGATATATAATGTCATAATTTTGTTTAATCACGGAAGTGATGTCAGCTTTACATATACAAATATTCAAGAAAGATTTCAACATAGAAGAAACCAGAAAAAGTTGGAAAATATATATACACAAAGAATTGATGTTTCGTTAAGTATATTTCGTTATTTTGAAGCTGTCATCTTTTGACGATTGAACACTACGCCATTTCTAGTCATACTACCACTATATTTTAAAATAAGTGGACATTTTACTGTCACAGTTTCCACGGTCAAGACTTCCAAGGACTATATATCGCGATTTTGTGATTAGTGATTGTGAAAAGGATATGGTGTAGCAACCATATTCATGGCGGACATTTTGATAATATATTTCCATACTTAATTACATACCTTAATCTTTACATTTTAAAGCGTGTTTTTTTTACAGGTATATAACTTAAAGTTCGCAACACTTTTTTTACTGGCGGCCATTTTGTCAGCTTTCAAGTAATATATTTTTATTTTCGATTAGCATACAGTGGTCGGCATAACTATTTTGACAGATGTACATCTCTCGCCCTTGTGATAATAATTTATAACGGTTAAAGTTTGAAGAGAGCAAATCGATAACAAGTTAATAAGTGTGTTATAATGGTCACGTGATGGTCAAACTCAGTCATTTGGATGGTGTTCTGCTGCAAGGCTGCTCTTTTTGTATTAAAAGTGCTATTTTCTGAGTGACAAAACTAATTTGACGGAAGTTCTACTGTATGCTTGGTAAGTTAAAATAATTTTTTTTACAAAAAATTAAAGCAAATATCAAAAAGTTGAATTCATTTAGGCTTTGATTTGTGCAAAACGGCAGAACTAAGTATTGAGGTTAGAGCATCTATTGTCGCAAGATTTAATTCCGGCGTGTCTATTAAACAAATATGAAGAGAACTAAATTTATTAAGACAAAACATTCACTACCAAATAAATAAACATTAAAGAACGAATTCTGTACAAAATGTACAAAGAAGACAGACACATTTGAGAGAATTCACCAAAAATCCTGCATTAACCCCTAAAAGCTTGGAGCTTGAAATAAAATCCCTCCAAAAAATTTCAGTTAGTGAAAGAATAATTCGCAGACATCTCAAAGAATATAATTTTGGGACGTATACCGTAAGAAAGATACCATTTATAACTCCTAAGAAAAAATTAAAAAGATTGAAATTCGCAAGGGAATATGTAAATAAGCCTCTTAGCTTCTGGAACAAAGTTTTATGGACTGATGAAAGTTCCTTTGAGTTTCATGGATCACCTAAACAGAAATCTGTTCGAATGCGGAAAGAAATGCATACAAAGTTTGCTCCAGACCATGTTCCATGGTGGTGGATCAGCAATGTTTTGGAGATGCATTTCTGCAAGTGGTAATGTGGACCTATGATGGCTCCATGAACCAAAGCAAATATTTAGATGTGTTAAATAAGAGCGCATTTCCATCTGGCTATATACTTACTGGAAACTCTTTCATTTTTCAAGATATTGTCCCTTGCCACAGAAGCAAAATGATCATCAAGTTTCTGAATGACATTGGGTTGAAAACCTTCAACTGGCCACCCCGAAGCCCTGACTTAAATGTCATAGAAAATGTATGGGCTTATATAAAAGGAAAGAGGAATTCATCGTTTATTCGCAGGAGGGATGAGACTATTTTTGATGTTAAAATTCTTTGGGAAAAAAATCTCCAGAAACTTGTAGAATCAGTTCAAAAAGTCATAGATGCTAAAGGAGGCTACATTTTCTACTAATTTATCATAATTTAGTTTTAAGTTCTACAAATTGTATTTTTTTTAAGTTAAAATAGAACTGTCAAAATAATTATGCCATAACAAAAAGAGATCTTTATTTTTTATTCACTAATTAATCTTATTATAATAAAATAACTGTGCCATCAAACTATCAATTTTTTGCCTAAGATCCAATTCCTTTTTCAGTTTTGGCAAAAAAATCTTTTAAATATCAAATAACAAAATATTCACTCTATCGAAATAGTTATGCCGACCACTGTAGTTATGAATAGTCAATGGTGACAGCTTTAGAGTTACCATTACTGACTTTTTCGTTTATTATTTAAACAACAGGAGTTGTGGTTTAAATAAAATGGTGGCGCAACATGTCACACAGCTCGTGTCACAATTGATTTATTGAAGGTAACTATTTTGTTTGGCGTTGCGGACCTGTAGTTAATTTATTTCTCCTAAAAAATACTCTTCCCTACATTATCAAAATAAAGCCTCTTAAAGAAATGGATTTATCCTAAATCAATTAATTAGTAGCAAATCTTATTTCAAGCTTGATGGTGTTTTAAAGCCCAAATACGACACGCTAAAGTCTTTTGTTTGATTCGGCTTGATTTTATCTATCCAATCAATAAAACTTCACATTTTTTTAAAACAAGATCTCTACTTTATTAAAAAATGTACTGCCAATTATTAACATCAAAAGTGATATCATCTTGTAAAAAGTTCAGTGCTTTTTTTGTGTAAAGATTGCAGTCTTCTTATCAGTAGCTTGAGGTCTGTAATAACGCATGCTTCACATTTTATGACAAACCTAATTTTCCCAAATATGTAAAAAGTTCAAACAAGAGGTTCACTTCCTGGGAACTTTTTTGCAAAAAATGATTGCGCTGTGGCTTTGAAAAAAAAAAAAACATAATTAAAAATCTGTTTTAAGAAATCGTAGGGTCAAACAATGACTTTGACCTGAGTTTTTTGATTAAAAAATTAAGTAGGTAACAGTCTTTGGGAATTTTTGTTAAGTCACTATACTCGTCTATGGTTTCTTATAGACAAATAGAAAAACCAACAAAACACTCATATAAAGCAAAATCAACCCAAAGTCCGAATTCCAATAAAATTTCTGATAAGAGCAAAAATCCCAATGTTTGAGAGTCTATAGAATATTTAAACAAAACAATAATAGGAAAAATATTTATATTGCAATTAATATAATATTATTGTTTATTTGAGTGTTTTTTTTTCTTTCAGACATCTTGCATGAAGCATATGACGCAAAACACAAATAAAAACAAATAATGGAAAAAAGGGGGCTCGCCTCATTCCGCATCTTATACAGATACACCTTATAACTTATAACTTCGTTTGTTTCGTTTGTGTATTATACTGCCTGTCCAATGTTTGTGCACAGAATACAAGTTCCTTACTTTTTGTGTATATACATTATGACCACTATCTCAATACTTTTAACAAGTAAAGTGAAAAAGTAAAAATAAAAATAGTATTATCATCATCCAAAGTGCCAATAGGCATTTTATAGGGTAAATAAACTAATTAGTGGCACTTAAAAATTTGAATTCAACATTTTTTTTCTGAATTACTAATTCTTTAAAATAAGTTCAAGGATAAAATTGGGTGATAGAAACATGGACTAGCTACTCCACCAATATCCAACAAAATTTAAATTTATCGACCTGTAAAAGTTGGATTTGTTGAACTGTCAAAGGCATTTGGACTGTCATTTTTTTATAATAAACTCACCTTACACAGAGTGAGGGAGAAAGAGTATGAAAGGAGGTTTTAGCGCACGGTTTAAAAATGTCCAACATTTTTCAACATTTGCGTAGTACGGCTAAAGAACTAATCTCTGTACTTAGCAATACGACCGTGTGAGCATTACTTTGAATTGTTTTAGGGGAGGAATGCAGTTGACTACTTCTCTAGAGAATATACCGTTCAAATAACCGTAAAGAGGGGTGATATAAGAAACTTTGCGACTTTCTTCAAACAACGTAAATTAACCAATGATGATATTATCACCAACAAATTAAAATATTCTGCGTTCAATACTGTCCAAGAGGCTTAAGTAAGTTCCAGAAGCACCAGCTCAGAAATGGAAGTGAAGTCTTAAGCATTGGAGTGTACATCTCGCGGCATTTTTGACAACATCGCGTATGTAGTCGTTTCACAAGACGTGGTTGATGATACAAAGGGGTCATATACCGCTCTTAGCCTTTGTTTTCGAAGGTGCCAATTACGTGATGCATAAAAAGATTTGGGTTTCGTCATGAAACCTCTAAGTACATGTCAAAAAAGTATCAATTTTGTGGTTCCACAGTGAAACCACTACGAAACAAAGGTTTAACGATACAAGACAGCATTAAATTTCATGCAGATTTTATTCATCATTTAGGTCACGATTTAATGAGCTTATTATATGTATTTTGTTGTAAAAATTCTATATTCAAAGAAGAAGGATGTTAGTCTGAACAAGAATATTAATATTAAAAGTTGCGGAGGGAAGATCATTAATAAAAATTTTAAAAAGTGTTGCAGACAGAACTGAGCCCTGGAGTACACCATATTTTTAACTTTGTAATTTTGTGGTTTTCAGACTCATATTTAACAATTCAAAAGGTAAATACCAATGCAGTGAAGGATGTATTCATGAAAACTAAAGGCACTCATTTTTTATAAGAGAGCCTGATGCTAAACCCTACCAAATACTTTTGAAATATTAAGTGCTATAATATTAATTTCTCTGCAGTACCCGTGGCATGATGGTTAGTGCGTTGCACTGTCATGCCAGAGTTCTAGGGTTCGATCCCTGCCAATGATATCTAAAGTCTTTTCACGGGTACTGTCTCTTGCGAGAAATTGACAAATTCTCCAAGAGTAACTCTTGCCAAGGATAAGCTAAATAAAGTCAAACGTTCAGCCTGCCTATGTATAAGCGGATAGCTTCGCACGACCCCATCTGCGGCACTGGACACCTTGCTCTACCTTACACCTCTTGACATATTTAGCAAACAAATAGCTGCAAGCTCTGCTGTTTGCCTGAAAGCTTCGTCGCAGTGGACTAACAACAACATTATCCACTCCGTAATTAAAAGGTACTTAGAATCAATTTCAAAGCACACAGACTACACCATCCCCCAACTACAATTCGACAGAAACTTCCAGATTTCTATACCTACCAGATCTTTCACCTTTGCTGGGTGCCGGGCCATAGAGACATTCCAGCCAACTGTAAGGCAGATGAACTCGCCAGGAACGGTGCAGTACAGCCCATGCTACCACGCTTGGCAAGTACTGGCATACCAATCGCTACTTGTAAACTGCTGCTAATGCAAGACGCTGTGAGGAAGGCAGGCACCAGGTGGAACAACATCACCACGTGTCAAGTCACAAAAAACATCTGGCCAACACTGGATTTAAAATGTTCAAGGTGCTTGCTCTCTCTAAGCAGATCGCATATAAGCTCGATAATATTTGTCATAACCGGACACTGTTTAATAGGAAAGCACGCCACGAGACTAGGCGTATTCTCAAATGACTTTTACAGAAGCTGTATGGACGAGGAAGAGGAAGAAACGGTTCTTCATCTTCTCTCCACATGCCCTGCTTTAGCTCGAAAACGCAAGAATTACCTAGGAGAATTCTTCTTTAACGATCCAAACGATCTAAATCATATCGGTATAATCAGCCTCTCACGTTTCGTAAGGGACTCAAGTTGGTTCCATTGGGCTTAGCGGGAAGCCTCAAGATTCATGTGGTATCACAATGGGCCATTAAACTGGGCTAAGCGTGTCCGTTTCCATCTTGGACAGCCACCATAACCTAACCTAACTCTTGTCATGAAAAAGTGCTTTCTCAAATCAGCCGTTTGGATTCGGCATTTAAACCATTCCATTCCATTCCATTCTTGACAACATTACTCGCACACAGGAATGGTTGAGAGTTGTAAGTCACTATTTATGTATAATATTAATTTCTCCATAACAATGCAAATATTTGCTTCACTATTAGGTGCGATGAACCATGAGATCACGAGAGGCCCTATCGCTGATAAAGCCATACTGCCGGTCATAAATTAGCTTTCGATCTCCGAGATATTTCTTGAGCCTATAATTTATCAACGTTTGCATTACCTCGGAAAAAATGAGAGAAGTGCAATCGGTCCATAATTAGAGGGTGAGGAGGATTCTTTTTTTTTTGTGGATGTGTTGAACGAATTATGTTTTTATCTACTCGGATCGAGTAGAAGTTGAAGAACACCTCTTTATAACAATAGCAACATCCGAAACAGCGGAAAGAATACAAATAATCTTTCCATAGTCGCATATTTCAAAAAGGGTATCGTTCAATGCATATTTACCCTATACTTTTTCGTACTTTATTATAGCTACTCATAGCTTATCTTGTATGAAAACTTTGTAGTGGAATTTTTATTCTGCTTGTCATTCATTCTCCTTTGTACAAGTTTACATTGTGCGGCGGCGATGCGAACTAGGACATTGAGTTCAGATATGGAATGGCGCTGAATGATGCCATTGCAAGTGGGGTGATTGATACAACTTTATTTCGTTCTCAGAATAAATTATTATTATAAACATATAATTATTATTATTCATTAATCAAATTAAATAATTTCCAAACGAAAGTTGCTTGAACAAAAATAAAAACTAGTTCAATACGTGATAATTGTAGTTAGATCCAGTTTAAACTTTAGTTATGGTCGATAGTCTAAAATTTTGTATACGTTTTGGAATTTGGTTGATATGTTTACTGTTTATGGTTTCAAGTGTCAGAAAATTTTTAAAAATGGAAAATTTGTCACTTAACCAACACACGTGACACTCAAACCATACACATGACACACTTTTATTGGCCTGAATAATTTCTTCACTTACATATAGAGGGTGCAGTGCATCAATTTTCTTCCTTTTGATTTGCTTTCATTAGTCTTCTGAAGACGGATATGTCAAGGGAATGCGAAATTGGTATTTGTGATGGCATTTCCTTTGAGACATATTTTTACGACGCTAATTCTAGGCTATAACTACGTAATTTGATATCTACAATTGTTAAATAAAACATCTATAAAAGTCGTCAGACCTTGTTCTACGTCTTTTGGAATACAAAATTGGGTCGGCTAAATCATATCTCGAGGGCGAGGGCGAGGCCGTAATAAAACGGCATTTTCTAGGTATCTACGTTTTAAAATAATTTAAATTGTTATTATAATTAATTCCTAAACAAAATCATCACCCTGTATAACTTAAAAAGAGAAAACAACATATAGCATGCAACAAGGAAGAACGGTTGCATCATTATTTCGATATAGGTTAGGTACTAAATGAATAGTTGTTTATTTAGTTGTTTATCAATTATTATAATTCAAACAAATTCATTAAAATAATGTGATTAACTTTAATGACCCTATAAAAATTAAATTAAATACGCAATGTCTTATGTCTGATGTATCTAAGTAATTTATTTTTAAATTTTTATGTCAATGAACTGGAACCTTATTAGGGCAAGTTAGTCACTCTTCATTAATTGATAATCAAGTCTATGGGAAAATTATGTCTTATTTTTACAAGACAAGACAACAAATTAAGATCTTTTGGTGTAATAAAAGATCATCAATAATAAAATTCCTAAGAAAGTTTCATTCTTGGGAAGCGTGTTAGGATCAATTAAAATGTTCAAAGCTAAGTGAAAGAAACTAATTAAAGATACAAACTTTAAGTGTAATTAAGAAAAGATAGAACAATTCACCAACTTTGAATAATCTTGTAAAATGTATGACTTGTTGATTTCTTAATTGATTCTTATTATTGATGAAAGAATTAAAAAAAAATTGCTTTGTAAGATGGTTTTTATAGTAGATCTTAAAGCACCCATTAAGTATGTAATTAAAACTTAATCAAGCAAAAAAACCTATTTATAATCAGTTAGTAAAAAAACTAATGATTAAACTAAGTGATTCATTAGCGATAATACATTATTCACATAAGTACGTCTTATTTTTGAGTATATCTAAATCTTTTCTCTAAAGTGATTACACTTGTTTGATAAAGTTGTTAATTTTGAATTTAACTAAACTTAACGACGCAATAATTACACAAGTGAAAAAAAAAAACATTTGCCCTTGCGATTATTTACAGATTTCTCTAAAAAGTCTTGAAAAGTCACAAATTACAAGCTTCTAGAAATGACACGATCAGAAAACTTTTCTTGCAAAACTAAGAATTTTGACAGAATAACGTTCACCACATTTTTTAGTAATGGCGTAGCTTTTTTTTAATCCTTAAAAATCCTTAAAAATGACAGCTGACAAAACTCACAAGTTTTCAATGTGAATTTCAACAATTTGAATGCGTCGTAGGTTTTACTTGTCATTGTCAAAAATTTTGAAGTGTATTCGATCAATGTTAATGCGTTGTTGGTTAAAACTTGCATAGTTCTACTTTAAGTTTTTACTTGTCAATCTAAAGTTATGAACATTTTGAAATCGAACAAGTTCAGACAACATAAGGGACTTCATTTGCAGCCAACTTCATTCTTTGAACGTAAATTTTTACCAAGGCAGCTCGTTAGATTTTCAAGTGTCATGAATTTCAAATTGAGAACTTTACTTCACAAACCTCTACTTTAAGTTCATAGTACAAAAAAATACCAAAATCATTATTGTCTACAAAACACTCCTTAAGCAAGTTGCAAGTCCATCAAGATTTGTATTTAAAGAAATATTAGTTATTTCTTTTCCAAATTGACAAAGAAAGAAATAAATGAAGTTGTGCAGAAAATAAATAAATCATAGAGTAATAAAGTTTAGCTTTCGGTTGAAAAACATGACCAACTGTCATTTTGATAGAAATAAACTTGACTAATAGGGAGAATTTTTTGACTAACTTTTCAGTCAAGTTTCCATTAAAGTTACTTTAATTGAAAGGTAATTTTTTAATTAATAAAGTTCAACTTTCGGTTGAAAAACATGACCAACTCTCATTTTGATAGAAATAAACTTGACTTAATAGGGAGAATTTTTTGACTAACTTTTCAGTCAACTTTCCATTAAAGTTGCCTCAATTGGAAGGTAATTTTTTGGCAGCTGGCCAATCAGATACTGGAAACTCGCCTAACTTTCAAGTCCCTCATGTTATCTGAACCTGCAAATTGACAGCTATTGTCATTCCAAGCTTAAAGCTACTAATTGACTAAGAATAATGTCGTATTGCATAAAAGCTATTTTGGATAGGTGGATTTCTAGACAATTTAAGTTTATAGGGTTTTCCATGGGTAAATTCACATTTGCACCAAAAATTGATTTTTTTGTGGAGCATAAAACACGATTGGAAAAAGTATTTTTGTCATTTTATAAGTGCAACTTCGTGTACGTATTAAGGTTTACGATAGAGCTGTCAAATTTAAAGCTAAACAATTTGAAAGTTATTGTATCATTGCAATGAGGGGTAAATTTGCCGAAAAATGGAGATCAGCAAATTGTATCTTAGATCAAAAATAAATCAATTTATTTTGCCCAATAAAATGCAAAAATTGAATAACTTTGTGTTTTGACAGATCTAAAGTAAATAAATAAGGTCGAGCAACAGTCCTTTGAGAACTTGGGCCCTACTTACAATTTACAACTCTCAACTATTTGCTTGTGCGAGTTCTGTTGCCAGGGATGAATGTTGTACCCGTACCATGGTTGTTAGTGAGTTGAGCTGTCATGCCAGAGGTTTTGTGTTCAATCCCAGCATGTGCCATCAAAAGATTTATTCACGGGTACTGCCTTTGCAACAAATTGACAAATCCTCCAAGAATAATTCTTATCATGAAAAGTATATTGACAGATCTAGATCAAAACTTTAGTTTTGATTCTAGGGTTTTTAGAAACGTGGGGAAATGTCAACATTTTCAATTCCACAAATTGGACTGACTACAAATTTAAAAATGTTCTAATGGATAATTTTAATAATAAATTTTTTCTGATTTCAAATTTAACCATACCAAAAATGTTTGAATGCTTGGGCATTTATGTTGTGTTAGCCGTTCTGTTTTAGATTAGCTGTCAATTTTTACGAAAAAAAAAAAAAAAAACAAAAAAAAAAAGTTATCTTTCTGAGATTGAAAGCAATAATTCCTTTCTTTGAAATAATTCTGAATTTCTGTCAAAAAATTTTAAGCGGGAAACAGCTGTCAGTGTCAAAATAATCTAGATTTAAGAAAGAATCCGCTAGATGGCCAAATATGTGTATTGGTCCTTAAGTACATTTAAAGTGACATTTGATGGATCTTAAACTTTTTTAATGCAAGTAAGATTAATTTGAAATTAACTTAATTCAATATTACGTACATCTTAGGACACCCTTTATTTGTTTGTTTTTTTCATACATTTAAAATTAAAAAAAAAACTCTTTTACTCCCCGAATTGAGGTTCGAGAGTTGTATAAATGTTGGATAAAATAACAAGGTCTCTAAAAATAAACAAATTCGACGGTAAGTAGGTCGACCTGTATTTTTTTTATTATTATTTTAAATATTTACACATATAATATTGTTATCTCTTACTATAAAACCGTTCTTGAATTTATTATAATTCTTTATATGAATGAATATGTTATTCAAAATTAATTCAGAACAATGAGTATAAAGATTAATTAGTTATTTTTCTTATAAGTTATTGGCTTGAGACATTATAACAACAAAACAAAAACTTTTTTTTTGAATGACAATCTTTATACAGTAATTTGATGTAAATTTTATTCAAAAACCAAGATTACAAACTTAAATCAAAGGTCGCAAATACCGCCCTCGACACCACTTCCGTGCGCCGCCGCGCCGCGTCGTGCGCCATTAAAAAAAAAAAACTACAGCAAAAGTCCCACTTGTTTGTTGTTGTTTTTTTTTGCAAATATAAACAAATTTACTAACAATTAATACTTCAAGTCTACTGCGTGACTTAATATACGACTAGACAACATTTTACCTTGAGGTTTCTGGGAAATCATGTTTTTTGTAAACAAATTGTTATATTTTGATTTATATTTTCTTAGTCAGAGAAAATAAAAACAAAACAAATAATTTATACTATCAATACACGTGAATATAAATATAGTATAGAAATACGTAGGTGGGTATAAAGTATTGTTATACGTCAAGTGTCAATTAATGACGGAAGTATAACATTTTTTCAAATATATGAACTTAATAACGTGTGGCATCAGATTAATTTCTTCCAAAGTCCAAACATTTTTGTTTATTTTGTTACTGATTTTTGAAAACATCAGCATCATTCACATTGTTCTAAGTTTATTCAAACTTTGAACCAGCCCTTTCTGAACCTTTCAACATCATTCCACAACGTGCAAAGTTCAATTTAATCAACCCTTTCTGAACTCTTACTAAATGTAATCTCATAGTCTAACTTTTTCGATATACGGTATTTCAATCACTTCAATGACTTATTATCATGTTTTTCAAAACATGTTTTTTGATCAAAGTTTGTTTGACAGATGTCAATTTTTTATCAAATACTAAATTCCAATTCATTACATAATTCAAGTGTTTTTTAATATAATTAGAATTTAATTAACATTCTAAGCTTTTGAGATGGTTCTGGCTTAAAACATATTGGCGACTTTAAAATTTTAAAACTTTCTTTTGGTTTTGTTAACTAGTCAGTTGCTAACTCACTTTTATTAAAAATCAGGTATCCGAACGTGTGACAGTGACAGTTCGTGAAAATAAAAAAGCAAATGAAAAATGGGCATGTTCAGGCAACACAAGGGACTTCATTTGCAGTCAACTTCATTCTTTGAACGTAAATTTTGGCAACTAGTTAGTTTTTCAAGTGTCATGAATTTAAAATTTAGAACTTTACTTCACAAAACTCTACATTAAGTTCATAGTAGAAGACCTACCAAACACATTATTGTCTACAAAACACTCACAAGACAAGCAACAAGTCAATTACGATTTGTCTTTTGTATTGTAGAGAAATATTACTTATGTACATACATGTTTTTTAAATTGACGAGAAGGCATTTTACAGAAAATATTAAATGGAATTGTGAAGAAAATATATAAATTATAGAGTAGTAAAGCTCAGATTTTACTTGAATGAAAATACATGATCAGTTGTCATTTTGACATAAGTTGTTTGACTAACTTTCCAGACAACTTCCCAATATAGTTGCCTTAATTTGAAAGCATTTTTTGGCAGCTGGCCAATCAGATGCTAGAAACTTGCCAAGTCCCTTATGTCGCCTAAACCTGCCCAATGTCAGATAACTCAAGCAATCGAAAGACAAAATCAAAACTACAATCTGAATTTTTTATTTTGTGTTGTTGTTTAACAACAGTCTATACCTAGACTTAAGTTAAATTGTCCATTACCCAAATCTTTGAAGGGATTCACATTTTACTGATCAAAGCGAATTTTCTAATATTGCGAAATCTTCTCCTTTTACGAGTATCTCACAAATTATAAGAAAAACAAATCAAATTGACATTATTTCCAGGTGAATGACAGATAATAGGTGGGTTTAACAAATTGCTAAAATTTAAAGTAGCCATTCTGTGATTTTAAATATAGCAAATTGTTAAAAGATAATAAGAGGTTGAAATTGTTTAAAAATAGTTAAATCTATTTTTTTATTAGTAAATTGCTTAAAATTATTTTAAAGTTTTACTTAATCAGTTAAAATTTTGCGTCTTTAAGTTCCGAAACATTTTTGTTCGCAAGTAGCTTTTTTATAATGTCAAAAGTCAAATAATTCTAAGAATGATTTATTTCATTTAGTCAATTCTTTTTAAGTTGACAGTTATAAGAAGCTATTTATCATCGGTTATCATCATTAAAAATAAAATTTCGAGATTTTAAAGCTATTATAGGAGAGTTAACTTTGTTATTTTTAGCATTAAAATGAAGCTAATGAGTTGTAGAATTTTGTACTTAAATTTTTCAATAATAAAATCATTTTTCATTCGGAATTCCACTGAAAATGTTCTATTTTTTTGCGTTTCATCTGTCAGTTGAACTATTAATGATAAATTCTAACCTCAAATGCTTGATTTCAATAATTAAAAGAATGATTCCAATTAGAAAATTTCGTTTCAAAAATTTTCAATGATAGGTATATTTCAACCTGTCATTTTGTTTTTGAATGATTGGTTTCAATGATAAAAACCAATAATAGCTATCATTGAAATCAGTCCAGAAAAATGTTTTAATAGTATTTGACTATATTTCGAATTGATAACAATTAGAAATTATGTACACATTCATTTTCCAAAATGAATCGTTCTACTGACTTGTGTTATAATTTTACACATTTCCAATGAAAGATGTCTGTCAGAAAACATTTTCCAGTGGATTTCAATCAGGGCATTGTTTTTAATGACATACATTTTTTTATAATAACTAAAAACGTCCTGTCAGAAAATGTTCAATAATTGGTGGTTTCAATGATTAAATCCAATGATAGCTACAATTGGCCTCTTAGAGTTAAAAATATTGATCTCCAAAGTTTTTTTATTTCTTTTGTCTTTAATATTTATATGAATTGTTTTAGATAGATATCACTTTTGAAAGATGACAGCATCTTTCATTTTTGACAAGTTAAAAGTTAACATGAAACGATACATTATAAAAATGGCGCTTTATGTTACACAAGCGACAAAACAATCTTACGAAAAGTTTCTTGGCCGTGTTACTTCTCCAAGGAATTATTGCAGTTATTGGCCACTGAGATTTTGTCATTTTATAATGTTGGCTGAGATCTTTTTCCGGTGATAAGTAGCACTAGGTTTCCAAGAAGGAAGATCTACACAGCAACCTGGCGAGCTCGGTCGAACCACCAACCAAATCGACCATGTGCTAATCGGCGCAAGGCACGCATCCAACATCATGTACGTGCTCAGTTTCTGTGGAGCTAATGTCGACTTTGACCACTTTGTGGTAGTGGAACTCTTTAAACATGGAGGAAGTGTTTTGATAAACCGCATGCACCAAATCATCACCAAAGTGTGATAAGCTCCATATGCCCCATCTCCAAAAAATGCGACCCGATATTACGCAAAAACTACCGTGGCATATTACTGCTTAATGTTGCATACACTATCCTATCCAACGTACTGTGTAAGCGTCTTAAACCTTTCTGCAACACAAATATCGGCAAGTACCAGTGTGGCTTTAGGCCAGGCAGAACAACGATAGACCAAATATTCACTCTGAGGCAGATCCTGGAAAAGACCAACGAATTTTAAGTCAAAACCCACCATATTTTCATCAACTTTAAAGCTGCTTATGATAGCATCCACCGCCAAGAGCTTATGATGGGGATGTCTGAATTCGGGATCCCGAACAAACTGATCCAGCTGTGCCGCATTACGCTAAAAATACGCAGTGCAGTGTGCAAATGGGTAACAGCTCATCCGAGTTATTCCAAACTTGGTTTAGACAAGGAGATGCGTTGTCATGTGACTTCTTCAACATAGTCTTGCAGCAGATAGTGCGTAAGGCAGGTGTGAGCACGGAGGGCACAATCTTCAACAAATCCACCCAGCTCCTAGGCTATGCTTAAGACATAGACATAATCGGTCGATCCAAGAGAGCTGTACTTGAGGCCTTCACAGCGATTGACGAACAGGCGAAACTAGTTGGTCTTGAAGTGAATGAGGACAAAACAAAGTACATTTTATCAACAAACAAAGCAACATCTGTCCACCACCTAGGACAAAACGTCACTGTTGGTAGTAGCAATTTCGAGGTAGTTGAGAAGTTCATCTACCTTGGAACAAACATCAATCGAACGAGACCGTAGTGGAGATACGAAGAAGAATTACCCTAGCGAACCGCTGCTGCTTCGGTTTGGCCAAACAACTGGATTCAAAACTTCTCACTCGAAAGACAAAGTGTCAGCTATACAAAGCTTTGATCTTACCAGTCCTACTCTACCGCCCCGAGTGCTGGCCGATAAGTAAAAAAAGGGAATTGATACTGGGCACTTTCGAAAGAAAAATTCTTCGACGGATTTTTGGTCCCGTATGCGACGATGGCGAATGGAGAAGAAGATACAACCGAGACCTGTATGAGCTGTACCAAGATGTGGATGTAGTCCAGAAGGCCAAAAAAGACGACTACATTGGCACGGCCGCATCGAGCGAATGGACGACAACGCTCCAGCCAAGAAAGTCTTCTCAGCCCAGCCCCCAGGTTCAGACGACAAGGAAGACCGAACCAACGGTAAAAGGACCAAGTGACTGCGGATGCCAGAGCGCTTGCTCTCAGTGACTGGAGAGTGCATTCGAGAGATCGTTCACGATGAAAGACTGCAGTATCTCAGGCTGAGACCCTTCATGGATTGTGAGCCGGATAAGTAAATATAGTAAGTAAGATATCTTTTTCCATTGTTAATGACATACCATTTAAATAGAATAAATATCAATTGATTCCTGTCAAAATAAACTTTTTATAGGAAGGTCCTATAATTATACCAAAATAAAACGTGACATAACCTTAATTTTTGAATTAGTTTTAGCTTGAAGTAAGTGTTTGCTAACAAAATCCGATTTATTGACGTGGGTTAAATTTTTAGCTACAAATTTATTTCCATTTTCCCAAAAGCATCGAGTTGACGTCACTATTAATCAATAATCGTGCCAAAAAAATTATTTGCCAATATTTTGGTTTGTATTTTTTTTCCATAAACACTTGTCATAATTTTGAAACAGAGAAAATATTTGAATATTTCTTTGTTAATACCTATAAAGGTATATAAATGTGTCATAATACCAAAATACACACAAAAATATTGTTAAACAAGTTGTGTTTATTTAATCTTATTAATGCAAACATCCTGCTAAGTAATACTAATTTTGTATAATATACTATATCTTTACTGCCTTTCTGTGGGTAATTTCCACCTTATCAATATTTGAGCCTATGCTATTATTGTTCTTATCGAGCAAATAATTTTGTTTCCATTTCTGAAATTACAATTGAATGAAATAAGGGGGATTGTAAAATAATGACAGTAGGTATTTAAATGTTGCGTAGCAACCGATAAAACAAAATCTCCTAATCTAACCTCCTATTGTTTTCAACTTTAGAGAAAATCCACGTCACTTTTAAAAACAAATTGTTAAACAGCTGCTAAATATTTTAGGGGTTTTTAGTTTATACGTTTTACTTTCAGATTTCGGTAAGGAACTTATGTTTATTTCTAAGCAAAAGAGATATTTTAGTAAATAAGTTTATAAGCTTATCCTTAAATGTCAAATTAAGTGAGTATCTGTCAAAATATCCACCTGATGAATAAAGATTCACATAACATAAAGTACTGTTTGATCTGGTTATGCATTTGACAGCATGCATGTTATGTCTTCGGAACGTACCCATTGCTTTCTTTGAACTTCGCACTGACATTTCAATTGAAATGTCACTGTAACCTATTTATAAATAAATCAAACAATATGTCACTTATCAATTTATATCAATTTATTCAATATAAATTGAATTTTTTCTTTACAGAGTTGTCGCATAGTATTTAAAAAAAAATTAGTTCCTTTTGTATTTATTTATCTAATGAATGACATAAGCAATTTAAACAAATAAAGGAAATATGGGAAAATAAAACCATTAGATGTGAAGATGTTCATCAACAAACTTTAGAGTGTTATGTACATTTTAAGTGAATTCTTCGGAAATAATGATTAATCGCGTTTTGGAGGGTTAAGTAAATCGTACTTACTGCTTATTTTACTAAATCCTTTTTTATCTGGATTAGACATCCCTTGTGCACCTGAAATAATAAAATAAAATGCAATTTAGTAAAACATTTTTCAAAGAAATTCAAACAAAGTATTTATCGCCAGTTTTTAGTTATAAAATGAGACTTTTAATTTATTTTTTTTTTTGAAAGGAGAAATTTAATTTTGAAAGAAATTTTGTTTACTTATTTGAGCAGCTGTCACTTTTGAAGCTGTCTTAAAATTATAAATTTTCCTTGTAATTTTTGAAGAATTTATTCAATTTAGTCAAATTTTTTTATATGTGACATTGTCAACACTTTTCTTTGACGTTTATGTGTCATTTCTGGGTTAGTTCGATTTGACAATTCACTAAATTGAAGCAAAGTTTTCACTTCAAAATAAGATTTTACAAACAATTCTAAATATAAGAAAATCAATTCTGCATCTCCAACTTATTTATACAAAATTATCTATTTTAAATTGTAAAAAGAAATATTATGCGTCACAAAGAAACATGAATATGCACTAATTTATAAACAACTACAAAACTAAAATTAGTTCTGTTTGTATTTTACATATTTTGATAATTATCTTACGTTCATTTACGTCTGTTCGATAAAAGAGAATTCAAGTACAAATGATGTTGTCATTTTAGAAATATGGAATTGCATAAATACAAAACTGGTGATCTTGTAAAGTCCACAACATCAACATAAGTTAATTGGTTGTAGATATTCTCAATAAATTGTATGCAATTCATTTACCTATACAACATCAATTTAATCGATGCAGTTCAATGCGGGAAAGTTGACTAAGATAAAAATAAATGTATTTTAATTTCTTTGTTTTGCAAATTGTTTATTATTTGTTTTTTTTTTTTTTATTCAAGGTTAACAACATCTTGCAATTAATAAAATAAACAAATGGATGAATGTTGGGAAAATGAACAAACAATGTGTTTAATTTATTTTGTTCGCTTCGTTTTTTTGTTGTTGTGTAAACATTCATTTCTTTTGAATATATTTTCAGTTCATTACAAGTGGATTGTTCATGGAGTTTTTTTTTGACTTCGTGTTATTCTCGTGTGGTTGGGGCCTTAATGTCCTATTTGACAGTTCAGAGAAACTAAATGTCAAAATTCTCATTAATATACTTCACCATTCATTAATCATTTCAATTTCATTGTGGAAGAGGCTTAACATTATAAAATTTACATGCGAAAAGATCATTAACAACAACAAGTAACATAATAATTATTATTAGCTGTCATTTTTCCATAGACAAAGTTGATTCATTTTCTCTCTCCACTTTCTATTGATTTCTTTTTCTTTAACCTTTCTAACATCATAACCGGCCGGCATCTTTTCAACAAAAGAAAAAAAACATCCATGTCCGGTTTTTATGTATTTTTTAATTTCCTGTTTTGTTTACAAATTTGTTTTTTTTTTTTTTTTAACGAACGAAACTACTTCACGCATTTTATTGCTTTCACATAATCACTGCTAAAACATTGATTCCCACGCAACCATCAATGCACCCATTTTGAATGGTAATTTATGTTACAAGATTAATCTTTAGTGCGATTTAAAACACCTTTTACTTTAAAACTTGTTTCGCACTGGATGGTTTCATTTACATTGAATGTGTCAAAATTTTATGACATCTTGATTGTTATTTGCCATATCTATATTCTTATCAAATTGTTTTATGAGCTTTTTAGGTTTTATTACTTTTAAGCAATTTTTGAGGTGACTAAGTTTGGTGAGGTGATTGTTTTTTTTTTCTTTTCTTTTGAAAAGTCATTGTACTTTCTAAAGCTATATACAAAGTTGATACACCTTCTTCTGTCACACGATAAAACTCGTGCCAACTTACGTCAT